>NC_137971.1:42380462-42980462 GCF_963924665.1 Micromys minutus
ACCTTCTATGACCACGCACTTCTGACGTCTGCCTATATACTGAAAAGAAAAGAAAACGCGAAAAAGAGGAAATGGCTCTTCCAGGGTCATCCTGGTTGGGAGCTACGTGTCCGGCTCTGGGACCAGTTTCTCCCACTTTGCATCCTCTCCGGACACCTGGTTGGGAAAAGAATTTGGCAAGGAGTTTCAGGGGTGAGGCTCGGCTCAAGGCAATGTGGAGTGGCCGTGATAACTCCTGGAAAGACCCCAGACAGGACTGACAAGTGATTTCCACACTTCAGGCGTCTGAGTGAATAGGAATTCCATGAAAATCGAGATTCTATTTGGACCCTTTTCCTTGATCCTAACTGACCCTACACATTGCTCTAGCCCCTGTCTACAGCCTGCTCTTTCCTTCACACTGGGTGTGGAGGGGCTCAGAAGCCTGGGCTAAATCCAGCTTAGATCCAGGCTGAGAGGAGAGAGACGAATAATTAGCGGTTGGTTCCTGAGTGTCCACGTCTTTTTCTGCAGTTCTGTACAAACTACCTTCCATAGAGCAATAAAGCTTGGCTTGGAACTCCGGGTCACAGCCAAGTCACCAAAAACTGCCTAAAGGGTAAACTACGTCTGAGATAAAGTACCTGCCTGCCGGCATCCTTAAAAGCAGTGACAAGTGACAATTGGGTTGTGTAGTTGTTTGTGTAGTGTTTGTAGCAGCACCGTGGGGAGAGGGTGAGTGAGGTGGAGATTACACCGGGAAACTTAAACCAAGGGGTCGGGTCGGTGCTGTTACACGAGCTTTTTTTTTTTTTTTTTTCTGGAACCGGGTCTGCAGGCAGCTGGGCAGCTGGAGAAGGCACCTTCCGAGTCCGGCTGCTCCTGCTGCAGTCCCCACAAGCTTCCACAACTTCCCTGAGTTAAGTCAGCCTGGGGAGGAGGGAAGAGAGAGCAGGCCCCACCACAACTGCCCAGGCTGTGCGGCGAAGCTGGACACCGCTTTCGAGAATCGCAGAGGATCCTGAGTGGCAGTGGCAATAGCAGTGGCCTGCCCTCCTGTGTCCTAATGGTCCCGCGCGTCAGCTCTCTTGGCAGCGTGGGGCCAGAAGGGACCCGGTGGTCGGCAACATTATCAAATCCACACTGAACGCGACAGCTCGGTGCTCCCGGAGCTGCGCTCGGCCTTCCCCGCTCCGTCTTAATGATCCAAGTTGCCGGAGCTGGCCGCTATACACTGTTGGCTCGCCCAGGCTGGACACGCAGACCACCCGCCTCGCGTCCCTAGACGACTAACTCTAGGTGGCGGCTGCGGGTTGCCGGGCTCTAAAGAGAGGCGGCCTCTCAGCTAGAAGGTTCGCGTTGCAGGCTGATTTGCTCTGAAAGCCCAGAAAAAAAAAAAAAAAAAAAAAAATTCTTCCCTTCGTTGGGTTACTGGACTCCCCGCAGGTCACTAACCCAGGGGAGAAAATGTCCCCTGCTGCCCCCAGAAAGGAGGCGCCTCGAGTCCGGATCTGGAGGAAGAGATGACACATTGAAGCATCAACAAAAGAAGTCGTTTATCAGAACCGCCTTTAAGCACCAGCAGTGGAGCTGCCCGTAGGCGCGTCACCAGGAGTAGACCACAGCCTGCTGGGTTGAACTGGAGTAGGAGTGACCCGCCTCCAACCCCTTTGGCTGTCACTGTAATTGTGGGCGTCCTAGGAATTCCTCTGGGAATTCGCGGGGTCACTCTGCTGCTGGTCTCTGTAAACAGTCTCAGTTCGTGAAAAATCTCGCAGATTTGGCGGGAGAAAAGTTCCTGTCATGAAGTGATAATGAGGTGCATCCCCTTGTTTCTTAGGTTAGCCGAAGAGGCTGCGGGGCGCGCGCTCGCCCGCGCGCGCACACACACACACACACACTCACACACACACACAAACTCGTCTTTATCCTCTTTACACACTTGACCTTACCACCCATCTGATAAGATATGTCCTATCCTAGGAGGACAAACTGGCCAAACAACAGGAGCCAGAGGGTTTGCTGCCGGCTAAAAAGGGAGATGGGGGTGGGGGGTCTGCCCTGCTTGTCTCGCTCCAGGGTCTCCAAGGAATCCAAGTAGGGATACACACACACCCGCCCATTTTACCACTTACCAAAATCCAGGTTTCCTTGGATCTGTAGCCAAGATGACAGGTTAGAGCCCGCCTTTGTAGCCACGGAGCCAAAGACTTCTGGGTTTGGGTTTCTGCTTAGCAGAGAAGAAATTAAATCGGAGGGACCCGCTGCCTTTAGCTGCTTTTTTTCAAGTGAGGGACCTGGAAAGAACTCTTAAATTTCCCAAGTACGGGAAAAGTACTGAAACTGAGGCCCAGGGCCAGGAATAGCGAGAATGGTTGTTTCTAAACGCTGCTTTCCCCACCAGCTTGTGAGCAAACCTGGCCCAAACCGGGAGACTTTAGGTTCTTTCAACAGGCTCTGAGTGCAGCAACCACGCCCGGCGGGATAGGGGAGGGGGAGGGGGACCTTTACCCCTGGCTCTGCCCCTGCTTCCTCACAGGTCTCGCCAAGGCTTGATAGATGTCTTGACTTCCTGTGTGATTTTACTGAAATTCCTCCGGTTGGTGGAGAGAGGGTGGCTGCACAATTAGGTAACCGCCCCTCGGCTCCCAGCTCCTCGTTCTTCCCCTGCCTCCGATATCGCCACCCCAAAGAAACCTCATGCGGTCTGTCCGCCCGTTTCAGAAAGATACGTGGAGTTTCTCCACCGGCCAAGCTACCCTGCCGAGTATCTTTCTATCTTCTAAATCAAGGTTCTGGAGTGCCAAGAGCAATTCTTGCCTCGCTGAACCCAGTGCGCGAACCGGGCCGAACTGTAGGCCATGCCTAATGAAATCCGGACCAAGTTTGAAGAAAAAGCCCCGGCTCTTTTTATTGGCTTTCACCTACAACCCTCTGGGCAACTCTGTTTCTTCGCAAGTAAAGAAGCTGGAGAGACAATGATGCTCCAAACTGGAGACCTAGAGGCTAAGAGCCAGGGAAACTAAGAGAGGGTGGGTGGAGAGACTGAAAGATAAAGGGAGAGCTTTGCAAAAGAGGACGGGTGAGAACGCACCGCTGTGTCCCCTTGCTGTGGGTCTTAAACCTTGTGGAACAGCAGGCCCGCGGCTAGACAGTGACCCCTTCTCAGTGGTCAGACTGCTGAGGCCTGGGCTGGCAAGCGGGTAGTGAAAGTGAAGGGTCGGGGTGTCCACTGGAAATGGAGAAGGGGCGGGGACCAGGAATTGTGCCTTCTTGCCCCTTCTTCGGCAAAAGACTAGGCTGTGGAGGCGGCGGCAGAGTCCCTCAGCCTCGGTCATGTGATAGTCTCGAAGCGCAAGCTGCAGGGGTCTAGGCGTCTCGGGGACCATTACAAAACGCAGCTAGGAGAGCGCGTCGCTGCCACAGCAGCGCTTCTTCTCAAAACCCGCGGGGCAGAGCGGCTGCAGCTGCTGCTCAGACGGCTGTGTAGACCGGGCGAGCCGGGTCTTAGCCTGTCTACGCAGACGCCCCCTGCAGCCTGCGGCTAGCTCCGGGAGTTCTGAGCACCCTCCCCTCCACACAGGCTGCAGGCACCGCTGCAGTAGACAGCACCAAACTTTTTTCCTCGGAACCACTACCTAGGGCTTGATGCCTCTTCCATCTTCTGTTTGGTCGCTGATCTCCGGAGAAGGGTATGTACGTACGGTAGCTAATAGAAGAGTGTTCTCGCTCTCTCGTCTTACACGGTCTATCTCTTTCTGTAAGACTTGAACTCCAGCGCAAACAGACCCAGTATTAGGTCAGCTTCCAGGGCGAAAAAAGTCCAGTCACCAGTGGCCTCTGAACAGCTAGTGTGGACTCGAGCTTAAAAAGCCACCGTCTCCACTGCCCAGTCGGTTTGACCTGAGCTGCCTTGGCGTCGAGAAAGGGCAAAGAGACCAAAAAGAAACTCATCCCACAGCCTTTCGCCCCACAGCTCAAGTCTGGTCATCCGGGAGGAGGAAGATTCAGCGTAAAGCGAGGTAAAGCTGGTAAAGTGAGAACCTGTCCACGACGGTCAAGATCAAAAGTTGGGAGCAACCATCGAGCTGCATTGGCCCAAAAGCCAACTGCGGGGACCCGGGAAAGCTCCCTGAAGGAGGAAGACCAAAAGCTAAAGAGGTCTGGGGACCCAGAAAGCTGGGTATCAGACTGTGCAGGTAGAGAGAGAGAGAGTGGGGACACTTAGGCCTGGGATCCGGCTTTCCGAGAGGCGTTGAGGCCCACTGTGGGCGGGACGAAGGTAGAGGAGCCTGGGAAGATGCCGCGGCCCGGGAAGAGCTCCTACAGCGACCAAAAGCCGCCCTACTCGTACATCTCTCTAACTGCCATGGCCATCCAGCACTCGGCTGAGAAGATGCTGCCCCTGAGCGACATCTACAAGTTCATCATGGAGCGCTTCCCCTACTACCGCGAGCACACGCAGCGCTGGCAGAACAGCCTCCGCCACAACCTCTCCTTCAACGACTGCTTCATCAAGATCCCTCGGAGGCCGGACCAACCGGGTAAGGGCAGCTTCTGGGCGCTACACCCGGACTGCGGCGACATGTTCGAGAACGGCAGCTTCCTGCGGCGCCGCAAGCGCTTCAAGGTGCTGCGCGCAGACCACACTCACCTGCACTCGGGAAGCAGCAAGGGCGCGGGCGCGGGGCCCGGAGGTCACCTGCACTCCCACCATCCTCACCACGCTCACCACCATCACCATCACCACCACGCCGCCCACCATCACCACCATCACCACCCGCCCCAGCCGCCGCCGCCGCCGCCAGCGCACATGGTGCCCTATTTCCACCAGCAGCCGGCTCCGGCTCCGCAGCCGCCACACCTCCCGTCGCAGCCCGCGCAGCAGCCACCGCCACAGTCACAGCCTCCGCAGACGTCCCATCCCGGCAAGATGCAGGAGGCGGCGGCCGTGGCGGCGGCGGCGGCAGCGGCGGCGGCCGCGGCGGTGGGCAGCGTGGGGCGTCTGTCCCAGTTCCCACCCTACGGGCTGGGCTCGGCCGCCGCCGCCGCTGCCGCCGCCGCCGCGTCCACCACGGGCTTCAAACACCCGTTCGCAATCGAGAACATCATCGGGCGGGACTACAAGGGCGTGCTGCAGGCCGGAGGGTTGCCTTTGGCGTCGGTCATGCACCACTTGGGCTACCCCGTGCCAGGTCAGCTCGGCAACGTTGTCGGCTCCGTGTGGCCTCACGTTGGCGTGATGGATTCGGTGGCCGCGGCCGCTGCCGCCGCCGCTGCAGCTGGGGTCCCGGTAGGCCCGGAGTATGGGGCGTTCGGGGTGCCAGTCAAGGCTCTGTGCCACTCGGCAAACCAGAGCCTGCCAGCCGTACCGGTGCCCATCAAGCCCACGCCTGCGCTACCACCCGTGACCACGCTGCCGCCGGCCTTGGCTGTCCCCACGGTGTCACAGCAGCTGCCTGCTCCCTCCACCGTGTGCGCGGCCGCCGCCTCACCCGCGGCCCCTCTCCTGGAGCCCACCGCAGCCGGGAGGGCTGACAGCAAGGGGGGCTCCCTGCACTCGGTGTTGGTGCATTCCTAGGAGACCCCGCGACCCGACCGGTGAGAAGACGCTTGTCGAGAGCCTGAGACAACGGTCCCAGACCGAGAGGGTATCCTAGAGAAGTTGGCGAACTTGGCACTGAGCAAATTCCTGCACTGGTCTGAATAAACGTAACCTCCTGGTGTATGTGTTTATAACTATCTTGTAAATCAGATTAATTAACAAAAACCCATTTTCAGGTAAGAGTTTCTATTGTAAAAAAAAAATCGATGTTACGGGGTCGAGGAGCAAAATTGGTCAGGAAAAACTAATTTTAGGCAAAGAGAAAGTAGGGTTCACCCCTTTCCTGGAGCAGGACCTGGACGGGCTAATCCGGGAGAAGCCCAACTGAGTGAAGAAATGGACTTCGGACCCCCATCTTCACTCCACTGGAGTCTGCAGCCGTCTCCCTACTGAGGAAAACTCGCCTTAGATGGTAAGGAAAGGGATACGTTTTGTCTAATTATACCCGTGGTCGGAAAAATGGACAAGAAAACGACGCCAGCAATAAAGAAAGGGAGATGCGGGGAGCGGTCAGTGGGATCTTTGAGAAACGGCTACATCTCCTTGCTGTGACCCGGGGTCGAGGAGGATAGCAGGGACTGCTAAAGTAATTAGTTTGCACAAAAGAGAAAGGCGGTGGCTTAAAGAGCAAAGCTCCAGATTCCAAAAGTAAAGTTTGGGGAGCCCCCAGAGAGAGACAATAAAGGCGACTTTCCACCTGCGACTCCTCTATGTATCAATAGGATGAGAAACCGTTTCGAAGCCTGAGAACACAGTTCATTCCCACGGCCAGTTCCATTTGGACATTTTTTAAAAAGTCACATGTACCACGGAATTTTGCTCCTCTACCCGATTAGTGCGATTAGTGCTAGGAAGCCCTGTCTCCCGAGAGGGGCTCGCGCCGTGTTTGGGGTTACGTGTTTGGTGGCTGTCCTCTTCCCACTTCCTCTTACAAGGGTGAGGAGGGGTCGCCTTGTTCGTGTCTTTTCAGGCGAATTTTTCAATGGCAGTTTGTGAATAGACTCACTGTTGCCCCAGCCGGGTTCTGAGACCCAGGAGCGTCGATTTCCAAACGACAAACTTGGGGTGGGCGGGGCGTGCAGAGTGGCCCTGGCTCCAAACCCCGTTTGGTCGCTCTGGTTCGTTCTTGTTGTGGCTTCCTGTTAGCCAGTGTTGTGCCAAGTGTTCATTAAAACGTCTCTCTGGCTGTATCAGTGCTGTGTGAGGGTGTTCTCTTCTTAGGAGACGAGGCCACGGGTGAAAAAGATCCTCCCCTGCTCCTTAACTTCTGGAGTTTTAAGAAGTGAGAGGTCAACAGGGAGCCTTCTCTAGAGACAGTCTTCTCTGCTTGATTCGTTCCTTCATCAGCTCGCTAATCTCTACTTTCCTAGCTAAACTTCGTTTGGTCCACATTAGAGTCTAAATTGGGAAAACCCTGTAACAGTAACATTTTCCTATCACTACCAACCCGCAACCCTTTCAGAAATTGCCAAGGGCAGATTAGGGCTAGGATCCGTGCTCACGGAGCAGGCGTGGGGCTGGATTAGGGCTAACCCAGAGCAGCATGGTTGGAAGCCGCCCCCACTGGCGCTGGCACTGCCATCCTGGTGAACACTAAGAGGGTGGGAAATGCCATGGCATTCTGGCAGACCTGTTGCTTACTCAACACAGGGAAAGGAGGTCTGCCAGTGGGTTCTGGTGACGACTTACTGCCTGGGAGCAGAGAGGAGACAGAAAGTTCTTGAACCTCCAGTGCCAACCTCGGCTGCCCACAGCCAGGACCCCAGGTGCAGGGCAGATGCAGAAGAGCAGGTAGAGGCCCTCTGCACCTTGGGTTGGGGGGATCGGGTTGAGGACTCAGAGACTGGGCTTCCCACCTCCCTCTAACTTCCGGGCAAAGTTCGACTGAAAGCCAGTTTTCCTCTACACTTCAAGCCCGAGAAACACGCTCCCCCACCCCAGTCGCATCTTTCATTAGTAGAATGTAGAGACAAAAAGAGTTACTCATACAGCAATATCGCAGGGATGTATTTGGGTTAGACTCTTAAAAGAAAAAAAAACAAGATGTTTGTGCCCATAGCACCCCCCCTTAAAACAAATCTCATTACACGGTGTCACTAAGTTTTGACACATCTTAGTTTTCTTGTAGGTTTTCCACTCCACTGTTGTTAGGTGGTAGAAAGAGATAAAGGGGCCAGGGATTCACCGACCACAGACTGGCAGTCAGAGATTAGGGCAGACATTAGAGTCTGGCTTTTCTGCCCACTTTCCAATTGGTTGGTGCCTGAAGACCAGCTGGGTGCCTAGTTTAGGGGCTGGTAGACATTTGACCCAAAGAAAGAGTTACTGCATCCCAGGAGTTTCTGTAAGAAACTGTTGCCTTGTCCTTCGGATCCTGGTTCCTGGCACTTTGTAATGGTGACTAGAGTCCCACTTTTGGAACTTTGTGTGTGTGTCTGCCCCCAAAAGGAAGCAGAGAAGTAATAGACCCTCACCATTTCTAGGACCCTTCCTATAACCGGGAAACCATTTCTATTTCAGTGGAAAACTTTCATTTTTAAAAAATTTAATTTTCAAACAAAAAAGAGAAGGATGGTAGAAAGACAAGTGAATTATACTATGATTGTGTTAAGTTCTTGTTTCAGAAAGGAGCCTGGTGTCCCAAAAAAGCTGTGCATGATGATGTGATGCTAAAAGAGAGGGGTGTGCCCAGTTAAGAGACAGCCCCTAATCCCAGACCTTTCCATTCAGATGGGATTTGACTAGACTATAAGAGTATATATATCCTAATGAGCAGATGCTGCTGGTATTGCCACGCTCAGAACCTGGCAGAATGCTGGTGACATCTCTGGGACTCTAGAATAGTGTCCATCCCTCGGCCCCTCCCTTGTCACCAGGATCAGATTATTGGAATCATGTGTCAAAACAGGCCTGCTTAATGCCTCCCACGTTGATTTTAAATGTTTCATTAGGAGTCTGGCCACTAACAAACAATGATTCTATGTAAGTCACTGAAGCTGGTATAAGGATAGTAGTTAACTAAGACTTAAGTAGCTCTCAGTTGGGTGAGTGGTGTCCTTTGAGCTCACAGGAAGCTGCCCTTTATATATGAGAAAACAGAAAATTAGCTTGAGACGTAGGTGGGGCAAAAGAAGGAACACTAATGCATAGCCTTCTTGGGTCACTCTGGTGCCACGGTGGTAAACATCAGCTGTAATTTTTCAGCCCATCCCCCAGCTTAAGTGAACCAAGCGAACCCCTGAGAAAGTGGAAAAGTGCAGCAAAGGAGAGAAGGTTGGTGTAGCTTTCCTAACAGATAGAAAGAAAAGAACTTGGACCCGTTGATTTCACTTTTTTCCACTAAACATACAGAGTAAATGCTGAGGAAAAATGAAGCTCCATTTAGCTATGGTCTAAAGAAAAGCAGGCCCTCCTGCAAGGGCCCATTGGCACAGTTGGCATCTGGCACTTAGGAAGTCTGTCAGCCAGGCTGGCTTGTGGTCAATTATCTCAAGTAATCTGGCATTGGTCCAACTAGTGAGGACAACTAGTTGCATGCGCAGGAATCCAAGCCAGTTAACAGAAAGTGGCACTGCTGAATTCTAAACATCTTTGTACTGGGGGGTTGTAAGGCTAATCAACACATATCCTCCTGGGGCTTAAAGGTGATGCTTGCCAGCTTGGTACCAGTACAGGAGCCAGAGGAGAATATGGAAATGGATCTCCCTAGGGGAAGGGGCATGGACCATCAAAGCCAGACTCCCCTTAAGTTCGATTCACCTGCCCAAACTGCCAGTCCTGAAGTGCAAAAGAGAAAGAGAGCTTCCACACCAGAGCTTCTCTCCTCTGTGGGAGTGGCAGTGTGCTCAATCCTGTCTTGGGTGGTAGTGTTTGTGACAAGATTGCTCTGTCAGTAGTTCTGTGCAGGGTGCAGGGGACAGAGCAGAGTTAATGTTGAAATGGGAAACTGAAAAACAATCAGAAACGCCAGGGTGGGCAGGGTCTAAGGGCAGAGTGGGGATCCAAACGCAGATGGTAAGTCCTTAAATTCTGGAAGGCAAAATAGTCTCTGAGTTGAGATTCGCCATGTTTCTCACTCAAAGTATTTCTATTAATATTATCTTTCCAAGTTCAAGTTCAAGCACCACCTCATGCCCGTTGGGAGAGATTGAAGGGTTCAGCTTGGGTTTGAATTCAGTCTTAAACCATTGTTTAAATGGAAGAAGTTTGGCAGAAGTCCAGATATACGCTGTCCTAAGCACTTCCCCCCTCCTCCTGTAACCACCCCCCATCTATCTTGAAGAAAATTCAAGCCACATGTTGTTCTTTCCTCTTTCCATCCAAATGCAATTTTATTGAATTTTAGCATGGTCCATGAAATTCAAATTCTGTGTTTTAATCCATAATAGGTTCCCATGATCTACAAAGTCACATGATCTGTTCACATATCATTATGCAGAAAAGAAAGCCTTCGAGAACTGTGGTTGTATTTTACAGAGACATTTTGGTAGAGCGTGCCATGCAGAGAATGCCGTATCGAAAGGCATTTTATAAAATTATCAAAAAAATCTAGAAAATGCAACTTAATAACTCATGAAAATATTTAAGTAATATTGCAAAGAAGATGTTTTACTTGTGTTTAATTTGATCCAAGTAGTTCCTTTCTGCCACAAGTAACAGGCTTTTGGGCACATGGGACACCCAGGCTATGTTCCTAAGTCACAGACTCCATTACTGAGGCGTCATTTTTACCATGAATTACAATGTGCTTTCCCATCTGAGTCCTCAGTCTTGTCAGCACCTTCACGGGCAGCATGTTTTTACTGTTACAGCAGATGGGTGCTTGGAAAGAAGGGAGCTAGAGAGAGGAGAGGTGGGCCCAGCCGAACTGGAGTCAACCCAGAGAGCATTTATAAGTAATGAAACAGGGAGGAAGGGAAAGGGGGAAGGAGGGGGAGGGAGGGAGGGAGAGAGAGAGGGAGGAAGGGAGAGAGGGAGGGAGGGAGGGAGGGAGGGAGGAGCAGATTATGTGATCACCACAAGCAAGGCAAAAACAGAATTTAATAATTATAATTCTTTTAACATGCCCTTGTTTTGGCTACTCTGTTGAGAAACCACTGCCCAAAATGGTTTGTGTCTTTCTGTGACATTTTCTGATGTCACTGACCTGCCAGTCTTCCCATAAAGACAATCCTCTACAACCCTTTAGAAGATGTAAAAGTTGCTAAGGTTGACAAGACTGTGCTGGTATCAATCTCAGCTTCACCTCCTGCCTAAAAGGACAAAGCCACAGTGTTTATCTAATGTTTTTGTGTATTTTATCTAATATCTAATTAAACGTAATTGCAATTTATTTTGTAGGATACAACTAAGTCCCTGTAGGGAAATACTTAATACACAATGATGTTTGTGTGCCAAGGGCATCTTGTAGCATAAGTGGTATTTCATGAAATGTTGTTCCCAGGAACAAATGTTTATGAAGTCCTATAGAAGGAAAGCATCTCCAGTATTAACCTTATAATACACATAAAAATTACATGAGAGAGAATTATACCACATATGAACAGTTAGCTGGTCATTTAGGGTTGATGAAATGATGTCATCTTGTTTGCATTTGTCATAGATTGATTAGATTGTTTACTCTTGAGATATTTTAGGTTTATAGTAAGGCGAAAGACAGCAAAAAATACATCTAGGCTGTACAACAGGTATTTCAATAAACTATCAGCATGTTGCTTTGAGAAAGGGTCTCACTGTCTGGCCTAGCCTTTCCCTGAACTCCTGGTCCTCTTGCCTCACCACGTATCGACATAGAGTGTACCCACCACATCCAGATTCATGACTTATTTTAAAACATAAGTCTGACCTTGTGGTGCAGGCCTGTGATCTCAGCCTCTTAAGAGTCAGAAGCAGGAGTATGGAACTTTCAAGGACTGCGTGGGCTACATCCATAGTTCAAGACCAGCCTAAGTAACTCGGTAAAACCTTGTTTTTTATTAAAAGGCAAGTATCTTTATTGTGAGAGGAGGAGTGAAGAAGTGGCTGATTGAAATATACTTTTAAATAAAGAGCAGGGGCTGGAGAGATTGCTCAGTGGTTAAGGCTGGTTTCCAAGAATCCAAAGCCCTCTTCTGGCCTCAGGGGAATTCGTGCTGTGTGTGTGTGTGTGTGTGTGTGTGTGTGTGTGTGTGTGTGTGTGTGTGTGTGTACACACACAGAGATGCTCGAACACACGCACATACACGACAAAGCACTCATACCACATAAAAAAATTAAAATAGAAAAAAGAAAAGGATCGGTAAAGATAACAGGAGCAGCCCACTTCTAGTGCTCCCTCACTGCCCCTCTGTGCCTTTGGCCAGATCCCAGGACAAGAGGCCATACAGAGGCAAAGAACGGGAGGCTATCGCTTTAAATTTTTGACTTGAGATGTTTTGCAGAACCACTACACTACCACATAACATCTGAATAGGAAAATAAAACCCCACATTCTTTCAGTCTTCTTTTTTACTGAGTTCTGTGGCACCCTTGAGTCCTTCTTGGATGAAGTGGATCAGGACATGAAGTAAATGTAAGGCAGATGCTTAGCTATTTTCCTGTAAATGAAAAAAAATACATAGTTTTCCAAGAACAGTCATGTGTATTTTTTCTCCTTGTTGGTAAACCCCTTTTGGAGAATAACAACATTTTCTAAGTGGAACATCTCACCAGATGCTTTTCCTTCTTTTCTAGCCCAGGCTGACCTTGAATTTTCTAGTCCAGTCCTACAATTCATGATCCCCCCTGCCTCAGCTCTGGAGTTTCTTTTCTGCAAAAATTCTTCATTTAAAAATATCACAAGAGCACAGCTACTAATTTCAGAATTTTAAATACATTTCAACTTCCAGACCAGAGGTTTGACGGCCTGCAACAAATGGCCATGAAGCATTGAGGTTCTGGGTTTCAAATAACTCCCACTGAAGAACTAAAATTGTTGAAATTGTAAGATTAAAATTTTAACCTAAAGCAATGAGAATAGAACTCTAATCAGACACATCCAGCCTCATCAGCTTGAGTACAAAATGAGGTCTGGTGTTTAAAACATGCAAAATGAGGTTGCAGCCTCATCCCAATGACTTTCTTCCTTTACTGTACAGGGCTGACTGAAGCCAGGTTACACCATCTTCCGAAGGAGAGACCAAAGGTTTAATCAGCCCACTAGTGCTACTTCTTAAGTGTTGAGTGTGTGCATACAGATTCTCAGGAGAGATATAGGAGTCTTTAGGACCTTGTCACTGGTGAGACTGATTGAGTGGGTGGGAGGTAGTATCTTCGATCTATGGTTCCTACAAACCCACAAGTGTAGCTGGTGTTGCTGGATATCTGAATCACACACTGAGAAGTTCTGTGCTAAAAGATTCATTTGTCCAAAGCTGGTATCTACAGCCACCTTAGTCTGTAGGAGACATCCAAATAAGTTGGACATCATGAGAAAGGTGTTGCATTTTCTAGTCTTTTTATCTAAAAGCAAAAACAAAAACAAAAACAACCCATCAATGACTGTCAGCCTGGCTCCATGCTTCCCAGTGATCTCAATGCCCTCTGTTGATACAAAGGAAAACAGAAAATTCTATATGATTCCAGACCTGGAGCTGTTCCAGCTTCCCTGAATGTGATGACATAGATCAGGTGAGAAGGAAGGCGATAACCTGACTTCATCAAGGCAGCAGAGGAACAGTGTTACTGGCAAAGCAAAACAGAACACTCTCAAAAAGAGAAGCCAAACCAGCCCTGTTTTTATCTTATACCATAACCCAAGCCCATTACAAAGCATGGTAATCAACAGGCTCTGAGGCTGTTTCTTTGCTTATTTAAATGGTGTCTGTATAACATGCCATCATGTAACACTTTGCTCTGCTACCTAGAAAGTCTCCTAGGTAAGTTCTTCTGGGTTCATATGTACCCAGGCTGGATTCTCAACTTGAACAGTCAGGCTAGCACACAGTGTCCCAAAGATGCATATCTCAGTGAACTCACACTTTGCCTGAAAAAGAATCCACTCAAGAAAAAGGCAGCCTTACACATTGCTGATTCACGTGAATTGGTACAACCATGGTAGAAAAGCCTATGGGTGGTCTTCCAGAGAACTGAAAATCGAAGCAACATATGTTCAGAAATTCCACTACATACATTTATACACACACAGTGTGTATAGTCACATACACAGACACACACACACATATATATGATAGATATCTCCACACATATATGTATATATATGTATATATATTATATATATGATATATAACTGCTGTTATCAATGAAATCATATAAAAACACAAATGCACTCCCATATTCATTGCAGCATTGTTCACAATTGTCACTGATGGGAGGGGTGGAGAAACTGTAGTATATTCAGCCATAAAAATGAATTCTGGTCTGGAGAGAAAGCTTAGTTGATAAAGTGCTTGCTTGCAAGTACAGGAAGCTAAGTTCAATGCCCCAGAACCCCTGTTAATAAAAATCAAATAAATTGGCTCACTCTTGTAATTTCAGCACCAAGAAGAGGGAGATCTAGAGCATGCTAGCTAGGTAGTTTTGCAATTAGTGATCTCCAGGTCAATGAGAGAGCCAAACTCAAAAGTCATAAAGATGGACAGTGCCAGGGGAACACCTCTAAAGGTGTCCTCTATTCACACGCACATGCGCACACATCCTCATACTTGCATGCCAAGCAGTTTACCAACTGAGACATCTCCCTAGGCCCAGAATGTAAAACATTTCTTAAAAATATTTATTATTTTTACTTGTGTGATGTCAGGTCCCCCAGAATTGGAGGTAAAGATGATTATGACCTGTCCAACATGGGTGCTAGGAATTCAGACATATGGAATTCATCACACTGAACTCTACCATAAATACAAACATTATATCTCAGAAATAAAAATGACTTGCTTTTAAAAGTCAGAGACATTCAGTCAAATATTTAGAAAATACTTCGGTTGTCCAGGACTCACACACTAAATATCCTAGTAAAATAAATAAATAAATAAATAAACAAATAGATCAAACCAGAAATCAAATTCCTCCTCGATCTTTAAAGTTCATGACATTTTCTGAAGCCTCATCACAGGGGGCAGAATTGAACCCCAATCCTCCTGCAAATTTCCAGCCAATGGAGAGCTGTAGAGACTGTTGCTCTTAGTTTCCCATGACTTAAAATTCTGCTCCCACCCATTGGGATTGACTTATAATGCAGAAAAAGCTCTGTCCTACAGGGCCCCTACAGAGCTGCCCATGTGTCCTCTAAAGCAGAGCACAATAAGACTTCCAACTCTATGAGCCAGGCAAGAAACGTGTTTCCATTATGTACCAAACCTGCCAGCACATGGATTTGAACAGCCTAGCCCCTAGAACTGTGGGAAATAGTCCAACATAATCTAGTTTATAAGTCACCCGCTCAAAGGCACTGTCCACTGCCTGTAAATATTCCAGATATAAATGTCTCAGGGATATAAATATAGCGTATCTCTGGGAAAGGTGTATACGAAGACAGACCTAGATGACCACAGAGAAGAAAGTTAAAGATCAGCTTTACAATGGAAAATATTAGGTGTAGAGACAACAGATATGTTCATACGTGTCAATAACCAGAGAACGAGAAAAAGCCAGTTCTCCCTAAAGGCTGTCCTTTGAGGTGGTCTCTTGCTGCATTGTCAGTCTGGTCTTAGACTTACAGGGTCAAATGGTCCTCCTGCTTTAGCTTCTTGAGTAGTTGGGACTAAGGATAACCACCACTGTCTCAACATTGTGGTCAGTTCTTAATAAAAGCTTGTTTGAGAGAGAAAAGGGGGGGGGAGTTTTTAAAAATTCATGCCTCTACTCTAATGAATAGTCAAAAATTAAACTATCTACCTAAATGGTTTAAAATAAAAACAGACTACCAAATCTCAGCTGAAATGGCTAATTTGAACAGAGACTCATGGAGGTTCAACTGTTTCTCGAGTCATTTTGCTATCCCCATGAGCCTAGATCAGACCCACACTGCCCTAGTTTGCTTTCTGCTGCTATGACAAAACACCATGCCCCTTAGGAAGGAAGGAGTTTCATTCAGCTTACAGGCCACAGTTTTTCACTGAGGGAAGTCAGAGACTAAATCAGGGCCATGTGGGAGTGCAGCTTGGGCTACTAGTGAGCTGGGCCCTCCTGCATTAATCATTGATCAAGAAAATGCCTCACAGACTTCCTTAGAGGCCAGGCTTGTGGAGAAATTTCTTCAGTGAAGGTTCTCTTTTCCTAGAATGCTATAACTCCTGCCAAGTGAACAAACAAAACACACAAATGAAACACAAACTAGCCAGACAATGGAAATGAACCCTACGCCTAGCCAGTGTTCTTCACCCAACCCGTACTCTCAGCATCTTTTTATCTCTGTTTCTTAGTTTTCACATCTGTAAAACTAGGAAACAATATCTAAGCTTAATTTAACCAATAAATAAAACCAAATTTGCAATTCATATTCTTCAAAAACCAGTTGAGAAATATTTCTTTAAAAATATGAGCTGGAAAGATGGCTCAGTAGGTCAATGTGATTTCCACCAAGCCTGTTCACCTGTATTTAGTCCCAGGCCCATATAAGAGAAGGAGAGAGTCAACTCCAACCAGTTGTCCTGTAACATGACCCCCCACTACAGATAGACAGATAAATAGATAGAGGTTATAGATAAATATATATATATAAAACAGATGATAGATAGTTGTAGTATATAGATACATAGAAATAATAGAGAGAAATGATATGACAGGTGATAGATGATAGACAGAGATAGAGATACATAGTAAATATATATATATATAGGCAATCGATAGATGATTGATAGATGACAGATACAGTAGATAGAGATAAATATGATATGATGTGATATGATATCTGGTAGATTATAAACAGACAGATAGAAACAGAGGTAGATAGTAAATATAGATAGATAGACAGACAGATAGATAATAGATATATAGAGATAGAAAGACAAACAGGTAAATAGATGTATAAAAAGTTAGTGTGATTTGATAAAGACCATCTTGAAAGAAGAAATTGTTTGCTGGATTAACAAAATGATTCAGTGCCTGTGTCTCCGTTTTCCATCTTAAATAGTGAACAAACATTTCCTACTTCTTTGGGCTACTGAGGCAGCAGTACAGGAAACACTGTCTTGCCTGTACTTGGAACTGTGCAGCTCATCAAGGTAATCCAGTCTATGGTAAGAACTCTGCAGAGAAAATGTGGCTAGTTGCTTCAGTTTCACAGGCTTTCCACTGATGCATGTACTCTATAGATGTAGGGACGGGTCTCTGATGGAGAGTGGTCTCCAGAGGTGCTGCTCCTCCTGGTCCTTGGTGAGCTAAACAATGTTGCTATGTATAATTAGAGACTCCCTCCCTACAAGCCCTGTTTTTTCTGTGTAGCTTTGACCATCCTGGAACTCTGTAGACCAGGCTGGCCTCCATCCCATGCCTGTGCCTTTTTTGGTGCTGGAATTAAAAGCATGCACTGCTTGGCCTGTGATTTGGAACTTTTAAAAGAGAATATCTCAAACTTAATTACTAGTAGCTAATCTAAATTGGGTTAATTCGCATATATAAGAACCTATGATAGATTCACTGTGTTTGTTAGTAGCTGTGTTACTAGAAAGGGAAACTGAAGTCTAGAAATGTCATTGCTTTCACAGGACAGGAGAAATCCCACTTCACAGAAAAAAATGCAGAGAGAAGGCAAACTGACTTACATGCTAAAGCTTTTTACTTCCCAGTCCAGGAGATGAACACCCAGCACCTGGTGATGGTACCCTTGATGCTGATTTGCTTCAAGCAAGCATGTCCTTGACTTCCACAGCCTTTCATCTCTGTTCCCCAAATCTGGAAAACAATTGCAGTTCATGCACACGTGATGATTCACTGTCTTTTGATCTTTGCCCCACTTTTCTAAGATCTCATAGAACTACTTCCATGAGATACAAATAAGAACTACCTCCTCCTCCTCTTCCTTCTCTTCCTCTTCCTCCTCCTCTTTGCTTTTCATGTAATAAATGGAGAGTCCAGAGTTCTGGTGTCTACAACCTTCTCTGTGCCTGTCTAATACCGGAGAAATGTTAGAACCTCTCTGACCTTTCTTATCCTATTGACAAACATTTGTTCCAAGTCTATCTGGCACTCCTATAGATTTATTTTATGTGTAAGAGTGCTTGCATACAGTATGTAGGTACACCACATACATCACTGATACCACTGGAACTGGCTTGTTTCCTGTGGCTGGCTGATTCTGCTTTCAGGTGTTAACCTGTACTGGCAAGGTCAGCAGGAGCCTGAGTGACTGCACGTGGCACCCACAGCCCGGAGGAAGAGAGTTATGAATGCTCACATTCAGCTTGCTTTCTCCTTTTGATTGGGTTCAAGACCCCAGTTCATGGAACCCACATTTAGGGTGGGATTTCCCACCTAATTAATCTAATCTGGAGAACGGCAGACACACCCAGAGGCTTGTCTCTTTGGTGTTGTGGATCCTGTCATATAAACAATATTAACAGTCGTAAGTGACAAGTGTGGACTGAGGTGGCAGAACTCTGATGCTAACAATGCTAGGGGTTTGAGAATCTTGGATCCAGTCCTAAGGATTGGTATGCCAACGATAGCTTGGAAAGGAAGAAGCAGTTGAAGTGTGCTCACCTTTTCCCCATGAAAAGATGTAGGCTTATATGGTTACAATACACTAGTTAGGAAAAACTAGAAGGTAGTAAAGAGAAACAGCTAAGGAATTTTACTACACAGCTCTTTCATGATGAAAGAAGGACACATCTTTAGGAGCAATCTCCCCCCCTCTCTCCCTCTCTCCCTCCCATCCTCCCTTCCTCCCTCCCTCCTCCTCCTCCTCCTTCTTCTTCTTCTCTCCCCCCTCCCTCCCTTTCTCCTTCTCTCTTTCCCTTTCTGTTTCTCTCTGTGTCTCTGTCTGTCTCCATCTCTTTGTCTTTGTCTCTCTCTGTCTCTGTCTGTCTGTCTGTCTGTCTGTCTCTCTCTCTCTCTCTCTCTCTCTCTCTCTCTCACTCTCTCTCTCTCTCTGTCTCTGTCTCTCTCTGTCTCTGTCTGTCTGTCTGTCTGTCTCTCTCTCTCTGTCTCTCTCTCTGTGTGTGTATGTGTGTGTGTTAGTGAAAGAGTTGATTCTCAGTCACTGAAATTAAGTATAAATTTTTGTAATCTGATATTTTCAAAAGACTCAAATAATTCAGGTCTGTTCACTTAAAAGTTAAGACGTACATAAAGCTTCGTTTTCTACGGTTTTCAAATGGAGAAGGTGCTTTTCTTCAAATATTTTAGAATATGTTTTCTAACGGTAGCATGAAAAGAATTTTATTTTCCCAGGAGCTGTGGTACTAAAGTATAAATCTCAATTTTTTAGATTTCAAATTGAGTAGTAATAATGCCCAAGTCCCCATTATGTAAAGAAATTAGTATGTGTGTTAAGAGCAGAGATATAGAGATCATGCCCTGTTTCCAAAAAAGAGCAAAACTGAGTGGCGAGAGAATTCACAATTGTCTGAAAAGTCGGCAGACAGGACAGAGCGGATGGCTGAACCGTCAGCAATCACAGTGTAGAAAGAGGTGGCAGGCTTGGACTTCTAGTCAGATCATGACATGTACCAACTTCCTTCCTGGGAAATTTCTTCCAATATGCCTCTCCAGCCTCAGTTATCGGCAGAGTCTCTTTTAGTCTATCACTTGATGAAGTCTCCTTCTCCCCTCTCTCTTGAAGTCTGGGGGAACCATCCTACATTTATGCATTTACATGCCTACTTCTTAACTCAAGGATTAGCACTGTACTTGGGGACTGTTTGGGTAGCCTCAAATCCAGCCAGGTAAACTGTGATTAATTTTACTTACCAGTTTGAAAGGCTCACAGCTGTCTTCGCAGCTAAATGAGGATTTACAAAGATGCTGGACTCCCTGATGGCAAAGACAATCCCCCAAACTGCAGGAGTTCTATGTTCCCTAGTAGGTGCTTTGGCCAAGGAGGCTGGAATTAACTGGAACACACAGGGACATGCCCCTCTGTGACTTCCACAAAATGCAGATCCGGGAGGAAATCTTGGATTGTAAATTAAGTTGAAGACTTTTGTTTGTTTGTTTGTTTTCTTCCAATTCTTATTTGAAGAGATTTCTGGATTTTATTAATTTATTTTTTACATGCACAGCTGTGGAGTCTCTCAGGGAGTTTCTTGTTCTTTTTAATTTTTGCATATCAGCCAAAATCCAAGATCCACGCACTGAACGTGGTATGAGAGGCCCACAGATGATCTGCACAGATTTGCCAAAGGACAGGAGCTTAGAAACTGATTAAGCTCTGAGGTAGGATGCTGACAGCTAGGCTGCTCCTGCTAGCGTGTTGAGGGAAACGGCAGAGCAGGTGCAGATGGGAGGCTCTGTTTATAGTTGGTTTTCTTATTTCTGTTTGTTTAATCCTCACTGCGGTTCTGATTTGTAGACACTTGGAAATTAGTGGCCCTTCAGTCACCTCTGCTACACTGGTGAAACAAACCTTTGTTATATAAAAGAAAGTCAGGAGTCAGATTCCACTCTGATTTTCCTATTACTAACTCTATGTTCTTGGCCAAATGATTTACTCTTTACTTCTTCCTTTGTTAACTTTGTCTACATAAGCTGTATAGCTTATTGTTTTTAATAGTGATGCTGAAAGAAAGCCAGCTTGCTGCTGGCTGGCCATGATTATCAGCATGTTTGTGTTCAACCACTTGAATCTCTACGAACCATTAGAATACAGTGGCTATATTACATTTAATGTGTACAAAAATGAAAGCACAGGAGTTAGAGAAGTGTCTAGTGTCTCATCGCTTATAGCTGAATTAGGTTTTAACTGGAAAGATCTGGGGAAAAAAGTCTGTAACTTAATTTAGGCTCCAATATTCCCCTCTTGGTCTGCATAACTCTCAGAGAATAAAAGACCCAGTCATGGCACCTACTGTTGAGAAGGCTAGGCTGATTCCATGACAGGTTTCAAACTGGCAGTTAAGGAGACCAAACCTAAAATCTGTCTCCAAGAACTGGTCAATTCCAAGCAAGTCCAGGCCTCAGAACCTGCCCTGCCTCCAGGCCTGAGGCAAGGACAATGGGTCAGTAGCAGTTTCCAGACTTCTTCCGATACTTCGTTTCTAGCCCCATAGCCTGGTAATGGAATGTCTGTAGAGATGGACCCAACAGATTACCATAGAGGTCACCTACCCTGGAATTCCCTAATGTGTTTTAAATCAGGCCTGCAAGCTTACTTGGGTGTCTCTCTATCTTGGTAATGGGAGACTCTACCATGCTGGACTTCTGCAGAATAAAACGCTCTTTTTGTTTACATACTATTTCAGTCTGGGTTGCCATTCTTCTGAGAATCTTGCACACTTACACTGACAAACCTGACAGCCCAAGTTCAGGTAGAAGGAGAGTATCAACTCCCACAAGCTTTCTTCTGACTCCTACATGAGTGCTTACACACACACACACACACACACACACACACACACACACACACACAATGTAATAACATTGAAATTTTGTGAGAAAAAAGTAGAGAGTATATTTATGTATTGTATCTCAGTAGGCCTCACAAAAATGTAATGCATGCACAGGAGTTTTTGTATGTGTGTGTGTGCACGCATGTGACAAAAACACCAACAAATCCCTTGGAGCTGGAGTTACAGGCTGTTGTCAGCCACTTGGTATGAATGCTGGGAAATTAATTCAGATCCTCTAGAAGGGCAGAGGAGACTTGGAAGTTCTGAACCATCTCTCTAGCTACCCAAAATATAAATATTTTAATATTATGTTTTTATAATCAATGAATACATAGTCCTTATCTTCAAATCTCACCGTAGCCTTCATGCCTACTCTTTCCCAGACTTCTCTCTCTCTCTCTCTCTCTCTCTCTCTCTCTCTCTCTCTCTCTCTCTCTCTCTCTCTCTCTCCTGTGTATGTATATAGGGGTTCTTCCTTCACTCACTTTTCCTCACCCTCTCCCTGTCTCTTTCTCTTTCCCTTTCTTCCTCTCATTTTTTTCTTCATACTGAAGGTTAAGCCCAAAACTTTATGCATGTTAGGCAAGTGCTCTAACACAAAGCTGTCCCCCAACGCTTGTTTGTTTATAAAATGGGGTCTCACTAATTTTTCAATGACCTTGAACTTGTATTCATTCTCCAAGCTCTCCAGTGCTTGGACTGCCACTGTGGCCAGACCTTGGCATTCATTATACAATGCCTCTGATTACACTACGTGCTATGTTTTCCTGTGTGTCTGGATGAAGGTCCATTATAAGAAACATGGCACTCCCCATGCTTGGAAAATCAATTCCATTTCCCACTTTTAGAACAACTTTTAGAAACTTCATCTTCTCTCTGCTACCACTTAGTGTCTTCCTTTGTGCTGACTCTTACCGAGGTTGCTGAGCAAGCCCAGATCTCTTTTGCTGTGGGACTTAACACAAAATAGTCATAAAATAGTCAAAAATAGTCATAAAAACAAAACATCTTTTGCATACCTGCATCTTTTTTCCTTGCTCAGCTCCTTCCACTAGCCCTGTCTCAGATGCTATTGTGTTTAATCTCCTAGGAAGCATTTGGTCTTCCTTAGAGGACTCTCTGCCCTTTGCTTTCATATTTGTTCCTTTAGCTCCCCTCAATTTCTTCCTTCTCCTTGCAGGTCTTCCTGGAAGCACCAGGCTTTGTTTGGTTTGTGGCTCTGTACTGTATGAGCCACCTTATAATATTCTTTGTGTGGCTGCAGATTGTCACCAAGCTTCGAAATCCTCAGAGTTAGGATGGCTTCAGCTCTTAGGATTGGGAAGTGAGGTCAGTTCAGAGTTGCCTGGTCTCTCTTCCAAATGTACATTAAAAAAAAAAAAAAAACCAAAACAACAAAAAAAAAAAACCCTTTTACTAATTTTTCTCCTGGCTCCAACTATGTGAGCTATGATAAGCAGGAGCCGGCAGTGAGGCATGAGACGGCCCTATCAATAACCCAGTGTTTTTCACAAAGCACTCCATTACACGTGTCATTTGGAAGGGAAAGGCACATTTTTGTGTGACACACAGAACGAATTGCTCCAGACAGTTGAGCACCTGGACAGCCAATGCCTTCAGCTGGGTGCCTCTGAGCCCTCTTTATTTTAAAGGTAGTTTCTCTTCTATTTTTCCCTTCTTTTTCAAAATTCAAACTCTACATCTTAACAAAACTTACAAGGTGTCTAATGGTTAGAAGGCCCTGAAAGATCATTTGAAGCTCATAGTAGGCTTTGTCCACTGTAAGGTTTTAAGGGCTACGAACTTGTAAGGTCTTTCCCTTGGCTAACAGCCTCACAGCAGAAAGCAGGGCCATGCATTTCCAGGTGTTGTGAATAATCCAACTTCACCCAACTCTCAGTCAAAAGGCAGACGTTTCCTAAACACTGATCTCAGGTCTGAACCCACTGAAGTTTGGAGATACCTATTGACCTCAACAGCAGAAACACCTGAAGCCCTGAGGCAGAGTCCATCTCTGAAGAAGAAAAACAGCAAGAATATCTCATATGTGTGGAATTTTATAGGGAACACATCAGTTTTCCAGGCCTGTGAGAGAGTTCACATTTATCTCCGGTTGGTCTTTTGAGTTCTACTTGGAGGAAGGGTGTCATCAAAATTATAAACACTACGAACCTGCTTACTTGGCAATAGCCATATCAACCTCTGAAATACAATGAGATTCTGTGGTCAGGAACTGGACCATAACATAGTAACAGTGACAACAACTATGGCCAACAACTAGTAAGTGCTTACTGTGCTGAGCTGCTGCTCCCAGAGTTTCACCTAGATTCTCAAGCTTTTCATCACAGCACCCTTGGCTCTCATTCTATTTTACAGAAGAGGAAAAGTGTCCATCAAGGTCATGCAACTAGTAACTGGCTGAAGCGTGGACCTCAACACCTGCTTTTTATTTGGGATTTAAATAATGGACCATTTTAGGCACTAATTTTCACAGCAAGCTTGCGCAGAATAAGAGAGTGTATCTGCTCACTCTCACACAAGATCCTGCACATCTGTAACAATCAGTAAATCACAGCAGTAAATTATCCCTCCTGGTCCATAGCTGTCATGGAATTCATCCTTTGAGATACATATTCTTTTTTTTTTTTTTGTAAACAACCTCATTCCTAGCAATAAACTTATATCAAAGTGACTGTCTAAATTCATTCTTTTTTTTCATAATTTTTATTAGATACTCTATATTTACATTTGAGATGTTATTCCTTTACCCTGCCCCAATCCCATACCCATCCCCCTCCATTTGCCTTCACAAAGGTGCACTCCCTCCTCATCACCCTCTCTACCCCATTGCCTTGGCATTCCTCTACATTGGGAAAACATGCCCTCCCTGGGTCAAAAGGATTTTCACATTGATGCCAGACACTAGTATCTTCAGTTATATACACAACTGGATCAATAGGTCTCTCAATCTGTGCACAAAGGTTGGTGTTTTACTCCATGTGAGTTTTGGAGGGTTTGGTTGGTTGATAAGGTTGTTCTTCCCATCACGTTGCAACCCCTTTCAGCTCCTGAGGTCCTTTCTTTAGCACCCTCATTGGGGTTCCTGAGTTCAGACCGATGGTTAGCTGCAAGCATGTTCAGCTGTATCTATATGACTCTAACATAGTCCCTGAGGAGGCATCTCTATCTGGTTTATGCCAGTAAGTACTTTTTGGGATCAGCTATAGTGCTTGGATTTGGTGGCTGCATATATGGTGGATTCCAAGGTGAGGCGGCTTCTGAGTGATCTTTTCTTCAATCTCTGTTCCTCTATTTGACCTTGCATTTCCTCCTGTGAGTGTTTTGTTCTCCCATATAAGAAGAACTGAGGCATCTCTATTTTGGCCTTCCTTCTTTTTGAGCTTCATAATGTCTGTGAATCGTTTCTTGGGTATTCAGGGCTTTTTGAAGCTAGTATCTGCTTATCAATGAGTGCATACCATGTGTGTTTTTTTGTGACTGGGTTACCCTACTTAGGATAATAATCCCTAGTTCCATCCATTTGCCTATGAATTTCATGAAGTCATTGTTTTAATAGCTGAGTAGTACTCCACTGTATAAATGTACTTTCTGTATCCATTCCTCTGTTGAAAGGACAGCCTCTTCAACATATGATATTGGTTCAACTGGCAGCATGCAGAAGAATGCAAATTGATCCTTTCTTATCTCCTTGCACAAAGCTCAAGTCCAAGTGGATCAAAGACCTCCACATAAAACCAGGTACACTGAAACTATAAGAAGAGAAAGTGGGGAAGAGCTTAGAATACATAGGCACAGGGGAAATACCAATGGCTTATGCTCTAAGATTAAGAATCAACTAATGGGACCTCATGAAATTGCAAATAATCTGTAAGGCTAAGGACACTGTTAAAAAGACAAAGCAGCAACCAATAGATTGTGAAAGAATCTTTACCAATTTTACATTTGATAGAGGGTTAGTATCCAGTATATACAAAGAACTCAGAAAGCTAGACTGTAGAGAATCAAATAATCCTACTAAAAATGGGATACAGAGTTAAATAAAGAATTCTCAGCTGAGGAATATTGAATGGCTGAGAAGCACCTAAAGAACAGTACAACATCCCTAGTCATCAGGGAAATACCTCACACCAGTCAGAAAGGCTAACATCAAAATCTCAGGTGACAGCAGATGCTGGTGAGGATGTGGAGAAAGAGGAACACTCCTCCATTGTTGGTGGGGTTGTAAGCTGGTACAACCACTCTGGAAATCAGTCTGGGGGTTCCTCAGAAAATTTGACATATTGCTACCTGAAAACCCAGATATTCCATTCCTGGAATATACCTCCAAAGATGCTCCAATATCTAACAAGGACACATGCTCCACCATGTTTATAGAAGCCTTATTTATAATATCCAGAAGCTGGAAAGAACCCAGATGTCTTTCAACAGAGATACATGTTATATGGGGTGGGCTTATTTTTATTTTTTGGTCTTTTTTAATTGGATATCTTATGTATTTACAATTCAAATGCTATCCCCTTTACCCCCCTCCCAGATACCCTCCCCCTCCCTTTGCATCCAACTTCCACCCACCCACTTCCACCTCATTGCCCTGGCATTCCCCTACACTGGGGAAAGGAGCCTTCACAGGACTAAAGGCTTCTCCTCCTACTGATGACACTGTCATCCTCTGCTACATATGCAGCTGTGGCCATAGGTCCTTTCATGTGTACTCATTGGTTGGTAGTTTAGTCAGTTCCTGGGAGCTTGGGGGGGCTGTAGATATTGTTGCTCTCCCTATGGAGCTGCAAACCTCTTCAGTTCCTTCAGTCCTTTCTCTAGCTCCCCAATTGGGGTCCCCAGGGCTCAGTTCAATAGTTAGCTCTGAGTATCCTCATCTGCATTTTTATGGCTCTGGCAGAGTCTCTCAGGAGACATCCATATCAGCCTCCTGTCAACAAGCACTTCTTGGCATCAGCAATAGTGACTGGGTTTGGTGGCTGCATGTGGGATGGATCCCCAGGTAAGGCAATCTCTGGTTGACCTTTTCAGGGTCTTGGTAAATGTACTATGACATTTATCTACTATTATTCAACCATACTAAATAACCTCATCAGACAAAAATTCTTTCTTTGTTCCCTGTTCATTCCTCTCTTCCCTTTAATGTTGGGCGTACACTGATCTTCTCAATGTCTACGTAGTTTAGTCTTATCCAGATGTCACAGGGTGGGAATCATACAGATGTGGCTTTTTTTGTCCAGATTGAGTTTTTTTGCTCAGCATTAGATATTTAAATTTCCCCCATGCTTCTTTTGTGATAGCACCGAGTCTAACTGATCTCTAGCACTGAATAATATTTCATTGTTTTGATGTACCAATACTTATTTTTCTCTTCACTTACTTAAATACATCATAGTTTCTATTTTGGGCAATTTGACATGGTATAGACATTTCAGATTATATCTTCAACTCATTTGGATAAATATTAAGAATTAATATTGAGTTACTTGGTAAGAATTTGGAGGCTGAGGACATGGCTCAGTTAGTAAAGTCCCTACTATATAGTTATTAGGATTTGAATCCGAATCCCAAATCAGCCCACATAAAAGCTTGGCTACCCTAATCTTATAATCTTAGCAGACAAACAGATCCCTGGGACTTACTGCTCAATCAGTATAGCCAATGAGCAAGTTCCAGGTTCTGTAAGTGTCCATGTTTCAAAAATTAAGGTGAACAATTGAGTTAAAAAAAGTTTATATCAACCTATGGCTCCCAGATACTAGCATACAATTGCACCACACTCTTATCTCTTTCTATCGCTCTCCTCCTCTCTCTCTCTTTTACACAGACAGACACACACACGCCAGAGAGAGAGAGAGAGAGAGAGAGAGAGAGAGAGAGAGAGAGAGAGAGAGAGAGAGAGATTAGTATGAAATTGCCAAAAGATCTTCCAACACAGCTTTTCTATTCCCATTCAAATGAATGCATCCTTGTTGCTTTGTATCCTCTTGGGCATCTGACTTGGATCATTTTAATAGGAACACAGTTGCATCTCATTATTGGTCTAATTTGGCAATTTGTGAATGTTACTATTTTTCCATATTCATATTTGCCATAGCTATGTCTTCTCTGGTAAAGTTTCTCTATTTAGAACATTTGCTGTCTTTAAATTGGGTTCATTATTTGGTAATTTTTAAATGTGCTATGTATGTTTTGAAGACCTATTTTTATTATTGGATATTTTCTTTACTTACATTTCAAATGTTATTCTCATTCCCAGTTTCCCTTCCGAAATCCCTCTATCCCATTAACCCCCCACCTCTATGAGAGTGTTCCCCCACTCACCCAATTCCCCAACCCCCCACTTCCTTTCACCCGCCCACTCCCTCCCAACTCTCCACCCTGGCATTCCTCTACATTGGTGCATCAAGCCTTCACAAGACCAAAGGCCTCTCCTCCTATTAATGTCCAACAAGGCCATCCTCTGCTACATGTGCGGCTGGAACCATGGATCCCTCCATGTGTATTCTTTGGTTGGTGGTTTTGTCTCTGGGAGCTCTGAAGGGGTCTGGTTGGTTAATATTGTTGTTTTTTCTATGGGGTTGCAAACTCCTTCATCTCCTTCAAACCTTTCTCTAACTCCTCCATTGGGGACACTGTTCTTAGTTCAATGGTTGACTGTGAGCATCCACCTCTGTATATGACATAATGTGGCAGAGCTTCTCAGGAGACATCTAGATCAGGCTCCTATCAGCATGTACTTCTTGGCATCTGCAATATTATCTGGGTTTGGTGGCTGTATATGGGATGGATTCCTAGGTAGGGCAGTCTCTGGATGGTTTCAGTCTCTGCGCCATACTTTGTCTCTGTATTTCCTCCTGTGACTATTTTGTTCCCCCTTCTAAGAAGGTCTGAAGAATCTACTCTTTGGTCCTTCTTCTTCTTGAGCCTAACGTGGTCTGTGGATTGTATGTTGGGTAATCCGAGCTTTTGGGCTAATATCCACTTATCAGTGAATACATACTCTGTATGTTCTTTTGTGATTGGGTTACCACAATCAGGATGGTATTTTCTAGTTTGTTTTTTTTAATAGTATTTTCTATTAGCTTGTACCTTGCCTTCCTATGCTTTTGAACATATCCTTTACATAGTAAAATTTTCTAAATTTAATTAAGTTCAACTTATCATATTTTTAACCTTTGGTAGTATAAGTAAATCTTATTGCTAAACACAAGGTCATCTAGATTGTCTCCTGTGTCATATTTTAAAAGTTGTAGCATTTGTAATTTTCCACTGAAGCTTATGATCCATTGGACAGGTGGTTGTTGTTGCTGGTGGTGGTGGTAGTGGTGGTGGTTTGTGTAGCTGGGGCATCAGGTCAGTAAAAGACACAAAATTACTTTATTGCATATGGATATAGCATTGTTGCAGCACCATTTGTTGGAAGAATTTTCTTCTCTTTATTGTATTGCCCTGCCCTTTGTCAGAGACCACAGAGCTGACTACATTTGCACAGCAGTATCTTGGTTTTCTATTTTGTTTCATTGATCTATTTGTTCAGTCTTCTGCTGGTACCATTCTGCTTGCTCTTCTGGAATTTTGCTTTTTCTATATAAGCTTGTACTGCCTAGTTTTGTGTCAACTTGACACAAGCTGGAGTTATAACAGAGAAAGGAACCTCAATTGAGGAAATGCCTCCATGAGATCCAGCTGTAAGGCATTTTCTCAGCTTGTAATCAAGGAGGGAGGGCCCAGCCCATTGTGGGTGGTGCCATCCCTGGGCTGGTAGACCTGGCTTCTATAAGAAAGAAAACTGAGCAAGCCATGGGAAACAAGTCAGTAAGTGACATTCCTCCATGGCCTCTGCATCAGTTCCTGCTTCCTGACCTGCTTGCATTTCAGTCCTGACTTCCTTTGGTGATGAACAACGATATGGAAGTGTAAGCTGAATAAACCCTTTGTTCCCAACATTCTTCTTGGTCATGATATTTTATGCAGGCATAGAAACCCTGACTAAGACAAAGCTTTATAATAGGTTTGTCAACAATCTACAAATAATTTCCTGAAATTTTTATTGTGATTGTATTAAATCTATTAATCATGTTGGAAAGAACTCCCATCTTGAAAATATCAGGTCTCTCTTCTCATGAACCTAGGATGCCATATCTTTAGTGTGAGTTCTTCTTAACTTGCTGGATGTATTAAGCCAATACAAGATATGAAAGAAGAATTCAATAAATAGAAACACTGAAGAAAAAGCAAGCTGAAATACTGGAAATGGAAACCACAATAAATCAAATAATAATAAAAAAACTTCATAGAAAGCCTAGGCAAAAGAATGGACCAAAAAGAAGACAGAATATTGGAGCTTATAAAGAAGGTGGAGGAATCAGGATACTCAAACAAAAACAAAGATAATATTTTTATTTTGCAAATTTTAAAGATTTATTTATTTTTTATTATTAATCATTCCATTTGTTTACATCTCAAATGATATCCCACTTCCTCGTTACCCTCTCCACTAACCTTCTATCCCACATCTGCCCTCTTCTTTTCCCTTTGCCTGTATGAAAGTGCTCCTCCACCCACCCATACTCTCCTGCCCCACAGTTCCAACATCTCCTTACCCTGGGGCATCAAGCCTTTCCAAGACCAAGAGACTCCCTTCGTGTTGCTGTCAGGCAAGGACATTCTCAGCGACACATGTATCTGGAGCTATGTATTCCTCTAGGTACATTCCTTGGTTGGTGATCTAGACTCTGGGAGAACTAACTGGGTTGTCAGGCCAGCCTATGTTATTCTTCCAGTGGGGTTGCAATCCCCATCTGTTCCTCCAGTCCTTCCACCAACCAACTACCCTAACAGGTTTCCTGGGCTCTGTCTGATGGTTGACTACAATATCCACATCTGCATTGGTCAGTCGCTGGCCAGAGTTCCTCAGGAACCACCACACTAGGTTCCTGTCAGGAAGCACCTCTTGACCAAGGCAACAGTGTTGGGTTTGGTGTCTGCAGACATGATGGATCTCCAGGTGGGGCAGCGCCTGGTTGGCCCTTCCTTCAGTCTCTGTTTCATTTTTTTGTCTCTGTTAGTTCTTTGGAAGGAACATTTCTGGTTTAAAAACTTTGAGATGGATGGGTGTCCCCATCCCTTGACCAGGGGTTGTGCCTATCTGCTGGACAAAGATAAATTATTAAGGAGGTATGAATTGTATTTTCATGCATGCAACACTACAGAAAGACCAAATCTAAGAACCATGGTCATAGAGAAATTTTATTTGAAAGGCATTTTAAATAAAGTTGTAGAAGAAAAAAAAATCAAAATTATGTACACAGATCCCAATCTAGATACAGGAGGTGGTTGGAACCAAAGTAGACCCAAAAGTAACCTCCCCACACTGTCTAGTATACATAATAAAGAAATCATATTAAAAGCAGTAAGAGGGAGATACCAAATCACATATGAAGACAACAATTCCAGAAGTCAACTCAAGTGCCAAGGAAGCTTGAAATGGCATATTCAAGTTCTGAAAGACAACTGCTAGCAAAGATGACTATATCTGCAATTTCTACCTGCATGGGATAAGGTGCAAGAGCTCTCCCACTGGGAGAGAGCTGCTCTCACGGTAGTGCTGACACGTCTGAGAGCACAGGTGAGACCAACACCTCTGCTCAAACTTCAGGTTTCAGAGGAACCCACCCAGAGCTCTGAGGACACAGGAATCAAAGAGCAGCCTAGGACATGATCCTTCTGGTTTCCACCTGCACCCAGAGCTGACCCAATGCAAGAGTTCTCTGTAGCTAGACCCTGCTAGGAGAGTGCTGGACTCCCAGGAGTACTGACACATCTGAGAGCACAGGTAGGACCACCACTGCTGCCCTGAGGGACACGCCAGGAGCCCTCAGGAAACAGGAATCAAGAAGCAGTTTGGGATGAAATCCTTCCAGTTTCTGTCTTCATCCTGTGCTGACCCTGGGCCACAGCACTCTGTACACAGACGCTGCTGGGGGAGAGCAGGTTCCCAGGTAGTACTGACACACAGGCTTATAGGAGGGTCAAGCCATTGTCAGAATCAGCAAGACCTGCTAACACCAGAGATAAGCAGATGGAGATAGTCAAATCCAAGAACCTAAGCAACAGAAAACAAGAGAACTGAACATCATCAGAACCCAGGTCACCCACCACAGAAAGTCCTGGAAACACCAACACACCAGAAAGGCAAGATTCTGATTCAAAATCACAACTCATAATGATGTTAGAGGACTTTAAGAAGAATATAAATAACTCACTTAAAGAAATACATGTCAACACAGGTAAATAGGTAGGAGCCATTAAAGAGGAAACACACACACACACACACACACACACACACACACACACACACAAACCACAAAAATCCCTTACAGAATTACAGGAAAACACAACCAAACAGGTGAAGGAATTGAACAAAGCCATCCAGGACCTAAAAATGGAAATTGAAAAAATAAATCACAAAGGGAGACAACCCTGGAGATAGAAAGCCCAGGAAAGAAATCAGGAATCACAGATTAAAGCATCACCAACAGAATATTAGAGACAGAAAAAGAATCTCAGGCCCAGAAGATAACATAGAAAACATTGACCCAACAGTCAAAAAAATTCGAAAAGCTCCTAACCCAAAACAGCCAGGAAATCCAGGATACAATGTAAAGATCAAACCTGAGGATAATAGGTAAAGAAGAGAGTGAGGATTCCCAACTTCTTCAACAAAATTATAGAAGAAAACTTCCCTAACTTAAAGAAAGAGATGCCCATAAACATACAAGAAGCCTATAAAACTCTAAATAAATTGTACCAGAAAAGAAATTTCTCCTATCACATAATAATCTAAACAGCAAATGCACAAAACAAAGACAATTTTAAGCACTAAGGGGGAAGGTCAAGTAACATATAAAGGCAGACCTATCAGAATCACACCAGCTTTCTCAACAGAGACTGTGAAATATAGAAGATACTGGGCAAATGTCATACAGATCCTAAGAGAAAAAAATGCCAGCCCAGGCTACTATATCAATCAAAAATCTCAATTAACATAAAGGGAAAAATCAAGATATTCCATGACAAAACCAAATTTACACAATATCTTTCCACAAATCCAGCACTACAAAGGATAATAGATGGAAAACTCTAACACAAGGAGGAAAATCACACCCTAGAAAAAGCAAGAAAGTGGTGGTGGGGGCACCCTCATAGAAGCAGGGGGAGGGAGGAAGGGATGTTGGTTTATGGAGGAAAAACTGAGAAAGGGGATAACATTTAAATGTAAATGACATATATCCAATAAAAACAGATTACTATATCCAGAGAAACTCTCTGGCATGACTGAAAATGAGGAAAAACTTCCCATAGTACAATCCGACCAGAGGAATTCATGACCACAAAACCAGGTCTACAGAAGATACTTGGAGGATTTCTTTGAACTGAAAAGAAAGATAAATATACTCAGACTGTAGGAGAGAATAAACTGTGTTAAAATAACAGCTAAGCCAGAGAGGAACATGAAAACACCAAACACTACAAAATCAACAGAACGGCAGGAATGAGCTCACAATTTTCAATAATAAATTCAAAGTCTCTAATCAAACTATGCAAATTAGCAGGATATATTGCAGAACAGTACTTACTTGTTGTCTTCAAGAACTATACCTCACCAAAAGGGGCAGAGAAAACCTTAGGTTGAGGCAGTGGAAAGAGGTGTATTAAATAGTGGAACTAGGAAATATGCAGCTGCCACTGAAAAACTGACAAAAAAGACTTCAAAACAAGGCAGAAGAGTTAAACAAGACACTTCATACTAGCCAAGATAACAGTCCCTCAGGAGCATATTACAATCATAAACATATATGCATGTTATATCCAATTCTGTAAAACCCATATTACTTGATGGTAAGTCACATACAAACCTCAAAATAATAATATTAAATGATTTCAATATCTCACTCTTACCTATTGATAGGTCATCCCAGTAAAAAACCGAGAAACATCTATATTCAATAATATCTTTGGTGATATTGACAGACAACTACAGAATATTCCACAAAACACTGCAGAGTATACATTCACATCAGTATTTCTCGGAAATAGATTATATAAAAAGACAGAAAGCAAATCTTTACAAATATGGGGAAATTGCAATTATTTCTTATATACTACATGATCACAATGGAATAAAACTCTAGAACATACACAAAATCATTGAACAACACACTATTGAATAAGGAATATGTCATTAAAGAAACCAAGAAAAAAATTTAATTTTCTAGGACCATATGATGAAAACAAAAACATAACATAGTCAATTCAAATCTATAGGCTATAATAAAGCCAGTATCAAGATGAAACTTTATAGCTGGTAAATGTGTACATTAAGAAGCCATGGACATAGCAAATAAACAAGTTAAATATGTACATTAAAGTTTCCAAAAAAGAAAAAAAAAACAAGCCAAACTCAAAGTCAGTAGACATGAATAAATAATTAAAATTAGGAAAAAAATAATTATTTTTTAATTATTTTTTTTAAAAAATTAAATCACTGAAACAAAACTTTGGGTTCTTGAAAAGATAGACGTGGTTGATGATAAACTAACCAAAGAGAAAAAAACATAGATTACTAAGATAAATGAAAAGGAGCCATTATGACAGAAAGCAATAAATTTCATAAAATCATTAGTACACAGTCTAAAATTATACATCACATTAAGTTGGAAGAAATCTAAAAGAAACGTATGAATTTACAGATGCATATAACGTACAAACCTAAACCAGTAAGAGACAAGTCATTTCAGCATATTTACAACTAGCAATGAGATTGAAGCAGTGGTATGATGCCTCCAGACTAACAGGTCCAGATTCAGATCGATTCATGACTGGATTTTACCAAACCTCAAAGAAGAACTAATACCAACACTTATCAGATTATTATGTAGAATAAGAAAAGATAAAACATTACTAAACTCCTTTTGCAAAGACAGTATTACCCTATGAAAACCATATATCAACAGAACAAAATAGAAAATTATAGACCATTCTTCCTGAACATAATTACAAAAAAATTCAATAAAACTTGCAAACTGAATTCAAGAATACAGCAAAGGTTTGAAGAGATGGCTCTGTGGTTAAGAGAACTGTTGCTCTTGCAGTGGACTTGGGTTCAGTTCCTACCTAAGTACCTACACTAGTAGCTTACAACTATCCATAACTCCAGTTCCAGGGGGAAAAATAATCTTGATCTTCCGACCTCTGAAGGGACCAAATATACATATGATGACATTTACACATACAGGAAAACACTCATACACACAAAATAAAAAAATAAGTCTAGAAAACATTTAAAGATATGGAAATTGTTCAATATATGCATGTCAACTGATGTCATACATCAAATAAATGGACTCAAGGACAGAAATGTTATGATCCACTTCACCGAAACAAAGATGCAGAAAAAAGCCATTGGAAAAAATTCTAATATGCTCTTATGATAAATTCTCTGAAAAGAGTAGAAATAGAGGGGATATATAGAGAGACATATAAAAGGTGATGTGTGACAAACCTCCAGCAAACACCATTTCATTGGTACTTTTTATCCACCTGGTTGATGTTATTGAGGTCAACCAAGTTGTTACCAGTGTGCTACCTTCTGAATTTGTCTACTATACATAGGCAGTATGTCACCTCTAGCTCAAATAGCATTCAGCTATCTCTGTGCAATTCCATCAGTTTTGTCTTGTGTGTCAACCAGCATGCACATTAAGGACATTTGTCTCCTGGAGTATGAATCTCTTTATCACTATGCAATGCCCCTATTTGTCCCTGAATTTTTGTTCAATGTCTGCTCTGTCTGAAATTAATAAAAACTTGCTAACTTTCTTTTGATTGATGTTTCTTTAGCAAATGATACCTTTGAACCCTCTCTTAGTCTCAGACATTACCATACCATTGGTATATTTACCCCAAGGTTTAACTGGGTGTTTATTTTACAAAAGTAGATGCTCTTCTAAAACAATAACAAAGAGTTCTGCTCTGCATTACACTCTTTGTCAGCTGCTGGAACGTAATTTTCAAAGTCATTGCTGTAGGCAGAATAACAGTCCTCCAAAGACGTTTATATTATAGTTCCCAGTACCTATGCATGCTTCCTTCTGCAGCAAAGGGGCTCAAAAGCTATGATTATGCTGAAGATCTTGAATGGGGAAGACTATCCTGGGTTATCAGACCACGTTTATTCTTAGAAGTAGTGGACGTTTCCAGGCATGATCAGAGGAAGATGTGAGTATGGAAGAGTGGTCAGAGAGATGTTCCACTGATTGTACTGTAGATGATGGAAGGAGGTCACAAACTAAGAAACATGAGAGACTGGGTGGTGGTGGTGGGGAATCATATCTCATCTTAGTTCTACCTGATTTTGATTTTATCCTAATAAGATTTCTAACATGAAGAACTACAGTTTTTGTTTTGTTTTTAAAGCAGAATTGGCTAAAGATATTAAGTTTGTAGTTCTATGTTTCAGCAACAGTAGAAAACGATAGAGCCATCATTTCTGCTGCACTGTCTTTATAATGCTGTGTCACCTATAATAATGAGCTCATATTGTTGGTAATCTAGGATTCATTTCCTCTAAGCATTTTCTGTCATAACTTAAATTGTTCTGATCATTTAGCCTAAAATTCATTGATTACAAAATTCCAAGAAAAGGCTGGAGAGATGACCCAGTGGTTAAGAGCACTGATTGCTTTTGCCAAGGTCCTGGGTTCAATTCCCAGCAACCACATGGTGGCTCACAACCATCTGTAATGGGATCTGATGCCCTCTTCTGGTGTGTCTGAAGACAATGATAGTGTACTCACATACATACAATAAATAAATAAAATATTTTTAATAAAGTTTCAAGAAAGGTGAATGGTATATAATAAGCACTCCTAAATATATTGTTGTTGTTGTTGTTGTTTAGGATAGAATACCAAAAATGAGATAACCAACTAAAAAGTTGCAAACACTTTTTTCTTACTTGATGTATAATTTGCTTTTTAAAAAGATCCAACACATTGATGCTGATTTTCACTTTCAAAGTTACAGAAATTATAAACAATGACAATAAATGCATATGTAAGAAAGGTTTACAATTAAAGCTAGTGCCATGGTGACTTAAGCTCCCCAGAATGCCTTGAGCAAAATAGCTGAGAATGTTTTACTCATCTGTCAAAAATCATCTTGCATACGAGCTTCCAAATCATAAAATAACATGGATCGAAAGCACTCACAATCCTGCAGAGCAGCCATATGAAAAGCCTAAATCTTCCAGAAAACCAGTATAGTTGGAGGAGGGAATTGAGAGAGGCTTTGTGTGTGTATGCAACAATCATGTTCAATTTCACCCATGTACTACTGGACTAGATACTGGGTTTTACACCTCACTACAGATTATACAATCAAATCATTATGGAGTGAGAAGAATATGGCCTCACATGAAATCCCAGTTCTTAGGACGCTGAGACTGGGAAGTTTTTAGTTTGATGGTACCATGGGCTACAAAGCAAGTTTCCAAGTCTTCTTGAGTTCTATATTGAAACCCTACTGTAAAAGAGGAGGAAGGGGGAAAAGAAGAGGATGGAGGGAGGGAAGAAGTGAAAAGAGGAGGAGGAGAAAGAAGAGGAGGAAGAAATATAGGAGGAAGAAAGAAAAAAAGGGGTGAGAAGGAACAGGAGAAGGAAAGAGGAGGAGAAAAAGGAGGAAAGAAGAAAGTAAGAAAAGAAAAGGAGAGAGAAAGGGAGGAGCAAGATTATGAAGTTGAAACTGAAGGTCAGCATCATTGGTTTTATTCTTCGTACATAGAACTGATGCCCCATCACCAGTTCAAATACGTTCTTTGAAGTAGCACACATGGATCATCAATCTGACAACAATGTGTGAAGGTGAATCACCAAGTGGTCCAACTGCTGATGAAAGACCCCCTTCTGCCTTAGCTGCAGTAACGCCATTTTGTGCAAGGCTTAAATTAGACAGAGATGGAAAAATACTAAACTGAGAGTCAGCCAAGAAATAGCACAGTCCTTGCCAAACAAGATATCTGTGGTTGACCACCTGGACCGGGGTAAAGACACAATATTTTGCCATACATGCTGAGACAAGGACGAAAAACAACACCCTGTCCCAGAGGAGGGGCCAAGGCCGCCCTTTCCAAAAACTTGGGGCTTGTCCCCAGTTCACCCTGGTTTCATTTAAACTAACCAATTAGAACCTTGTTGCTATGCTTCTGCTTCTGTACCTTGCTTCTGCCCCCCAAGCCCTATAAAAAGGGAACTGCCCCTTTGTCCGGCGCGCGCAAGTCCTCCGAGAGACTGTGTGCCCACAGGTACCTGTGTAAATAAACCTTTTGCTACTTGCATCCGAAGTGAGTGGTCTCACTGTTCCTTGGGACAGGTCTCTTCAGACGGAAGATACCCTCCGGGGGTCTTTCACTGACAAAGCTTAGAAATCTTCCAATAATTTGCAGGATACAGTTATATTTTGACACATCAAAGTGATGAAACTCCAAACAGATAAGATGACTCCAAATTCACATACCTAACTCTTGACTCCAAAATACCAATTAAAGGCGTACCCCACCACACATGGCTAGAATTTATTTAAAGTTCTTAATTTTGAAAGAAGTATAATACAGATATAGAAATCAAGAGTCACTATGCAAGCATCTTACTGCATGGCTTCTATGTTTTCTATAAAGAAAAAAAAAATCTCTCATTAGAACTAAAACTTTCACCATTCAGTTACCTGGATTAAGAGAAATCATCCTAAGCCATCTTTCTTGTTTACTTAAGGTTCTACAGGCTGATAAAAAATTCTTACAATTCAAGATGAGCAAGAACATTTTCAAAATAAAATTCAACACATTTTTAGGTGCTGTCCAAATCTACTTTTAAAAATATATAAATGGATTCATAACCAGTATTATTAAATAATAGAATCTGACCTAGTTCTCCCTTTTTTCTACTTCTGTGATAAAAACTGACCAAAACCAACTTGGGAAAGGAGAGGTTTACTTTACAGCTCTCAGGTCAGAATTCATCACTGAGGGAAGCCAAGACAAGAACTCAAGCAGGACAGGAATCTGGAAGCAGAAACTCAGCAGAGACCTTTGCTGCATACTGTTGGAGGAATGCTGCTTACTGGATTGCTTTTTATTAAAACCCAAGACCCCCTGCCCAAGCGCACCACCACACACAATTGCTGGAATTTAGATCATCAGTCATTAACCAGAAATTTTCCTACAGACTTGCCTACGTGCCAACCTGATGAAGGCATTTTCTCAGTTGAGGTCCCTCTTTCCAGATGAGTCTGTGGCTTCTGTCAAACAAACAAACAAACAAAAACCTAACCAACACAGACTCAGCTCATTATAATTTTTATTTCTTTCCTTGGGGTAGAGGAACTTCCAGCAGATTTCTAATTATAATACGAAAGGCAGACAAAAGTAAGTTATATTTAGTGTAACATAAAACTGGTGTTTTGCTTTGTTTTTTAATTTGGTGTTAAGACAGGGTCTTATGTATCTATCCCAGGTTGACTTAGAATTTACTGTGTAGCCAATGATGACCTCAAAGTTCTAACTCTTCTGCTTCTATCTTCCCAGTGCAGGGATCACAGGCTCAAACCATCAGGCCCAGTATATGCAGTGCTGTATATCCAGCTTAGGACTTCATGGATGCTACGAAAGCATTCTCAACTAAGTCACATCCCTATGTAGTAAGTCTTTTAATCTCCTAGAACCTTTATTGATTTTTTTTCAATATTTCTTTCATTTCCTTGCTTAGGTTTATTCTAAGATATTTAATTATTTTTATGGGGAAAATTTAAGGCCATCACATGTTGTTTTTATAACAAAATTTCAGATGTTCAATTTACCAAATGGAAACTCAGAAACCAAACAGTGTGGAGAAAGCCTGCTAGATGAGAGAGAGAGGGAAAGAACCCAGCTGACCACACTACTCCACCTATGTACCAGAAGAAAAACACTGTCTTCTCCTCCATGATCTCTTGAATTCTCTTCAACTCAAGGTCTCGCCTTTCTCTTTCCAGGGGTTCTTAGGTTTACTCTCTGTCAAACAGTTGCTTGTTCTACCTTTTGACCAATTGTTGACTTTAGCTCTTGTTTACAGCAATTTCTTGTGTTAAAGATGTATCCTAGGGCTGAGCCACACCATAACTACTTATTTACAGTAAACAGAAAGCTCTTTGATTAAGGTGTGTGCTAAGGCTGAGCCACATCAAACAAGAAACAGGTTCCTCTATTTCACAATCTTGGGTTTTACAATGTAATCAAATACCCAGCAACAATCACACTTAGGAAGTCTCAGGTGCTGTGGTTGTCTGTACAAGATTTACACAAAGTCAAGCCAATCAGATTTCTTCATATATGGGAGACAGGCTCAAGGAATCTTTCTCCAGGTTGAAGAGATTTGTAGTTGAAAGCCACTGGGTAGAGTCAGCTTTCTTCAAGAACACGGCATGTGTTAGGATGCCAAGCTTCGGTGGGTGGTTCTACCCTCATCTATGTCAGGACAGCAATGACTGGACTAGATTGTCTGTGAAAAGAAGATATGAAGTTGGACAGGAGTGTAGTATAGGGGGTCTGGAGGAGTTAGAAATAAGAATGGGGGGTCAATATGATTAAATGTATTGTATACATGTATAAAATTATCAAATAATGGTTTAAAAAGATACATCAACTATTGAAGTTCAAGTGGTATATTTAAGTATTTGTGGGATAATCAGAAAAATAAAGTCATAAAATGTCATATTTGCTACCAGAAAACACCAAAGTATCTTAAATAAGCTCTCAATCAAGAAATTTAAAATTAAGAAGGACTTTTTTTTCTCTTCAATAATTAATTAGCAATGATTTTGTATCTTGATACCTTCCAGAAAAAAAAAAGGAAGACCAAAATAATTCTCAACTGGAATAGGAAGGGACATACAGACGCCATGCTTGTGAAACAACACCAGCATTCTATACCCTGGAGATGTGGTTCTTAGTTGTTTACAGCACTGTGGCTCCAGAGCCCCCCACGATGCTGAAGAAGGACAAGTGGCACAGTGTTGGAAGAATTTCTAAGAAGTTCATGGAAATAGTCTGGATTAAAGTTGTTGCATGACTCAAATTGACTTCTTAGCTATTGAAACTCTGAAGAGCCCCAAATATGTTCACTTCTTCCCACGTGAGTAAGAATCATTGTAATAATACAGCTTTGGATGTATTATGTGCTAGAAAATGCAATGTTGCTATGCACACTGTTTATCACTGTGTTGTCAAACTCCTCTAAGGTCGGTCCTATTCTTACCTACACCTTCAGGTTTCCATTGCCACAGTGACTAAGCAGAAGCACCTCTTGTTAAATCCAAGCTATCTAACTGCAGGGCCTTTCCCCTTAACTTTGATTTTATACAACCATCCCATTCAGTCACTGGAAAAGCATTAATCATCCTCAAACACACACCAGAACCCTTCTTGTCACTGCCAGCAAAGCAACCATAGTATCTTCTACAGGAGCTTCTGAGTTTTATAAAATGCCTCATTTTTGCCCTGGGCATAAACACTAGGAGGGGGTTAGTTAAGAAAAAGGGAGGCCTTTTCTCCACTGCAGAGCTAATTAATTTACAATTAGCAAAAGCAAAACGGTCCCTTTCTGAAACTTATGCTTGGGGGCCCTTCACTGAAAATTTAGTCATCGAATTCTGTCTCTTTGGAAGGAAAAGATGATTCATCACTAGACAAGACCAACTTTCTAGAACTCAAACTTTATAACCCAACAGAGATATTCTCCGATACGGAATTTCAACATGAAGCCTCTAAGCCTTCTTATCTATGAAAAGAATCGAGCATACTGCGAAATGGGCATTGAAAGAACAGTACAGTAAGCAGCTGTAGCCTCACCACCCAGACTCAACATCCCTGTACACAGTACCGGGGCATTAACGTAGTTTTCCATACATGGTCATATCTATTAACCTACTGTGACTTCATGATCGTTTATTCTAATAAAGACTCCCAAGAGAATGAACATTCCTGTAGCAGAGTATGGTGGTATGCATTCTTAATCCAACATTCGGAAGGCCAAGGCAGGACGATCACAAGTTCAAAGCCAGTTTGTACTTCATAGCAAGACCCTGTTACATAAAAATTGAAAACAAACAAACAAACAAAAAAGATAGACAAGTCCCTTTGTATAATCATATACTATTAACATTTCATAATGTATCTAAGGGAATGAACAATTTCCTAATTTCATATAAAATTTGGTCCAAGTCTCCATTTACCCATGTTATTTTTATGGCTAATTCTTTTTTTTCCCCTTTAGTACCAAGAATTCAATCAATGGTCTTGTACCTGTTAGGCAATGCCTCAATCACTGAGCTATAACTCTGACCATATAATGAATATATATAATATATATATATATATGTGTGTGTGTGTGTGTGTGTATGTATATAGGCTGGGGATACAGCTCAGTGGTAGAGCACTAGCTTAGCCTGATGTAGGCCTAGGTTCAATTCATGACATTGAAAACAAAAAGAAAGCAAAGCAATATATGTGCACTGCTTTTAGTTGTAATACTATCTCAGTCTCTTTTTCATCACTCTCACTGACTTCTCTGAAAAATGACACTGATATTTGGAAGAGCCTAGGACACTCTTATAGAACACTTCACATTTCACTGTAAAGAGATATCATCTGAGCCAGACTACTATTATCTTCATGAGTTCAGTTGCATTTACATGCAAAAGATCAGCATAACTGGGTTTGTTGACTGTTGACCTTCCCGTGTAGGAGTGGTAGAGATTATGGAGCCGTCATCTGAGGTTCTAGCTGTTCATCCAACCAGTTGTATGTAATTCTACCCTTATTGCACATAGCCCCAGGAAGGTATACAGAGGTATATAGGCAGGGAAGGTCTAGGAAGGGTTCCCATCTATGCAACCACCCTGAAGCTATCATCTAAGCCAGGCACAGACTTCGCAGTGAGGCTGCTTTAGGGTCAGCGTGCCCTGCTTGCATCTCTAGCCCTGGAAATTTGAGAAGTCTAAAGCTCCCCTCCAAATCACTCTGTCAAGTTTTTACACTTCAGAACTGTTCTCCTTACTTATTGGGGCAATGAAAAGGATTCGAGATAGATCCTGTTGTTCCCACTGATGAGCAGAGATCACTTGACAGACCTGGAAGCAATGGTGTGAGGACATGAGTGCTGGGTTCCCAACAGGCCTGTTGATAAACACCAAGTTATGACTTGAGACCAGATGGTCAATCAGAGTGAACCTCAGACTATGCTTGCAGGAGCAGAAGATTAAAGGTAATAAGACAGGAATTCTGTAAGTCTGACTGCACTTGGCAGATCCATCCAAAAGACAGAGAAAAAAAGTTTGGAGCTAAAAATTGGGGGTCTGAATAGTGACAAACTACAGAATGAGCCTGCATTTTGGGCCATGTAATTTTTTAGAGACAAGATTATTTTACTAATTTCTAGTGTGTGGTGGCCATGCTGAAAAATAAATTGCTCTCACTGCATGAAACACTTATTTGCGTGAGTTTCCAAATACTGGATAGGCCACCTTTCTTAAATACCTTTGAAAGTAGAAATTAGGACACATATGATTCAACAAATGAGTGATTGGCCTTTATCACATGTAACAAATAAGGCGTGTGTGTACACAGAAGATGGAGGGCCCTGTGGAGAGGTTGTAGTCACATAGGGCGTGTACTGGCTGGTTTTGTGTCAACTTGACACAAGCTGGAGTTAATCACAGAAAAAGGAGCCTCAGTTGAGGAAATGCCTCCATGAGATCCAGCTGTAAGGCATTTTTTCAACTAGTGATCAAGGAGGGAGGGTCCAGCCAATTGTAGGTGGTGCCATCCCTGGGCTAGTAGACCTGGGTTCTATAAGAAAGCAGGCTGAGCAAGCCTGGAGAAGCAAGCCAGTAAGTGACATCCCTCCATGGCCTCTACATCAGCTCCTGCTTCCTGACCTGCTTGAGTTCCAGTCCCGATTTCCTCTGGTGATGAACAGCAATGTGGAAATGTAAGCTGAATAAACCCTTTGCTCTCCAACTTGCTTCTTGGTCATGATATTTTATGCAGGAATAGAAACCCTGACTAAGACAGGGTTGCTTAGACTTTCATGCCATTGGGTTTCTTATACCTTTTCCTTAGGGGGGGAAATGAGATCTATACTAACTTCTACAAAATGAAGACTCATCCTTTGAGTAAGAAGGACATTTGCTATTTACTTGAGTAAATGTGAGGAAGCTAAAGCCATGAGGCATTCATTGTTCAAAATGGAACATACTGATTGGCTGCCTTCTGCCTTAAACACACACTAATGATAGTGATGAACAGTCTCTCGGGCACCTCAGGATGACATCCCAAAAGCCCAAACATATCCAGTGGCATCAGGAGATGTTCATAATGGTGAAACCCAAGCAACTAAGTCTAGCAGACAAAATCTTAGCTTCTGATCTCACGTCCATCATAAAACATCTTGTTTTACGGAGTCAGGTAGGCAGCGTTCATAGGAGCTCATGGAGGCTGAAGCAACTATCAGGGAGTTTCATGGTCCTCTGCATCTATGTTATGGTTCTATACCTTGAAGGTCTTGTGGGACTCCTAACAGTGGAAGTGGGGGTGCCTTTGGCTCCCTTGCCTGCACTTAGGACTCTTTTCCTTTCCACTGGGTTGCCTTGTTAAGCCTTGCTATGAGGGTTTGTGCCTTGGTGTATTGTAACTCCTTATTCTGTGCTCTGTTTAAAGCCCTGGGAGGCCTGCTCTTCTCTGCAGGGAAACAGGAGGAGCAGCCGATATGGAGGAGAGGTGAGGTAGGCTAGGGAAAACTGGCAGGAGATGGAGGGGAGGCATTGATCGAGAATGTTGTGTATGAGAGAAGTGTTTATAAAAAACCATTTTGTTTTATTTTGTAGCTTGAATCTTCAAAACATGAGGAGAGCAGAAGAGAAGGTAGTGTTTGCCCAAAGGTTCACTAAGTTTGCTGCTGTTGGAATTTTCTAATAGTCAAACTGTTATAATCTAGACCCCAGTACTTCATGTTGGCTCTTGGGAGATTAACCAGCCACTTGAATGCTGATTTCGTGCTTAAGTGACGGAAGACTTTAAAAGTCATGGGCCGGTAGCTTGCTGAGTTTTAAAAATAAATCTTTCTTGCTGTGATGCAGGAAGTGCAGCTGCATATATTTATTAAAAGGCCAAAACTTGTGGTCATCCCAAATAACCTTCTACACCCCCCAAAGGAAGAGGATGCCTTCAAACTATATGACAGCAGCCACTGTCTGGTCTGCCTACAACAATGTTACCAGATCCTTATCACTTTAATGTGAGGCTGTATGCACCAGGCCCTATTGATGTCGAATGGACAAAGGAAGTTCAGGTTATTACTAAACAGGACATTTGCTTTACAAACAACATAAAGAAAAATATTTGTTAATGGTGTTGAAGTTACAGATCACTCTCACATCACATCAGAAAAATCTGTTACTGTCTTTGTAGATGCTGCAGGAAACCTAGTTAAAATATCATTAAAATACCATCTCACATCACAGGGGCTGAAGAGAAAGACTTAATGTTAATTTGCAGAACAAAACCAGCCCAAGCCTACAAACAATCTCTCAGCACATTAGGCTAGGCAGGGCTCTCCCCTTCAGTTGTTCCTACCTCAGGAAGCCAAGGCCCTCTTGCAGCTTCCCTCCTATCATGAGCTGGCCCCCAACCCCTTTGCACCTGGACCCTGGTTTTGTCTCTCTGTGTTATGAAGAGGGGTTATTTTGCCACGAAGAGGAGGACTTTCATGACTTCAAACATGGACATTAGATCAAGTTTTTATCTTCCTTCATAATCCTGTCTTTGATGTCACCAGACTGAAACCTCTGAGAATAAAAGGGAGAGCTGTGAAAAGAGGCCTGGTTAATTTATACGTTTAAGTGCTGCCGCCCCAATTCGCCTGGGTAGCATTTTCATTGTCTTCTGCTTTGCATCCTAAAGGCAGCTTACACCAGGCAATTATGAATGGCCTCTCTGAACAAATAATTGAAATTCACAAGTTGTGGAGTATGGGGAGACAACGTCTGGGCTGGAGGTGTGAGGTCAGATGTATTCCCTCGGGCATTATTAAAGTCGCAGGCTCTCCTCACAGGGTCTGTATTTGTCTTGCATTAGTTTTAATGGCAACTAATCAGGTAAGCTGACTGTGCTGAGGACTGAGTGGTCTCAGGGAAGGAGATTTACAAAGCTGTCAGGAATGCTGGGCTCCTTTGATATGTACAAATAGCAAAGTCTCCATAAAATACAGGTGCCAATGTGGACACCCAATTTCATAAATAAGAAAAGAAAAAAGATTTAATTTTGAGGGGGGAAACATCTATTAAGCTTTTGAAAAAAAAATAAAAATTCTAAGGGTTTCTTAAATGTCAGAATTTATTCCACAACCCCTTCCACGCTGAGGATAATGTCATCCACACAGGAGACCCCAGTGAATGTCTGAAGGCAAGCATATTTGCACATGTGCATTCATGCCCACACCCCCTTAGCTGACTAATTATGAGCTAATTACTCCAAGCCAAATTCTGCCCTCTGCTGTGGGTGTCCAAATTAGTGAGCATGCAGTGTGTTCTCCAAGGAAAAGGGCAGGCAGGGTCTGCATTCACAGGAGCATTTGTTCTAAGTGCTCTGAACCACGGAGCCATCTCTCCAGACCCCTCCACTTCTGCTTTCCTGTCATGTTCATACATGATTTCAGGAGTCTGTATAAAATCTAGGGACCACAAGTGAGAGAAAACAGAAGTCATCTGAAACTTGCTTAATTCACTTAATATGATGATCTCCAGTTACATTCATTTTCCTGTAAATTATACAACTTCAATCTATCATATGAATGCAAAATTCATTATAAATGTAAATACATATGTAAAGAGAAAAGTATATATAGAAAAAGAGACAGAGAGACAAAAATGTCAACACATATAAATACACACAAACATACAAGGGAAGAGAGAGAGAGAAAGAAAGAGGGAGAGAGAGATCGAGAAATTTCTCTATCCATCTATCTTTTACTGAACCCATAGGTTGGTTAAAAAAAATAGCAATTGTGAATAAAACTGCAATATACACTGATGTACAAGTATCTCTGTGATGTGTTGACATGTAACCCTTCAGATAAATCCTCAAGTGTTATATGTCTGGGTCACATGGTCATTCATGTCTTAATTTGTTTTGTGTTTTGTTTTAATGAACTTCCATTCGGATTTCCAGACTGGCTAAGCTACTTTACATTCCCAACAGCAGTGTGTCAGCAGAAGTGTGAGCATTCCCTTGCCTCTGTGTCCTCAGTAGAATTTTTCGTTATATGTTTCATTAATGACTAATTTTCTGACTGGGGCAAAATGGAACCTCAGTGTAGTTTGGTTTGCATTTCTCTGATGGCTAGTGAGGTTGAACATTCAAAAAAATATGTTTATTGGTCATTTCTACTTCATCTTTTGAGATACATTTTACTAACTTTTTGTTGTTGGTAGTGGTGGGGTTTTTTGTTTTGTTTTGTTGGTTTATTTGTCCATTCATGTTTTTTGTTTTTCAGGCAGTTTCTCATTATGTACCCAGCTGGCCTGGAATATTTTATGAGAATCAGGCTGGCCTTGAACTCTCAGAGATCCACCTGACTCTGCAACCCAAACGTTGGGATTAAAAGCATAGGCCATCACACCCAGCTCTCTAGATTCCATGTATTAATTGTCAACAAAGACTTCCTCCCAGCAATAGGTGTCTGCTTCATTCTGTTAACTTTTCCTTTGCCAGCATAGAGACTCTTTCATCTCACAAGGTCTTATCTGTCATTTACTGGCCTTGTTTCTTGAAGAGGCCTATGCAGAAAACCTTTACTCAGGAGTATGTCCTCAGACAGCACCAGAGCTCCAGCTTCCAGATCCTACATGAAGGTCTTCAGTCCGTTTGGAGTTGCTCTTCATGCCAGAGCAGAGGAGAGTTATCTTTTTTTTTTTTTTTAAACAACTTTATTTTACAAAACAAAGATAAATGTACAGATTTTAATCTCTTTTCTTTCTTTTATTGGCAACTTTGTCAAGTGTCTGTAGCTGTGGGGATTCATATTTGGGTCATTTATTCATGTGTCTGGTTTTGCGCTGGTATCATTGTTCCAAAATATAACTTGAAATCAGATGTGATAACATCATGGCATATTCTTTTTATTCCAGATAGCTTTGGCTTGCTGGTATCTTTCTACAGACTTACTTTATTCATTCATTCATTGATAGATCCTGTGGTGACTTCATATCCTGGCTACCGTGAATAGCTACTCTGGATAACCTGAATATGTCAGTACAAGTGTCTCTTTGGAGTTATTGATAATGTCGTTTGTTCATTTTTTTATGGGTTCAGACTCATATAGAATAACAATCATTGTCCAGGACAGTGTTTTAGAAAGTTTTCCTTATGTTCTCTTCTTACAATTTCACAATGTCTGGCCTTGAATGTAAATTTTTAACTGACTTTTAGTTGATTAGGGTGACTTGCAGAAGGTAGAGGCTGGATTTAATTTTGGATGTAGATTGTTTTCCTAGCATCATTTATCGAAGAGAGTCTCCATCCAGTTGGCTCTAAGTGTTTAGGGTCAATTCTGGGATTTCTTTTTATTTGCTGGGCTACGTGTCAATGTGAAAACATTAAGGTACTGTTTTCATTACTGTGGCTTTTGTAGTTATATTTTGATTTCAAATCAAATAATACAATGGCTTGAGCCAGCTTTGTTCTACTTAGTCAGTATTATTGATTATCATCCATGAACACAGAATACCTTTCCATTGATTTGCATCATCTTTATCTCTTTCATCATTATTCTCATCTCAGACTTGGAGATCTGCATGCCTCTGTCTCCTGAAGGCTGGGATTAAAGGTGTGTACCACCATGCCTAGACCTAAGCCTTTCTTTACCTTTCCACAAAGTCTTTATAAGTTCTGGATTGTAGTTCATTCCAAATATAGTCAAATTGACGACCAAGCATAGCTATCACAATACATCCCTTGTCATAATCGTATCTCTTTATATCCAAATGAAAGCAATAACCAGGTCATAATAACTCCTAACATGATACAACTATCTCTTGTTCAACTGCAAATGCATAAACAATAAGCTTAATTAGATAAAGTCTTGACCCAAGGTCATCAAAGCTTTAATTCCATTTAATATCTTTGAACACAGGGTTTAGCTCCACTCTTCTTCCTTATGCTACTTTACTCTTTGAACCATACCTTTTGTATTTTTTCCTTTCTAAGCTGGCTATGCTTAATCAAAGTGTTCCTCATAAGAGTGAACTACAGGACAAAATCTAAACTAGGCTTTTCAGAGACTTCCTTTGTCAGTGCAATTAATCTAAGTATCTTTACCTTAGCCTCAGGTAGACTCTTCAGACAAAGACATAAATCAGTCACATTCTTTATCAGAACTCTAGGTCACATACTAACATTCTTTTCCTCTGAAACTTCTTGGGCTAGAACCCTACAGTTTAAATCACTCTCAGCACCAAAGTCTTCTATATTCCCATTAAGCATCACTGCTTTCCAAATCCAAAGTTCCAAAATATACATTCCTCTGAACAAAAGCACGGTCGGGCCTGTCACAAAAAAACAAACAAACAAAAAACCAGTCTGTTGTACCAACTTGTGTCTTAGTTTGTGTCTTTTTATTGTTAAGAGACACCATGACCAAGGCAACTTTTACAAAGGAAAAATCTAATTGGGGCTGTTTTACAGTTTCAAAGGTTCAGTCCATCATCATCATGGTGGGAAGCACTGTACAGGCAGACTTGGTGCTAAGGGAGCTGAGGGTTCTATATCTTGATACAAGGGCAGCCAAGAAAAAAATGTCTTCCTTAGGCAGCCAGAAGGTTGTCTCTTTCACACTGGGCTAAGCTTGAATATATATAAAAAAAACCCCTCATAACCCACTCCCAAGTGACACACTTCCTCGAGCAAAGCTACACTTCCTCCAATAAGGCCACATCTCCTAATAGTGCCACTTGCCATTGGCCATGCATATTCAAACCATCACACACTGCGTTGGAGAAAACTAAGTTTATCCCTTTTTGAAGCTACCCAATGGTAAATAGCTTCTCGGACAGAGGTGAGACTTTGTGCCCACTTCCCGTCTTCTGTGCTGGGATTTTGTCCGGCTTGAGCTTCTCTAGGTCTTCTGCATGCTGTCACAGAATCTGTGAATTTGTATGTGCATTTGCCTTGATGTATCTGAAAAACTCTGTTTTCTTGGAGTCATCGACCTCTGCTTACAATCTTTCTGCCCAATTTTTCGTATAGGCCTTGAAGGATCAGGTATAATGAAGACATCCCATTCAGAGATGAGTACTCCCAGTCCCTCACTTTCTATATATTGTCCAGCTATGATTCTCTGTGCTCATTATTTACTGTAAGAGGAAACATCTTTGATGAAGGTACATTGATCTGACATTGTGGTTGGAGGTCTAATTGAGGTTCCAGTCTCTTTTTCAGTGTATCTAAGACTGGGTTTCATCATATGTCCCAGGCGAGGCTGGAACTCAAAATTCTCCCACCTCAACAATCCAGTTGCTGTCATCACAGACTAGAAACCACCATGCTATCTAAGAGACGTCTTGAGATACTGAATCACTTTTTATAAAAGTCAATATTTGGTTTCATAAAATCACAGAACTGAAAGACATGATAGTATTACAATAAAATCCCATTCAAGCATTATAGAATAAAGAGCATTTATAATTGTCTGGTTGCATTTCACTGTGGCACAACCTAGAAGTTCAAAGTAAATATTCTTAAGTTTAAAAGAAAGTTTAAACAATTCAAACATATTTTTGTAAACAAACCTGTTTCATCTGAAAAGCATAAAATGGAATGGACCATCTTTGTAATTCTCCAACCTCAATGTGCAAATAAATGGCCCCCTAGGTGCCCTTGTATATTGTTACAAAACCTACATCCTTTTCACCTCCTTTATAGTCCCTTTTATGGCTATTAATTTTTAATTCTAGAGACATAGTCACTAGACATAGTCACTATTTCTTGTCCTCTGGTGGGAGATAAATGTGATTTAGATGCTGTTTTATGTATGCTTAGGGTTGATGGTTCTGATTGTATCTATTTCCCAAGAGAAAAATTGCTGGTGTCTGTAACCCTTTCTTTGCTGGTCATAAAATAAATATTAAACAATGGCAATAAGTATGAGCCTCCTCTAGTGCTCCAGTTTTTAATTAAATGATTGGTGATAAAATATGACCCAATACCGTTTGTACAGAAAACTCAACATGCTGAACCTTTGTGTTGACCATACATACTGCTTGGCCCCTTGAGACACAGTGCACATACAGAATCCCAGCTCTTATTTCTTGAGCCATTTTACAATGTGTAGATTTCTAGTATGAGAGCACAGTGGCTTCTCAAGTTGAGTTCTCTATAAACTGGATTTCAGATTCCCAAGAAGAATTAGTCAATAGTTAAATAAAACAAGCCCCTAACCTTTATTAGACTTAATAGTTTGTATTAAATGTGACAGCAACCATCTGATGACACATTTCCAAAGAAATGATGAGCTTTTGAAGCTTGCAGCTCTTCCAGAGTGTCTAGTGTCTTCCAACGCAACACGTCTTACATTCCAAGGTTCCAGGATAATCTAGAGTTGCTAGAAGCAAACTCATATTAGTCACTGATTGTTTAAAGAAAGACATTTCACTCAGTGCTATCTGGCCAGTCCTCCACAGACTGCCTGGATTTTAGGAAAGGGGTATAGAATCCTCTGTTGTCTAGTTTTTCCTGTATACTTTTTAGATTTTTTTAAAAGAGAAATATTTGGAGTTTTTAGAGAATTCTCTTCTCAAAGCTTCACAACATGTTACTCCTTCAAAATGTAATTTTTTTCTTTGTTCAACATGTTCAAACAATAATGTTCAGAGACATTAGTGCCTGTATAAGAAGCGAGTTGACTCTGGCTGGTGCCAGTTAACTGTGCCCCTTACTGGTACAGTGCAAACAGTCCCGTGCTGTCTTCTACAGCATTAACTAGACTGAGTTTTGACCATACATCAGAGGCAGAGTTCCAAAGATGGGTTGAAAGTAGCAACTTGCAAAGCTTCAGCAGAATTGACTCTGCAAATCATGTATTTGTTGGCTTCAAGCATTCTTTTTAATCTCAGCATCCAGGATGCAGAGGCAGGTGGATCTCAGTGATTTCAGTGTAAGCCTGGTCTACATAACAAGGTCCAGGCTAGCCAAGGCTACACAGTGAAACCCTGTCTCAAGACTAAAGTAGTCACACTGGATATTAATCACAGCCTCTGTAGACCCATGTTGTTCAATTTTCAATGTGCACTCAAACTACTAAAACCTCAAGCTTATTAAAAGTGCAGGTCTGATGTGCAGTTCAAGATTCTGCAAGTTTACCTAGTTCCTAGGTAAGTAAGGTCTAGACTTGATAACCCTGTCAGCTCTTGGTAGGACTAGAATATGTCTCAATGCTTCTGTGGACTGAATGCACATTATTTATTGGATCACAGCAGAGAGCTGTAAATGCTGCTGCTGATGTCATTAAAGTTTTTCCTTTGGTGATAAATATATCCTCTGGGAATGCTTTCAGCCAACAAAGAGGACTGTAAACTGAATGACAGGATAAAACGAACAGAGGGAGAGAGACCCTAGAAGGATCTGCTGTGTCTCCTCTCTTGGCTGTCACTCTTGATAAATGGCTCTATGCAGAAAGGTTGGATTCAACTGCAGAGATGACTTACAATTAAACCCTCTATGCATTTTCAGCCCTGTTCCTCATTAGCATACTGTTCATAATGTATACCATAACTACATAATACATGGTTTATCAAGGTGGAGCCAAATCTTTGTTTTGGAAGATGGTTCAAACATTTAAATCTACATCTCTGAACGTGGAATTTAATTTTATCTCTTAAAGCTTACATGTTAGCTTTGTAACATCAACTTGAAAAAAAAGAGAAAATACATATCTCAAGTTAAAATGAAATGTGTACAAACATTAGCGTCATCTCTGAAGCCATGTGCACACCATGTTCTTTATTTCTGCATTCATCTGTTCATTTAATAGCATTTACTGAGTCTCTACAATATGCTAGTCAGGGCTGTAGGACAAAGCAGTGGTCAAACTGCTTTGGTTTATGTAAACACTCTAGAACTCAGTGGGTAGATATAATTAAGGAACCAACAACAGCAAGATAGAGCTTAGAAGGGTGAAGAGAAGGCAAGTGTGTAAGATGTTTCCTGTGGAGGAGATGGGTGGCAATGAACACACAGCACAGGCAAAGAATGTGAGAACAGGTGTTCAAGTATACAGCTAAAGAGAAAATCAGGCAGAAGGAGAAGAATCAAAAACCACAATATTTTGCCCAGAGCAACCACAAGAATCTGGCCACCATTTTGCATTCATTTTATATTTGTTTTTCAGACAGGTTCTTGTATATTGCTCATGCTGGCTTCAAACACACAACCTTCCTGCCTTAGTGTCCTGGGAGCTATGGTTACAAGTACATGCCACCTCTGAACACTTCAGATTCATGCTCTAGTAAGGATTTTATATAAGCAGTGATGAACCAAGAAACAGAATATTCTGAGTGCTGTTCTTCTAAATTTAATTTCCAGCTTTTGGAGAAGTGAGGAAAACAGAAAGTGAGTGTTATTGTATACAAAAATATGACCGTAAGCAATCTTTTAAAATGTATGTTAGTATTTTCTATTATATGCAAGTGCTAACTTTTAAGTTTTAGATGTGTGCATGTCAACCTGAATAAACATAGAGGCTAGGTATCTAGTCAGGCATTGGGGAAATGAGAGGATCTCTCAAGGATGGAGAATTAGAATATAGTAGTATAGAGTGAAAATGGGAAATCAGGATAGGATTAAACGGGGAGGGGATGAGAGGGAAGGGTAAAGAAGGGAACATGGGGAAAGTCAACTGACTCTAAATGGCAATTTAAAAAATGGAAACCTACTGCAGAAGCTTCCTAAACTGCATACATATATGAAAGGAATGTAAATAGAATCACTACATCACAGAGGAGGTAATAATACCCCAACTAGAAATCTTATGTCATCTAGTACAATCTCCAGTGCCAGGAAGGGGACACATCTTGTTGATACACCCCCAAACATCCCAGGGTATTGCTAAGGCTATCAGTTACTCCCTACAACCTGAAGGGAAGGTTCTATTGCTAAGGACACAACTTACTTATATCATCAAGCATGGAGAACTAGAGAATAATGTTTTGTATATAACTTGACAACTATGCTTCTCAGTGAACACATATGGCTTCAAGGTGATAGGTACGGTGAAGATCAGTTAAGACAGATACTCATGGCTTCTTGAAAGAACTTTGTTTAATTTGCTCATCAGTATTTCCATAATCTATTATATACACATTTAAATTCTTGTTTTAGAATATCTTATCCATCATTCATTTTTATTTATTTTGACTCTTATTTTAGCATATGTATTGGGCAATAATATACAATTTGAATCAATACATCAAAAACTCACGAAAAGATTATCTCAGTATATTTAGACAAGGTTATGATAAAATGCATCACCAAAGAAGCTCAACTTTCAAAATAGGGAGTAAAAAAAAATCCATGCCCTACTCACTGTCAAACAAAAAACCCTAGCTCTTATATGTTAAGAAAGGAGACATGACTCTTAAGGCAGGAATTAGAAGGTGGACTTACGAAAGATATTGATACACAAAGCATGGCCTGGAAATGAGTTTCCTGAATTTCCTTTCTTCTGTATACATTTCAGAGTGAGAACTGTGACCCAGAAACACCAACAGGCAGAAAAATTCTGCTGTCTCTAGCCAGAGTGGTGCAGAGGCAGTCTAAGAAAACAGAAAACAAGAATGTTAAATTCTACTCTAATCCAACTGTCTTTGTCTGTGTTCTGTCAAGAAAGACCACAGCAACTCTTATAAAACACTTAATTGGGGCTGTCTTATGGTTTCAGAGGTTTAGTCTGCTTTTATCATGGTGGGGAGCATGGTACTGGAGAAACAGTTGAGAGTTCTACATCTGAATTCATAGGCAGTAAGGAAAGAGAGAGAGCAAGAGAGAGAGAGAGAGAGAGAGATGCTGGGCCTGGCAATACCTTTTGAGACCCCAAAGCCCACCCATAGCTCACCCCCAGTGATATACACACTTCCTCCAATGAGGCCATGCTTACTCTAACAAGATCACATCTCCTAATCCTTCCCAAGTAGTGCCAAGTTCCTAATGACCAAGCATTCAAATATATGAACCTTTGGGGGCCATTCTAATTCAAACCACCACTCTACCCAAGTACAAAAACTAAAACCATGGCTCATCACCACCTCATCAGCAAATACTGAACAGGAAGCCTGAACTTATACCCCTGAAAAGTTGTAACCAAGCACTTCAACACCTGACCATAATGGTGTCAAAACAGGCCAGATGGGGTTCTAGAGCTTTCATTCACAATAACTGGTAATAAGACATTCCTTCTCTACCTCTCTTGTGTCCACAGAGACCAAGCTGGAGCCCTGACCTGGCCTCACACTCCAGGAGTAAGGGGAGATGTTAGTCTCCAGTGGTGCTGTCACAGACATTGTTGAAATAGTAAGACTCTGCTGCCTTCCAGCAGTAACACGGCCAACAAATACCACCAGTGGAAACCACATGAGGAGCCCAAACTCCCATGCTTGCTCAGTAGAAGCAAGAAAGCCTTCAAACTCAATGTCAAAAATGGAACACTGTGATTTTTTTCTCACATGGTCTTATACCCTTCCAGTCCCTCAGAGTAAAGCTAAAGAAAGTAATCTAAAATGGGTGCCAGGGCTAAATAAGATCCAAAGTCTTATAACATAATAAAAAAATTCAGGTTTCAGTTGAAAATCACTCCTCATGCCTAGAACCAGGAGGATTTCAAAAAGTATAAAAAGATCATCAAAAGGTGCCAACAAACTCAGAATTGCACATGCTTAAGATATGAAAAAGTAAAAAGCTCTGGGTGTGGCAGCACATACCGTTGATCCCAGTAGTTTAGAGGCAGAAGCAGGTAGATCTCTATGATGTTGAGGCTACCCTGATCTATATAAGGAGTTCTGTGCTAGAAAGGGCTATATAGTGAAATCATGTCTAAAATAAAATTAGAATGAGTGCTTCATCAGAAAAATTAATGAGCTAAAGAAAAATCAGAAATCCTAGCCATGACAACACTGTGGCATAAATAGAAAGTTCAATAATGAGTTCCATACCAGAATGAAATAACCACGGAACACGGGAATAGGGAAGGTATCAGTGAGTGTCAGAATAATAGAGACAGTGAGTAGCAGAATAATAGACAAAATAACAGAAATTACCCTGAAGAGCTGCCAGAAACTAGACTAAAATACCTGAACAAACTCTAGAACAAAAAATTTTAACTATGCAATTAAAATTTTCTTAGGTTTTGAGCCAAGATCTTACCATGTAGAAGTTGCTGGTATTGATCTCCTTTCACCAGCAAGGCCCTACCTCCCAAAAGTTCTGCAGCAAGCTGAGGACTAGTTGATCAAAACATAAAACTGTGGGAAATATTTCAATTTCAAATTGTAACAGAAATAAAATATTACTACCTAAAGTATCAGTATTGAATATAAGTGATATAAATTAACCAGTCAAAACACACATTAGACTAATTTCAAAACATAGTTCAGGGGCTGGAGAGATGTTTAAGTGGTTAAGAACACTGACTGCTTTTCCAGAGGTCCTGAGTTCAATTTCCACTAGCCACATGGTGGCTCACAACGATCTGTAGTGGGATCTGATGCCCTCTTCTGGTGTGCATGAAGACAAAGTATTCCTAGACACATTAACTAAATAAACAAACAAATTAAATAAAAACATAGTCCAACTACATACTGTATGCAAGAAACTCACTCCAAATCTAACTATGACAAGTTGAAAATTAAATTCACATGAAAATCATATAAATATTAATGAGGGAAGGTAATGACCTTTTCTACATGGTGACACCTGGGTCCATGATGTTGCTATAGGTCATGTCTGAGTCTGTGATCCTATCACAGCAATGGTCTCTGTTGATGTTTGAGACCTGTGTTACCACCAAAGGCCATGCAGATGCCCTTGATCTATCCCTAAGGACATGTTCATGTTCAGGCACTATGCTGAGCTGACCTGAATACTTGGACAGCATGAGAGAGGTGGCTCTGGTCATATGGGTTCAGGAGAGCTGGCCCCTATGGCATGAGTCCTGCTCCTTATCTGCCTTGCAGTGGTTTGAGTGTGGAAGAAATGCCCTGCCTAACTCTGCCTATGGCAGGAAGGAGAGCTGGCTCCCAGGGTAATGAGAACTGGTTAGCTGGCCCTGTCCCCTACCAGCTGTAACACTCAAGAGAACAGGCCCTGCACCTTCCTTGGGCAGCACAATAGAGCTGGCTCTGGTGGATGAGACTGGGGGATCTGATCCTACTCTTTCTCCTAGTTAGCTGTAGCATTAGGTGTGTGCCTTAGTTAGGGTTTTACTGCTGTGAACAGACACCATGACCAAGGCAAGTCTTTTAAAGAACATTTAATTGGGGGGGGGGGGGACTTACAGGTTCTTCAGAAGTTCAGTCCATGATCATCAAGGTGGAAACATCTAGACAGTCATGGTACAGGAGAAGCAGAAAGTTCGACATCTTCATCTGAAGGCTGCTAGCAGAATACTGACTTCTAGTTTGCTAGGATGAGAGTCTTAAAACCCATACCAGCACTGACAAACCTACTCCAACAAGTCTCCACATACTCCACCAGGACCACACCTTCTAATAGTGCCACCCCCTGAGCCAAGCATATGCAAACCATTACAGTGAGCTAGCTGGAGCAGTGTTAGAGATCTCACCCTGGTGGTGCAGGTGCAGGAGAGCTGGTGGGCTCCAAGGCTTTGAGTTGGCCCACTCCAACATCTACTTCATCTATGAATTACTAGAGCACATGAAGGGGGCCAGTCCTCCAGATCCAAAGTAGCAGGATATCCTTATACAGGGCAAACATAGGGTATCGGAGAGTAGTCCTGGTGTGGATCTAGTATTTATAGTGTAGCAGAAGCCAGAGGCCCGTGATCAGACCAATTAGCTGTTGTAATAAATACTTGCAGGTTAACAATGTGTGGACAAAGTGTATACTGTGTGACACACTGTGACACACTACAGCTTCCATGACAAGATGGGGTGTTTGTTTGTTTTGAAAAATGTTGCAAGGGTAGAGGACAGATATGAAGGGCTGGGGAGATGAGTTATATTTGGTACATGATATGAAATTCAAGAAGAATCAATAAAAAGTTTTTTAAATGAATATAGCTGACTAATAAACAAGTCTATGATTTTAACCTTATACTTATTTATTATATATTAACAGGATATCTAGACATAAGTTATATAGATTTATTATCTGTAATTATTTATTATATTTACACAAACAAATACTCTCTCAATAATGGATATAACAATTAGACTAAAGGTCAGAGAGGATAGAAAACAATTCAGAAACAGCATAAAGCAGTAGGAGCAAACAATTTTCTATACTATTTCAGTTTACATCACCAAGACACATTACCTTGAAAGTTATTGAAGCAAAGTCTTTTTTTCCTCAATACATGTGAGTTCAAGGCTATTCAAAATTCTTTGCCACAAGTCCTTTCTACTTTCCTAGCTTACTCCATTATAGCATGGAGTCTAAAGAAAAATAAGCAGGTTTTTATTAAATGTTCTCATGATTAGAAGTAAATTACTAGATTCGGTCTATGTTCAAAGATGATATGCTACAGGAGAACGTGAATGTAAGAAATAAGCATCACTGGGCCATCTAGCTCCTTCCTATTTGTTTGGCCAAAGTATTCACAAATTATTTCTAACAGCTTAATAAATAAGAAAACAAAATAATTTAAAACTAAGTTTTTAACCAATATTTAAAGCTTCAAGTTATTTTACATATGACTAGACAGCTGGTTTGTTGAACTTGAGATTTAAGCAAGGTCTACCTTCAGACCTGACTTTTTTAAGTCTCTTGCATAATATCCCAAAAGATTCAATATTCTGAGCCTCTAATAATTTGTCTCTGCTTCCTTTTCTTTGTGTTCATGTTAATATTATGTTTCATTGTTCTTTTGATAGAAAACTATTTTCATTAAATGTTAAAAGTACTAGGTAATAAAAATTATGTTCTTTAATGAATATCAAAATATAAAATAAATATAAGGGCATGGTAAAAACAACATAGGCCAAAAAATACCTTGGCAGAAATAAATTTTTTATGCAGACATATGTATATTATTTTAATTTTTATGCAAATTGATTTAGGCATGGTGACAAAAATCTATAATTACAATACTCAGGAGACAAGAGGCAGTGGAATCATGAGTTCTAATCCAATCTGGGTTCTATGATGAGAGAGAGAGAGAGAGAGAGAGAGAGAGAGAGAGACAGAGACAGAGACAGAGACAGAGACAGAGACAGAGACAGAGAGACAGAGAGAGACAGAGAGACAGAGAGAGAGAAATTGAATGGCTATTACATTCTCTCTTATAACTCATTTATTTATTTAAATATTGTGAAGATCCTCCCAACACATACACAGATCTATTTAAACATTCTTAAGTTTTCATAGTTTGCTTACACTGTTACATATTTAACACTTCCCTAACAGATGAACTCCATGCTAAAAATAAAGATCAAATGACTCTAGCTTTTCTGTCAAGTTAACAGAAAACCAGCCAGCACAAGTAGTAATGATCATTTTATGTTGTTCTTTGAGACAGTCTTTTCATATAGCTCAGATGGTTGAACTCAAACTCATGATCCTCCTGTCTCAGGCTCCTAAGTGCTGGGATTAAGTTATGTGTCACCACACCCAGCCGACACTTATCAGTTTTGAGTGCCTTTACATGCCAAGTAAGGATGGCCAGATAAAATAGAAGTTATCAACTAATTGTAAGTCTTATGTAGGTAACAAATAAGATTTAGGAAAGAAATATACTGAAGTTTATATGAATGGGGAGCTAATGAACAAAAGGCAAAAATTTCTAATCATAAACTGAATCTAATGTGCACTATGGATGGAGGTAAACATGTCAATTATTGTGATGACCATTATACAGTGTCTATGTATACCAAATTATCGTGTGCATCTGCCCAGAGATGTAGTTCATGCCCACAAGGTTCTCTCTGCACCTTGATACCCAGTGTTGCAGTACTGAAAGAGGTATGGCTTAGTAGAAAGTCAGTGTGTGCTGTATCTGCCTCATACTGGGCCTGATGCTGGGCCAGCAGAACTGGTTAGGTCTTTTAGCAGTAGATCACTTCCCTTGAGAATGGAGTTGGGAAACCGAGTCTGTTCTTTCCTGGCAATTTTTACTTGGACTCACAAATACCTCTTCTTCAAATGGCCGACTCCATTTGGTTCTTTATCATGTTGTTATGTAGCTTAAGGTCCCTTACAGAGATGCTGTTTGGAATTGCCAACAACCATCTTGGCTAAACAAACAATTTTTGTTTGTGTATTGGGTATTCTGTTAAACATAGGTTTAATATTTTAAAAGCATGCTTTTGATATTTATCAATTAAATATTTTAAAAGAAATTAAGCTATGTTTAGTGGTCATGTTGTAATCTCTGCAGTTAGAGACTGAGGCTGGAGAGAGAGAGGGAGGGAGAGAGAGAGAAACTTCTAGGTAACTACCATTTCAGTAACAAATTTCAAAGACAGTGGCTAAGCATCACTGTCTTCTTCTAGTGGAATTTCTTTAATTTTGAGGAAACCTCCTTGTTTTCCCATTCTATGAGTGTTTGGGGGTTTGTTCGTTTTGTTAGAAATTATATACAATATCAATCAGGTAATCAAATTATCAAGTCATCCTTTTCTAGAATCTTTATGATCTCTTCAAAATTCATCCAACTCGTTTTGGGGAAATAGCTTAGAAGCTTTTGTTTCTCTGTAGTCTTTTATTCTGTGTTCATTCTCAACATATTTCCAAACTAGAGAAAACCCTTCTTATCCTACACTTTGAGAGTGGGATTGGGAATCCAGCTTCACAGCGGGTGGCTAACATCCAGAACATGTTTTGTTTGGGTGACACCGGTGATCACCATTTCAAAAAGTAAAATGGCATATGAAGACCCCTGCATCTTTTAAGGAAAATAACAAAAAACCAACATGTTCCATCAGAAAGGCCTCACTATCTGAAGCAAGCAGCCACATCCCTTGTAATGGCCACATCCCTTGTAGTATATTAGAGCTTCTCATTGTCTTCCATGACGTTAGGGACTGGATAGAACTTGCAGATAGATTTCTTTTATATACACCCGTGCAGACAGATGGGAAGAGTCTAATTTCCTTTTGGTTAAGGCACAGTTACCTCTCATGTGATGTTCCTACTATTCTTTTAAGGTTTTCATATGAATTGTTTTTAAAGGACTAGCTTGAAACTTCATCTTTAAATCAAATTATCCAAGACCAGGGAGAATTGATCTTTGTTGTGCGTCAATGCATTCACCTGGAATTTACAGTAGGAAAACCTGAGTGAGGATTTGTGTTTGTTACCACTCAGCTTTGGCTGGTCAGTGCTCCCAAGATTATTTATTATCCCATATCTAATTTCCTTGGGATGGCACCTTTTATCACATTAACTTCCCTAAAATGGGTGCTTCCCATAATTTCCCCTTAACAAGAGGAGCTTCCAAAATGTTAAAATTATTAGACATTCTATAAAGAATACACAGCATCGAGTCATATTTTTCCTGAAATGAGTTAATATTCCAAGGTTTTTTTAAAAATAGGCCAAAAAGTCATATATGAAGCTTTTGCCTTAAAAGAGCAATTTTAAAAGACAATCAACTATGTTATCCTTGAAAGTTGCATTGGAATCTCTTTATTTCAGCATTGTACTTTTTCTTTACTGATTTTATTGGATATATTTTATTTACACTTCAAATTTTATCCCCTTTCTCATATTCCCCTCCGCATCCCCTATCCCATCCCCCTGCTTCTACAAGGGTGTTCACCCACCCACCCACTCCCTCCCACCTCCTCACCTTCACATTCCCCTATACTGGGGCATTGAGCCTTGGCAGGACCAAGGGCTTCTCCTCCAATTGATGCCCAAAAAGGCCATCCTCTACTACATGTGCAGCTGGAGCCATGGGTCCGGCCATGTGTATTCTTTGGATAATGGTTAATTCCTGGGATCTCTGGTTGGTTGGCATTGTTGTTCTTATGGGGTGGCAAACCCCTTCAACTCCTACAATTCTTTCTCTAACTCCTCCATTAAGGACCCCATTCTCAGTTCTATGGTTAGCTGTGAGCATCTGCCTCAGTTTTTGTCATGCTATGGTGGAGTCTTTCAGGAGACTGCTATATCAGGCTCCTGTCAACATGCACTTCTTGGCATGAGCATTATTGTCTGCTTTTGGTGGCTGTATATGGGATGGATCCCCAGGTGGGGTAATCTCTGCTTTAAACTTTGTCTCCATATTTCCTTCTGAGACTATTAATTGTCAAAGATTGAGATTTGTTAATATTTTACACATTTCACTCCAGTTATGCTTGCTGATTTGTATGGGATATGGCTGCTATTTCAGGATTCTTATAGCAGAGTATGTGGAAGAAGAAGGAGTATCAAAATGGGAGAGCAGGATAGAGTGCTGCCCATGATCCCTGCCTGTGTGTGAAAAGGCAGAAAACCAAGGGTTCAAAGCCACCCTGAGGCATATAGCCGGCCTTCTCACACGCCTGCGCATGGACACAGCACACCACTCCCTCTTCAAACAAACAAACAAGAGGGGGAGAAAGGAATGGAAGGGGAAGTGAGTGTGGTTCACTGCTTGCTGTATAATTTATGCTCCTTTTTATTTGCTAAGCTGCCTTGTTGAAACTCAGAGGAAAGATGTGCTATTTTAGAGAAGTTGAAGACAATGATTTGGTGAGGAGTTTTGACATGATCCCAGCTTTTGGCTTCCCATTTACTCTTCTTTTCATGTGACTATGAGTATACCTACTTTCCTTCTGGTTGTGTGTGTGTGTGTGTGTGTGTGTGTGTGTGTGTGTGTGTGTGTGATGATTGTGATGAAAACCTGAGATTAAAACATTAAATGTATATCCAAAGGTACCAGGCAATAGAGTGAGACAGCCGTGGATGTGTTAGCTCAAGTGATGTAATTGTCACTCTCATCAAAGAAATTGCCTCTCATTAGATTTAGCTCCATTCTCAATAAGACATCATCATAAATATGATATAGGATTCATTTCAAAAGATCAGACCTATTAAATCAGTACTGGAGACTGCTAGAAGATATAATTTTAAAGTATATTAAACACTCTTAAACACACGACCTCTCTTCCCCCAGATACCTCTGAGAAAATGTAATTAAAATGCCGTCCATTTTTTCTAAGGAAAAACTCATCAGATCTTTACAACATTAGAATATTGCAGAGCGCGAGTGTTTGACTTTATTCCGCTAGATTCAACATTAAGTGCATAGCACTTATGTCTGCTTATAATGGAGAACCTGAAATGTGTGAAGACATGCTTCAAATGATGAAGAAATTGTAAATGCATCTAGTTTGAGGGGAAATAGACTGTCTGCTAATTGCTTCAAGAATTGAGTGATTTGGAAGACCTCAGGAGAGGCTTCATTTCTCTGATTTGCATACACTTCTCTCGGGCTACCTGGCTTACTGTAAATGCTGTGATGATGTTGTGTGTGGAGTGTTCCTCATCAGCACCAGAGACTGAGGAGGATTCTATGGCTCTGGGGACCAGAGGAATTCTAACCTCTAAAGAAGCTGCCCCTTGTTGATATCCAGCCCTTAGGAGAGCCGACTTCACATTATGACAGATGATCTGGTTTTCTGAGTCCATTGTTTTATTGTTATTTTTGCCATTAATTAATTGGCTTAATTTTCATGGTAAAGCCAGTTAATATAGCACTTTTGGCTCTTGTGGAGATGTTCTCTTAATCAGGGTAATAAAAAAAAAAGGATACAGAAAGAACTAACACTATTATTTTGTTTCCTTTCAGAGGTTTTAACACCCGATAATGTTAATAACCAAGGACTCTTCAGGATGCAAAAGGAAGTACAAAGGTGACTTGTAGTGTGTCTTTTGCCCGAGTAGAAAATACAAATTCCTCTAAGGCGATGGATAGTGGAGGAAGGAGAAGAGAGGAGGGTAAGAGGACAATAGAAACAGTTTACCCTGTTCCCAGACAATGGAGACAAAAGGGGGCTTCAGAAGAGAATAAAATCAAAAGAAAGAAAAACTGACAGCAAAGAAATAAGGACAGAGAAACTGAAAAGAGAGAAGCAAGCATGAAAGATAGAGCACAGAGAAGGAAAACGAAAGTGGAAGAGATTCAAATACATGTGGTGTGATACAGATTGCACGTAATAACTGCACAGAAGAAGCCCACCACCAAGTCTTTGTGTTTCCCATAGCTTATTGACCAGCTGCAATGAAAATCTGACTCTGCACTCTAATGTTGCATGAATACTTGGTAAACCTGTGTCTTCCGTATCGAGACAGTTCACGGGATTTTAGAATACCTTTGGCCATAGCATGCTCAAAGCACAATCTTTACAACATAAGACTCACCCTGTAGGCAGAGTCTCCACAATCAGGCAAAGATGCGGATAATCAAAATGTTAGGATTTTTCATTTGTCTAGAGCACACAGCTATGATTTGAGACCATACAAAGAGTTACTAAGCATATCAAAGATAAGGTACGATTTAAAAATTACGACATGCATAAGGTTAACTTTCATTTCAGAGAGATGTGCTCCATATGAGTATTAAAATGAATAAAATAGAAGGTCATCAGAAAATCATCCTGTTTTCATGAACCTTGATCATGTAATAGATGTTACATTTGTTACTGAAATGTGAATGAAAATAGAATTCAAGATAAGTTATTAATCATAATTAGAATGACTATGACAGGTCTGCAGTGACAAATACTTAACAAGTAGTAAGAATGCTTATTCAGAGCAAACCTCTTAATCCATTAGATTCTTCATTAAAAGGGCGACCTCTTAATAAGTTCAACATAAAGTTGATATAACACGCTATTTGCATTTCTCTCTTTTTTTATTTCCATTTTAGGACTGTATTGTTAATAAATTGAGATAAATCACTTAAAACATATAATTACTTGGATATGGTGGCATAGCAATTCCCTAAGCAATTGCACGGTTCTAAGTTGTCAGTGTGCATATTAATCCATCATGCCACCAGCCTTTATCTCCACTGATTTGCTACTCGCTGTTAGGAAAACAGGCGAAGAAGCACATGCTGCCCTTCTCAGAAAGTTTCATTGAGGCACAAGTAGGGCAAACACTGCTTTCCAATTAGGATCCCGCTGTTTGCCAGGGCTTGACAATGACTAATTACAGTCCTAAATGACTTATTATGTCTGAATGCATGATTATTTATAAATACATTTTAAGAGCTGCATAAAAGAATCCTTCCTGGTTTAAATATGAAAGGCTACTTTTATGCAAAGGGCGAAGACCTGTTGAGCACCTTGAGGTCAAAGGAAAGAAGACATTTTAATGTTAATGTTAGGGTTTGCTTTAGTATACCTCCATAATGGAGGAGGGTAAAGTGGTAGTTTCTGATAATGAACCTTTTAGAGGATCAGTGTTAGGGCTATGTCTCAGGACTACTGACCACTATTAACACAGGATATCTGAGGAAAATCCTTTGCTCTTAAATATAAAATTGCCTTATTGGTTTTTTAAATAACTTTTTATTTATGTGTTTAATTTAGTGTGGGGGGAGATGGGGATGGGAGAGGGAGGGAAGGAAAGGAAAGGGGAGGGACAAGGACAGGGGAAGGGGAAGGGGAAGGGATGGGGGACAGGGGAAGAGACAGGGGAAGGGACAGGGGAAGGGACAGGGGGAACAGGGGGAGGGACAGGGGAAGGGACAAGGGGATAGGGGGAGGGACAGGGAGAGGGAGAGGGACAGGGAGAGGGATGGGGGACAGGGAGAGGGACAGGGGAAGGGACAGGGAGAGGGATGGGGGACAGGGGAAGGGACAGGGGGATAGGGGGAGGGACAGGGACAGGGAGAGGGACAGGGACAGGGAGAGGGACAGGGACAGGGAGCAAGAGCATGAGCACACATGTCATGCATAGCATGTGAGTAGATGTCAGGATACCTTTCAGAAGTGAATTCTTTCCTGCCACCATGTAGGTGCAGGGAAAATGAACTGAGTAGTTCAGCCTTGGTGGGCAGAGCCTTCACCTGCTGAGCCATCTCACCCGCACCTTCTTAGGGCTCTTACAAGAACTAAAAGCTTGAATGTCCACAGCATGGAGACTGCCTTGGACAGTGCCAACACTGAATAAAGGTTTCTTCCCATTGCTCTTACCTAACTGACAGTATCAACTATGAGCTGCAGGGCAGGTTCTGAAGGGGGGGCAATATGTAATTTTAAGATAGGTAACTGTAGAGTTTTGAAATGTCATGGGAAGTCATTTGGCTATCGATTATTTATGTCTAGCCAGGCACTGCAAACAAAACGAAGAGCGCGCACAGCTGCTGAAATGGGCTGCATGTGAGTCCAGTGTCTGGTAAAACAGAGTAAAGGAAAGGCAGGAGAGATGGCTGCTGGGATCCCAAATTCTCTTGTGCCTTCCTCGGGCAACCCCACACATATCCACACATATATTAAGATAACAAATCTTTGAAAAAGAGAGCAAACTGAGATTGTGAGTTGTTTAGTTAAAAAATGACTGTTAATTTTTTTTAAAACATTCTATAGGCACATGAGTAGAAACACTGTCATGTGAAATGCCGTCCCTCTGCAGTATAAGTTGTCATGGTCCATTTCTAAAATATTTTTGCACACCCATGTGGCAAACAAAAGGAGATTTTTTTTTTGTCTTTTGACTATAGTTTTGTGCATTCACCTTTTTGACTACAGCTTTGTTTTGTGCAGTCCTTTCCCATGGCATAAGGGACATTCTGCTACTTCCTTCTAGTGGATGGAATATGGCAAAAATAATGAACGCTCACCCTTCCTTACCGTGACTCTATGTTATACAGGACTCCATCTTAGCATATGAAGGTAGATAATGATGCAGGCAGTCATTGAAGACACCAAATTGCAAGAATCTAGGATCTGAGGGTCACTTCAAATGATCCACTTGCAAATGCTAAGGCCCTCAGCAATACAGCCACAGGCAAATAAATTCTTGTCGCCTGATTGAGATTGAAATAATACATAGTTCATGCCCAACTCCCAACTCTCTGGAGCTGTCATCCAAGCCGCTGTGTGACAATTAATTCATAAACATAGGCAACTACTAACTCTAAGAATATTAAAAATGCCTAAAGAAACAATATGGGGGTGAAAAAATGGTTCAATGGGTAAAATGCTTGATGCACAGTCATGAGGACCCAAGGTCAGAACCCCAGCACTCACTGCCTGGGAAGGCACTTTGTGCCTAGAATCCCAGTACTGGGAATGGAGACAGGCACATTCTGGAGGGAGAGGGAGCTCATTACCCAGCCAGCCTACCTGATCTGGAGCAATTCAGGTTCAGTTGCCTACCCTCTCTCAAAAATGAAGGCAGAGAGAAATAGGGGGAGATGATGATGTTGACCTCTGACCTCTGCGCATGCATGCGTGAGTACCTGTAGCGCACACTCACATTTAAAAAGACAACATGGTTCTTAGTTTGGCCGCCAACTGAACTGTTACTGCAAAGGAGTAATTTGGTGTGTTCTTCTCTCTTTACAGGAGAAAAAAATTTATATAAACTCACAGAAATGCATCAATAACATGAAAAATGACTCAAAATTTTTTCAAAGAAATGAACATTCAAGCATGGGTGTTTCCTGCCAGCAAATAGATTGACATGCTGTGCAGTCTACAAATTAAAACCTATTTCATTATAGTCCAGGATATTTTTCATTATAGTCATTTATTTCTCTTCTCTCTCTCTCTCTCTCTCTCTCTCTGTGTGTGTGTGTGTGTGTGTGTGTGTGTGTGTGTGTGTGTATGTGTGTGTGTACATGTATGTGCATGCAGCACGTCAATGTAGCCATTTTTTAAGTGTCCATAAGTCACATGGGGTTAATAACTACTGTGATGGGCAAATTTTAGCTTGTGTGAAGTAAAATAAAAACTTCTCACTGAAAACTAGATCCAATTTATCCAAAAAAGGGGGCGGGAGAAGGAAGGAAGGAAGGAAGGAAGGAAGGAAGAAAGGAAAATAGTATATATAAATTGAGCCTGAACAATATTAAATTATTCGTTTGTTTTTCAAAACACACAGTTTTTAAAAAATGAAAAGATACATCGTCTTCTAGGAGAACATATTTGTGATTCAAGTGATTGACTAAGGCTTCCTTTTCACAATATACAAATGAACAAAAAGCAAAACATTACAGTAATAGTTTCCTGTTAGTGAATGTGATGGTGAGAATGGCCCTCATAACCTCATTTATTCCAATGCTTGGTACCTAGTTAGTGGACTGTTTAGGAAGGATTAGGAGGTGTAGCCTTGTTGGACGAGGTGTGTTACTAGATGTGAGCTTTGCTCACAACAAGCCCAATCTCACTCTCTTTGTGCCTCCAACTTTGAATCAGATATAAGCTCTCAGCTACTGCTACAACACCATGCCTGCCTGCCTATCTGCCTGCCCTCCTCCCTGCCTGCCTCCCTGCCTGCCTACCTCCCTGCCTGCCTGCCTGCCTGTCTGCCTGCCCTCCTCCCTGCCTGCCTGACTGCCTGTCTGCCTGCCCTCCTCCCTGCCTGCCTGTCTGCCTGCCCTCCTCCCTGCCTGCCTGACTGCCTGCCCACCTGCCTGCCCTCCTGCCTGCCCACCTGCCTGCTTCCCTGCCTGCCTCCCTGCCTGCCTGCCCTCCTGCCTGCCCGCCTGCCTGCCTGCCCGCCTGCCTGCCTGCCCACCTGCCTGCCTGCCTGTGGGCCTGCCTGTGGGCCTGCCTGCCTGCCTGCCTGCCTGCCTGCCTGCCTGCCTGCCTGCCTGCCTCCCTGCCTGCCTCCCTGCCTGTCTGCCTCCCTGCCTGCCTGCCTGCCTGCCTACCTGCCTGCCTGCCTGCCTGCCTGCCTGCCTGCCTGCCTGCCTGCCTGTCTGCCTGCCTGCCTGCCTGCCTGCCTGTCTACCTGCCTGCCTGCCTCCCTGCCTGCCTGCCTGCCTGCCTGCCTGCCTGCCTGTCTACCTGCCTGCCTGCCTCCCTGCCTGCCTGCCTGCCTGCCTGCCTGCCTGCCTGCCTGCCTGCCTGCCTGTCTGCCTGCCCTCCTCCCTGCCTGCCTGACTGCCTGCCCACCTGCCTGCCCTCCTGCCTGCCCACCTGCCTGCTTCCCTGCCTGCCTCCCTGCCTGCCTGCCCTCCTGCCTGCCCGCCTGCCTGCCTGCCCGCCTGCCTGCCTGCCCACCTGCCTGCCTGCCTGTGGACCTGCCTGTGGGCCTGCCTGCCTGCCTGCCTGCCTGCCTGCCTGCCTGCCTGCCTGCCTGCCTGCCTGCCTGCCTCCCTGCCTGCCTCCCTGCCTGTCTGCCTCCCTGCCTGCCTGCCTGCCTGCCTACCTGCCTGCCTGCCTGCCTGCCTGCCTGCCTGCCTGCCTGCCTGCCTGTCTGCCTGCCTGCCTGCCTGCCTGCCTGTCTACCTGCCTGCCTGCCTCCCTGCCTGCCTGCCTGCCTGCCTGCCTGCCTGCCTGCCTGTCTACCTGCCTGCCTGCCTCCCTGCCTGCCTGCCTGCCTGCCTGCCTGCCTGCCTGCCTGCCTGCCTGCCTGTCTGCCTGCCCTCCTCCCTGCCTGCCTGACTGCCTGCCCACCTGCCTGCCCTCCTGCCTGCCCACCTGCCTGCTTCCCTGCCTGCCTCCCTGCCTGCCTGCCCTCCTGCCTGCCCGCCTGCCTGCCTGCCCGCCTGCCTGCCTGCCCACCTGCCTGCCTGCCTGTGGGCCTGCCTGCCTGCCTGCCTGCCTGCCTGCCTGTCTGCCTGCCCTCCTCCCTGCCTGCCTGTCTGCCTGCCCTCCTCCCTGCCTGCCTGACTGCCTGCCCACCTGCCTGCCCTCCTGCCTGCCCACCTGCCTGCTTCCCTGCCTGCCTCCCTGCCTGCCTGCCCTCCTGCCTGCCCGCCTGCCTGCCTGCCCGCCTGCCTGCCTGCCCACCTGCCTGCCTGCCTGTGGGCCTGCCTGTGGGCCTGCCTGCCTGCCTGCCTGCCTGCCTGCCTGCCTGCCTGCCTGCCTGCCTGCCTGCCTCCCTGCCTGCCTCCCTGCCTGTCTGCCTCCCTGCCTGCCTGCCTGCCTGCCTACCTGCCTGCCTGCCTGCCTGCCTGCCTGCCTGCCTGCCTGCCTGCCTGTCTGCCTGCCTGCCTGCCTGCCTGCCTGTCTACCTGCCTGCCTGCCTCCCTGCCTGCCTGCCTGCCTGCCTGCCTGCCTGCCTGTCTACCTGCCTGCCTGCCTCCCTGCCTGCCTGCCTGCCTGCCTGCCTGCCTGCCTGCCTGCCTGCCTGCCTGCCTGCCTGTCTGCCTGCCCTCCTCCCTGCCTGCCTGACTGCCTGCCCACCTGCCTGCCCTCCTGCCTGCCCACCTGCCTGCTTCCCTGCCTGCCTCCCTGCCTGCCTGCCCTCCTGCCTGCCCGCCTGCCTGCCTGCCCGCCTGCCTGCCTGCCCACCTGCCTGCCTGCCTGTGGGCCTGCCTGCCTGTGGGCCTGCCTGCCTGCCTGCCTGCCTGCCTGCCTGCCTGCCTGCCTGCCTGCCTGCCTCCCTGCCTGCCTCCCTGCCTGTCTGCCTCCCTGCCTGCCTGCCTGCCTGCCTACCTGCCTGCCTGCCTGCCTGCCTGCCTGCCTGCCTGCCTGCCTGTCTACCTGCCTGCCTGCCTCCCTGCCTGCCTGCCTGCCTGCCTGCCTGCCTGCCTGCCTGCCTGCCTGCCTGCCTGCCTGCCTGTCTGCCTGCCCTCCTCCCTGCCTGCCTGACTGCCTCCCTGCCTGCCTGCCTCCCTGCCTGCCTGCCTCCCTGCCTGCCTACCTGCCTGTCTGCCTGCCCTCCTCCCTGCCTGCCTCCCTGCCTGCCTGCCTGTCTGCCTGCCCTCCTCCCTGCCTGCCTGACTGCCTGCCCACCTGCCTGCCCTCCTGCCTGCCTGCCCTCCTGCCTGCCCTCCTGCCTGCCTGCCCACCTGCCTGCCTGCCTGCCTGCCCACCTGCCTGCTTCCCTGCCTGCCTCCCTGCCTGCCTCCCTGCCTGTCTGCCTACCTGCCTGACTGCCTGCCTTCCTGCCTGCCCGCCTGCCTGCCTGTGGGCCTGCCTGCCTGCCTGTGGGCCTGCCTGCCTGCCTGCCTGCCTGCCTGCCTGCCTGTCTACCTGCCTGCCTGCCTCCCTGCCTGCCTGCCTGCCTGCCTGCCTGCCTGCCTGTCTGCCTGCCTGCCTGCCTGCCTGTCTACCTGCCTGCCTGCCTCCCTGCCTGCCTGCCTGCCTGCCTCCCTGCCTGCCTGCCTGCCTGCCTCCCTGCCTGCCTGCCTGCCTGCCTCCCTGCCTGCCTGCCTGCCTGTCTGCCTGCCTGCCTCCCTGCCTGCTGCCTGTCTGCCTGCCCTCCTGCCTGCCTGCCTGCCTGTCAGTCATCTTCATAGTGTTGCTACATTTGCCTGTAGTAGATTGAATATCAGCTTTCTCTAGTATGATAAGTCACACTAGGTTTCTATTCTCTTTTTAATTTAAACTTTTTTTATAAGTTGTTTCTTCCATCTTTTTTTGCTCTTATGATTTCAGGCATCCTTTGTTCCTTTTAAAAGAGAGCAGAGATAAATGCACATGTGTTTAACTAGCCTGTGAGTGTACCCAACAAAATATTTAATACCTATATCTACCTACCTGACTGCTCAAAACATTATGAGCTCCTCATAATCAATAATTTTATTATTCAGTCCATTCTCCACATACACTCACCATGCAAGGCCTGTTTGCTAATTGAAGGAACAAATGTTCATTTGAGACATGGGTGTATAATGTCTTCCCCATACCACAAGTTTGTCAAGAGACAGGGTCTTATAGGCATTGTTTACCAAAGCATTCTTGCTGTTTTCTGGCATGAAACTCAGTGATAGAGACTTACCTAGCATACAAAAAATCCCAGCTTGAGTGTCAGTACCACAAAATAATTAAATAATAAACAAGGTGAGAGGGAATAGTTTGACTAAAATCAGGTATACATTTCTTATTGTTTAGAATAACATCTGTTTACAGTGGGTGTAAAGAACTACATATAAACAAATAAATGGGTTAATAAATGTGTTTATAAGCCTCAGAGTACATATTTCATATTTTCTGTTATATTTACTAATTATATAATTAGCAGGAGTATATACATTATGTGTAAAATGCTTGTATAAACCTTATCTATCTATGAAAGTTTTATTCACTGCTTCTCAAATTCTAAGACTCCATTTATGTACATTGTCATTCTAGCTATTTGAACACTACTGAAGTCCCCGGATGACAGGAGCCAATGCAGTCAGTTCATTAGCTTGATGCAAATAATTAGGCATCAACTGGCAACAATTCAAAAAGAAAAAGAAAAGAGAATAACTTATCACTTAGACACAGTCATGGGCATCTTTGACTGTTGAGCACTGAAAGTCCTTACTTAAGCCAGGCAGGTAGGATTTCAGCATCTTCTGTAGCCTGAAGGAGCACATTGTCTTAGTTATACTAAATTCCACTCTGAATTGCCACTGAGAATCCCACCCTTTTAACCAACTTTCTGCAATCTCCTCTCCTCCGTGACTTTCTTCTGAAATTTCTCAGAAAAATAAGGGAACAGCTTGCAAGCACCTAGAGTCTATAAGAAATCTCATTCAATCTGTTCCCATTTAGAAACTAATACATTAAATTCTATTTCATTATTCACATATATAAGTCTCTAAAAGACAGATTTATAAAAATGATTCAAGTATTCTCTTAAGGTCTAGGTAAAATATTAAGGTCCAGATGGAATGTTAAGGCCTTGGTAACTGTTACTTGGCTAGCCTAGCATTTTGTGTTGTTACTAATATTATAAGGAAATTCTCTCAGATGTTGTTTCTGCTGTTAGTAGGAAACTTTATCATGCCCAAGTTGATTCCATATTCTGCTATGTTCTGTACATTTGGGAATTAGTCATGATAGAAGTCAGTAGAACTGCTTTAGATAGTTATCCACAATAAACTTTGAGACAAACTAAGCAGCAATTACTGCAGCTGTGTATAAGCTTTGGTGGGATTTGCCTTTATAAATTGCCCCTGGGATGGACCCCAACATAAAAGAGACGTCTGCACCATAATATAAGAAACTATTGAAGACTAGACTTTCATTTGAGTAGGGGTTGAGTAAAGTTTGTGTTCCCTAGATCTCTCTGCCATCCTACTTGGCAGAAAGAGATATGTATGTGGGCAGATGAGAGCCTGGTTGGCAAGACATGAATGTTAGACAAGTCCCATTCTGGTTGAGAAGTTAAGACACGAATGTGGGACAAGGCAAGTCCCCTGTCACAGTTAGGCACCCCAACCAATGGGAGCAGGATAAACTCTTCTGTACCCAGGCTGGTTTTAAACTCACTGCGCAGCCAAAACTACTATGAACTTTTGATTCTCCTGTCTCCACCTCCCCAGCGCTGGCTTATGCAGTGCTGGGACTAGAACTCAGAACGTCATGCCTCACAGACAAGCACCCCATGAGCAGAGCTCTATTCCAGGCTCCAACATGACTTCTGTTCCAGGAGTCATGTATCCCCCACACATGTGCTTCTGTTAGGACACAGCCAATGTTGGTTGGGACTAGGTTGTGCTCTTCCAAAGCACTTTGCCAAACTTGCCCCCCTAGGGTTTATTTTAACTTTATGGACATTTCTAGAAAGCAAGAGAACCTTTTGTCCGAAATGTTTTCCTGTAGTCTAGGGAACCACATTTGTCCTTCAGTTAACACATACAGTTGCTTTCTTGGCTGATTTTTTTCGATTTCTTTTTGAAAGACGACCTTTTGAGGTGTCCAGCTTTGATGTGCAGTACCCAGTAGCAGAGGGAGAGATGATGGGCGCGTTTGGCTTTGGCTGAAGAAGGCTTGGTTTATAAAGGTCTCAGGTATTTCCAATAGATCCAGTAGATTGGAGGTCACCACAGAGGAGCTCAGGGTAATGAATGCAGCCTCTGTGTACATGATTCCTCTGCCCAGGAGGGAGACTCTGGGGATTGGCTGTCTGCTAGTCTTTATCTTGTCTGCATTATTCAACAGCTCTGTTCTTGCTCAATGGGCTTCAAAGAGCCTTTAACAGCTACAGCTGCAGCATCTTCCAATTTATACTTAAGTTAGCTTTCTGATCAGGGCTGTGGAGGGGGGGAAAAAAAAGAACAGAGTGTCTTTAGTGGCTACAAACTACCTGAGTGCCCACATCCACCTCAGAACTGAGTTTGTTTGCTTATGCTGTAACAATTACGTCCTTGTCCTATTTGGAGGACCCAGAGAGAAAGCTTCCATTTAAACACTAAGACTATTAAAACAAATAAACAAACAGAACAAAAGAAACTCATCCAAACAAAGTCAAATAAATAAATAAATGCTGGTTTCTTGTAAACATAAAGTTTAATCTCTCTTTAAATCTACTGTCCTATCAAAAGAGAATACCTTTGAACAGGGAAGAGGAGATGACTTACAATTCTACCTAGATTTGATTTCTTTCAATTAGGACTTATTTAGCTAATTCCCAAGTAAGCTATATTTTAAAAGAGTTAACATTGTTTATGACTTGGTTTAATAGAATTCTCTTGAATCTATCCTGAAGCTTTTACAGTAACTAAGAAGGAGAATGATTATTTCCTTTATGAACCAGATGATGGATAAAGTAAGATAGTTTTTTCCATAGACTAGAAACAGAGAACCCACTTTCAAAAATAAATGTATATGTGGACAAAAATGTTAAAGGTGGCTTGTGGAAACAGGCTAAGCACAGATCAAGGTATCAAAGGAACTAATGGGAGAATGTCAGGAGCTTAACAAATCCTAATTTCACTTAACTGACCTCTCTTAGGGTCAGAGAACTGGAAAAAACTTTCTAACTGAGACTAATGGGCACCGTTTCCAACATTTCAGGGTAAAAACATAAAAAAAATCTCGAGGTGAATGGAAGCTATCATCCATAAAGCAACATCTAGCAGTAGCTCTGGTCCATGTGTCTCATACAGAACTTAAGTCGTATGGGAATAGTGTGATCTGTAACTAATGCAAACTTTCCAGCTTTCTAGAAAAGCTGTATTACAGGCTAAGATGTGTTCAGGGTGGAAGTAGGAAGAAATACTTGCAAACAAAATGAAAATCATTTAAATCTGTGCCTATATCCCTCTTAATTTTGTCAAGAGAATAAAGTCTACAGAGGATACAGTCCATGTATAATAACAAGGGACCTCAATTTCCTAGCGTTAGCTCATCCTCTTAAAAAAACAAGGAGCTTTTCAGCACCACCATTTTTGATCAGATTAAGATCCTTAGTTTTGTCCCAAGCTCAGCACACAGCTCGTTAGGCACCCAAAGTCTGAGAGCAATCTTTAAAGGGTCATAGACATGCTAAGTAGTCTCGGGCACCTGCACAAAGCCTGACATCCGAGGGAAATGAAAGGCTGTCTCAATTATCAGGGTATTTGTTACTTGGGGAGGGCACAATCAAGATAATTAACTGAATCTATCATTGGAAACATGTAAATAGAAGCCTGAAACTTTTATCCAAACCCCTGATTCAGTTTTATCTACATATCCAAAGCACATTAAATGTCCCTAAAGCAAATATGACTCCTGTCACTTTCTCTCCAAGGCTTACAAACCAAAAATTGTCAGTACAACAAAATCGTAAATGCTGTACATTTTTGGAATGCCCTTCAAAATCATTTTTGAACTACTAACCACCCCAAAGTCACTGCCCTTCAGTGATTCAACTTCAGTTTGTGACAGCTTCTGTCCTCCTGTGTCTGGTACCATGCTGCCTCTCCTTATGTATTAATTCCTGTCCTTAGCACAGACTAGTATCCCATCTTGCAATTTCAGTAATTATGAAAAGTTATTTCAAGGGCATGCTTGAAGTAGCTGCAGTCTCAGCGCAGATTCTGACGTTGCGTGAAAATAACTTCTGTGTCTTTCTATGGTTTTAATTCTAGGACATCTTAAGTCCCAGGTGTCTATTGTCACCGTAAACAGAAATACCCCTTCATTTTTCTTTTTATTTTCCATGTTATCTGCTAATCTAGACAATAAGGAAACCCCAGACTGTCTTGAATGTACCATTTATATTCATAGTTTCTTTTAAAGGAGAAAAATCTTAGAACTGGAATAAAAGCTGATTGTATATAGTTATGGAGACTGAACAATGGAGAAGGTAGACAGACCCTTGGAAGGAACTATATGGTCGTGAACTAAATCTTATTTCTTCACTGAGCCCATCATTCTCTGACCTTGAGTCTTTTAAACAGCAGCCAGTATTCCCAACCACTTAACTATCTCTCCATACACAGTGCTTTTTAACTAATAACTTCGGGAAGATACGTATCTATGTGGGGTGTGCGGAATTATTGCTGTTGCTTCAGGACTCAACCTAGGAGCTTGTGTGCACGTGTCAAGTGATCTACTGTTGAGCTATACCTACACACTTAGAGAGAACAAGGCTGTTAGTGAACGTAGGTACCGTTACCGCAAAGCTCAGAACTTACATAAAGTATTGACCACTGATCCTGCTAATTGAACTATAGTTTAATTCCTGTCTATATGGCCAACCATATGCTCACTGATGAAATATACTGCTTTTAAGAAGGAACTCAGACCCAAAACACATATCTACCACATATCACACTTAGAATCTGCACACCACAAATGAATCAAGTTCATCCTGGCTACCTGTGAGTTGTATAGTACACAAAATAAGACAGTTTCATATTTTTGAACAGTTAAAACTAATAAAAATAATATTCATGACCCATAAAATCAAGTCAAACCAAAATTTATATCCACAGTAAAGTTTAACTGGGACATAGCTATACTTGCTCATTTGCATATTGCTTTTGTACAAAGTCAGAAGAAAGTGGCTCCCACCAACATCACCTGGTCAGAACCATCTAAATCAGTTATTTTCTGGCACTTTAGAAAAAATAGCCATTGGTCCTTGAGCTGTGCTCGGTGCTAAAAAAAATATACTTGTACATGCATATACATACATATATATATATGTTTACACTTAAATATCTGCATATTTACAACTAAACAGCTATAGTTTCCAAACATTCTAGAATTTGAAAACACCACTGAATCACTCATATAGTTTAATTCATCTCTCTCAAAGAAACGTAATTTAGGGGCTAATTATTATTGAATTTATGATTTCTAGAATAGTACAAAATATGTACTTTCCTGGTTTTTTATTTCCCGTTTTAAAAATAATTTCTTTCTCTTTCTTTCCACCTTTTCAGAGTTTTTATAAATTTGATACCTCTAATAGTTGGAAAATTCCACAGTTCTCAGAATTTTTTTTTTAGTGCTAGCTTCTCCTCAAGCATCACTCAGAGTTCTGTAATATATGTACTTCCCCAAACAAGGCTGGCGAACGTGGCCCCCGAAGCAGCTGTAAAAATGGAAATGCAATCACAGAAGGAGTTATCAACCTTATGAATTGAGGCGTCTCGACACTACTTGACATTCACTCTCAATTACCAAGTTCAGGCTTCCTGCCTCCACTGAGAAGCACTACAGAACACCTCACATAAATGAGAGGAGGCTGGGTGGCCATGGTGGTGTAAGACGCTTGCTCTCCTCTTCAAGGGACTTGGCTCAGCCAACAAGGCTCTAATCACTAGATTATCTGTCCCAGCAGCCACAAGCTTTTAGAATAGATCTCATCTCTCTCTGTCAGATGTTTACCTTTCAGTGAGAAACCACTCACAACTTTATTGCAGTCATAAAGTCTGTCGAGAAGATAAAAATAAAAAGCATTTAACCTGTACCTCCGCCCTGTGGAGCAGAGCTCTGGGTTTAACTGCCTTCTCTTAGGCTTCCTTCACTTCTAGTTCCAAGGTGCCAGGGGGTGGTGGTGGGGAGTCCACAATGGAACTGTTGGATCTACATAAAATTCCAGGATGTGACGAAGCAATCGTCCCCCTTCGTATATTGCTAAGGTTTCTCCAGACATGAATGTATTTGTCATGGTGGCTAAAAGAGCTACCTGAATTAAAGGATGTGGAAACCTTTATGACTTCTTTGGAATTTGCCATTTCATAAGATTGTGCGGTGTTAGAGCACCAAAGAATGTATGTTTCAGACATTGTCCAAAATAGACTTGAGCTCCATGATTGTGTTCAATGTACTTAGAGTAATAGGAGCTGTGCTGTTATCAGAGAGAGAGTGGAGGGGAGGGAGGGAGGGAGACAGAAGAGGAGAGAGAGAGAGAGAGAGGGAGAGAGAGAGAGAGAGAGAGAGAGAGAGAGAGAGAGAGAGAGAGAGAGAGAGAGAGAAATCTCAAGATCTACATAGATCCATATAGAAGTTTCACTCTCTGAAGAGTAAGGTCCTAGGTGTTTCTACTGGGAGACCCTATATACAGATTCCATCACCCATGTTTTAGAAGTTTTTATTAATCTTTGTGAGGTTTCACATCCTGCACCTCAGTGCCACTCATCTCTGGGTCTCCTTGTATCTGCTCTTCACCTTTGCAACCTCACCTCCAAAATACACACACACACACACACACACACACACACACACACACACCACAAAGCATACAAACATCACGTCCTGAAAGCTGTGGTTCATAGTGTGTCTCACAGCACACCCCCTTGTCTGCACATCTTCACTTGAAAATGTTCATTGTAACACATCATTGGTTTGGTTCATCAATATTAGGTCCTCACCAGGACTTCTCCTAGTATTCCTGTTGTTGCCCGGTGTCATGGAGATCCTGCAACATTGAATCTGCAGGGCCGCACCTTTCCAGCAGCTCACAGATGGTATAGAGTTTGGGTGAGCCAACTCAAAGCCCTGGACCTGGGCCTGGATGTCAGCTGAGCTGGTCAGTCTGCAGGCTCTCCTGCAGCCACACTACCAGGAGAGCGCTCCATCTCTGCTCTGGCTAGGCTACAAAATGCTGCCATTGGCCAGAGGTAGAGTCAACCCTTCTGCTCCCACAACCTCAGAGCTGGCTCGCTTGAGCCTTTGCCATCATGTTGCTCAGGCAAGGCTCGGGGCCTATTCTCCTGAGTGCTACAGCCCAGTGAGAGGTAGGGTTACCTCTCCCCTTCTCATGACTTTGGGGCCAGCTTTCCTGAATACCTCAGGTGGTAAGGGGAAGAGGGCATCACTATGAGTGGTGGGACCAGTTCTCCCGTATTCATGCCCTGGGGCAGCTCACCCATGCCTGGTACCACTACAATCCGCTCCTGTGCCTGCATCACTAACGTCAGCTCTACTGTGCTGCCCAGGGCAGAGGAGGTACAGGCTCTGCTTTCCTGGGTGCTGCAGCCAGTGAGGGGCAGAGTCAGTTCTCCAGAGCACTGCTGCCAGTGAGAGTAGGGGCCAATTCTGCACAGCCACATGGTCCCTGGCAGCTGCCCAGACGTCCCCATGATCTCTAGTGGTAATCCACAAACTTTGACACCAACCCCCACTGCTGCCTAGGCACGGACCCTGACGTGGCCTTCAGTGGCAGCATGGGTTGGGACTTCCCAATGGTCTCAGGTGGCCTTTCCACAATTACTTCTCCAGTTCTGTTTCTCTTCATAATGCTCAAACTGTCTGCCTCTCTTTCTCTCCCACCTGTCATCCACAACCTTGAACACTGTAATGAGTCAGATGGGCTGCGGGCCTCTGGGTGACCCTGCGCAGGCAGGCCTCTAGGTGTTTATAGCCTGCCCTGTGGTATGGCAGTGGGCAGGTTTGTGGACGTCTCCCTCCGCATCGCACTGCATTCGTGGTAAACAGGACTCTGCACGACCTAGCCGTGCAAGGGAGGGCAGGTCTGCGGCCTTCTTCTTTCCTAGTGGCATGGAGCTCCGCAGATCTGTTGCGTCCTCTTCCTGTGATGTTTTGCATGTCCATAGGCCAAAAGTTCTATTTCTTAAGCTAGACATGGCGGAGCATGACTTTAATCCTAATACTAAGGAAGTAGGGCAGGCAGATCTCGGAGTTGGAGCCCGGCCTGGTCTACAAAGTGAGTTCCAAGACAGTTCCTCAAAGGAGATGCAGGGCTCAAAGTGTGTTATTATAATATCTCCAAGGTAGTAGTAGGCTTTCACTTGGACCTGATGATCAGAATTTATTTTTAATGTTATGAAAGGTAAGGTTTTGTTGGCCTCACTATTCCTTTTAAAATATGTCTTTGTCAGGTTCTGGCAGAGCCTCTCAGAGGACAGCCATACCAGGTTCCTGTCTGCAAGCACATCTTGGCATCCGCAATAGTGTTGGGATTTGATGTCTGTAGATGCCTGGTCCTGTGGAGGTTTGATGCCCCAGAGAAGAAGGATACTAGAGGGATGAGGCAGGAGTGGGTGGAGGAGCACCTTCTTAGAGACAGAAGGGAGGGAGATGGGGATGGGTTGGAGGATTCAGGGAGGAGAGACCAGGAAGGGAGATAACATTTGAAAAGTAAACAAATAAAATGATTAATAAATAAAAAATAAGTTTTTATTAATTTGTTGAGAAGTTCACATCGACCTTCAATGCATTTTAATCATACTCACTCCCTGTGTAATGATTTTGGGCCCTTGCTCATATATAGGGAGCATGGAAGCTTGACAGGACAGTTGGTCTTAGACATTAAGTGGTGTGCCATGTATAGCTTGCAAACATCATTTATTCTGGTAACTATAACTGTACTGATCCTGGCAACTGCCATCATAGCCTGTTACTGATAAAAGTATAAAAATCTGATTTCTCTCAATAATAATTATCAGAGCCTCAGTTGTGCTGTGGCCCCTCCAACAGGCCCAATGTAATTCCTCATGGCTATGTCAGCTGACCTTGGTCAGGTAAGCACAGGCGCTTACATATTGGAATGTAGCACTTAGGTGGTTCTGCAGCCTTCACTGTCTACTGCTTCCATCACCACCATTGCTTTAGTCTACATAGCAGGATGACATCATCGTGAGGTCACATCCCATGTGAGCACATTTACTGAAACATTGTATCTCTCCAAACCACAGCACAGGTCTGCTGAGATCATTTGTGTCCATGCAGATCACCTGGTGTATAATTGACTAGTGCAAGCTGTGACTTCTTCTGTTAACAACAGGGTAGTGTTTGGAAATTCAAACAATTACACACTGCAAAAGATGACCTGATTTGGGAAGAGAGGACATAAAAAGCAAGTTCTGATTTTCCCCTCCAAAGAGGTAGTACGAAAATGCAACAGCTGGCAGCTACCTCCCTTCTAGACTGTTTGGAAAGACAGGGAGAAAAGGAAGGGATGAGAGAAAGGCAGAGGGAGGGGGAAAGATGGACAGGGATTGGGAGAGGGGAGGATGGGAAGGAAGAAGGGAAATTGGGGAAGATAAAATGTTGCTTTCAGGCCTTCTGTTTGCAGACAACAAATAAAATAAACAGAACATTAAATAAAATAACTCAGAAACCACTTAATATTAGTGAAGATGAAAAATTAAATTGAATTATAAAGTGTCAAAGGAAGACACTAAGAACATATGAGAAAATTCTAAGCTTAGTTTTAAAACTATTTGATACCAATATAATATGCCTTTACCATTAACAATATTAAAAGGAAATTTATTTTTTAGTATGGGCAAGTGCAGAGATACATCATCTTCTATCTGTGGGGCTTTGAATGGGAATAGTCCCCATAGGTTCATATGTTTGAATACTGGGTCCCCAGTTGGTGAACCTGTTTGGGAAGGATTAGAGTTGTGCTCTTGTCTGAGGGAGTGGGCCATTGGGATTGGCTTTGAAGTTTCAAACGGCTCCTCCCATTTCCAGTGTGCTCTTTACCTTTCCTTTGCAAATCTTCTGCCACATGGACATAACTTTCAGAATCTATACGCCCAGTTAAATGCTTTCTTTTATAAGTTATCTGGGTGTTTTGTCACAGGAATAGAAAAGCAACTAAGCCACTATCTATTGGAGGGAATATAATCTCTGAGTGGAAGTGGCTGATAAAATTCAATTACCTTATTCTACTCCTATAAGTATAAAAACATTTATACTTATATAAATATAAAAATATTTATACATGTGAGGATGTTGTTTGTAAATAGTTAGCAGTCAAAAATATTTCAGGGCAATCTAAATATACATGAAACATGAAGTGAATTTTTATGTCATACTGTGGGATAGTACGCATAAATGAGAAATAATTTTCAAAAGTCATATAACAAACTAGCCAGTACTGGGCTGGAGGGCTGGAGAGATTGCTCAGTGCTTAAAAGCACTTGCTGTTCTTATAGAAGACCAGAGTTTGGTTCCTAGAACCCACATATCAGCTTTCAGCCATCTGTGACTCCAGTGCCAAAGGATCCAACATCCTCTTCACCTCCTCAGGTACCAGATGCATGGTCACACACATTCACACAAGCAAACACTCACACACACAAATATAGATAAACAAATATCTTCTCCCCACCAAGATTATTCAGAATTGTCACCCTGATGGTGATATAAAGCTATAGCGATGACGGTGCGGGACCCTGTCCTGTGCTGTAAGCATGGCAGTGGACGTGCTACTGTGTATTTGTCACAACAGAAGTGAGTCCTAAGGTAAACTGCAGACTTCTCGCAATAATGATGTGTCAGGGAAGGTAAAGGGCTTCAGCCTGGTGAGGTGCTTCTCCTAGGGGAAGATGTATCTGTTGGGAGACAAAAACTTTATATAATTCCTACTTTGCTCTGAACATAAAACTGCTCTAAATTTTGTAAGATTTAAGAATTATCAGTTAATATTTGTAGAACTTATTTCTCATGCCATTCTAAGTCTCTTGCAAACGTTCTAAGGAAACCATTTAGTTTCCACAAGATTTGATTATGTAAGTAGTACTTTTATCTGCAGATGAGAAAACCTGAGACAGAGGGGAAAAGGTGTCCAAAGATGCTAGTAAAGGCCAGAGCCGAGTTTTAAATACAAATCCTGACTTTTAGAGTTCCAGAGTACCTGGGACTTTGCCCTTTTCCTCCTCCTTTTCTTCCCTTCCTTCCTTCCTTTCTTCCTTCCTTCCTTCCTTCCTTTCTTCCTTCCTTGTTTCTTTTTTTAAAATTTATTTTTTTCTTTAATCTTGAGATGGAATCTTGTTTGCCTTGAATTTACAATTATTTGATTTAAATTATTCATGAGGTGACAGTGGCCTCAGGCTAAACACCTAGACCAGTGGTTCTCAATATGTGGGTCTTGACCCTTTAGGGGGCTGCGTATCAGATATGTACAGTGTAACAGTAGCAAAATTACAGTTATGGAATAACAATAAAGTAATTATAAGTTTGAGAGTCATCACAACTTGAGGAACTGTATTAAAGGGTGGCAGCATCAGGAAGGTTAAGAACCACTGATTTAGACTAACAGTATCATAAAGAGCACAGAAACATGACCCAGCATGGGTAGGAGCTTGGCTTACTACAGAGGTGGCCCTGGATGATGGAGAGGATGGTCCTCAATCCATGGGAAACCAAAGTAAGCATTGAACAGAGTGGATAACACTCATTAGACATTTGGGGTTTTGTTTTTAAGCGGTAACGTAAACCCCACGCCATGTGTGTGCATGCTTGTGTATGTGTGTGTGTTTGTGTGTGTGTGTGTGCATATGTGTGCATGACTGTGGACTCAAGTATCCCATGGCACACATGTGGAGGGCAGATTTGGTCGTTTGAGATGAGCCTTCCTGTTCCGCAGTCACTGCCCCGCTGTCTTACAGCTGAGCTTCAGCCCTTACCTTGCACTAGACAAGCTTTACCCACGGAGCCAGGTCCTTAGCCAAGCGGTCCTTCCTTCACTTTTGATCTCTCACATCAGAAGAAGAGCCAGTCACCCTCCTCTGGTCCTCCTTAGATGCTGCCTCACACTCAATGTCCCTGTTCCATTTGCTCCATACTGTCCTTACCTCATGGATGATCTCACCTTCTCACGACCTAAGAATCCCCAAGCCTATGCCCTTAGTGGAAACCTCTTCCTGAATTCCACACCCAAAGTTCCAATCTTATGAAAGTAGAAAGGCACCTTGACTCTAATATTGTGTCATATAATCTTCTTGCAATATTTGTTCTGTTATAGTTATAAATGAAGTCAAAGACATCGCTACCCAACAAATTCCCAAGGGACAGATTTGTGCATCTTTCTTAACTTTACCCTTTCCCTGTTAACTGACCACCAGATCCTATAATTTAGACCTAAAATCTAACTGAAAGCTCTCATCCTTACTGCCTTACCTCAGCTCCCTACATTCTCACTATTTTTTAATATTTATTTATTTATTTCATGTACACTGTAGCTGTCTTCAGGCAAACCAGAAGAGGGCATTGGATTCCATTATGAGCCACCACACAGTTGCTGGGATCTGAACTCAGGACATCTGCAAGAGCAATCGGTGCTCTTAACTACTGAGCCACCTCTCAAGCCCTCCGTTCCCAATTCTTTATCTTCAAATGTCCTGTCTCGCCTCTCTGATTTCCTCATTCCATGTTCCCTTTATCCATCACCTTCTAATATAGAATGATTTGTCTTTAAGTAAAATTGGATGGAAAACATCAAAACCTGTGCACTACTATCCCTCTCAAGCAACTGTCTTATCCAAGTGCACATAATTAAGTCTATGCTTCTGATCTGAATAGTGACAATAATAACGCTGCAGTGCCAAGTTTTCTTCTTTTGGGCTGGTGTGTGCGCCTGTGTGTGTGTGCACACTCATGTGTGTCTGTGTGTGTGTTGATTTTTGTTTTTTTGAGACAGAATCTTTGCTATGTAACGCAGGCTAGCCTTAAATGCCAAGCTCCCAGTGCCTCGAAGGGTATGCCTGACCATCGCTGGCTCCTAAGATGGTTAACAGTAGCAGAGCTGGGGTTTGAGTCCAGTTCTAAGACCTGAGTTCAGTCTGAGTGCCATTTCCCTGACATGAACCACACCTTTACAGATCTAGTTTGAAAACCAGGAATAGTGCCTTGATCTTGTGTCCCATGGCTGGCAGGAGGCAGCTGCTTAGTGTGCACCCATTTTAAGTAGATGAAGATACAAAGAAAGGACAAAAGGACAATAAAAATGGAAAAGCTCTGAGAGTGCTTGGGAAAGACCGTGCCACCATTTTAAATGCTGTAGGAACTGCCACGTGAAAACTCCCATTGAAGCAAGGTGACTTCATTCAGACCTCACCAGGGAGCTAGGGGACACAGTGCACTTCTCTGGCATGAAAGTCTGTAACTTTCATGAGTCCCATGAAGCTGTCTATGATCCAGCATAAAATGTCATAAATCATCTCTCCAGAGAAGCCAGTGAGCAGGTGTTACCAAGAGGCCAACTTCAGATCTCTGACAGGAAGAAACTCAAAATGAGAAGATCAGTTCAAAAATAAACCTTTAAACAAAAATGTAAAAGCTCTGGACCATGGAAGCAGTCTATCACAGACGAGGCAAACATGTAGGAAGATAAAAAGAGAAGCAAGGTATGAGCCAGGTGTAGTGGCACATGCCTCTAGTTCCAGCACTAAGAAATCAGAGGCAGCACATCTCTGAGAGTTCAAGGCCAGGCTGGTCCTCATAGAGATTACATGCTTACATGCAGTAGGTTTCTCAACCAGTGGGTCATGACTCCATTGAGAATCACATATCAGATATTTACATAATGATTTACAACAGTAGCAGAATTACAATTAGAAGTATCAATATGGGCGAGGGCCGTCACCACGTGAGGAACTGTATTTAGACGGTCGTAGCGTTAGGATGGTAGAGAATCACTAGAGAGCCCCTCTCATACACACACTCTACTCCTCTAGCCTCCAAGATCCCATAATTCTATGGCACAACCCATAATAAAGTTGACTTTCAATCTTTTCTCAAGTACCATAGCATCGTTTCAATGACCCCAACACTCATGGTTAGGCTCCTTTGAATTTCTTAGTAAAACCAAACAACTCTACAGGGACTAGTTGCTTGGTGATTCCTGCTCCCTTTTCCCTACACAGGTAGATTGCGCAAATGACTGGTATTTACTGTGATGCCTCTGTCCAGGTGCACACTTGTGCTGCTATATCTGTCTTTTCTCTCTTTCCTTCCCCGTCCTGCTCCTTGCCAGGGCTTCCCAGCCCTGATAGGCCCTCTTCTACTTTCAGTCGAGGGCATTTTCCACATATACAAAAGCAGGTGTTGCATTTCCCTTTCTGAATCTGACTTATTCCACTTACCCCAATGAGCCCCCAGTTCCACCCATTTGCCCATGAACAACTGAATTTCATTGTATTTCTCTTCTCAGCACTACCTTGTACTTAATCTGTAGTCTAGTAGATCCTATGCCATGTTTCTTACTTTCTAAGTTAGTAGTAATATTTAAAGTTAGTAGATGTTATATCTATATCTATTAAGGTTTTGACTTTAAAGCACACAGTGCGGAAATAATTGTGCTATAAACTAAATTTACTCCAATACATTGTACTACACATAGCAATGTTTTCTCCTTAAAAACAGTTAGGCCATAATCATTCGTGACGTAACAAAAACTCTCAGAAACCCTTTATGTTTAGAATGTTCAATTTTGCTTAACAGTATACAGGAGGTTTTTTACTAACAACTTTTACTCCGATCCATTCCATTCTCCGCGTCTTCAGCAGTTGGCAGAGCCTGGTAGCACAGGCCTATGAACTTGCCGTTTGGAAGGCTGAGGCAGGAGAATCACAAGTTCAAAGCCTGCATTAGCTGGTGAGATTTTTGTCTTAAAATAAAAAGCTGAATTGGGGTGCGGGGTGGGGGCGGTGGAAGTACCTCAGAATCAGTATAAAAAGAAAAGTTTGTTTAGCAAGTGCAAGGTTGCTTTTGGTAAATTTCTAGTTACACAGCAGTGGGAAGAAGGGGAGGAGGAGGGAAAGAGGGATATCATCAGCAACAATAATTCTAAGAGGGGTAGATTTGAGCATGGGAGTCATCCAAAGAAGAAAATAAATATTTTATGTCCATTTTTCATGTCTCAATACTTCTATATCTTTACCTAAAGAAGCAACAAATTATCTATAGTTTTTATTAGGGAACAGCCTTCAGAGCTAAGAGTAAAATAAATAATTTTTCTTTGGCACACTGAATTATTATGAGACACATCAAAATCTTTTTTTTTTTTTTTTTGTTTGCACACAGTCAGCTCTTCATGTCAATATTTTCTGAAAGAGAAACCAGTGCAAGCAGTCATTCGGCTACAGGAGGTGGCTTTTCCTAGTGTCGTGTCCTAGAGATACCCCCACCTCCAAAGCCCCCTCCAGCACAGCAGTCATTCTTCTGTCCTTCTGACCCTCCCTCCTGCCTCCCCCACACCTGATCCTGATGTCCCCCATCCCACTCCCCATGCCCTCTCCCACTCAGTTCCCTCCCTCCATCTGCCTCCTATTTTATTCCCCCTTCTAAGTGAGATTCAAGCATCCTTACTTAGACTGTACTTTTTGTTTAGCTTCTTTGGGTCTGTGGGAGTATCCTGGGTATACGGTACTTTGTGGCTAATATCCACTTATCAGTGAGTGCATACTGTGCATGTCCTTTGGGTCTGGGTTACCTCATTCAGGATGACATTTCTAGCTCCATCTATTTGCCTGCAAAGTTATAGTGAATAGTGAATAGTATTCCATTGTGTAAATGTACCCCATTTTCTTTATCCATTCTTCAGTTGAGGTACATCTAAGTTCTTTTCAGTTTCTGGCTATCACAAATAAAGCTGCTATAAACATAGTGGAGCATGTGTCCTTGTTATATGTTAGAGCATCTTTTGGGTATAAGCCCAAGAGCAGTATAGCTGGGTCTTTAGGTAAAACTATTTCCAATTTTCTGAGAAACCTCCTGTAGCCAGGCAGGATCCCAAGGACACCAACCCACTTACAAAACTTTCAAACTAAAATTTGTCCAGTCTAAAAGCAATTCAAGGACAAAGATGGAGTAGAGACCGAAGGAATGGCCAACCATAACCAACCCAACTTGAGAGCCATCCCATGAGCAAGTACCAATCCCTGGCACTGTTGGTGATACTCTGCTATGCTTGCAGACAGGAAAATAGAATAACTGTCCTCTGAGAGGCTCTACCCAGCATCTGACTGAAACAGATGCAAATACCCACAACCAAACACTGGAATAGAGGTCAGAGATTCTTATGGAGGTTGGGGGAAGGATTGAAGACCCTGAAGAGGACAGGACTCCACAGGAAGATCACAGACTCAACTCACCTGGACCCTTGGCAGCTCTCAGAGACTGAGCTATGAACCAAAGAGCTTACATGGTCTGGACTAAGGCCCCAGCACAGTGGGAGAGAATGCACCTAATCCTGCAGAGATTTGATGAGCAGGGGGTGGGGGGGATGATACCCAGGGAGAAGGTCCACCCTCTCAAGAGGAGGGGGGAGGAAGAGAGACTCTCTGAAGGGGGAATACAGCATTTGGGATGTAAATAAATAATTTAAAAAGATAAAAAAAGAAGTAATGTGGGAAGCCAGTGTAAACCTCTTCCAATTCTTAAGTCGTTTTCCCTTCATAAATACTTTATTGGCCATCATTATACATATCTGTAGGCCTGGTGTGATAATTTGAAACATGTATGCAAAGGTCCAGTATGGTAATTATCATTCGATCTTCTTAAACATGCAGTATTTCCTCCGGTTGAGATATCTCCTCACTCCTAGGTTTTTGTTTTGTTTTTGTTTGTTTTGTTTTGTTTTGTTATAAAACATATGGTAATGTTACTTGAGAAGCTGAGAGACAAGAATCACAAGTTTGAGGGCTATTTGGATTAAATAATGAGACCTTGCCTCAAAATAAAAAAAGTTGAAGTTGTGAAAACTAGTCACTCTCATATTCGCAGAATACAAGAAAGCTAATTCTTCCTATGCAACTGCTTTTTGGCATCATTGCCTAAGCATCCTCAGAACACCTCTGCTCTCTCCCCTCTTTCATTGTTTTTATTTACAGAGATTAAAGAAAAATTATAATTCTGAAGGTGTAAATTGACTACCTCTTCTGGACAATACTTGCTGCCACCTACTGGCTAAAGGAGAAAACTGCAAGGACTAGATAAATGACCAAGAGAGGTGAATTCTGTGGTAGAATTTATATGTAGCAGAGAGAGGGTAATAAAACAGAATTGTGCCTTGAAAAAATAGTTCATCCCACATTAAGAGAATAAAATGGTAGGCAGCTGATTTGCATCTTCCCAGAAGATAAATACTTTGCCTGTTCAACTATTCCTTTATCCCAAGCTCCTCCTCTCAGCTACAAAATTGCAAAGTCATAGAGACCACTTCTTAACTACAAAGATAATGTTTCCTAAAATGGTGTCTTAAGGAAAACTGGTTCTTCTTGATAAGAAACTGAAACCTAGTAAGAATAATAGGGCCTAGACATTTCATTTTAAAATATGAAAATGCAAGTGTTAGTTTTAAACTAAAGAAGAACATTTCTGCCCACCACAGTCTTTACCACTTCCTGTTACCTCCACAGCAGAAGCACAATGGTCAGTTACCAGTCATCATTCTTTTCCATTATAATACTTTTTATGGAAACTTTTCTTCTAGCCTGTGTAGAGCAGAGATGGCTAGAGCCACCAAGTTGACTTATCAAGTAAAGTCTCTTGCTCCCTAGCCTGACAATCTGAGTTTTATTGCTGAGATCCATGAAATAGAAATAAATAACTGACTCTATGATATAAGTTAGTTTATTGCTTATAAGTTTACCTTATAAAAATTCCCAGAGCACAGGCAAATAAAGCCAGATGCTTGGCCAAAACATCTCTAAAAGGTCCCCTAGCCCAGTTGCTAATGGAGCCTTTGTAATCTTTCAGGATTACTGTGGAATTAATTAGCTAATTAATCTCCACTTCCAACACTGAATAGTTTTTCCCTCCAAACTTCCAGACTTTCCCTCAAACTGCATAAAAGCTTTACAGTCAGGTATAGCATATCAACACCCCACTCCCGGTACCAATTTTTGTATTAGTTGCTTTTCTGTTGGTACAAAATACCCTGGGTTATGGGAAGGTAACTAAGGAAGAAAGGATTTATTTTGGTTTATGTTTCCAGATGCTTACAGTCTACCAGGGAGAGGAAACCATGACGGTAGAGGAAAAGTGTGGGAGCAAGAGTAGAAATCTAGCTGATCACACTTTCATACACACAGAGAAAGCAGAGAGACAGAAAACAGGACTGAGGTGAGTTTATAAGCCCTCAAAGCCTACTCCTAGTGTCATACTTTCTCCAGCAAGGCTCTATTTCCTAAAGACTCTATAACTTTCCCAATAAGCATTATCAACTAGGGACCAAGTATTCAAATACATGAGCCTATGGGAAGCATTTTTTATTCAAACCACACATGATAGAAATTCAAATTGTAACAACTCAAATAAGAATCTCAGTAGAAAATCTCACCAATAGAAATTAATGAGTGTATAAAGAAAATGTGGGTTGTGTGAACATAGAATATTACTGAGCCAAATAGAAGAATGAAGTGATGTATAAATGTCATTATTCACAAGCAGAGAAGCCCGTCCTCCTGAGAAACAGGCTTTCCAAGTAACTAGGCCCTAAATTGCCAGATGATTACACAGAGGAAAACTGACCCTGTCACATAATTTTGGTCGCATGTTAATTAAGCCACACTCACTAATCCAGAGAAAGACTGGTTCTTGTCACATCGCTTAAGTTATGTGCACCCTGTTTTCATAGCACTATCACGTATTATGGGGCCACACAGTAACAGGCTCTCCCTAACTCCTCCTGAGGGACCTTTAAAGACACCTAACTTGGTTGTACAGCATACCACCCCAGAATTCTACCACATCTCTGTTGACATTAAAAACTCTCTTATTTAGAGGGAAAGGAGGTCTCATAACCAAAAATGGCTCAGTTCAACAAGAAACAGCTAAAGAGATTTCCAATGTCCTAACCCTAGACCACCTGTCCTCTTCTTTCTTTCTTTCTTTCTTTCTTTCTTTCTTTCTTTCTTTCTTTCTTTCTTTCCTTCTTCCTTCCTTCCTTCCTTTCTTTCTTTCCTTCTTTCTTTTTTTACTTTCTTCCTTTCTTTTTTAATAAACAAAAGGCTGTAAATATAAATGTCATATCACATAGGCAAGGAAGCAGGGCCCTCCTAGAAACATACTCTCCAAGTAACTAAGCACCAAATGGCTAGCCAACTACAGGTGGAACAAGTGACCTGTCTAGTAGTAATATGATCACCTTTTAACTAAATGCTACACCCTTACCCAGAAAACGACCCCTGTGTGTTGGCTGACCCAAAGAGTGGCACTATTAGGAGGTGTGGCCTTGTTGAAGGAAGTGAGTCATTGTACGAGGTGTGTTTAGTGAGCCTCCACCTAGTCTTGTGGGAGCCAATCTTCTCATGGCTGCCTTCCAATTAAGATGAACTACTCTTGGTTCCCTCAGCACCGTGACTGCCTGGACATTGCCTCGACGATAATGGACGGAACCTATGAACCTGTAAGCCAGCCTTAATGTTATTTCAGTTTATGCAGTCCCATGAGAAATGGGTAATTTTGTTCAGTTTTAATTACATCTACCCCTATTACTATAGCCTCACAAGCCAGGATATTTCTTTCATTGCTTGTTTAAAAGTCCTTTCGTATTCAAGCAGTTCAAAAGCAGTGCATTCCCTGATCAACAGATTCCCCTGCATTGCTGTTATAGATGCTCCACTTGCATGATAAGTTGTAGATTTTCCCTTCTTTCTGTTAAAAATTGAGAATGAGAAGCATCTTCTGTCATTTCTACCAAGTTCTCTTCTTTCTCGTGACTTCTTCCCACAGGTTCCAAGTTTTTGGATCCAAGGAAAGGCTCTGTAGGACAGATATAACTTGCACTCTTTTTTTTTGGATCCAGCCAGGGTAAGAAATGGCAAGCCAATACTTCCATGTCTTCCTCCTCCTTTCCTACTGTTGCTGTAAAATCAGATGCTAGTTCAGTAGACGGCATCTTCATGTCTTTTTCCTATATAATTCCTCTCTTATATGGGTAAGTTCATTCTGAGAAGATAGCTGACCTCAATTGCATTCCATACCACTCATAACAAAGGCCACCACACACAAGTGATACCACAGATTGCTAGCAATCCAATCTCATACTTTCCTGTTTTATGGGTGTACATACATTCTCTAGTCTATAAAAGATTTGGCTGTAATCTGTACTTGGTGGCAGTTCTCATTCATTAAAGTTACATGCTAAAGAAAGATGGCTAGCCTGTGATTCAGTGCAAGGATACTTCACTCTCAGATGGCCTGGCCTTGGTCACATATCATGCCACCCCTTACAAGGCGTATGCACTCAAAAGTACAGCAAGAAGGCACACCATTCCATACCACATGCGGAAACATAGCCACACTGAGATGCCCCTGGAACTTCTACCCACACATAAATCAGCCCAGTTGCATAAATCAGCCCCAGTTGCATAAATCAGCACTGCAGGAACAATGTAACCATTACTTTCCTATTCACCCTTGGTTTCCTCCGTCTCTGTTTAGGTTGTGACTGCTTAGCCTCTCCTGGGGTATGGGGTGTGAACCGATGTTTGTTTGTCTCATCTAGGACACCACCAGCAGAATGAAGAAATGATTCTACTCAAGCCTCACTTATTGAGCCAGTGAGAGTTATTGGGACTACTCACAGATGCATGAGTGAGAGATTAGTTACATAAACATGTAGCACTCAAAGGCAATGGCATTGCTATTTTAGTTACTTTCCTATTGCTGTGCTAAGGCACCATGACCAAGGCAACTCATAGAAGAAACAGTTAATTGGGCTCATAATTTCAAAGGCTGAGTCCCTGACCATGGTAGTTTACATGTTGAGACAATAACCTTAAGAAGAGAAGAGGTGGGGGAGAGGTGATCACTAATTCAAAATGGCACGGAATTTTGTAGTCTCAAAGTCTACTCCCCAAAACACATATCCTCCAACAAGGCCATACTTCCTCAATCCTTCCCAAACAGTTCCACCAACTGGGGACCAAGCATTTTTATCTATAAGTCTATGCGGGTCATTTCCACTCAAAGCATCACACACCACCAAAAAGCCCACCACCAAGAATGACAATTTACCTATACAGCATTTCCTTACAGCCTACCCTCTCAAAGGCTGAGAGTGACAGAGCCTCAAGGAAGGGCTGTTCATAAAAATCCCTGGCTGAACAAAACTGACAGCATTTCTTTAAAGCATGAAAGCTGCATTGGAAGGCTCACCTTGGCATCTGGGAATGAAGGAAACTTCTTTACAAGTTTCCCCATCTATGCATAGAGACCTGTAGATCTATCTGACCTTGAACTTTTGGCAAGTTCACAGTTTTCCCTCTCCCCCACAGAATTTGACAGCTTTTCTCTAATTGGTCTATTTCTTTTTCACCTCATTTACTACATTCCCTCAGTTAAGACCCAACTGGATGGCTCCTTATAAATTTGGATGCTTTGTGGTTTTAGGAACTTAGCTGCTGGGGACCCTGACCTCTCTTTCTAGAGAATGATACCAGATTAAAGACTGCCTTAAGAGATGCTGAAGACAGAGTCCTCCAAGGTTTCTCCACTCTTGAGGCTTCTGCCCTGGGCAGGGAGTTCACTTAGGCAAGCTGCCAAGACTGTACCTATGATCATGGTAGAGGGAAGTCTTCTCTTTCAGAACTGCAGCCTTAGGCCTGAGACTTAATGCTCTGAAGATCCACAAGATCTCAACACTTCCCAAAGCTGCAACACTTCCCAAAGCTGCAACACTTCCCAAAGCTGCAACACTTCCCAAAGCTGCAACACTTCCCAAAGCTGCAACACTTCCCAAAGCTGCAACACTTCTCAGAAATGCAATGGCTATCTGCCATCATCTGTCTGCTACCAAGAGCTCAGATCCATTTCATTTAAATCCTGCCTGACAATCTGTTGGTGTATTAAACTTGTTGGTTCTTAACTGATAATAATGTATCCCATCATGCACTCCTCACTGTCTGCCCACTTCATATCCGGAGGAGGATGGGATAAGAACCTGACTAGAGACAAGGCATAGTCTAGGTTGACCACTTCAATATGAGATACTCCTGTCTAGGAGGGAATGGAATGTTTCAATTTAATAGAAATAATCACACAATAGGGAGAAATATTTTAAAATACCCCTAACATCTACCTAGATCCTGTTAATTCACGTGTTAATTATTTTTTAGTTATATGCTAAGATACTGTATTAGGTAGGGTTTTTATTGTTGTGAAGTGACATCAATACCATAGCAACTATTACAAAGAAAAAGATTTAAATGGAGCTGGCTTACAGTTTTAGAGGTTCAGTCCATTATCACCATGGCAGCATGCAGGCAGACATGGTGCTGGAGAAGGAACTGAGAGTTCTCCATCTTGATGCAATAGGCAGCAGAAGGAGACTGAGACACACAGACAAGACGAGCTTATAAGATTCAAAGTCTGCCCCCACAATGACACACATCCTCCAATAAGGCTATAACTCCTAATAGTGCTACTCCTTAAGGTCCAAGCTTTCACAAGCCTATGGGGGCCATTCCTATTCAAACTTTTACAGATATCATGACCAAGGAAATTTACAGAATAAAAAGAGTTTTGGGAGGGGCTTATAGTTTCAGAGAGTGAGTCCACGACCATCGTGACAGGGATCATGACAACAAGCAGGAAGAAATAGTGCTAGGGCAGTGGCTGAGAATGCACAACTGATTTACAAGCACAAGGCAGAGAGAGCTAAGAACTAAATGGGCTTCTCATATTGAGAACTAAAACCTCAGAGTCCACGCCCAGTTGACACATCTCTTCCAACAAGACCACACTCCTACTCCTTCCCAAACAATTCCACCAACTGGGGTCCAAGCATTCAAATATATGAGTCTTTCGGGGAAGCACAAGAAGATGACCTTATGTCCAATCTGATAAAAATGATAGAGGCCTCTAAAGAGGAGATAAATAAACCCCTTAAAGAAATACAGAAAAAAAAAATCAAACAGGTGGCAACAATGGATAAAACTGTTCCAGAACTGAAAATGGAAATGGAAGCAATAAAGAAAACACAAACTGAGGGAACCATGTAGATGGAAAACCTAAGGAAGAGAACAGGAACAATAGATGCAAGCATCAGCAACAGAATATAGATCAAAGAGAGATCTTAGGGATAGAAGATACGATTGAAGAAATCGAACACGGATCAAAGAAAATGCTAAATCTAAAAAGTTTCTGACAAAAAAACATCCACAAAATCCAGGACACTATGAAAAGACCAAACCTTAACACCTCTTATAGGGGATCTCAGGAAGGTTACAGGGCAGAGGGCATAGGGCAAAGGGCAAAAGGCAAAGGGCGAAGGTAAATTGCTGAGCAGCTGCACCCAAGATATTTTCTAGGCTGAAGGTGTTGAAATTGAGACAGCTTTTCAGGAGATATTCTCCATGAAAATGTGAGGGTTGGAACTTTGTGTCCTGGGGAGGAAGGCCATTGGCCTGGGAGAGACAGCTCTCTTTTCTCCAGGGTAATGTGCAAAGTAACTCATTTATAAACCACTGGTGGCTCCCAGATGTTGGGGACTGTCTTCATCCTGGTGGATAGTTTCCTGCAGCATTCTTTCCTGTTATCTTTATTCCTCCTTTCTTCCTTCTTTCCTTTCTATTTCCTGACTTTTGGTTTGTCTTATGAGAGGTATTTCCATTTCCTTCATGAGTCGTAAGTAACTATTGTGAGAACTTTATTTCACGTTCTTGGATCAAATGCAGAACCAAATGCAATCACCAGGATGAGTTACTGTGAGCAAGGTAAATTAAGTACTACGTTTAATTTGTTCAACCCTTTTGTGTGAAAGGAAAGATGGCGATGAGCGAACAAACAAGGATTAGTCTAAATATTGTCTTTGGAGGACCAGATGTTCAGGGCAGACAGATATGAGTAACATGAAGCAACCAGGGACAAAAGGAGCAGTCTATTCTCAAGGAAAGAGCCTCCTGTGGCTCCCACAAGGCTCTCCTAATCCCTGACATATCCCTCACCTCCCATCATGATGACTGACATGCAGCCTCTGGCTCTCCTTATGATGCTCTCAGCTGCTCTTCCTCCTTGCTGCCCTAATGACTCTCATATAAAGAAGAAGCTTGATTGACTTACATTCATTCAGAGTCCAGAGCTAACAGAAGTAGCCTGGGTTTCTAGCCAAGGTAAGCTTTCCCACCATATGGGTGTTAATTACCGACTCATGTTAGCTGATTGATGTAAAGCTAGGGCAACTGAACATATCCATGGTTTTCTGCCCCTCCTATGAAATGCCTTTTAATTGCCTGCATAAATGTGTTTAATGGCCTCTTTAATGCTGAACATAAAGCTTTAAAGTAGGTCATTTGGGAAATTAGAGATGTAAAGATTGAAGTGGAAATTATGGCTGAATTCAACAGTGATTAAGCACCTAGTTTCTTGAATAATATTAAAACATAACATTTGAAATAATCAGAATATTATATTATATATCTACTGTGTATGTGTCATTTAATTAGGGGTTCAGTGAAACAGAAAAATAAATTCAGCTAAATATCATTTGACAACTGTGTTTAAACATTTTTCCAGATCCCCAGGAGGAAACCTTTGAATGAAATTGCCAATGGAGAAAACACAGTTAGGTGAAGGCGTATTAAAACAACCACAAGACACAGATGAAAGTATTAAAATAACTATGACAACATACTTTATGTCTATTGTTTCCTTTAAGCATTACTAAGCACATCTAGAAATGTCTATACATTAAGAAAGAGGGAGGCAAGGGAGATGGTGATAGCCCAGTGGGGAAAGGCACTTGATGTACAAGACTGAGTTTGATCCCTGGAACCAGGTAACGGTCGAAAACGAAAACTATTTTCACAGGTTGTCCTCTGCCCCTCCCCCCCACAAGTGACCTGTCAGCCACACATATAAGTCATGTACCCACACAATCATTAAAATAAAATATGTGTTCATTAAGTTTTCAAGGATTGCTGACTTTATAAGTTAATTGCTATCACCACTGACTGACATCAGGAGAGTAAAAGCATTCATAGAGAGCCAGACTTTTATTAGTGTCCTCAGACCCAAAACACCTTCCGGCACATAGTGCCAGTTTGCAACAATGTGCATTGAATGGTGTGATGGTTTATATATTCTTGGGACAGGGAGTGGCACTATTAGGAGGTGTGGCCTTGTTGGAATAGGTGTGTCACTGTGGGCAAGGACTTTAATACCCTAGTCCTAGCTGCCTGGAAGTCAGTATTCTGCTAGCAGCCTTCAGATGGAGATGTAGAACTTTCAGCTCCTCCTGAACCATGACTGTCTGGATGCTGTCATGTTCCCCCCACCCCCTTGATAATGAACTGAACCTCTGAACCTGTAAGTGAGCCCCAATTCAAATATTGTCCTTATGAGAGTTGTGTTGTTTCTTCACAGCAGTAAAACACTAGGACAAATGGATTAATGGGAGGATAGCGAAGTCAACCACATGAGCACCAAGAGCCTTGGGAATGTGACCAACCTGCAGCCTGTGGACCATATGAGGCCCAAAACAGCTATGAATGTGACCCAATACAAAATTATAAACTTAATTTTTTTGGAGGCTTGTTTGTTGTTTAATTTGATTGTGTGATTTTTTTTCATGCATTCATTTCATAGATGACAAGTCATAAGAGAATGGCATTCAGTTTACCGTGCATGGGTCATGGGACTTCTGTGACAGCTTGGAGCTGAGATGGTTAACAACTGATTAAAAGCCAAACTAGAAGGACCGAGATGAGCATCTGACGGGTGGTTGTGTGTGGTGGAGAAGCTGACACGGAACTCACACTGCCCCTCCACTAGCACCCCAAACACTGGGATTGTAGGACTCAAGCCCCGCTGTATGTCCTCATCATTGCCTTCTCCTATTCCTCCCCTTCCCTTCCAGCTTTTTCTTTGCTTGCTTTTTAAGATTTATCTTTCCCTGTGAAGAAGAGGCAGGCAGATCTCTGAGTTCAAAGCAATCTCTAGAGGGGTTCCAGACAGCCAATGCTTGGAAAACAAAACAAAACTAACAACCCCCCACCTCCCTCCCTCTCTGTCTCTCTGTCTCTGTCTCTGTCTCTGTCTCTGTCTCTCTCTCTCTCTGTCTCTCTCTCTCTCTCTCTCTCTCTCTCTCTCTCTCTCTCTCTCTCTCTCTCTCTCTGTGTGTGTGTGTGTGTGTGTGTGTGTGTGTGTGTGTGCTTGTCTGTATATACATATTGAGGCTAGAGACATTTGATCCGCCTGTGATTGGAGTTACATGCTACTATGTGCTACCCAGTAAAGGTGCTAGGAACTGAACTTGGATCCTTGGAAAGAGCAGTAAGTTCTCAAAGCAATGGAGTGATCTCTTTATCTTCATGATTTTCTTCTAAGGAAATCTAGAAATGCTTAAATTAATTCATTCAAGTTTAACTCACCTTTAATCTAGAACTTTCTTTTACTTTTTAAGGCCCCAATACCTAGAACTAATATGACTACTTTACACTGAAGGTAGGTTTCTACCTGGTCTACTGGATGCCTCCCTACTGTGACTTTCAAGCTGAGATTCCAGTCATGTCTACTGTGCACTTTGACGGATCCAGTTCCTTCCTGACATCCTGATTACTTACGCTTCAACATCAGCTATGTATGACCCCTGCAGTCTTCCAGAGTGCCAGATTGTGACTACATATCTTTTGAGAAAAAATCCACAGGAGAGTTTTTTTTTTTTTTTAATTGCTGTCTTCTTCTCCTCTTTCTCTTTCTTCTTCTCTTGCTTCCTTCCCTTTCTCCTCCTCTTCTTCTTGTTTCTTTTCTATTCTTGTTTTTCTCCTCCTTCTTTCTCCTTCTCATAACCTAACTAACTTTGATCAGTTTTATGAAATCTTCCCATTTTCTTCAAATAGCATTAGGTGCTTCCAATCTAGCACTGCACACTGAACATGCATCCATTTTGCCTATGAACATATTATACCATAATGATTCTAATGTCTTCCTCCCTACAGATTCAGTGATCCCTGAAAGTGAATATGTCTCTTTATCTGGATCTAACCAAATTTAACAGGTACTTGAAAAATATTCATTAAAGAACAAATTGGTCTGGATTTATGAACTTTAACATATCTGTCAATATTTTGAGGGGAGATTAGATTTGACCATTTGTCTTTAAGGGGATGTTACCAAACACTTAGAGTAAGAAACATGTTTTTGTGATGAAGCACTGCAGATGTTCTCTTCTACATCGTCTTCCTCACTCTGCCATTACAGTCTGTAGTTTCCCATTAGAGTAAACCATGGGAAGCCGATGAGAAAAATATTATAACCTAGGGAACTCAGTACCATTGACCCACTCCAATAGCGTCTAAGAAGCGGATCCTGCAGACAGTGACAGGTATAGGGCAGGAGACAAAGACTTAGGTTTTATTCAGGAGACAATATAAGTCATCCAGAATTCTGATAGGGATATAGAGAATGTGAGGGTTGTGAGGGTTATGTCCCTCTAAAAAGACAGAGCTCTGGGGAAACAACAATGGGTAGAAACTTTATCTGTGGTCTGCCATGGAGCCAGAAAGGAAGAACGGAGTAGATCTGTCTACAGGTACCTATTTTAGAATTGATACGATTATTTGAACAGGTATAACTTAGGTAATAATTCCTTTATTAAGAATAAGTAATGCTGTTTTCCACATTTCCTTATTATGAACTTATATCCATGCTAACTTTTTAAAAAAAATACAAAATATTTGCACATAAACTCCGATTTCAGCTGTTTGGTTTTTGTATTCTTGCTTAAATTTTATTTTCATCAATCTCTTTATTTTCATCAGTTTCTTTGATTAAAAGTCAATGATCAAATCTGCTTAAAATTGTCATATTAAACTTTTGGGATGGGGTTTTGCAGAGGGGAAAACAGAAGGGGGGATAACATTTGAAATGTAAATAAATAAAATATCCAATAAAAATGAAAAAACTTTTCTGTGTATGAATTGTCCACTAAAATATGTGGCTCAGAGTATAATTAATGTGTGGCATATTAAAAATAATTTGATATAGACTCTTAGTTGGCAGTGAAGCACAAATTATTCATCTCTTTTATTAAAAAACTGATTTATTTTTAAAGTCTAATAAAAGCATTCATGATATTGTGAGCATGCTTCTCCGAGTAGCTCCTCCTTTCCCTCCCTCCTCTGCCCTCCCCCACTTCTGTAGCCTTCATTTTTCCAAAGACAGTTCCACTTCTATTTTATGTCATTTGTATATCTGTGGTTATGATTTTATTTATTCACATAAAATCTAGGAATGACAATGAAGGAACACAGAAGATATTAGCCCGAGCCTGGCTTAATTTGCTAAATATTGTCATTTCCAATTCTATTCACTTTCCTAAAACAACATACTTTTATTTTTCTATATGGTTAAAAAGAATTCCACTGTGTATAGAAGGCACATTTGCTTTAATCAATTCCTCCATTGGGGGATACCTAGGCCATTCCAAAGCATAGCTATTGTGAGTAGTTTTATGATATGCAAGTATCTCTGAAATGCTCTGACTTGGAGTCTTATGTGTAATGTCCAGGAGTGGAGAATGTATTTTTAGATTTAGGAACCCACCATCTTGACTTCCATAGTGGCTGAGTTTGTTTACATTCTTGCCACCAGCTTTAAAAAAAATGTGTATTTACATTTTTATGCATATGTATGTGCCTCATGTTAGTGTGTCTTGTGTCTGTGGGTGTGTACAAAGGTCAGAAGAGGGCATGGGATGCCCTGGAGCTGAGTTACAGGCAGCTGTCACCTCCCTGACGTGGGTGCTGGGAATCAATCTTTTTTCATACCCAGTTCTTTGCAAGCAGTCTTTACTGCTGAGTCATTCCTCTAGCCCCTGCTGAATAGTGGGCGTTGCACATGCTAGCCAAGCTCTAAATGAGCTGCATGCTTCATTCTCTTTGTTAGAGTTTTTATTGCTATAAAGAGACACAATGACCACCGAAACTCTGATAAAGAAAAACATTTAATTGGGGCTGGTTTATAGTTTCAGAGGTTTAGTCCAGTATTATCTTGGCAGAAATCATGGCAATATGCAGGCAGACAAGGTGCTGGAGAAGGAGCTGAGAGTTTTACATCTTGATCCACAGGCAGCAGGACATTGACTGTTACATACTGGCCAGTCTTGAGCTTATGAGACCCCCAAAGCCTACCCCCAGTGACACACTTCCTCCAATTAGGCCACACCTACTACAACAAGGCCACAGCTACTAATAATACCTCTCCCTATGTGCTCAGCATTCACATAAGGTTCTATGGGAGTCATTCCTATTCAAATCACTCCACCTTCAATATGATTTTGATTTGCATTTCCCTGATTGCTAGTGAGGCTGAACATTTTTTATGTGTTTACTAGCCATTTGTATTCCATCTTTTCACATTTATTTCAGGCTCATTTTATTGAGATTTCTTTTTTAGGCATTTGAATTCTATATATATTGTAGACATCAGTGTTTTGCAGATATTGTGGTTTTAATTGCTAATAAGATACATTCCACAATCACATGACAAGGGAGTCTCAATAAGAGATTATCTTCATCAGGTTGACTGTAGGCATGTATGTGAGGGACTGTCTTTATATTAATTGATGTGGGAAGACCCAACCTAAAGTTTGATGTCACTGTTTCCTGGATTTGGGTCTTGCCTTGTATAACAGAGGAGAGAGTGAATTGTGGAAAGCACAGATCCATCCATCTCTGACTGCGGATGCAAGTAGCTGTTTTCAATTCCCTGATATGACAGATTGTAACCTGGGACTGTAACCTGGGGCTGTAACCTGGGGCTGTAACCTGGGACTATAACCTGGGACTGTAACCTGGGACTAACCTGAGGCTGTAACCTGGGGCTGTAACCTGAGACTGTAACCTAGGACTGTAACCTGGGACTGTAATCTGGAACTGTAATCTGGGACTGTAACCTGGAGCTGTAATCTAGGACTGTAATCTGGGACTGTAACCTGAGGCTGTAACCTGGGGCTGTAACCTGGGACTGTAACCTGGGGCTGTAATCTGGGACTGTAATCTGGAACTGTAACCTGAGGCTGTAACCTAGGACTGTAACCTGAGACTGTAACCTGGGACTAACCTGAGGCTGTAACCTGGGGCTGTAACCTGGGACTGCAACCTAGGACTGTAACCTGGGACTGTAACCTGGGACTGTAACCTGGGACTGTAACCTGGGACTAACCTGAGGCTATAACCTGGGGCTGTAACCTGGGGCTGTAATCTGGGACTGTAACCTAGGACTGTAACCTGGGACTGTAACCTGGGACTGTAACCTGGGACTGTAACCTGGGACTAACCTGGGACTGTAATCTGGGACTGTAACCTGAGGCTGTAACCTGGGACTGTAAAACTGGGACTGTAACCTGGGGCTGAAATCTGGGACTGTAACCTGGGGCTGTAATCTGGGACTGTAACCTGGGACTGTAACCTTAGACTGTAACCTGGGACTAACCTGAGGCTGTAACCTGGGGCTGTAACCTGGGACTGTAACCTGGGGGTGTAACCTGAAATTCTACCTGGGGCTGTAACCTGGAATTGTACCTGGGGCTGTAACCTGGGGCTGTAACCTGGAATTGTTCCTGGGGCTGTAACCTGGAGCTGTAACCTGGTATTGTACCTGGAGCTGTAACTTGGGGCTATAACCTGGGACTGTAACCTGGAATTGTACCTGGGGCTGCAACCTGGGACTTTAACCTGGGACTGTAACCTGGGGATGTAACCTGGAATTGTACCTGGGACTGTAACCTGGGGCTGTAACCTGGGATTGTACCTGGGGCTATAACCTGGGGCTGTAACCTGTGACTGTAACCTGGAGTTGTACCTGGGGCTGTAACCTGGGGCTGTAACCTGGAATGGTACCTGGGGCTGTAACCTGGAATTGTACCTTCGGCTGTACAGTAAAATAGACCCTTTCTCCCATGTCACTTTTTGTTGGGGCATTTTATCATGGCAACAGAAAAGAAACTAAGATGACTGTATAGCTAACCAAACTTCTCTTCCCTTTTGTAGGCTGTTTCTTCACTTGTTTTCTTTGCTGTGCAGACACCTTTTTAAAATTTATTCTTCTCTGATATATTCTGAGTCTTTTAAAATTTTCATGAGGTTCTGTTTGTTAATTGTTCTGCTTTTCAGAGTCAGTTTTTCTCTGTAGCAGTTCGGAGTTCCAGATCTTACAGTAAGACCTTTGACGCTTTGGAGTTAATTTATGTCTAATGTGAGAGAGAATATCCCACATGTGAATATTCAAGTTTCTGAGTAACCATTTGTTGAAGAGGATATCTTTTGTTTAATGTGAATATTTTCTTCCTTTGTCAAGAAATCAAATGGTTGTTGCAGTGTAGGTTCATATCTAGGTCTTATTCATATCCTATTATATCAACCCATATACCCATACCCTAATATATCGACCCTATTATATCCTATTAAATCAACCCATATCCTATTACATCAACCCATATCCTATTATATCAACCCATATGCTATTACATCAACCCAGGCCTCTGCTTTTGTTCGGTGTAATTCTGTCTTTATTGCCCTGCGACAGAACTGCAGGCTAACTTGAAATCAGGAATTATTCTGTTTGCCGAGGAGTGCTTTGGATTTCTGGGGTACTATAGCTTCTATAAAAATCCCAAGATTGCTTTTCTATTTATGTGAAAAATGGCATTGGACTTCCTATGATAATTGCATTTGATCTGAAAACTGTTTTTAGTAAGATAACCATTTTCACAATATTAATTCTTCAAACATAATGAGCATTAAAATTCTGTCTTCTGGAATCTTCTTCAATTTTTTTCTTCAGTGTTTTCAGTGTAGTGGTCTTTTGCTTTCTTGGTTGGGTTTACTGTAGTATGTGTGTACATGCATGTTCACAGGTGTGGTGCAAGTGGGTACAGGTGAGGTGCTTGCCTGTGCATGCACATATGGAAATTTCTATCACACCCCAACTAACTTTTTTTGAAATGGGATCTTTCACTGAACATGGACATTGTCATTTTGGTAGACTGGCTGGCCAGTGAGCCATCAGAATCCACCAGCCTCTGCCCTCCGAAGCACTGGAATTACAGGCATGTGCTGCCACATTGGGCTTTTTACCTGGGGGAGGGGAGGGGTATGAACTCAGGTCATTGCTTGGCCCACTGAATCATTTCACAGTTTCCATTATTTATTTTTTGGAATTTTGGCATAGTGTTTTGCTGCTGAGTGTTCATCAGTTCCAAGAAATATTGAGTTTTGACTTCCTTTTTTGTAAGCCCTTGCTTTACTACTGTAGCTAAGAGAACTCTCTGTCTTAGTCATTATTTTGTTGTTGTGAAGAGACAGCATGACCAAGGCAACTGTTATAAAAGAAAGCAGTTAACTGGGGACTTGACTACAGTTTCAGAGGGTTGAACAAAGCCACAGGCAGGAAAGCATGGTGTCAGAAAAGTAGCTGAGAACTTTGTATCCTGCTCCACACACAGCAGGCAGACAGGAGAGAGGAAAGGGAAGTAAGCAGACAGACAGACAGACAGAGATTGGAGCCCGGATCATGACTTTTGAAACCTCAAAGTTTACCCTTAGGTACATATTACCTCAAACACGCCTATTCCAACAAGGCCACACCTCCTAATTCTTTCAAAAGCTGATCAGTTGGGGGCTAAGTCTGAGGATATATAAGTTATTGAACACCCATGTGAAGAGTGGGCATGCTTCTCTTATTCTTGTTCTAGTGAAAATGGTTGAGAGTTTTCTTCTCCCATTTAGTGTAAGGCTATGAAAGTACCTTCTAATTTCTATTGAGCCTTAAAGAAGAGTGCAAATGTCTTAGATAACAAGTGAAGAATTAAAATGTTGTTTAGAATGTAATCTGATAACCATACAATATTGAAGCAAAACTATGAAGCCAAATTTATATTTATTATCACAAAGATGCAATCAAGCAAGACTTTCTTTAATTCTACATGGTTCATGGGAAAAAAAAGCAAGCAATAAAAATTAATTAAAATGTCATAAATTAATACTATTAATGTTGACCTTCTAATTTGAAGTTTAATTTAAGAGATATCTCAAATTGATTTTATAAAAAATAAGAAGTTATGTATGCCACCATCATTTTAAAAGGAAGTTTAAATTGATGATTATAGACAGGAGTGGGGATACAAACTGAACAAATTAAAGAATCCTAAACTCAGGAGGCAGAAGCAGGTGATCACTGCCAGACAAGGATACATTATTAAACCCTATTAAAATTATGTTAATAATAATAATAATAATAATAATAATAATAATAATAATTTTAAAGGCTTCAATTCGAAGTGGCAGAAGAAGTTTTCTACAGCATTCCACAAGATGGCGCTCTTTTAACTTCCTGGAGGGAAGATCTGTAGCAGTTTGAATCAGTAACTGATGTCTAATTTATCATTTAATGAAACCAAACTAGTGGATCTGACTCAGACTCTCCTCAGATATAAAAAGGGGAATAGACAATTTGAGAATAGTATAAGTACAGTAGTTAACTGAGATGGTTCTCCTGAGCAGCAACAGTGTATTACATCCCGGGAGATATTCAGGAAATACGTACATGTTCCTTAGGAAATACTTTTATGTCTTATCAACAATGGGGAGTTCTAGACATTAGTAGATATTTATCTTTGAATTAAATCTTCCAAGCAAAACACATTAACAGTATTCATGAGGTTCAAATATATCAATGCATTTTTTTATAATTATGAATTTATTTTTTATGGCTGACATTGTATATGAATACTGTATAAAAGACAAAAGTTACCTCTACATGCTATAGACTTCCCCCTCTTAGATCACCACAGAGGAAGGAATATGAACAGGAAAGGAAATTGAGACTGCTGACAAAATTCAAAAGTGCAAGTCAGCAGAGATTTCATTTCTGAGAGTCTCTTGTGAAGATAAATTAATATTGATGCAAATGCGGAGGCTGGTTAGACTTAATGAACAATGTAGTCAGGATCGATCGTGGGTTCAGTTCACAGTGGGCTATTAAACGTTGTGCTCTTTGCCACCAGAATGAGTTTTGGTACTTCTGATATATGGCCTATCTTCCTCGTTCTTCATTGAGCCACCTCATTTGTCTCTCTGACCCATTCTTGATTCCCTAAGTCCCTGACTCTCGGACTCTTTACCTATTTATATGTGGGCAGTTGCTTTCACTTGTTTTGGATAAATGTCTAGGCTTATAATAGCTAGTTTGTATGGAATGGACATCCTTGCTGAGATTTTGCAGAAATGACCTAGCTTTTTCAGAGTGGCCATACAATTTCACATTCTCATTTTTAGTATAAGAACAAGCCTGCTTCTCACTAGTTTCACCAGGATTTGGAGATTATTGATAATTTAAAAAATTCACTGAGGGGTTAATTATGGAAAAAATTACAGGTATAATTGCTGCTTTGATATTTTCCCCAGTTGTTAGTGATGTTGAACAAGATTTATTTTCGAATTTATATGCTATCTTTGGAAAAATATCTGGGCAAATCAAGCTTTTAGACAGATGTTTGAGATTTTAAATTCTATTCCATATCAGTTCTCCAGTGAGGTTGGACTTTGCTTATGTATGTCTTTTGGCTCTGATTCTGAAGAAAGCATTTCCATGTAGTTTCCCGAAGAGTTCAGCAAACAGCATATGATGTAATAACAATTGTTACAAGTTCTTCTTTGCCAGTGTAGAAGAACAAATTTACATTTACCACTAAGGTTTTCAACTTAAAAAACATAGAAAATAGACACTGTTAAAATGCCCTATCATCTAGAGATAACTATGCTTAACATTTGGTGACTAGATTTCCAGACTTTTGTATTTTCTGTACAGTCAGAATAAGCTGTATTCATGATGCTATCCTGTACTTTCTCTCAAGAAAAGATCGATAACCTCTCATTTTACAAATCTTCATTTTCATTTTAATTCCTGCATTAACCTAGTGTATGCATGTATATGTTAATTTACCTAGCTTCTCTATTAATAACTATTAAGTCTGCTTCTATAAGCAAAGGTTTAGTAAATGTTTTTTATAAGGATAGTTTTTTTGTAATTATTTTCTTAAATTAAATCTCTGGAAGGATTACTAAGCTAAAATTCATACACATACATGCACACAAGTGTATATACACTAATATATGAATGCACAGATATATCAGCTTGTTGGGATTTATAAGCTGGCATTTAGAAAGATTGTTTTTATTTATATTATCATCAATATTGGCTGTTAGATTCTTTACAATTTTCTCCTTTGCTTATCTTTCCAAAGAGCTTTGTTTTCTTTCATTAAAAAAATGGAAGCAATATGTCAAACCAAATTATTATTATTATCATTATTATTATGCATGAGAAATGGTGTAGTGAATCAGGAAGTCCCAGTTCATTTGCGACTTTGGAAAAATTCTTAATACCTCAGTATCATTGTGATTACGAAGTAAAGTTAGAAACTCCATAAAGGCCCTTTAAAACAAAAACTATGTGAAACTATGTCAAATAAGCCAGGTGTGGTGACAACTGCCTTTATTCTCAGCATTTGAGAGGTAGAGGCAGGCACATACCTCTTCATGAGTTTGAGGTCAACTCCATGTACAGAGTTCAGGAATTTATAGTGAAACCCTGTTTCAAGATAAGCACACAAGAACATGCCCCAAATATCCTTGGAGCCTGTTGTGACTGTCCTCCTAGCGAAGCATCCTCCATCTTGTGGAAGTTCAGCTGTAGCCCCTTACAATAGGAGCATTTTAGCTGGTGGAGGGGTGTATTTTGCTGTACCTGAGCGACAGAGTCCATCCGCACGACTCCATATTGACCGCGGGGCCAATGAAGAGATAAGTCAATTCATCATTAATATTTACTGCAACATACTACCACCTGTGCTGTGTGACTGTGTCTGAATTGCACATGGCCTCAGGAAGGGACTTCTCAACCTTATTGCTGAGACCCTTTAATACAGTTCCTCATGTAATAGTGACTCCAACCATAACATTATTTTCGTTGTTACTTCATAACTGTAATCTTGCTACTGTTAGGAATTGTAATGCAAATATCTTTCTTTTCCAATGGCCTTAGGCAACCCCATATGAAAGGCTCATTCAGGAACCTTGGGGTGGATACCCACAGGTTGAGAACAGATGAACTAGGGCTTCGGATGGGGAAGATTAGAGGAGTGGGGCTCTGTCTAGGAAGCTTCAATGGAGAAGCCCTTCATCCCTGCTGCTCCCACACCCACACCCTGCTAACTAACTCCTCATCTGTGCTCCCTAAGAAAGCCCAACAAACTCATTGGTTCTCCAAAGTGAACTCTGGTGGAACCACGCCTCCATTTGTCTGTGGGGACCCTAGGAGAAGCAATACAGTCGTTTGTATCTTCCTTGGGGTGAAATTTTAGCAATAGGCTCCAGAGAAGACTCAGTGACTGATACCATTTGCTTCAGAGGATCTGAGTTCCACAGGCAGCACCCACCCACAGGGAGGCTCACAACCTCCGGTTAAACCAATCCCAGGGAGCTATTCCTGAGGGTACCAGGTATAGATGTGGTGTATAGACAGAAATACATGCAGGCAAAACACTTACACATACAAATGAAATTTAAAATTGTGTTAAATCAAAGTCCCTATATTTAGAACCTTGATAGAAAATTCATGAAAACAGAAGGGGCCTATTTGGGAAGAAGGAAGGAAACCAGTCATTAGAAAGGACGAGAAAGGTTCATGGGTGATAAACGACCAAAATATACACATATATGAAGATTTTATAATGAAACCTATTCATTTTGTAAGATATATGCTAATATGTTCTTTAAAAGCTAAAAAAAAATAGTTTACACTATTTTGGATCTTTTTTTCCCGAAGGCCAGTCTTAAGCCTAGAAATTTGAGATACTTGATAACTATGCACAAAATGTATTAAGTGCCAAATCAGGATGTGCCATGAGAAGAGAAAAAGTTTAAAGTGTACTGCTGCCTCTGAAATCTCAGAGGATTAATGTCGGCTCTTTAAGTGGCACATCTGTCTTGTGACCTCAGAATTTTAGGACTAATTTTCTATAAGTTCAAGAGTGGAGTGGAGGATGCTCTACTTATTTTAGGTCGGCCACTAAGGCTCAGAGGTGTGTCTCCCTTAGTTCTTGGCAGGCTTTCTCTGCTGTCTTCAGGCTGCTCTTTAACTTGGTTGGCGGCTTCCACATAAACGATGTGACCGAAAAAGGTGTCAAAAGCAGTGCACATTAAGAACTTGGAATTTATCTCTCAACTTTACTCTCCCTCACAGATTCACAGCTGAGCAAGTGAAGCCACCTGAAGGGGCAGTTCGCATCCTTGCCAGGAGCCGGGAGAACCTCAGGAGGAGCCTAAGCACCAAGACTGGCCGAACCTCCCGACCGGTAATAATGGGGGAAAGCGCCCTGGGAAACTGCCTCGAGAAACTGCCTCAGGAAACTTTCTGTAACCACGCACTGAGCGGTACACACTCTAGTCTTTGGATCTTGCGACCTTAGTTTTCTCTTTCCGAAGGGGCGTTCCTGTTGGTTAACACCACGCCTGGACACTCAGCGAAAGCTCGCGGCAGCAAACAACCAAGGTCCATCCCGGGGCGGGGTCTCCAGCGCTCAACTAGTGTTCTGTTGCTAAGCGCCGGACAGGAGGCGGGGCCAGCGGGAGAGGCGTGGCCGGCGGCAGAGGCGCGGCGGGCCGGAGAGACCCAGGGTTCCGCTCGCGGGCAAGGGCGGACCCGCGGCTGCGCAGCCGCTGTCCCTTGCTCTCTCTTCCAGCCGCGCCTCCAGTTCCGCGTTGGTCACGCCCCCACGCGCAGTCCAAGCTGCGCACGCGCGGTGCGAGCGGCTACCTTCCTTCTGTGGGGCTCGCGGTCGGGCTGGGGGACCCGGCAGTACCGGTGCCGGAGCTGGAGCGGGCCGGGAGCCGGTAAGCCGAGCTGTCTCGAGGGAGGAGCAGCGCGGGTAGTGCCGCCGTGCCCTCCGCGGCAGAGGAAAATGGTGTTCGAGTCGGTGGTCGTGGACGTGTTGAACCGATTCCTGGGAGACTATGTGGTGAACCTGGACGAGTCCCAGCTCTCTCTGGGCATTTGGAAAGGTAACGGGGTCGCCGCTCCAATGTCGCGGGAGACCGCGGTGCGCCTTCTCGTGGCTCAGGTCCTTGGCCAGCCCGGCGCCGCCACCTGCAGCTGCCCGCCTCGCCCTTCAAGTTATGTAAAGCGGGGCGGCGGTTCCCGGGCGGGCGGCACGAGCCGTGAGGTTGGGGGGAGGCGCGGGCTGAAGCCTCGTGTCCCGGTGGGACCGGGTGCTGGTGACCCTTGGCCTGTGCTGGGCAAGGGAGCCATCCTTGGCAGTTTCTCCCTGGGCTGTAAGGAAGGCTCCAGCGAGCCCACGGCGAGTCGCATGCCGACTTACACGTGAAGGCCAGGCGCTGTCGTGAAGATACCCTTCCTTCCTTACCTACCTCACTTCACCGTGCTTTCTAGGCGAGTTCTGGCCACTGAACGTGGACTTAGGTGTTGCTTAGCCGGAGTAGGTAGATGACAGCGGGGAATAAAAGGAAAGGAGAGCTCTTTCGGAGCATCTCGCCTGACCAGGTGTTTGCGGACTCGAGTAAGACTTGAGTTTTAAAAAAGGAAGGAAAAGGAAATGCAGGAAAACAGGCGGTCAACTGTAAATTGGGCTTTCAATTTCTCAGCTTGAGGAAGACGCGATGAGCACTCCCCTCTGTTCCTTAGATGGGGACAGCTGCATCTACCCCTTCATTGCAATGCTTTACCTAATAGAGTGTCTTATTTTTAGTGTTTACCCTCCCCATCTGTTGTTATTACGCTCTTGTTTATTTTAAGTAGCTGTTAGCAATTAGAGACCTTTTTGAAATGAACGTTTCAGGCCGAAGTTAGGGCTAATTATTTCTGTGAATAGTGTGTTCATTCTCTGATATGTACTTCTTAAAGCTTTCTAAAAAACAAATTCTTTTCTCTCGAGTTCTCTCATTTTTGAAATAGTGAAAGCCAGTAATTTAGGTTTATTAAACAAACAAGGCCTCGTGCAGCTAGGTATATTCTCCCGTAAAAACTAGCAAACATCGATCTGTAAGTCCTAGCACAGCTTCTTTGAGATCAGATGCCCGCTGCTTAACCTGTGATGCTTCTCAGTTGCAGAGTGAGAATAACAAAACTCTATAGCTCAGAGAAAAAGCCTTAAAGAATATCTGAGCTGGGACCTGGACAGTGGTTAAAAGCACTGGCTGCTTTTCCAGATGTCTTGAATTCAAGTCCTAGTATCCACGTGACAGCTTACAATCATCTGCGGCTCCAGTCTCAGGGCATCTGCCTTTCTCTTCTGGCTCTGCGGACCACTGCACACAAGCATGTGGTGCACAGACACACACACAGGCAAAAACACTCATGCATACAAAATAAAAATTAAAAAAGGAAGAAAAGAACAAGAAAAAAATTACTTGAACAGTGTGGTTTGATTTGTAAGGAAATGTTTCTACATTTAAGGGGCAGGTTCTGTAGACTATAATTCACCAAAATTATGTATTTAAAATTTACCTAGATAAAATTGAGTCGTGTGTAGTTTTGTTTTAATAAATATTTAGAATGTTTCAACTATCCCAATAATGATACAAAAAGACTACAATCCTAGGAAATTTCCTCTTCTATTTCTTTGTAATTGATTCCTCAAGTGGCAACTACTTACCTGTTTACAATCTGCTACTTTTAAGAGTGTTATAAATGGAATCCTTTGGCTATGTAGCCTTTTCTTTTTGAGCTATGTTTTCACTGTGTAGCTCTGGCTGGCCTGGAACTTAGAATCTTGTTGCTTTGGTTCCTGAGTGCTGGGGTTGAAGGCCTGTGCCATCACACTTGGCTTCTGTGAAGCGTCTTGAGTCAGGCTTCTTAATAGAATACAGAGATGTCATCCATGTATCATCCATGTACAACATACATCACCTTGTCCTGCCATTCCTGTACTTCTGTATGTTTATGGCTGTGTTATAAACATAGGTTTGCCATTTTTGCAGTATTTCCTTTTTGGCAGTTAAAAGAAAAACTGCATTAGGTTTTCTTGTGATCATAAATTATATCTTTGGAGTAAATTCCTAACAGTGGGATTGTGAATCTGTAATAAATCTGTAACTTTCTGAAAAGTAAAATGTTATGATTTGGTTAAGGTCTGATTATGTCACCTAAAAGTTCTATATTGGAAACTTAGCCCCTAGTCTGGTGATGATTAAAGGTGCTGGGTCTTTTAGAAGTAGGCCTAACAAGTTACAGTGGTCTCTTACTGTGGCTTTCAGTTTCTTTTTGTGAGCTTAATTCCCCTCCCCCCCAGTGTGTGTGTGTGTGTTTGTGTGTGTGTGTGGTCTTCACTATAACTCTTAACACTTGGAAACTGTAAACCAAACTATGTAAGTCCTGGGGATGTGAACTTTGGTTCTCAAGTTTGTGTAGCAAACACTTTACTTGCTAAATCATCTTCTCATTCCTAAATGAGATGTATGTAGTATGTAGGTTTGTAGTTTTAAGCACTTTAAGTAATTAGGCCTTTAATTTGCAGTTTCCTTGCTAATGTTATTGGGTATATTTTCATGATTCGTGCTGTTTATTTTTGTTAGTGAAATGGCCAGATCTTTGGTTTATTTTAAATTGGATTATTTAGTCTTCATTTTCTAATGGGATTTAACTTGTGCATCATAAAATTCTACCTTTGTAACTCTCCAGTTCAGTGTTTTGTTTTGTTTTTTTTTTTTTTTTTGTTTAATGTAACAGTTGTACAGCCATTCTAGAACATTTAACTAACCTCATTTACACCCCCCAAACCCCATGCTCATCACTAGACATTATCTACTCTTTATTCATGAGTACATACCTCTGGAAGCCATTTGTCTTTCTGTCTTCATGGATTTGCTGACTCTTAACATTTAATTTAAATGTAGCCATGTAATTTAATTTAATTTACATGGTTTCCTTAATTTAAGATATTTTAGATGTCTTTATTATTGAAGGTGGGTTGAATAGAATTCAATGGTGTGAATATTTATTGAGTCATTAGTTGGACATTTAGGCTGTTTCCAACTTTTATGATATTATAGATACCACTATGAACATCCATGTGGATGTTGTTTAAAAGCATATTTAAAATTCCCACTGCTAAGGTGGGTGTGGTAGAGCATTCCTTTAATCCCAGCACTAGGAAAGCAGATGAAGATCCCTGAGTTCAAGGTCATCTTGATCTACATATGACATTCTAAGACAGCCAAGGCTATACAGTAAAACCCTGTCTTAAAAAACCAAAAATAAATAAAAAAATAAAATTTCTATTAGTAAATATGTATAAGTGGAGTTTCTGGATCATGTAGTGATGTGTGTAAGAACTCAGTTATATTTTGATACATGAAACTAAACGTTAAAACAAAATCTCCTGAGAATTCCCAAAGTGACAACTCTAGTTAAACCTAGGCTTTAAAAAATTCATTTAAAGTTGGAAATTTTGCTAATGGAAGTTAGATTGTTGTTTTTGGAAAACACTGTTTCTTTGATGTTTCCACCATCTCCCTAACAAGAGTAATCTTTGCATCCCCCCTTCTTCAAGACCCCTGAGCCTTGGGAGAAGGGTTTTGGTAAATAAGCCCCTGTTAGGACTGACCATTCCACACTCTTTTATTCCCTGCCTGTTGACCAGTTGAGGGCATAGGTATCAATTGATCAATTGCCATATACTAAAAGGAGAAGCTTCTCCGTCTGAAAGATGTTCTCATCCATGAGTATAGCAATAGCACATTAGGAGTTGCTTTAGTAGAACATCCATTTAGCAGAATAATAGTATTGGGTTCTCTTCTAGGACCTATGACCAAGGAAATAGAGGTTCTAGTTGGCAGTAACAGTGCCAGGTATGAGTTCTGTCCCAGAGAATAGGCCGTAGGTCCATCAGAGTGACTGCTCACTCCTATATTCATGCTACTATTGCACCAGTGGGAATACCTTGTGAGTCTGCGGCTGTTAACCACTGAGCCAACCACCAAGTACAATATTTCTTGTAAGATTTATTTTTTGCTTTAATTATCTGTTGGTGAGAGTGAGGTATTAGACTTACCTACTGTAACTGTAATGAAACCTGTTCTTAGGTCCAGTAGTATTCTATAAAATAATCACAGTGCATTTGTGGCATATGTATTTATAATCCAAATAACCTGGTTGAAAAGTACTCTTTATAATTATGGTAGCTCATTTTGACTCTTCTACCTTGAAGCTCATTTATCAGATATGAGGATAGCTACTGCTTTCATATTCCATTTTTTAGAATATAATTTTTCATCTTTTCACTTTTAGTTTTGGTGGGATTTTTTTTTTTTTGTCATTGTTGGTGTTGAGTTGAGTTTTTGCAAGCTCTATTTTATTGGGTTTTTTGAAAAATACAGCCTGCCAGTTTGTGTAAAAAGAAAATTAAGGGCATTTACATCTTGTGCCTATTATTGAAAGATAATCTACTTGTTCTTAGAATTTTCTTTTTCTTCTGGTTTCAAATAGTTTTGTGTTTCTTACTAATGATTAACTATATAACAATTTTTGATTTCCTCATTTTCATTTATTTTATTTTCTGAGAGTTATTTTCATACTGTCATGATTATTTATCTTTTATCTTCTCCTGGATGTAGGGTTCCTTTTGTAATGCTGGGCTAGTGGTCATGGATTCCTTCAATCTTTGTCTGTTGTGAAAGGTCTTTTTATTATTTATGTTTATATTTCTGGGTATAGAAATGCATTGTTCCATGTTTTCTCAGACCTTAGTTTCTGATGAGAAATCTATTCATATGGATTGTCTTGATGTGTTCCTGTGTGTGTGTGTGTATACGTACATGCGTGCATTTACATATACACGTCTGTGGAGTGTATGTGAAGTCATTATAGGATGTCTGCCTTAAGAGTCATCATCCACTCTGTTTTTGAGCCACTGCCTGTGTTTGACCTGGAGCATGTCGAGAAGGTTAGGCTGGCTTGCCAGTGAGCCTAAGAGTTCCATTAGTCTCTGCTTCTCCAGTGTTCAGGTACTAAGTGCATTCAGATATTGAGTCTCAGATGCCCTGCACTTGTGCTTGCACAGGAAGAACTTCACCAGTGACCTTTTCCCTAGCCTTGAATTTTCTTTAAATGTGATTTGGCTGTTCTCTCTTGCAACATTTCATGTTTGTTCTTCATTCTTGGATATGCTTTGGGCAGTTTAGCTGTGGAATGTTGGGGAGATGTCCTTTGTTATGGCTTTTGAAGTTCTGAATTCTTCTGTACTTATTATACCTTTCTTATGGTTTGGTAGCTTTTCTGCTCTTATTTTGCTGAGTTGGTTTTCTGTGTTTCAGTTCTTTTATGTTCTCTAAGTATGCATTTGTGCTTTTGAAAGCACCCCCGAGATTTTATGTATTATGTTTATTTGTTTATTTATTTATTTTTACTGTACACTTTTTTGCAAATATGAGAATCAAATTCTGGTCCTTGCATGTGAGTTTGATCCCAACACAGAATAAACTCAGCATGTTGTTATGCATCTGTAATCCCAGCACTTGGGAGGTGATGCAGGAGGATTAGGAGTTTGTCCTTGTTACATGGTGAGTGGGGACCAGTCTGACTTACATGAGATCTCATCTCAAAAAAAAGTTCTGTTAGAATGTTCAGGTATACTGGCAAGACCGGATAGTTATAACTTACCCTAATAATTATATTCTTCATTGTCTTGGGGTGTGTGTCCCCTGTAGAAACTGAATGCTGAGAGTTCTCTTTCACTGTGGTGGTACTCAAACACCTGGTGGTAGTTGTGGCTGTAGCTATGTGGAATACCTTTGAGTTCCTCAGCACACCTGAATGAGTTAGGAAGGAATGTACAACTGCCTGGGCCAGTTGACTAGTTTTTCTGGTCACATAGTCCAGAGCCGAGCCTGTCCTAAGGGTTCAGTGTCAAGTCAGTGCAGACACGAATATGGCTCAGGCTCTCCCAGGCCCTCCTACTGCCTGCTCCCAGGGCAGATGTGCTGTGCTGCAGTATCAGGGACTCCACTTCTGTGCACATCAGTATTGAGAGGACTATGGAGCCTTTGGTGCCTGTGCTAGGAGTTCATTTCCTGTTAGTCTAGTATGCAGAAACTTAGCTCTCCCAAGAAAGCACACTTGACTGTTGCCCTCTAGCCTTTGAACTATCTTGTGAATTGCTGAGTTTGAAGGGGAAGCATCTTCTTTATTCTGTTATGCCTAGCAATCCACTGATCTACCACAGAAAACTTGCTCACTGAGTCCACTGTATTGTATTGTGAGGACCTGGAGATGAGAAGACACAGATGTTCTTAGTTCCCATAGCTATAAGCTCAGAGAAGATTGATTTGAACCATCTTACATGAGATGGCTTCCTCTAAGTTCTGTGAAAATATGCTGTGAATGCAGAGAACATCTCCAAACCCTCTTAGCTTTGCAGACTCAAATCATTTTTGTCTGTTCAGGCAGTATGTCTTTTAGGTGCCAGATCCTGTGGTAGGGGCAGGTTGTGTTTTCCTATATTAAACAATACCTCTTACAACTTTTTCAACATGGCATTATTCAGAGCTAGAACTCTGAAATGTTTGTGCTTTGTCCCCCACCCTTTCTTCCCATTAGACTGACTTTTAGTTCAGTTGTGTTGAGATCTGAATATAACTGGCTCAGATACAGGCCTGTTTTATAGGCTGGAGTAAATCTTACCTAGTAAGTGTTACATATGTGCTCCAGAGGAATGTGTAATCTTCTGTTGAATGAAATGTTCCATACATGTCAGTTACATCCAGGGTTTGAATGATGTTCAATTCAATTGTGTCTGTATGTATTCCCCTCATAAATATGTGTATAGCCAAGAATAGTTATCCAGATCTCTGACAGTAATAGTGGATTTACCTTTTTCCAATTGTACTTCTAACCTTTTGACTCACATATTTTGACAGTTGTCAGACACATACACATTAAGGAATGCATTACATGACTTTCCTTGGGAGATGTCAAAAATGCTTACACATTCCAAATATGGTACCAGTAGCAGACTAAAGAAACGAATCCATCCAAGTCTACCATTCATGTAGAACACAGCTCTTACTTCAAAGGGAAACACAAGAGTTTATTCTAAGCTAAATATGAGTGACCCATGGCCTGAGAACATAGATGCTGGTTCCCTCAACATATATGTGTGATGCAGTTAATCATCTGGGAGTTTTTAATTTTCTTTCAGAGGCCTACCCCATTTGAAAGATTACATACACAAACATACAAATGCGCGCGCGCGCGCACACACACACACACACACACTTTTTTAATAGGAGGTAGTGTTTCACTATGTAGTTCTGTTTGCCCTAAAACTTATTATAGGGCATGCCGCCTTGAAGCCACAGAGATTCATCTGGCATTGCCTCCCAAGTACTGGGATCAAAGGTGTTTCCCACCATGCTAATTTCAATATTACGTTCTTAACTGCATCCTGCATCCTATTCCTGGACAGAGGGAGCCAAGCTTAGCCAGGTACGAGTGTGTACAGTGCAGGATCTCCATAATGAGTGTGTTGGTAATGAACAGATCCAGTGATGAGGGTGGGGGCGGTATTTATGCCTCTGGGGAAGAGGCAGGGTCTCTGGGGCAAGGTTTATGTGGCTCTGTAATATGGGCCAGAGCAGGGGAGTTGGAAGATATGTCATCTGCATGTTCAGGGGAAGGGGGAGGGTAGAGGGAGACCAGACCTTTTATAAGGTCAGACAAGGAGTGAAGTCTGATAACTGTCAGGGTAATAAATTCTAAATAGGGTTGATGGTGAGGAAGCTGGCTTTATGGCACTAGGTTGGAAGTGGTGGCGGGGTGCCAGCGGGGAGGGGGGTCGAGGGAGCCAATCCTGCTGTCCACATGTTTGAGGTATCCCTGATCGAAGCTCTCTCAACCCTTCACATGTAACCATCACTAAATTCACAATTTGTTATAGCATTCAACAGTTTACCTGTAGAACAAAAGTCAAATCCTGCACCCATTAAGCAGTAATTACTCACTCTACTATCTCCAGACTGTGATAGAGATTATATTTGTCCTGTTTTTTTTCCTTCTTTCTTTCTTTTCTTTCTTTCTTTCTTTCTTTCTTTCTTTCTTTCTTTCTTTCTTTCTTTCTTTCTTTCTTTCTTTTTTGCTGGCTTCTTTAATCAAACAGTGTGACTTTACAGTTCATTCACATTGTAGTATGAATCCAAATCACTTTTAAAAAATTAATAACACTGTTCTGTGTGTATGTGCGTTTTGTTTTGTTTTTTCTCTCCGTTTGTTGATGAATAGATGAGTCCCTCCTGCCTTTCAGAATAATGCTGGTATGAATGTGAATATTTCTTTTCATCCGTGCTTTCGGATACTTTGGGGAATATTTAGAAATAGAATTGCTGAGTCATATACCCACTTGTCTTTGTGGCTAGTTATCTGCTTGAAATTTCTTTTCCTGTGATTTTGCTTTTTAGCTTAATGTGTGCCTTTAAAGGCAGAGAGAGTCATTTACAATTTATTGTTAGATGTTGTTTATCTGTTTCCTTGAATCCATTCTGCCAATTTATGTCTGTTGCAGAGCAATTGAGCCCAGAGAGTTGTGCATGTTGAGCAAAGGCTCTACCACTAAGCTCTGTCCCAGCCTGTGTAGCTCACACTAGTCTCACACTTGCTACTTATTGGTTCCTCTGCCTCTGGCCTCCAAGTACAAGATTCACAGATGTTTGCTGCCTGCCAAACCATTTGTGTATAATTAAAGTGATAGGAAGTAACTTTGTGTTCTCACTTTGTCATAGCTTTGTGGGGGTGCATATTGTGCATATGTGTGGATAGTGTACCTCTTCGTGTGTGTGGGGGGGGCGCGGGCGCTCAGAGGAGAGAGGAGTGCGTCAGGCATCCTTCCCTATATAGCTGTCTGCTTTTCCCCCTTGAGACAGATAAATGGCATCTGGGATGTTTTGTGTTGAGGCTGGTGGTAGGCAAGATATTTTCCTGTGATACCTTCTTAGAATGGGCAGAAGAATGAACACGAGCTGGTTAAATATGTACATTTTTTCCCCCTCAGGTGTCATATTTAATTTAAAAAAGTAATAAGTTGAATATATCATTTTCTTTCTTTCTTTTTTTTTAAAGGAGCCGTGGTCCTCAAGAATCTTGTAATTAAAGAAAATGCATTGGTAGGTCTTGCCTATGGAAATTTATGATATTAGTGCATTTAATTGCTACACTTGTTTTTTAATTTAACATGCCACCATAAATTATGTAACTATGAGACAGATTTTGAAAGTTATGTACATAAAATGTGAATTTGCAAAGTAAGTCTTTAAATCCTAAAAGATAGAAACTGAGTGTACTGTTTTCTCATTTTAAATACTTCTATTTATTTCCATGTGGTACTACTGTATAGTGTTTAACTTGTCTTCTAGTTTATTTAACACATTTATTTAAACTCTGTGATGTGAATTATTTTCACAACTTTTGCAACTCTTCCAGCATCTATTTTCACAACTCTTTCACATTGCCAAGAGAAACTAACCATATTGAATAATAACTTCTGTTCTTGATTTCCACTGGCCTTAGGAATTTCTTCGTTGCACACTGATACTATACTCACTAAATACTTCTCTTTGTCTTTCATCCCTATAAATTTACTTTATCCAGATGATACCTTGTCATATTCTCACGTTGCTTATGGATTGTTTCACTTGCCATCATGTTTTCTTAGGCTATTTAACTTGTAGCTTGTACCATGGTGCCATTTCTTCTTCTATGTCACCTTTTTAGTTTTCCATTCAGCCTTATTATTTTTCCCCTCTGGTTTTTGATGAGCATTTAGGTTGTTTCTGCTTTGGGCTCTTTCAGATAGAACTTCAGCAGATAATTATGCTTACATGGATATTGAAGGGCCTGTTTTCAGATTTTTGAGTATATACCTAAGAGTAAATGTTTGGCTTTTCTAATACATTTAGCTTTTTCCAGAATGATCCAACGGTTTTTCTTGCAGCTGTGAAACCCCTTTACATTCCCTTACAAACAAGTTCTAATTTTTTTTTGACATTTCTGAAATCTTGGAAATAATACTTTATATTTTATTCATTAACCACTATCTTAGTAGATATGAAATGGTATCTTGATGTCTTTCTTGATCAGCAATTCTCAAATAATTACTATTTTCTGAATAGCTAGTGATGTTGAACGTCTTCATATATATATATATTTTTTTGAAGAGCTTTCTATTTAAATCGTGTGTGTGTGTGTGTGTGTGTGTGTGTGTGTGTGTGTGTGTTTGTTTGAGATGGTCTCATTATGTTGTCTTTGCTGGCTTGGCACTCACTATGTAGACCAGGCTGGTGTTGAACTTAGAAATTTCCCTGCTTTTCCCTTCCAAGTGTTGGGATTAAAGGCATTAGCCAACATACCTCATTTGCCTTTGTTTTTCAAAATAGGAATATAAAATGTATTCAAACCTAGCCACAGAGTTTTATGTGATCAACAATAATAGGATTTGCTAGAATTTAAACAAATTTTGGATTAAGGTTTAAGATGTATTTTAAATTTTAGTATTGATTTAGCTTTATTTAGTTAAAGCAGTTTTAAAAAGGAAATTTTAATCTCTAAGCAAGACATGAAATATATACTGTTTCTGCCACTATTTTTTCATTTATGTTACAATTATAGTATATTTCATTTCATTTTGCTAATTAAATGTGAAATCATTTACAACTATTATGCATCAAAATTTAACTTAGTTTTTTTCAAATAACATGCAGTTATAGCTCACAAGTATTCAAATATTACTAGTGAGTGTTCTGTTATGTGCAGAGGATTCAATATTGATTATGTATTAAAAATAAATATACTAATTTTCATGATTATAAGACTATTTCTTTGCCTTTTGTGTAGTGAAGTGTTTACCTCTTCTGTGAGTGTCCTAGTTAGGGTTATTACTGGTGTATTGGAGCACCCTGACCCAAAGCAATTTGTGGAGGAAAGAGATTAGGATTACTCTTCCATATTATTGTTCACCATTGAAGGAAGTCAGGGCAGGAACTCAAATAGGGCAGGCACCTTGAGACGGGAGCTGAGGCAGAGTCCGTGGAGTACTGAGTACTGAGTCCCTCCTATGAATGACCTGCTCGGGCCTGCTTCTTATAAGACCCAGGACCACCAGCCCAATATGGCTCCACCCACAACAGGCTGGCACTCCCCCATAAATCACTCATTAAAACAAAACAAAACAGTTTGCCTACAGCCCAATCTCCTGGACGCATTTTCTCAATTGGGGTTCCCTTCTCTCAGGTGATGCTAGTTTGTGTCAAGTTGACATAAAACTAACCACTGTAACTGACCACTTGTCAACTTGGTATATCGATATTAAGCCACAACCTTTCTGTTCATGCTCACAATTACTGATTAATAATTGACATCACAATGTAAAATATTTTCAATTTAAAAGTCCCACTTGGAGTCACATAATAAATTACTCAATGAGTGAGAATGACCCAAATATAAATTCATGTTGATCTCTAGTGGAATTCTAAAACTTTCTCCATAGGGAAGACTATATTTTCTAGCAACTCACATAATACCATTCACCTACACATCACTATGCAAAGTTGCCCAGTGTTTGCTATAAAGCCATTCTGGATACAGATTTTTTGTAAAGAGCTTAACACAGTGGTGACTAATTATAAAGGCTTAAAAATGACTATATAACATAATAAAAATATCTACTCTTTCTTACATTTTGTTTGTAAAGTCAAATATAGCCAGCCATTTTATCACAAAACAAATAGTGGTCAGGACACTCACCAACATCATCAAGAGGTAGTCTCACTTGAATATTCAGCGTTATTTGGCCAGTTACACCCTTGTCTTGTGATACAGGATTTATTTACCAATAGTCAAAATATACTACCTCTGTGAAGAGAAGTTACTAAAATTAATCTATATAGAGAGTCTCCTAGAAACTCTATGAACTTTCTCCATATTCTTAACTTCCTATGCAAAGGTATATTTGCTCCAAATATTTTTATGTGGCTACAAACATGGCAGCAGAAGAAAATAAGGACAAATCAAGAGAAGGTTGGTACAACTTCTTATAGATAGCAATATAATTGTTCACTTAATACCCATTTCTTCAAGAAACCTTTTGGTATATTTAAACAAGTAGATTATACTTTGATTGTTAGGGGCTGACTACAATCTTTTTCTAAGTCCTAATTTTTAAAAACATATTTAGAGGAAAGATTATTTTGTTTTTCTATTTGAATACTGAAGAAATCATCATCACCATCAACCTTATTTCTTCTTCTCTTCCTCCTATTCCTTCTATTCCTTCTCTTTCCCTCTCCCTGAGTGGTTTCCTCCTAAAATCCCAGCACTAGTGACTGAAGCTAGTCTGTACTTACTACCTGGGATTTTCCAGGCCAGCTAGAGCTATATTGTGAAGCTGTTTTCAAAACGAAGGTTGGTAGCTGATGCCTTCAGTCTCAGCGCTCAGGAGGCAGCGGCCCAAGGATCTTTATGAGTTCCAGGACCCAGCCTGGCATCTTAAAAATGAGGTTTTGTTAGTGGGATTAAAGTTTTTGAGTTCTTCATTCATTCTGCATAATGATACCTGATCAGCTTCTTGATTTATAGTATTTCTTCTGATATTTGGCTAATCTAATGATATAAATAGTTTGATGTATAAATATTTTTAATTTGGTGAAGGACTATTCATCCTTTTTACATTGCTTATGCTTTTGTTATCATTTCCAGAAAGATTGTTTTCTATATTTTCCTCTAAACTATAAGCTTTAGTTTTTTCTGTTTAGTTTTGATCCGTGCTGAGCTTTATATATGGTATAGTACTGTTGGTACTCATGTTCCTCAGCACCAGTTATTGTTAGAGCTGTTCTTTGTCCCAATGAGCACAAAAAACAATTTTGAAATTACTATTTTGAAAAATGCCAATTTGGGGATATAAAGCCTTAACCTATATAAAAGCTCTTCTGTTCAGTATTACTGAAGTATGTATTTAGCCATTTGCTTTGGAAAGAGAAGCGTTGGTTATTAAACCATTACATTTAACTGAATACTGAAGACAAAAAAATATGTAAGGGAACTAAAATACCTTTAAGTCATTTTAAGAAGAAGATAATTATGCTTTTAAACTTTATGTGGATAATTTTTTTAATAAATTTACTTTTCTTTATAGCGTGAATTGGATGTACCATTCAAAGTTAAAGTTGGTTGTATAGGTAAGCAATATTTATCCTTGGAGTGTTCTCCTTGCTGGATATACAATGTAAATAAAAAACTTATTGCAGTAATGTAATCTTTCTTAATGTTCATGAGCAATAATTAATAGTGTATTTGTGTGCTTTCATGTAGAATTTGGTATATGTAGTATTTGAGCAGTAATTGCTCATTTTAGTAGATCTTAATGTTGAGAGCTAAAGTAGCCTGTAACAGACCTTAAGGAATTATGTCAATTTCTGTGCTCACGACTAGTTATGTTTAATATTATTTGATAAGTTCAAAGTACATAACATTAAGAGGTTTTGTTCCATGCAGACACTATATCTAGGAACCAAAATGAAAGTTTGATTGTGCTGTAGAAGAATTTCCACAAGTGCTTTTTGTTTGTTTGTTTTGGGTTACTTTACCCATATTTGTAATTTACTAAAGTATGAGTTTTAATTAGATAAAGAATGAACTTAGTTCATGTATTCATGCATTGGTAGAACATAAACTAAACATAAGAATTTAATGTGTTTAATAAAACTGTCCCTTAGGATTTCTAGCTTATTCTATTATGCATTTATTTAGATGTCATTTATTTAGAGGTTGGTTGAGATCACAGTGTCTTAAGTTGGAACTTTCAATTTATTTTATTTTTTTAGTTTCTATAGGTGGATTTATATAGTGTTAACGCTGTGAGAGTATCTGAGAAACTTACATAGAAATATTGCGATGCTATCTTCCCAACTTTGTGTATTGTACTTAAAGTTGCTCTTAGACCATATACCACAGAAAATGTTTGTCATTGTCAGAATGTAAGTTCCGTCTTGTTCCTTCAGTGACAGTTCAGCATATGTAAGAAGTGGGAATTTAGCACCAGTTATTTTCCTTTTGCCATATTAGTTATTGGCTGTTTCTGATAGTTTGGATTGGTTTGTTGTTGTTTTGAAGGCTTGTAACCATGGTGTAAGGAGTTTTTTGTAATCTAAGTTGATTTGATTTCATTTACTGTACTATATAATACAGTAATCTAAGAAATATTATATTTGGGTGGGATAATCATATATTGTAAAATAGCCTTATAAATAAATGTGTTATATATTGTTTTTAAACATTTGCCAGAAGTTACTTAAGTTTTCTTCTGATGAGTTTTGAATTTTAGTGTATGTCAGTGTAACCTCAATTCAACAGAAATTTTAAAATATACTTGCATAGAATAGTAGGTAGACCTATTTTATTAAGAGCTTGTTTTCCCTTTTTAAAATATGACAAGAAGTTAGTTTTCAGATAGTAGAAATAGAAAGTTCAGTAGACAAGCAGAAATAAGATGTTAATTGTATATGTTTCATATAGTACCTGCTATCCTTTAATAATACATTTTATTTGTATATGTTACTTTTATCGTGTTACTAACACTTTATTTGTGTATTTATTGTTTTATATGGCACAGTATATTTCCTGATGTATTTGTTGAATGAAAAAGTACCCATTTCTAAATGAGCTGTATAAACAGTTAATTTTATAGGACTGTGTGGTTCCTCTGACACTATTGTTCTACACTATTGTTTGTGTCTTTCAAAGATGTCTTCTAGTGCTTTAGAGTAACTGATTAGATGTATATTGAAAGAACAATATTCTTGTCTTTATTATTATTATTATTATTTTAATGTCTATTATTTTACTGTAGGTAGTCTTAAACTTAAAATTCCATGGAAAAACCTTTATAATCAACCAGTTGAAGCTGTTTTGGAAGACATTTATTTACTCATAGTGCCTTCTTCTAGTAAGTCATTTAAAATTTAAAATTTAATTTGTTTTTAATTTTTAGATGGAAAAATCTGTATATTTTATATTTTTGTTCCAAGAATTCTTAGTAAAGATAATTTAGGATTTCAATTTAGGATTTCTTGGTTCAGAATGAATTGCTTTTTGTTTATTTGTTTGTTTGGTTTAATTCTCAGTAGATTTTGTTTGCATTATTATTTTCAGTGTTAATTTTTGGAACTGAGTATATTTAAATTTAAAGTAATTGAATATTTTATATGATTTTTGTAGGAATAGCTTATGATCCTATCAAAGAAGAAAAGCAGCTCATGGAAGCAAAACAACAGGAACTAAAAAGAATAGAAGAAGCAAAACAGAAAGTAGTCAATCAAGGTAAAATCTCAATGACCTGGTGGTAAAGGATGTAAATATTTATTGTAATAGCATATTCTTTTGGCTGCGTGTACTGAGATTGTGTTGCAAGTAGGAAGACATTACCTGGAAAGTTACATGGTTTGTGTGTTTTGTTAGGTATGCAGAAATTTTACCTTACGGAAATTTAAGGCAGTAATTGTTGTGAGGATAAAGTCAGGTTTTAATATTAGCATGTTTACCAAGTACATCTTACTTTCTAGCCTTTGCCTTTATATCCCCCTTATATTATTGACTTTTGAATATACTTAGACCTTTAATGTGTTTATGCGTGTCTTAACCTATCCCCGTAACCCCTGCTTCAGTTCATTGTAGGTCAAACGAGTCTTTACAATCCACTGATCATCAGTGGAAGGGGAATCCTATAGAAACCTAATTTTTTCAGCTATCCTCTTGTTACTATCACTAGGGACTTTCTATATTTTTCTTTGTAGGTCTTTCCTCTTAGCTTGTAAATATACTGTATCCAATTCTTATTTTAAATCTTAAATGTTTTCCACTCATCTGTTTTTCTTCTACTTTCTTCTTCATTGAATAGCTACATATTTTAAAATCTTATAAATGATGACTTAAATATGCTTACCATATACTGATTTATATTGTTTTTCTGAGGGAAAAAATGGTGTTTTTTTTTTTAATAATTATTAATTTTTTTCCTTAATGAGAAAAAGGCCTTGCTGTATAGCCCAGCCTGGCCTCGAATCTACCAAGTCGCCCAGGTTTTTCTTGGATTCATGGTGGTCTTGCGTTTGCTTCCTTAGTTGCAGGTGTCTGCCATCTGTCTGACTTTGAGGTTGTTTGTTTGTTTGCTTGTTTGTTTTGTCCTTAGTGAAAAATAAAATAAACTCCCAATAATACATATTTACCTCTTAGCAAACATCAGTGGAAATTTAACACAATCCATGGAAATATCACATGTAGTTCTACTTTCTTTGATATATTTCTTTTATATTTTCTGTAGTCATCCCTTCTTCCCTTTCCTAAATCTGCTAGGCCTTTTCCTTTAAAAATTTCTTGTAAAGATAATAAACACACACATACATACCACACCATACATACACACACACACACACACACACACACACACACAGAGGGAGAGAGAGAGAAAAATTGATTTAAAAATAGAATAGTATGATAAGACTCATACTTTAAAACAAAGTTTGTTCATCCCTCCATTCCCTAGAGACATACCACATTGCCTGACTAGGACGTGCAGCTCACAGACTGCTTATCTTGTCTTTACGTGCTTCTGTGAATTTACCATGATAATGGGCAAAGTGATGCAGGTGACATAAACGTTACCACCGAGCCAGATATTCAGCTCCGGTAACATTTGTTTGTTCGATTGATTGCATATTGTGAGGCAGGGTTTCACAGCATATGTCTGGCTGGTCTGGAACTCAGAAAGATTTGCCTGCCTCTGCCTCTGCTTCTTGAGTTCTGGGATTAAAGGTGTGCCACTCTGCCTGGCAAATAAAAATGTAAAAGCCATATCTTTGTTCTTTACTTAGTCTTAGTGAGTGAATACAGATATGACTTCATTATGAAGACTTACTCTGTTCTTGTGTAGGCTCCTCCTGTTCCCTTGTTCTGTTTATCAGGTTTTGGAGCCTGTTAGTTCTGTTTTGTCTGTGATGAGCGGGTACGTGTTGAGTACGCTGAACCACACGGGACAGTTTCTTAGCTACTGGGCTGGGTGACGGGGAGTCCTACACATTTGAATGCTTATCATACAGATCTTAAACCAGTTCTTTAAAATAATTTTTATTTTATTTTACATGTAGGGATGTTTTGTCTACAAGTACATCTGTGTAACATTTGCATACATGGTGCCTGCATATGTCAGAAGGGAGCATCAGATCCTCTGCCACGTCAGTTACAGACAGTTGTGAGCCACCATGTGGGTCTGGGAATTCAACCGGAAACAGCAGCCAGTGCTCTTAACCAGAGCCATCTCCATCCCTATCCATTAATGATGCTCCCCGGTTGCCATTTTTGTTTAGTTTGATTTCAAGTCCCTGAATCTTTCAGAATTCTGGTTTTAAAGTCTATCTTACGTTTTAATGACAGCACCATCCTGGGTTGTTTAGGATTTGAACTTATTCTTTAGTTTGGCTGAAGTCATCTGCTTTTTTTTTTTTTTTTTTTTTTTTTCTTTCTCTGCTTTTTTTCTTCTTTTACCTTCTTCTGGCCTTGAGGAGTTACCATTTTTGTTTGTTTTCTTTTCCTTTGTTTTTTCTTTAATGATGCCTTACTGAAAAATGGAAAGTCATACAATATAAACCACATTTAATGAGAATTTATTAGGTTCAAGATACTAATGTTCAGTCATATTTAAACCACTGGTGATGCCTCAGTATCAGGATAAAGTCTTAGTGCTTCAGCAAAATATATTAGAAGCTCATGTTGGAGGCTGTCTGCTTCCCTCCTGCAGTCCTGGTTCTGCATCCTACAGCCTCATCTCCTACCATGCTGACCGCTCGATAGTTTACTGACTGTCACTCTCCCCACTCTGCATTTTACTGTCTTATTCAGTATTGCTTTGAAAGTTCTCAGCATTAGGGTAACAGTTAAATATTTTAGGATTCGAATGATGTTTCCTGCAGCAACATGACAAGATGAGAAGAGAAATAATTCTAGGATTAAGGTTTAAGGAAAACCTGCCACCTAGTGATTGTACAGAGGAAGACAACATGAAAGAATATCAAAGGATGGCAGAAATAGAAGCAAAATGGAAGATTATGGTTGCCTGGGCAAGGAGCCGTATCAAGAATTAAATACTATCCCAGATCCTGATGGGATATCAGCTAATATAAGAATTATATGATTTTTGACATCTGGGTCATGCGTTACCTTAAAAATGGTTGGGATCAGGTGCTGATGACAGAGCTGTAGATTGCAGTCCATGCACAGGTGAGGACAGGTAAAGGCTAGAGTCTGATTGGCAGTGGGAAGAAGGGGGCTGAGAGTTTTAGAGACTGGACAGAGAGGGACAGAGAGACAGAAGAGAAAAGGGCAGAGAAAGATGTAGAAGATGAACCTGGATCCACGTGACTTGAAGTTGCCACAGGTAGCCATGAATCTCATAGAAGAGCATAATATAGGGCAGTTTGCCCAATCTAAGTGGGCAGCTTGTGAGTGGAGAATTTACTGTTAAAAATCTGACTAGTAGTTTTTAAGCCTCTGGAGTTTTGATTTTACTGAGTTGTGTGTGTGTGTGTGTGTGTGTGTGTGTGTGTGTGTGTGTGTGTGTGTAAGAGAGAGAGGTGGTTGGGGGGAGGAAGGGGGGAGACAGCTAGCCATAGGGGGCAGATGACTGGGAATGTGAGTAAGGTTTCCTGGCAAGCAAATCTGAACTGCAGAACTGCACTGCTGGAATTTGGGTTGACCACCCCATGGGGATAGCCATGGCGGGAGGGGGGGGCGGGGGGGCACCAAGGCTGGAGAGTAGCTAGAGCTAGCATTTTTTTTTTAATTGGGGTATTTTTGTAGTTTACATTTCAAATATTATCCCCTTTTCTTGCTTTTCCTTCTGGGAACCCCCGTCCCCTCCCCTTCCCCTTGCTTCCATGAAGGAGCTTCTCCACCCACTCACCCACTATAACTTCACCACCCTGGCATACCCCTACACTGGGGCATCAGGCCTTCACAGGACCAAGGGCCTCTTCTCCCACTGATGCCTGACAAGGCCATCCTCTGCTACATATGCAGCTGGAGCCATGGGTCCCTCCATGTGTACTCTTCGGTTGATGGTTTAGTCCCTGGGGGGTCTGGTTGGTTGATATTGTTGTTCTTTCTATGGGGTTGCAAACCCCTTCAGCTCCTTCAGTTCTTTCTCTTACTACTCCTCTGGGGACCCTGTTCTCAGTTACCTTCCTATAGCTTTATTTCCAAATTTAAAGGCAAAGTGTGCCAGAAATAGAGAGCTGTGGGAGTGTTTTTGAGCCTTTGAAAGAATGGATGATATTATACAGTTCTCATGTATGAAATTCTCAAATAAATAAGTATATAAAACAAGGACTTTTAACATTATTTCCACACCTCCCTACCCTCCTCAGCTGCTCCTATATCCCTTATTTCTCTCAAATATATGACAACTAAAATAATAATAATAATAAATTTAAACCATTTAAAATTTTTACATATTTCTTAATATACTATATGATATAAAATATTTATAAATTTAATATAATAAATATAATTTAATAAATTATTAAGAATAATTCTTATGTGTGTGCACATATACAATGTATGCATAAATGCAACCTGCTCAATCTATTTAAAGTTGCTCTGATAGACGTGTTCAGGACTGACATCTTGGGATTGGATAACCTTTCATGAGGCTTTCCCCAGGAAAACACTGATTTTTCCCTTTTCTAAGCAGTCATTAGTTGTCTGTAGGTCTTGATGTAGGGGTGGGGCCTTCTGAGTTTCCCCATCCATGTTGGCATGTCAACTGATGCTGTTATTGTGTAGGATTTTCTTAATGTAATCATATTGTTACGATTTTATGGTTGGGTTTCCTGACATTTATATATAGCAGGTTATAAAATTAATACCAATGAATTTAACATAGTTGGCTGTACTCTAACGAGACAAGAAACTAGCTTTTAAATATTTTGCATTTAGTTGCTTTTGAAAGACTTTTGATAGAAAATATTTTGAAAATCTCAAGTCATCTATTTAAAGTGTTTTCAGTTTTCTTTAACAAGGCAATATATTACTTTGGTATATGAATAATTATAGGGTTTGTGCTTCAGTCAATTTAAAAAAGGAATATTTGCAATTTTAGAAAAACCTCAGGAGGAGAAACAGGACACCTTTGCAGAAAAGTTAGTTACTCAAATCATAAAGAACCTTCAAGTGCAAATTTCCAATATCCATGTTCGTTATGAAGATGATGTAAGTATTTTATCCTCATGCATCTATTTGACTGTGTGGATTTTGCTCTGTAGTGGGCAGCTTAGTAAGTGCTGGGAGGGGAGTGACACAGAGAAAACGGCCATGCGATCTTTTCATTTCACTGCCGCATTTTCCGTGAGCACCTAACTAGATTTTGCTAAGCTGTTTGAAGGCAGTATCTTGGCAGTTAATAAATTCCATAGATTTTTACTGCTGGCAAAGAACTTAAGAATAACTAGAGCTAACTTAATTTCTGCTCTTCAGTAGTTTATTGTTTTCATAAGGACATATTTAGTTGCTGTTCTAGTTTTTTGTTTTTTTTGTTTTTTGATTTTTTTGGCTGTGATAAAATATTCTGACAAACTCATCTTCCCCCCACTTCGTTTTTTTTTCTTTATCGATTGATTTACTTTACATACGGATTGCAACTCCCTTCCCTCTTCTGTTCCCAGTCCTACCCTTACAAATTCCTCCCCTCACTACCTCCTCTTTTAGGAAGTCTCTTTGGGTTCAAACATTTTTTTTTAACAATTCAATCTTAGCAAAAAGTTGGATTTTTACAGTGTGTGTGTGTGTGTGTGTGTATTTGCATGTACTTTTCTTCTTTCCCCTTTTAAAATAAAATTATACTTATAATTTTCTTATATAATTATAATTTATTCTATCTGATATAATATAAATTCTTATAATTTCTTATATCTTAAAATATAATTATTCTTATAACACAAGTTTCATGAACTAATACTGTCTCTTTTTGAGAGACACTCAACAGCTATGGTTGTGAGAGAGTTTCCATATGCTTGCAGTTTAAATGACAGAAGAGCCTGAGAACGGAACAAAACAAAATCTAGTAAATGCATGGAAAGACCTAGTCGATTTAAAAATGCTCGAAGTAGTATGTCTAGGAGTCTAAAGTTTTCACTGTTATTTCACTTCAAAAGTGCATAGAGATTGATATTTCAAAGCATGTTACTGCAGAATTTATGTGCAAATAGAGTATTTTTTTTCTTTCTGGCAAAAGTTGGGGCTGAAAACAGTGGCTGTCTCAACTGTTAAGTTTCAGTCCATCCCAGGAATGGGCAGGAGCTTCTGAACTGTGCCCATGCAGGGGAAATAAATGGTGATTTCCTACCTTGGTTTGCCTAGTTGAGATCAGGGCCTTGCATTTTGCCTGATTTGTTCTTCAGGAGAATAAAAGCTATAAAGAGGAGCCTGGAGTAAAGGACTGTCCAAAGGTTCAGGTTCTAAAGCAAAGCAGGCTTGCTTTTGCCTCTGCCACCTGACTTTGTCTACTTGGTGACATACAACTCTGATTTTAGAAAAAAAAATAGAGCAGAATTGTCATGAAAAATAATGTTTTTGAATATTTGAAATATTCCTCAGGTATTTTACTGTTTCTATGAAGTGATTTATGTTCAATTGATGAACCAACTAAGTAATTTACTTTGTTTTTCTTCAGATCACAAATCGAGACAAATCACTCTCTTTTGGTATTTCCCTTCAAAATCTCAGCCTTCAGGTACTTGGTTCAAAAAGAAAATGTAACTTTTAAATTGTGTAGTTTAATTAGAGATATGTTTCTGTCAGTATCAGAAGTATGCCAGGTTGTGTTTAGTTGGCTATGTAGGATGGTCTAGGAAGACATCAAACTTGACTGGAATTGAGGAGTAAGTATGTGCTCATTTCCAAAACTATCCATTTAGCTTTTTAAGTTGATACAGGTGTTTTATATGGTTCTTCTGTAAGTTACCTTTTTATTCACTTTTATCTTTGTAACTACGTATAATACAATTCAGATGTATTCCAGTTCAGTGTTGCATCTTCTGTTTGCTTTTTTGTATAGTTTTTGTTTCTTTTGGAGGTTCTTGCTTGTTTGTTTGGTTTTTTTAAAACATGGTTCTGCAGGTAAAAAAGAAAAGGTCAGGGGTCTGGGGCAGACCCAGATATTACTAGCTAACAGTGGATGGTGTCTGTTGTCAGTGCTGCTGACAGATTGAAAAATATAGAAAATTACTATTTATATTTAGTAATATGGAAATTATTGCTACAATAAAAACAGAAGTTTTATTTATTGAATAATATTTTCCATTTATTTGTGTGCGCCTGAGTTTATTTATGTGCACCACATGCACAGGAGCCCACAGAAGTTGGGTGGGGGATATTGGATTTCGTGGAACTGGAGGAACAGGTGATTGATTGTGAGTCACAATGTCAGTGCTGGGAACTGAACCCTGGTCCTCTGCAACGGTCATACCCCAGACAGTGCCTTTAATTATTAACTTTGGAGGTACCTGAACCTTGTCTGGCATATGAGACTTAAACAGTTACAGATACTCTTGGCTTGGCATCCTGATATATGTTTACTTGTATGTTTATTATTATATGGGGCTTAGCATGTTAGATAAGCAGTCTACCAACAAGCCACTTCTTTAGTGTGAAATCTACGCTCTAAAAGTCACCCTCAGTGATCATAATTCATGCTTAAGTTTGAGATCCATTCTTCTGGTTAGTTCTTCACAGAGCAGTGGGACCATCTCTCTAATATCAAGGATCTGGCAAGGTGTTCTCTGGCAGTCTGGAAGCTGAAGTAGATCATGAGCTCAAGGACATCTGGGCTCCATAACCAGACTCTGCTTTAAAAGAAAAAAATCATATACAAATAAAGATTCGACTGCTGTATTTCCCATTTCTAAAAATTTTAAATGTTTTGGGTTGAACCTGGGGCCTTCTGCAGCATTTCTTGATAAGTATTCTTCAGTGTGCACCTGGCCTTGTCCTCGGTGACTTTGATTATTTTGAGTTGAAGATCTGTAATCTTGTCTTTATAGTGTGTATAAAACCTTTGAAATCAGACCCTAAGTAACATTTGGTTTTTTATTTTTTTTCTTCCTGTGTTTTATTCTCTGGACATGTCTTGGGCCTCTTTTAAAATATGAACAAAAACAAAAACAAGAAAACTCCAAACAAAAACCAGTCAATATGAAGCAAAGAAACAAAACTAAAACAAACAAGCTAACAGACCCTTTATTGTCTTGCTGTACAATAAGTAGTGCCTGTTGGTGGTGTATGAACTGTGCTGATTATAAAGCAACACGTGTTAGGTTAGTCATATCTGGCACACCTTTGAGTTCGATTTTTTTTGCCATGTTTTATCTGCTGTATATTAGGCCTCCAAAATGACCTGTTTGAAATTGCTCATTTCTGTTTATTTTTGACCAGTAAGTTCTTTGAAAGCAAAGGGTTAGTGTTAGTGGTCTGATATAGTATTTTTTACCAACTGATAGCTATGTTTCAGAGGCATTTTCATGTAAAATAGGTCTTAGGGTATGATAATGACCTGCTTAATTATATAATGTTCTTTTTCACTCCCCTCTTCAGACAACTGATCAATATTGGATTCCATGTTTACATGATGATACTGAAAAACTAGTTCGGAAGGTAAAATAAATTTTAACCATGGACTTGATAAAAGGGGTTTTTAGATAAATGATGATTTGTGTGCATATGTGGGTGTGTATGTATAAACGTGAGTTATGTCTATTTGCTTTACTTAGGATAGGACTCAATTACTTGACATCTGAGCATAGCAAAAATTAAAATTCTTTAAAAAAAGTAACAGACATAATACACTTTTTATTTTCAGCTAATCCGATTAGATAATCTCTTTGCTTACTGGAATGTGAACTCACGGATGTTTTATGTGAATGATTATAATGAATCATTGGTAAGTAAATATTAATGTGCATATTTGTTGTATTATATTTGTATAATGTTTGACTCATACCAATCCTAGATTTAGTATTTCTTCTAAACAAAATCCGGTAGGAGTTTTAGAAAGATAGTAATAATACATTGTTTAGCTAGTTAAGAATTTAATCTTGGTGAACTTTGAATTATTTTTCATTTGCTTTTAAATACTCTTATAGATAATATAAATTTGTAGGCTAAAGGCATATTTGCATAAATATAAATAGCAACTATTTGTTTTTTAATAGGAAGCCTTGAAAAATGGTATTGTCAATGAAAATATTCTTCCAGAAGGTTATGATTTTGGTAAGTTATAAGATAAAAGAAAAATACAATTAGAAAAATTAGTACAAACTATTATGTTAATTTTGTTGATATACTGGTTTATTTTATATTAAATTATCTTCTAGTTAAATATATGTATATGTATATATATATATACACACACATACTTTTCAACTTAATAAAATCAAAATATAATCTTTTCAACAAATTGTTGGAGATTTTGGTTACATTTCAAAACTAAGAGAAAACATCTAATACAAGAGAATGTTAATGAATTGAAATAAATCTTAATGACTTCAATATTGATTATAGTGATATTTATGAAGACATTTCAGAATCATAAGTACAGTTTAATATAGCTAGCTGGTATAGCTGTAGTTGTATTATAATCTTTTTATTCATAAAGTTTTCAAATATATATATATATATATATATATATATATATATATATTGTTTGTTTTGTTTTATGAGACAAAGTCTCATTCAGTAGCCCAGGCTTTTATCAAACTTACAGTAGTCTACCTGCCTAACCCAAATGCTGTAATTAAAGATATATCTCCCTTAAAAATGTACGTCTTTTATTGTTCAGTTATTTTGAGTGAACGTATATTACCACACTGGCCCCCACTGTATAGCACTGGCCATCCTGGAACTCACTGTATAGTTCAGAGTGATATCAAATGCACAGAGAAAAAAATATATCCTCCTGCCTCAGCCTACCAAGTGCTGGGTTTAAAGGCATGAGCCTTTGTATTTGACCTGTGTATTACTTTTGTAATGGTAAGATAATTACTAAAATATAGAGGAAAAATAATTTAAAAATATTTTTTATTTTTGAGAATACCCAATAAATGTCAACTAACTGTTCATGCTTAACTTAGTTCTTGAATTGGCTTCCTGACATTGTAAGGCATAGAAAATCATTCTTCAAAGGTTTGTTGGCATCTGTGAAAGTTTTCTTTATGTATTGCTATATTTTTGACAATCTTTTCATAATTTCCTTAAATGGTAGAAAAAAGGAATGGACCGCATATCTGAAGAAGACCCCTCTACTCATGAACATTGTTGAGGGTCAGAGTGTTTCTGTACTATTGTCTTAGCAAAACTGTCAAAAACTGACCTCTGTAACTAATGAGATTCATGGAACTGTATCTCCTGGCCTGTGCTCAGTGTAGGACTGTCTTAGCCAGGTCCTGGGGAGGTTACTGCTTCCTGGCTACTGTTAGCGCCTATGTAGTGGACAATGCTGATGTTGATGAAGTCTTTTTTGCAGCAAGAACCAGACACTGGAGAAGCCATCTTATATCAGAGCTAGGTGTTAGTGAACCTTCCTCTGTAGAAGCCTGTTAAATGAGCGTGCTGGCACCCGGCCGTGTAACTCCTGTTGATTCTTTTAATGTAACACTATGCTAGCTGGTAAAGGAAAAAATACTAAAATACTAATGGCCTAGAACTATTTTTTCTTTTTAAATAAGAATTGAAAAGTAAATTTGGTGTTCATAAGTTGTTAGCTTCATACCCATTTCTCCTTGCCTTCTACCTACTCTCCTTTTCTTTTCTTCTAGTTAATGGGATAAATATGACATTTTTATATCTTGAGCTAGGAATGATGCAGCAGAACATGAACATGTAATGATCAAGAGATTTGGGATGGTTTCTGGATTGATGTGGGAAAAGGGGCTGGTATCCATTACATAAATGGGAGAGAATTTTTAGGGACAGGACATAATCAGTTCATTTTATAAGACAGTTTAATTGTGAGAGAAAAATCTTGGTATTGACTAACTCAATAGGGATGGGATAGGAATTAGTGGAGTTTCTCTTCAGAGTATCTATACATGCATTTAAAAACATCTTAGTATTGAAGGCATCTAAAGCGAGAAGAGGCTACAAAATACTGGTATAGAAGAAGAGAATGGTCTGCATTTAGCAGTGTTCTGGAAGTATCGTTTATACTAGTAGAATTATCATCTCTTGGAAGCTTGTTAGAAGCCTGTCCAGGGCTTTTTTCTTCCAACTCTCTATTCAACAAATGTTGTTAGACTATTCAACAAATGGTGTTGGTCTAACTGGCACTCAGCATGTAGAAGAATGAAAATAGACCCTTTCTTATCTCCTTGTACAAAGCTCAAGTGTAAGTGGATCAAAGATCTCCACATTAAACCAGGTACACTGAAACTATTAGATGAGAAAGTCGGGAAAACCTTAGAACTCATAGGCACAGGAGAAAATTTCCTGAACAGAACACCAATGGCTCATGCTCTAAGGTCAAAGATTGACAAATGGGACTTAATGAGATTGCAAAGTTTCTGTAAGGCTAAAGACATTGTCAAGAAAACAAAACGGCCGCCAACAGAATGGGAAAAGATCTTTACCAACTCCACATCAGATAGAGGCCTAATATCCAAGGTATACAAAGAACTCAAAAAGCTAGACACCAGAGAATCAAACAACCCTAATAAAAAATGGGGTACAGACTTAAACAAAAAGTTCTCAATCGAGGAATATCGAATGGCTAAGAAACATCTAAGGCAGTGGTCAACATCCTTAGCCATCAGGGAAATGCAAATCAAAACAACCCTGAGATTCCACCTCACACAAGTCAGATTGGCCAAGATCCAAAACTCAGATGACAGCAGATGCTGGCGAGGTGGCGGAGCAAGAGAAACACTTCTCCCCTGTTGGTGGGGTTGTAAACTGATACAACCACTCTGGAAATCAGTCTGGCAATTCCTCAGAAAAAATGGACATAGTACTACCTGAAGATCCAGCTATTTCACTTCTGGGCATTTACCCCAGAGACGATCCAACATACAACAAAGATACATGCACCACAATGTTCATAGCACCTCTATTTATAATAGCCAGAAGCTGAAAAGAACCCAAATGTCCTTCAGTAGATGAATGGATACAAAAATTGTGGTACATTTATACAATGGAGTACTACTCAGCTATCAGAAACAATGACTTAATGAAATTCTTAAGAAAATGGATGCATCTAGAGAATATCATCCTGAGTGAGATAACCCAGTCACAAAAGAACAGACATAATATGCAGTCACTGATAATGGGATACTAACCCCAGAAAGCTCTGAACATCCCAGAAACAACTCACAGACTGTGTGAAGTTCAAGAAAAAAAAAAAAAAGAATATATTTTAATTAAAATAGAACTGTATCACATTCCCCTTTCCTTCCTACAGCCCCTCCCAGTCTCTCTCCTATCTCCTCAAATTAATAACCTCTTTTCATATATTTTTGTTACATATATACATATGTGTATGTATATGTACCCACAAATACTTAATTACAACCTTAAAAAATATTCGAAAAAAATAAATAATAATTAAAAACAAAAAAACAAAACAAAAAAAAGAAACCAAAAGAAGAAAAAAGTAACTTTTAATAAAAATAAATAAGTAAAAAAAAAAAAAAAAGATAACAGGCAAGAGGAGGATTGGAGAAGTGGGGAAAGGATTGTTGCTGGGCAGGAAGTTACTTTAAGGCAAAGAGATCTGGTGTGCTCCTGCCCAGTAAACTGATTAGGTAACTGTGTATTTCAGAAAGCTAGGAAGAGAGGCTAGAGAAATGGCTTAGGGGGTTAAGGTGTTTGCTGCTTAGCCATGAGGACTAGAGTTTCAATTCTAGTACCCATGCGCAACTCACAAACGTCTGTAACTCCATTTTCAAGGGGTCTGATAGGCTCACCTTAGCCTCTCTGAGCATTTTCCAAACCCCCAAATAATTTTTTAAGTGAGAAAAAATTGATTGAATTTTTATCATAAAAAATGATGAAAAATTAACTGAATATATTTGAACTGATATTAACTAGTTATATATTAATATAATTATGCCAGTATAGAATTACAAAGTATACATGTCAAAATAGTACACATTAATATGTGTAACTTTTATGTTTGCTTCTATTAAAAACGAGGAAGAAATAAAATGAGCTTTAATTTTAGCAAGGTAAGACTAAATTGGAACTGAGTATATAAGTCGAAGATGAAGGGTCAAAGTGAGGAGGCAAATCAGTGATGCATAGATTCGTAATGTTCAAGTATGGATTTATATTCAAACAGTATTCATGTTTAATTACAAAAGATGTGCTGGGGCGGTTAAAACAGAACATTTTTTTTTTGTACGTCTTAGATTATGAATCGGTTTTGGGCCTTGTCTAGATTACACCTTTGCTGCTCTCCTGCATACACTGTCACGGTTGGTGCTATCATTTGATCTGGACTGGTATCCTGCACACGTTTGTGCAAATTGAAAGGAAGAGTAGGAGTTTACAGAGAGATTATCATAAAGTAGAATCAGTGATAAATATAATCTTAGCATTTCTAATATTCTCTAAATTAATTCTAGAGCTAAAATGCCTTTGCGTCAACTAACTTGCAAAGAGTTTGTCTAAGCAAAGTAGTGTGGGCAGTGGGGCTGAAGAAGTTATGCTAGAGGTGCAAAGGTTTTTATTGTTGATCTATTAAGTGCTTGAGGAGGTTTTACAAAGAACTCTGATTGTTTTCAATTTGTGTTATTTTCAGTTTTTCGACCTATATCTGCTAATGCCAAACTTCAGATGAATCGACGATCAGATTTTGACTTTTCTGACCCCAAAATAAACCTGGATATTGAGTTACATAACATAGTAATGGAGTTTAATAAACCACAGGTGATTTTCTTTGATGACATTTAGATTGAGTTATTGTTTTGTAAAAGCAATGTTAAGATTTAAGTGTTTTCTGAAATTCATACTTTCATAATGTTTCCTTAAAACTCAATAATTTAACTTTCGCCTTCAGTAGCTGAGCAGGAACCCAGAACGATTTAAGAGCTTTAACTGTCTTTTCCTAGTATTTCAGTCTCATGGAGCTTCTCGAGTCCGTTGACATGATGACACAAAACCTGCCATACAGGAAGTTCAAGCCCAGCGTGCCTCTCCACCTCCATGCCAAAGAGTGGTGAGCGCTTGGGTCGTGTTCATTATTTCTAACATTTCTAATATTTAAAAATGTATAAGAGTGAAATTTACCGTGCGTTTTAAAGCTATTCTAGGAGTTGGTGCAAACTGATTTGGGGCTAGAAATATATGTAGGTTATGTGTTTATGAATTGATTCAAGAAATTCTTCAAAATGGAATTCACAACTAGAAATCTTCAAGTACTGTACTTTGATGTACTGTAGACGGATCAGTATAGTGCTCCCGCTCCAAATTCCTGTTTGTTTTTTATTTTTTTCCAGACTTCCCTGTTTGACACTTTAGACCTGTATTAACTCAGCTTGAATTTTAGTACCTAAAATGCATCTGGGAGTCTTATCTGTGTAATTTCATTTTTTAATTTTCAAAATTTTATTTTTTTTAAGTTATAGTTCAATTTCTAGAACTTTTAGCCCCCTTTAGGTAACTTTTTTTATAATTATTGACAAAATTTTTCCTTATGACTTAACTTATACAGTTTTTTTAACAACATGGACTGTTTGGTTTATTTTTATGTTGTAAGAGATAGTAATAATCAGTGGAATTTATTTTTTTATTTTTATTTTTCTGAGACTCATGAAATCTTATAACTTTAATGCCTTATACAATCCAAATTAAAAAGCAGATTACATACTTCCAATATACAATGGCAGAAGATATACATCACCATCCCAAGGGGTGGAAAAGGAACGTTGTGAGGAAATATTAGACCAAAGCAAGAATAAAAACCAACTGGATGAACTGTTGTATCTCCATGTCTGATGTCAAAGCACTCCTCAGATTTTTCAATTCCGTTCAGTTTGGGTAACTGCAACACATTTCTTTTCTTTAGGTTCTTTCCATACCCTGTTAGCAGCTCTCTTTGATGGGTTCATCATAGATCTGGCATCTCCAACATTTTGGGGTCTCCAAGGCAAAATCGGCTTCACATTCACAATATCACAAAATAGACTCTTTGGCTTCACTCAGGGACACCCCTGACACACATTTGGAGAGAGATTCTTTTTTTTTTTTTTTTTTTTTTTTTTTTTTTAGGGAAAATTATATTTTATTTCTTGAATGATCTCACACAAACAACTTTGAACACATCCCAATTATGAAGTGGAGTTTCCTCTGTAATAAAAGGTCTGGTCTTGTATTTAGCCTCAATATGGAACTACAACATGTTCTCAGAACCCAACAAATGCATCCTGTCACAGACCTTGTCAGTGACTACACAATTCATGGCATTCATCTTTATGTTTCACTTACTTGCAGATGACTCATAACCTAATACTGAACATGTCTGCTGAAAATACAGACACTTTCTCACTTAGCTAAAAATCACATTTTCACTTGGTCAGAGACATGTACATATTGATGCATGGCCATTTTTGAGTTTTCATTAATTTAACATAGAAACCATTTGCTTGTTTAGACTATAGTTCAAATATCTTCTTTGTTTTGCTTTTTGGATTTTATTTTTATTTTTTTACATTAATTTCCACTGTGTATTATACATTTATATGTGTTCTTTATCTCAGTAGTGATTTTTAATTTTCTTTTTTTTTTAAACTTTAGTTTTGTCAGTGCTTGGGTTTTTTTTTTTTTTTAAGGTTTGATACTCTGCATTAAGGTCTTACTAGTTACAATGAGCAAAAAGTACATGTAAAACAGGATGTAACCCGGAATTAGTCAACGTTTTCTTGGTGTGTAAGGATTGAGCAAAATTTTTTTTTTGTTTGTTTTGTTTTCTTTTCTTTTTTTCTTGAGCTTCACACAGTCTGTGAGTTGTTTCTGGGGCAGTCCGAGCCTCTGGGTTTAGCATCCCACTATCAGTGACTGCATATTATGTCTGTTTTTTTGTGACTGGGTTATCTCACTCAGGATGATATTCTCTAGATGCATCCATTTTCTTAAGAATTTGGTTAAGTCATTGTTTCTGATAGAATCAGTGGAATTTATAATAGAATGTTTAGATAGGCTACTGTTTCACAGTCTTCTTACTGTAGTTACTATTCATGTTAGAGAAAAATTAAATTGTTTTGGTATTGTTGATCTATGTGTAAGTATGGGGTTTCTCTCTCTTTTTAACTAGGTGGGCTTATGCTATACATAGTATCCTTGAAGTAAATGTTTGTCCCAGTTTACGGATGTGGTCATGGGAACATATTAGAAACCATAGAAACAAAATGAAACGATACAAAGAATTTTATAAGAAAAAGTTAACAAATAAAAAGCCATCTCCTGAAATCCTCATGTCTTTGGAGGTTAGTATTCTAAAACAATCATTGATTATTTTACTGCGCATAATTTTTCCTTAGTCTGTCTGTCTTTGTTTCTTTGTTTCCTTTTTTTAAAGCATTTATTTGTGTTTGTATGTGCATTTTCACTGTGGTCCATGTCAGAGGACAACTTGGAGTGTGCTTTCCCTCCTGCCATGTAAGTTAAGGGATCAGTAAAGTCAGGTGTAGCAAGCACTGAGCTGCTGAGCCCTCTCCATGACCTTCTTCCCAGTTTTTAGTGACGGCTACTTTTTATTTACTCTGCTTTTTACTGACCATGCTCTGTCTCTCCTATTTGGATATTTTTGTCCTCTTACTACTTTAGTCATGTAATAAAAGGCCTGATGAAATCTTCCAGTGAACTTTTAAAATTTAAATTATTTTCAGGTAAAAGAATTTTGGATTCACATACATCGTAACGTGATTCTTCATCTTTTGTCTCAGAAGCAATTGCTCTATCACTTTTAATCATCTTTGTTGGTATCCAGAAGATCTTTCTGCTCTTGTCTCCCTGTGCACTAGTTGGTTCTTATGTGTAAGCCCTTCTCATCTATGTGCTGTGCATCCCTGCACGGCTGCCGCCTGTTCTCTCACTGCAGTTCTCCCCGGCCCTCATCCTTACAGGGCTTCCTTCATTTTCTACATGCAGACCGCTTGTGTCTTATAGTGTGGTAGCTATAGACTTTATCAGCAACATATTTAACTGTCTTAAATTATATAATACTCTTGTATTACTCTTGACTTTGAGCCTTAGTAAGGACCTTTTCTTTTAGCCAAAGTACAGTTTGGATGGACATGAGGGAACTAGTTTCTTGAAAGAGGTGCAGCCATTCTGAGTTTAGATGGATTTCTAGTGGAAAGTTCTACAGAGATTGAATTTTTACACTTTTTTTTCATTTTTAACATAATTGACTTTCTGAAGACTAGGAGCAATGAGGAAATCTCCCCTGGAATCCCCTATCCCATTTCCCCCTCTCCCTGCCTCTATGAGAATGCTCCCCCACCCACTCCCTCCCATCTCCCCACCCTGGCATTCTGCTGTACTGGGACATCAAGCCTTCACTGAACCAAGGGCCTCTCCCCTCATTGATGCCCCATAAGGCCATCTCTGCCACATGTGCAGCTGGAGCCATGGGTCTCTTCATGTGTGCTCTTTGGTTGGTGCTTTAGTCTCTGGGAGTTCTCGGGGGTCTGGTTGGTTGATATTGCTGTTCTTCCCGTGGCTTTTTATTTTCTGTTTCCCACTGTCTTTCTCCAGTGTAATAGCTTATATTCTAAAGTTGAATATGTAAAATTAATATAGAGTTAACATACTTTCCCCTGTATTTTCAGGAGTTGGAGAAAACCTTGGATGTTTTTAATATAACCATAGCTAGACAACAAGCAGAAGTTGAGGTAATTTCAGATTATCATTAAATTAATAAAAATAAATCAAATGTATTGATATAACAGTTAATGCTATATCATTATTATGCAAAACAGTTTTCTAAATAGCTCAGATTTGTTTTTTGTGTGTTAAGAAAACATTCTATAAGTTTTTGTAGCAGTTTGTAAAATAAGACAAAAATTGCTTTTATGTAATTGGGCTTATAAAACTTGAGAGTTCATCTGTATGTGCAAAGCTAATTTTACCTGTCTGCAGTTTCTGTGTCTTGTTAGCCACACGGAGAATCATGTATTATCCCAAAGCGTTGTTTGGTAAATGTTACAGCTACTGTATTATATTGTTAGTATGTACGTTTATTTATATTTATCCAGCTCAAAGTAGATCCATTTTGAAAATATCCTGCTTCCATTTCTTTTGATTGTTAAAGCAAGGATGATTGTTGGAAAATTCTCTTATTTTAGGTAAAGAAAGCTGGATATAAGATTTACAAAGAAGGAGTAAAAGATCCGGAAGATAATGCAGGATGGTTTAGCTGGTTGTGGACTTGGTCAGAATCTAATGCTAATCAACAACAAGACGTTAAACCTGGGAGTATGTTCATTTCATTTTACATCAGTATAGTTAATCAGCTGTTGACATAAAGTTTTTCAAAGAGTTTTCTAATTAAAACAGATATGTAAATATGTATTCATAATGATAAATTGTTAATTATAAAATTACTAGTGTTTTTAAATACATGTTCAGGAACGGTGGAAACCCTCCTGACGCTGCAGAAGAGCTGTACACTGACTGGGTGCACTCAGTGCTGCACAGGCAGTGGAGTGGAAGTGAATACAAACTGCACGTGCTCTAAGCCACTGGAAAGCTTTCTTGAATTGTTTCTTGGGAAGATTTTTTCCTTCCTCTCTTTTTGGGACTTGTGTGTGTACTTGCTGTGGAGTAAGCCCAGTGCCTTGCTTATCCTCTGGCATACAGTGTACTCAACTCCTTAACCATTTTAAATAAACAGGTTTTGGTTTTTGCTGTGAGGTCTTTTTTTCGTTGCTGCAGCTGAGTTTAATCAACCTGTCTTTCTGACTCAGATTCTGGATAGTTGGGATTACAGACAATATGGTTTTTATTCAGATATTGCTTTTATTGGGGACTTAGATATGATCCACCTTGGATATGATACATCTTGGACTTATCTCTTGTTGGCAGCATGATTATGTTAGGTGTGCTAATTCTATTTTATCCACCTGTAAATCCAAAGAAAATTAAGATAGTATATTTACTACTTTATATTGATTAATTCATTACCAGTAAGTTTTTGTTTAAAACAGACACTGAAAAAAATTGTATCATCAAAGTTTTGATTAGTAACTTCAGAATCAGTTTTGAAACTGCCAACATAAATATATAATAATTACTTATAAAAGGTATTGTAATAACAATAAAATTTGTGGGCCAGCAAGATGTCTGAGTAGTTATTGTGTTCGTTTCTAAATATGGTGATCTGAATTTGATCCTTAGGTCCCACACAATAGGAGAGAATCAACTCCTTAAAATTTTTCTCTGACCCTCACACACACTCTGGTTAACACACACACACACACACACACACACACACACACACACACACACACACACTCACACACACTAAAATAAAGCAAATCTAAAATCTATTTATTTCTGATGCTAGGTGAGTAATGTTTGTTCTATATTGTTAGTGTAAGGCCATAAAGCAGTTATTTGTGATTTTAGTTCTTGAAGAAATGCTGACACCTGAAGAAAAAACATTACTTTATGAAGCAATTGGCTATAGTGAAACAGCAGTTGATCCAACCTTACCAAAAACAGTAAGATATTTTTCTTGCTTTATATCTTTTAATGTTAGATGTGCCTACTCTAATTTTTCCGGAAATTATATGTTGCTAACTTTTTTCTGTGATCTTGGTATTTATAAATACACTGTTTATCTTAATATCCAAACTATAAACAGAATTGTTATTTTAGTGACTGTTTTGTTGGTAGATGAAGGCTTACTTTTGGGTTTGGGAACACAAGAATTACACAAATAAGGTTGTTTTGTTTATAAATCTCTCTTCTTCTTCCCATCTCTAATTGTCTAGTTTGAAGCCTTGAAGTTTTTTGTTCACTTGAAAAGTATGTCTATTGTTCTAAGAGAAAATCACCAAAAGCCGGAGCTATTAAATGTTGTAGTAGAAGGACTTAGCACTTCAATTGTGCAAAGACCAGGGGCACAAGCCATAAAGTAAGTACACATTTATTTTCTTTATAGGTTAAGTAGCTCTAATCTGAATGTGAAATCCAGAATTTTCAGATGTTTTGACTTTTGACAGGATAATTTCACATATGATTTGGTATGGTGTAAAAACACAGGCACACTAAAAGTATTGTATAAAATTACCTTTAGATTATAAATGCTAGGCATGTGTAAAATATAAATTTCATGTTTAGACCTAGTTCAAACTCAAAGAGATCACATCATCTATAGGCAAATATTAAAAGTTCCCACCAGATCTGGAATTTGGTTCTAAGCATTTTACATAGGGTGGACGAATACTCTGCCTATGTCGTGAGGAGCCCTTCTTCTAGTGTGGATCAGTTGATAGGTGACACAGTGGTTCTTTGGATAACCCAATTATGTCCTGTGCTCTTTTTAGCGACTGCAATGTAGTCAAAGACTCAGGCTGGAAGTGGAGCCTCATCCATGTCTTCATTCAGCTTATCAAGGTTTTCATTTGTGTGTGGTGCCATGAGCATCTGTGTTTGTTGAATATGGTTTTGGTGTTTAAAGAGAAAAAGTTGCCTTGTTTTGTTGGAGCACTTTTATTTTTGAAGGGTCATTTTAACCACATGAAAATTTAATTACAGGTTAGCACTGGGACATTTTGAATAGGATAAGACTCTATTATGTCAGTAATAGAGTTCTCAAACTGGTCAATAATTTTCTTTAAAAGTGGAACAATAATGAATATATAGTAGGGAGTGCTGGGAAATAGCTTTGTTGACAAAGTGCCTCTGCACAAACATGAGGTCCTGAGTTTGATTCCTAGAACCCATGTTAAAAGGTGGGTGTGGGAGGGAGCAGCAGCCTATAATACCTGCGCTGGGACAGTGTACACAGGAAAATCTTTGAAGCTCACTGTCCAGCCAGTCCAGTTGAATTGGTTAGCTCTATGTGCCTATGAGAGATGTCTCAAAAAATACCAAGAGGGACAGTGTTTCATCTCTGCTTTAACTATCAGTGTAAGGTTGGAGTTTAGCTCTCAGACATTGTTGTCCTAAGTGCTGTGACTTGTGACTTAATGCACTCTCTGCGTGTTTAGGTGCTTAGACTTTTCTTCTGTGCTATGTAATGTTTTGGAATTGCTAATGTATTCTCTTCAATAGGAAGTAACATGTTGATAAAGCATAGAAGAACATTAAAGAAAAATTAAAAAGTTGTATTGCACCATGCAGAAAGAAAAAACAGATGTTGTCACACTTAGTACAACTCCAAGTACAGACTGACTTGAGTGGTGAAGGAATGAAGAAAATACAGAAAGACAGACATTCAGGCAGGCATACAGACAGACACAAGCTGGGCCTGGAGAACTGTGCTTTCTGGAGAAGAAACTGAAGAACCCCAGAAGCCCAGTGCATTTATTATACACAGTTTGAATAGAGATGCCAGGTTATGTGTAGCTTACCAAGGAGGCAGGCGTTGCAGTCTCTGTAGGCTACAAATGCAGTGGGAGAACATAAATACACTTTCAGCATCAGAACATGGAGCAGACAAAGACTTTGTCACCCCTCTGAGCCTCAATTCCTCCATATTCCTCAGGGCAGAGGGCAGTCATCTTTCTATTTTTCCAAGCAGCTGAGGCTAAACTCCATGGCATAGCTGGGTCATATCAACAACACACATTACTCAGATTGCTGATCTTCCTATGGAGTCACCCTTCTCAACTTCTTCCAGACTTTTCCTAATTCAACCACAGCAGTCCCTGACTTCAGTCCAGTGGTTGGATGTAAGTATCTGCATCTGTCCCAACTGTTTCTTGGACCTCTTGGTGGGCAGCCATGCTAGGCTCCTGTCTGTAAGCACACCATAGCATCAGTTATAGTGTTAGGCCTTGGAGCCTCTCCTTGAGATGGATCCTAAGTTTGGCTGGTCATGGAATCTCCTTTCCCCCAGTCTCTTCTCCACTTTTGTTCCTGCAGTTCTTTTAGACAGGATCAATTCTGGGTCAGAGTTTTTGACTAGGAAGACAACCCCATCCCTTTACTTGATGCCCTGTCTTCTACTGGAGGTGAACTCTACAAGTTCCCTCTCCCCACTGTAGGGCACTTCTAAGGTCCTTCCCTTTGAGAGTCCTGAGAGTCTCTCACCTCCCAGGTCTCTGGTACATTCTAGAGGATCTCCCCACCCCCACTCCCTGAGGTTGCATATTTCTATTCTTTCTGATGGCCATCAGGGCTCCTCTCCTGATTCTCTTCCTCACCCCACAATACCGGATTATGTTCCCTTTGTCTGTTTGTTCTCCCATCTTCTTTCCCTCCCAGGTCCCTCCCTCCCTCTGCTTCCTGTGATTGCTTTCTTCTTTCTTCCATGTGGGATTGAAGCATCCTTATTTGTGCTCTTTGCCTTGTTAACCTTTTTGACTTCTGAGGATTGTATCCTGAGTATTCTGTACATATTGGCTAATATCCACTTATTAGTGAGTACATACCATGCATGTCTTTTTGGGTCTGAGATAGCTCACTCAGGATGATATTTTCTTTTCTTTTTTTTTTAATTGAAGAGCTTTATTTTAAAAAACAAAGATAAATGTACAAATTATAAGCATTTTTGCATAAAAGTATACAAATACATTTTTGTCATTGCTTGGCTTTTTTTTTTTTTTTAAGGTTTGATAGTGTGCATTAGTATCTTACTAGTTACAGCGAGCCTAAACTACATGTAAAACAGGATGTAACCTAGAATTAGTCAAAGTTTTCTTGGTATGTAAGGAGTAAACATAATGTTTTTTTCTTTTCTTTTCTTTTTTTTTTTTTTTCTTTTCTTGAACTTTACACAGTCTGTGAGTTGTTTCTGGGGTGTTCAGAGCTTTCTGGGGTTAGTATCCCATTATCAATGACTGCATATTATGTCTGTTCTTTTGTGACTGGGTTATCTCACTCAGGATGATATTCTCTAGATGCATCCATTTTCTTAAGAATTTTGTTAGGTCATTGTTTCTGATAGCTGAATAGTACTCCATTGTGTAAATGTACCACAATTTTTGTATCCATTCATCTACTGAAGGACATCTGGGTTCTTTCCAGCTTCTGGCTATTATAAATAGAGGTGCTATGAACATTGTGGTGCATGTGTCTTTGTTGTATGTTGGAGCATCTCTGGGGTAAATGCCCAGAAGTGGAATAGCTGGGTCTTCAGGTAGTACTATGTCCAATTTTCTGAGGAATCGCCAGACTGATTTCCAGAGTGGTTGTACCAGTTTACAACTCCACCAACAGTGGAGAAGTGTTCCTCTTTCTCCACATCCTCGCCAGTATCTGCTGGTTTTGGACCTTTTATATGAGATCATCTAGTATGTGACCTTTACTGTCTCCCTCTTCTTTTTTTTACTTAGCATGATGTCTTAAGGTTAGGGTTAGAATGTAGAATGAATTTGTAATAATCTTTTATTGCCTGTATTCTATTATATAGCTGTACCTTATTATTTTGTGTGTCTATTCTTTAACTGACAGGTAATTGAATTGTTTCTATCATTTGACTACAATGAGTAAAGATATGAACATGGACAAATTTATTCTGTAGTAGTTTCAAATATTCTTTTCTTCATTTGTTGACCATTTTATGTTTATTCTTCTTTCTAATTAATAAGTCTTATTTTGAGTTAACAAGTTTGTATACATTTTTGATACATATGTTTTTTATATTCTCTCTGGTGGGGGATCAAATTCAGGGCTATATTTATGCCAGGCAAGTGTTTTACAACTAAACCATAGCTCCTCCTCCCTCCCAAGATTTATGTGGGTTTTGGGTTGTAGGGATTGAAGCCAAGACACTAAGCATCTTAGGCAGGTGCTGTAACCCCCCAGCTATACCCTTACCCTCACCGGTAAAATATTCTCACTTTTTTTCTATTCTGTACTTTTTTTTCTTTTCATTATGTCCTATGTAGCAAAAACATTTTACGTTTTGACCTACTTTGGTTTACTTAGACTTAGTTTATTGTATTTGCATTTTGGTGTATTCATGAAATTTTCCTTAAATAAAGGCAGAATGGATATCTTATATATTTCTATAAGCATTTTATAATGTTGCTTCTTTAAGTTTAGCTTGTTTGTCCCTTCAAGTAAAGATATCAAATGCCAGCTATCATAGATCTTTAATTTAAAACTTAAGATGAATATGACTCTTAATGAAATTATCTACTAAAAGTTATAGGAACTGTATATTTTCTTTTATATGAACTAAGTTATAGGAAATACAAAGAAAAATGCCTTTACTTTTTAAAATAGTTTTATAAGTTGACAAACTTTAAAATTATTTTGACTCCTAACTTTTGTCTTTTTATACAGATTTGAAACCAAAATTGATTCATTTCACATTACTGGCTTACCAGGTGATTTAAAAAAACCCTACCTACTGACTTCATTGGATGACACGTCACTCTTCCAGATTACATTTGAGACAAATCCTTTAGATGAAACTGTTGCTCAGCGGTGCATCATAGAGGCTGAGCCTTTAGAGATAATATACGATGCAGTAAGCATTTCCATATTCCTAACATTCAGTGTGCTTTTGTTTGCATTGAGTGCTGCTTCATGTTAGTGGTGCTTCTTTTAACAGAGGACAGTCAATAGTATAGTGGAGTTCTTCAGACCTCCCAAAGATGTCCATCTAGCCCAGCTCACTTCAGTAACTTTGACAAAACTTGAAGAATTTCGAGAGAAAACAGCAACAGGTAATTTGTGAATTAAATAACATATTAAAATTTTACTTTAAATGTGTTTCGAGACTGGATATAGTTGAGTAGAAAGTAATCCACTTCATTTTCCAGGTAGATATAAGAAAAATAATCTTTTTGTACTCAGAACTTAATTTATATAATCACATTTAAGTTAATTGAAAAATTTTCATTTAGGTTAGGAGACTTCTAGGTTTTATTCTTTTATAATGAACTCCAGAGTTTGGTAGATTAGGCTGAGGAGTCAAAGTTCCATCTTCTTGTGTTCTCAAATAGAATAAAAGATATTGTTATATGAAACCTCTGTTTGAGTTTAATACATTTTCATCTTTGTTATTATTTATTTGTGCTTATTCTTCTACTGTTAGCTACAGATTCCATTTATATTTCAAATTTCTGAGTTTGGTTCCAGCTCATGTACTGTGGAGTGTGCAGTAGAAGTCATGTACTGTGGAGTTCGCAGTAGAAGTCATGTATGTGTGGAGTGTGCAGTAGAAGTCATGTACTGTTGAGTGTGCCGTAGAAGTCATGTATGTGTGGAGTATGCCATAGAAGTCATGTATGTGTGGAGTGTGCAGTAGAAGTCATGTATGTGTGGAGTGTGCAGTAGAAGTCATGTATGTGTGGAGTGTGCAGTAGAAGTCATGTACTGTAGAGTGTGCAGTAGAAGTCATGTATGTGTGGAGTGTGCAGTAGAAGTCATGTATGTGTGGAGTGTGCAGTAGAAGTCATGTACTGTGGAGTTCGCAGTAGAAGTCATGTATGTGTGGAGTGTGCAGTAGAAGTCATGTACTGTGGAGTATGCAGTAGAAGTCATGCACTATGGTGTGTACAGTAGAAGTCATATATGTGTGGAGTGTGCAGAAGTCATGTACTATGGAGTGTGCAGTAGAAGTTATGTACTGTGGAGTATGCAGTAGAAGTCATGTACTGTGGAGTGTGCAGTAGAAGTCATGTACTGTGGAGTATGCAGTAGAAGTCATGTATGTGGAGTGTGCAGTAGAAGTCATGTATGTGGAGTCTGCAGTAGAAGTCATGTACTGTGGAGTATGCAGTAGAAGTCATGTACTGTGGAGTGTGTAGTAGAAGTCATGTACTGTGGAGTATGCAGTAGAAGTCATGTACTGTGGAGTGTGTAGTAGAAGTCATGTACTGTGGAGTGTGCAGTAGAAGTCATGTATGTGGAGTCTGCAGTAGAAGTCATGTACTGTGGAGTATGCAGTAGAAGTCATGTACTGTGGAGTATGCAGTAGAAGTCATGTATGTGTGGAGTGTGCAGTAGAAGTCATGTATGTGTGGAGTATGCAGTAGAAGTCATGTACTGTGGAGTGTGCAGTAGAAGTCATGTACTGTGGAGTGTGCAGTAGAAGTCATGTACTGTGGAGTGTGCAGTAGAAGTCATGTACTGTGGAGTGTGCAGTAGAAGTCATGTATGTGTGGAGTCTGCAGTAGAAGCCAAAGCAGAAGTAAAACTCAATAGCAAAGCTGCTCTCTCAACCATTCCCTCTTACTGTAGAGGGACAGAGAATCACAAAAAAATGTACGTGCATTGTATCTAAATTCAGTAGACAGTCAGATTTAGAATTTTATTCACCAAGACGACTGTATAAAAGTACTAAAACAGTATATGTCCACTATATGAAATTCAAATTTTGAAAATATCTAAGTAAGTATAAAAATATAATTAAATATTTTTATTTTAGAAAACTAAAATTAACTTATTTTGGAATGGACTGACAGCTCTTATCTGTTTAGTTTATTGTTTTCCCTTTCATTTTCTTTTTTTTTAATTATATTTTTTCTTTTTTTTATTTTTTGAATAACTATTTTTAAAAAAAAAGATAAATGAAAAAACTTTAAGGATTTTTGTATTAAAGTATATGAATACAATTTTGTCTTTGCTTGGCTTTTTTTGTTTCAAAGGTTTGATCGTGTGCATTAAGGTCTTACTAGTTACAATGAGCATAAAGTACATGTAAAAAAGTATGTAACCTGGAATTAGTCTATGTTTTCTTGTTGTGTAAGGATTGAGCATAATGGTTTTTTCTTTTCTTTTTTTTTCTTTAACTTCACACAGTCTGTGAGTTGTTTCTGGGGTGTTCAGAGCTTTCTGGGGTTAGTATTCAATTATCAGTGACTGCATATTATGTCTGTTCTTTTGTGACTGGGTTATCTCACTCAGGATGATATTCTCTAGATGCATCCATTTTCTTAAGAATTTCATAAAGTCATTGTTTCTGATAGCTGAGTAGTACTCCATTGTGTAAATGTACCACAATTTTTGTATCCATTCATCTACTGAAGGTTCTTTCCAGCTTCTGGCTATTATAAATAGAGCTGCTATGAACATTGTGGTGCATGTGTCTTTGTTGTATATTGGAGTGTCTCTGGGGTATATGCCCAGAAGTGGAATAGCTGGATCTTCAGGTAGTACTATGTTCCATTTTTCTGAGGAATTGCCAGACTGATTTCCAGAGTGGTTGTATCAGTTTACAACCCCACCAACATGGAGAAGTGTTCCTCTTTCTCGACATCCTTGCCAGCTTCTGCTGTCATCTGAGTTTTGGATCTTGGCTATTCTGAATGGTGTGAGGTAGAATCTCAGGGTTGTTTTGATTTGCATTTCCCTGATGGCTAAAGATGTCGAGCACTACCTTAGATGTTTCTCAGCCACTTGATATTCCTCAATTGAGAACTTTTTGTTTAGCTCTGTACCCCATTTTTTAATAGGGTTGTTTAATTCGCTGGTGTCTAGCTTCTTGAGTTCTTTGTATACCTTGGATATTAGGCCTCTATCTGATGTGGGGTTGGTAAAGATCTTTTCCCACTGTTGGCTGCCATTTTGTTTTCTTGACAGTGTCTTTAGCCTTACAGAAACTTTGCAATCTCATTAAGTCCCATTTGTCAGTCTTTGACCTTAGAGCATGAGCCATTGGTGTTCTGTTCAGGAAATTTTCTCCTGTGCCTATGAATTCTAAGGTTTTCCCTACTTTCTCATCTAATAGTTTCAGTGTACCTGGTTTAATGTGGAGATTTTTGATCCACTTGCACTTGAGCTTTGTACAAGGAGGTAAGAAAGGGTCTATTTTCATTCTTCTGCATGCTGAGTGCCATTTGGACCAACACCATTTGTTGAAGAGGCTGTCCTTGTTTTCATTGAATGTTTGCAGCTCCTTTGTCAAAAATCAGGTGATCATATATGTTGAACACGTAGGGGGGAGAGTGGGCAGCCTTATCGAGTCCCTGATTTTAGTGGGATTGCTACAAGTTTCCCATTTTTAAGTTTGATGTTGGCTGTTGGTTTGCTGTATATTGCTTTAATTATGTTTATGTATGGGCCTTGGATTCCTGTTCTTTCCAGGACTTTTAACATGAAGGGGTGTTGAATTTTGTCAAATGCTTTCCAAGCATCTAGTGAGATGACTATGTGGTTTTTTTCTTTGAGTTTGTTTATATGGTGGATTACATTGATGAATTTCTGTATATTAAACCATTCCTGCATCTCAGGTATGAAGCCTACTTGATCATGGTGAATGATCATTTTGATGTGTTCTTGGATTCAGTTTGCAAGGATTTTGTTGAGTATTTTTGCATCAATGTTCATAAGTGAGATTGGTCTGAAGTTCTCTTTCCTTGTAGGGTCTTTGTGTGGTTTACGAACGAGGGTCATTGTAGCCTCAAAAGACAAGTTAGGTAGTGTTCCATCTGATTCTATTTTGTGGAATAGTTTGGAGAGTATTGGTATTATGTTGTCAATAAATGTCTGATAAAATTCTGCACTGAACCCATCTGGACCTTGGCCTTTTTTGGTTGGGAGTCTTTTGATGACTGCTTCAATTTCTTTAGGTGTTACAGGATTATTTAGATTGTTTACCTGGTTCTTTTTTAACTTCAGTATTTGTATCTGTCTAGGAATTCATCCATTTCCTCCAGATTGTCTAGCTTTGTTGAGTATAGGCTTTTGTAGTAGGATCTGATGATTTCTTAAATTTTCTTAGTTTCAGTCGTTATTTCTCCATTTTCCTTTATGATTTTGTCAATTTTGATACTCTCTCTTTGCCCTCCAGTTAGTCTTGCTAAGGGTTTATCAATGTTCTTAATTTTCTCAAAGAACCCGCTCTTGGTTTTGTTGATTCTTTCGATGGTTCTTTTGTTTCTATTTGGTCTATTTCTACCCTAAGTTTGATTATTGCTTGCCGTCTACTCCTCTTGGGTGTATCTGCTTCCTTTTGTTCTAGAGCTTTCAACTGTGCTGTCAGGCTTCTAGTGTATGCTCTCTCCAGTTTCTTTTTGGAAGTACTGAGAGCTATGAGTTTTCCTCTCAGTACTGCTTTCATTGCATCCCATAGGTTTGGGTATGTCGTGTTTTCATTTTCATTTAATTCTAGAGAATCCTTAATTTTTTAATTTCTTCTTTGACCTGCTATTGTTTAATAGAGCATTGTGTAGTTTCCATGTGTATTTGGGCTTTTTGTTTTCTTTGTTGTGATTAAAGACCAGCCTTAGACCATGGTGATCTGAAAGGATGCATGGGAGGATTTCAATCTTCTTATATCGATTGAGGCTTGTTCTGTGTCCAATTATGTGGCCAATTTTCAAGAAAGTGCCATGAGGTGCTGAGAAGAAGGTGTATTCTTTTTTTTAGGATATGTTCTATAGATATCTATTAATTCCAGTTAGTTCATAGTCTCTACTAGTTTTGCAGTGTCCTTGTTCAGTTTCTGTTTCCATGATCTGTCCATTGGTGAGAGTGGGGTATTCATGTCTCCCACTATTATTGTGTGGGATGAAATGTATTTTTGGATCTTTAGTAGGGTTTCTTTTATGAATTCGGGTGCTTTTGTGTTTGGAGCATATATGTTAAGGATTGAGAATTCTTCCTAACAAATTTCCCCTGTAATGAGTAAAAAGTGTCCTTCCTTATCTTTTTTGATAACTTTTGGTTGGAAATTTACTTTATTCGATATTAGAATAGCCACTCCAGCTTGATTCTTGGGGCCATTTGCTTGGAAGGTGTTTTCCCACCCTTTTACTCTGAGATAGTGTCTGTCTTTGTCTCTGAGATGAGTTTCCTGTATGCAGCAAAAGGCTGGATTTTGTTTATGTATCCAGTCTGATAACCTATGTCTCTTTATTGGGGAGTTGAGCCTATTTATGTTAATACATATCAAGGAATAGTGGTTGCTGTTTCCTGCTATTATTGCTTTTGTGTGTTGAATTGTGCCTGTGTGTCTTTATTCTTTTGGTTTTTTTGCTTAGGAGTTTTCTTGTTTTTCTTTGATGTAGTTCCCCTCATTGTATTGGGTTTTCCACCTATAATTTGTTATAGTGCTGGGTTTGTGGTCCAATATTGTGTAAATTTAGTTTTTTCTTGGAATATCTTGGAATATCTTATAAAGTGATTGATAGTTTTGCTGAGTATAGGAGCTTGGGCTGGCACTTGTGGTCTCTTAGGGTCTGCATGATGTCTGTCCAGGCTCTTCTAGCATTCATAGTCTCTGTTGAGAAATTGGGTGTGATTCTGATTGGTCTGATTTTATATGTTACATGACCTTTTTTCCTTACTGCTTTTAGTATTCTTTCTTTACTTTGGGCACTTGGTGTTTTTACTATTATGTATCAGGAGGAATTTCTTTTCTGGTCCAACCTATTTGGAGTTCTGTAGGCTTCTTTTATGCTGGTGGTCTTCTCATTCTTAAGGGTAGAGAAGTTTTCTTCTACGATTTTGTTGAAGATATTTACTGTGCCTCTTAGTTGATATTCTTCGCCCTTTTCTATTCCTGTTATCCTTAGGTTTGGTCTTCTCATTGTGTCCTAGATCTCCTGGACATTTTGGGTTAGGAGCTTTTTGGTTTTTGCATCTTCTCTGACTGTTTTGTCTATGTTTTTAATGTTGTCTTCCTGCCCTTGAGATTCTTTCTTCCATCTCTTGTAGTCTATTGGAAATGCTTGCATCTGTGACTCCTGATTTCTTTTTTAGGTTTTCTACCTCTAGGGTTGTCTCTTTTAGTGTTTTCTTTATTGTGTCCATTTCCATTATAAATTCCTTCTTCCATTCCTTCATCTCTTTGGTTCTGTTTTCTTCTAGTTCTTTGAGTTCTTTGAGTGTTTTTCTTGTTTCTTCTTTAAAAGCTTCTAATTCTTTATGCTTTTCTTCCCGTTCTTGTTTAAGGATCTCTATCATCATCTTCAGGTAGGATTTTGGGTCTGGGTCTTCTTTTTCTGTAGTGTTTCACATTCCGCTGTTTGCTGTGATGGGAGAGCTGGTTTCTAGTGTTGCCAGGTTGTCTTGTTTTTCCTGGGGTATGTTCTTTCACTTTCCTCTTGCCATCTTGTTGTCAGTGATTGTTTCTCGTCTTTCCCTTGTACCTGTCCTGTGTCCCTGGATCTCTTCTGTTCCTGGTGGCGGATGGTCTGAGGGCCTGTTCTCTGCCCAAAAGCTACCAGCTGAGAACAGAGGTCCCAATGCCAGGTTCCTGGGTCCCTGTTTCAAGCAGGGCAGGTTTGCACTTTCTGTGCGCATGGCAGATATCTCTCTGCTTCCTGGCTAGTTGGAACCCCTTCTTGCCAGTTCTTAGTGTCTGGGTCTCTGCTGTTCCTGATGGTGGATGGTCCGATCACCTGTTCTCCACCCAAAAGCCGCCGGGTGGGAACAGAGGGCCGGGTGCCGGGTTCCTGTGTCCCTGGGTCCCTGGGTCAAGCTGGGCAGGGGCACACTTTCCCCGTGCGCATGGCTGATATCTCTCTGCCCCCTGGCTAGTCCGGACCCCTTCTCACCAGGCCTGTGTCTCTGGGTCTCCACTCATTTTCTTCTTTATTAGTTTTTGTTGCATTGTTCTGTAGTATTTTCTTTTTTCCTTTCTTGTGACTTTGACTTTATTCTTTGTAAATATTTCAGGTAAATGGGAGCATACCCATATTTATTCCTTGTCTCTGATAAGAAAGTAGAAAATCTCCCACTTAGAAGTGGGAAATTCTCTGGTAGCTTGATACTTATTCTTGGTTGTCATCTTGCTGGGATAAAAGACACCCAGGAAATAGAACATAACCTTTGAGTGTGCATCTAGGAAATAGAACATAACCTTTGAGTGTACATTGAAGAGTATTTCTAGAGAGGATTGACTGGAGGCTGATGAATGTGTAGCACTGTCCTATTACCCTGGAGGGGTCACATGAAAGGACAGCTGAAAACCAGAATAGAATAAAGGGGGAGTAGGGGAGAAAGCCTCTGCTTCCTGTCTGCCATGATGTGGACTTCTCTGAGCCACAACGCTGAAACCACGAACCTAACCAGATCCTTTCCGTTGTTTACTGTTTTTCTCACTGTGATCTGATGTTCTAACACTGTCGGATGGCAGTAATAGAGATTTCTTTATTAAGTATTTATCAAGAGGTCAATTTATGTAGCTGCTGATATGATGCTAAATTTTTGGACACATAGAAATCTAAGTGGAAATAATCCATATTTCTTTTCTTTTTGAACTTGAAAGAGTTATTTTCATGTGATATATTCTGATGATGTTTTCTTTCTTTCATATCCTCCCAGATTCTTTCCACCCTTCCAAATCCACACCTTTCTTTTTATTAAGAAAATAAACAGGAAAATAAATAAGACAAACAAGAATGAAACAATGTGAACAAACTAAGAAATAAAGAAACAAAAACTATGGGAGCTACATACACCTGTAGAGATACACAGACAAACCAACCATAAAAATAGAAAATGGGAAATCATAATATACTAGGGAATCTGAGACTCAGTGGGCTATCGGCCCAAAGGAAAACCAAATACTACTGTTCTGTTCAAGTCATGTAGGAGTAAAATTACTAACAACATTTTCTATACCCATAACTCAGTTTCTCACTCAATCATCAGAGAAGCTTCCTTCTGCAGCAGATGAGAACTAAGACAGAGACTTAAACTAAAACCTAAAAAGGAAGTATTCATCAAATCCTTATCCTCAGGGCTCAGGGAACTAGGTTGAAGAGGTGACTAAGAGCCAGACAGGATGGATAAGGCTAACAAATGATAATTAGGTTCTCCAAGGAGTCTCACTGGGTAGATAAACCATACTTAAAGGCAAGCCCACAAAAGCAAGTACATGGCCAAAGCAAAAGGCACACAATCTTATCTCTGGAGTTTATGAGACAAACAAAACAAAACAAAACAAAAATCCCTCCATTGGGCATTTTTAAAATGGAACCAGGTGCCCAGGGGAGCCGACTGGGAGGTTGAGTTGGCAATCTTAGCCCTTTGCTGCAGTAACTATTTGCCAGGTTAGATTCAGGAGCTAGTCGGGGGCTAGTGGCTGGTGCAGCAAAGCATTAAGCAGCAAGCAAGCAGGAGCAGAGGTGCTGGAGTCAGTTTCAGCACTCCATTGTCCTTGTGGTAGTTCTTCAAGAAGTCTCTCCCAGTGGGAACTCAACTGCTTGATCTCTCTTCTGGCAGGCTTAACGTGGGAGTGGCATGTCATTGTCCTTATACTGCCCTCCTTAGCAGCCACAGGCTTGGTCAGCATCACCATATGGTATCCTTCCCAGACCGGTGAAAAATCTTGTATCTCTGAATCCAGACTTTGTCACCTTGTTCAAAGCCATGGGTTGTTAGGGGCAGGAGAAGATTCATAAACCTGGAAGATGGCAGGCCAGAGTTGCTGGATCCTACGGAGGGGTTCCAAGGATTTTAAAAACTGACATTGGTCTTATCAGCTGAGATACCAAACTGGAGGTTAGGCAGCATGGGACAGAGCCTCCCATATAGGATCTCAAAGGGGATGAAACTTAAATTATAGGGGTTGTTCCTAGTCCTATATAAGGCATAAAATAGGAGAGACACCCAATCGATACCAGTTTCAAAGATTAATTTAGTGAAGGCATCATTCAGGGTTGGATTCATCCTCTTTATTTTCCTTGACCTCTGAGTTCTCTATGCACAATATAATTTTCAAATGGTCTCTTGAACCTGTGCTAGAGATTGAATTACCTGAGAAATGAATGCTGGTCCATTGTCAGACCCAAGCAGGATAGGCAAACCATACCTGGGTATGATATCTTGCAGGAATTTCTTTGCTACTACATTAGCAGTCTCCTTCTCTGTAAGATAGGCTTTGACAAGCTAATTCTATTCCCTTTGTATAGATAACTTCTAGTGAAATTAATATCTCACATATCACTGAGAATTATCCACACATTAAAATTAGCGATGCTAATAGTTTTAATAATATATTTAATCTTTTACATCACACAATATATTAACCCTACACACAAATACAATTGAAAGAGGATGCAGTTCTTAGGAATCAAAAGTTCTTATTTATCTATTTATTTTGTTCAGATAGGTATTTTGCTTATGGCATATCTATATAATCAAAACATCCAGAAATATTTGTATGCCTGGTGCACAAAATGTATAGGAAATGGAGTCCTAGGACTCAGTATAAAGATGGTTGTGAGTTGTCATGTGGGTGCTAGAATTCAAACATGAATCCTCTGGCAGAACAAATAGTGTTCTTAACTGTAGAGCATCCCTTCAGCTGCAGACACACAGCTTTATTTGCCATGTTATTAAACATTTCCCATGGTACTCTAGACATAGTAAATCTCAAAAGAAATGTGGAATAATATGGAAAATATTACCCATTTGACTCTCTTCTGAAATTTTATATTCATATAACTTCAACAATTGTATCTCCAACATCATCATCATCAATTTGATTTTCTACCTAGCCAAATGGTGTTCATCTAAAGGCTAGTCAACTAAAGCCAGAATATCACTTCATCATTACCTTATTGATTTTTAATTCACTTTATGAGGCTAATGTGTGTGTGTGTACTGTATTTGTTCAACATTACTCATATACATACACACAGTGACACATATAGTAAATGTTTCAAATTTGGGTTATTTTTCAATTAGAAAGGTGAAATCTGATTTAAGGATTAGTTAAACAAAGGAAAGAATAGATAACAGTAAGTCATTTAGACACACTTTTCCTTGCCTCCTAAACAAAATTACCTTTTAAAATTTGTATCTGTAGTAATGCTATTTTAAATGATAGTAAGGATAAGGAGTCCAAATTTGAACAACATAAAATTTCTTTGAGCTCCCTTAATCTATACACGTCTGTTTTGTCTTTTGCCTTCACATTTGGTGTTAGGCATTTGGGTCTGACATATCCATCGGAATAAAAAAAGTAAAGAGCAATGAAAAGGAAGATGTTCCTTCAACACATAATTCTGTTTGTTGTTCTTTATGTGAACTATTGCTGTGCGACATTTGAGAATGGCATTCTTTTTTTTTTTAATTGAACAACTTTATTTTAAAAAACAGATAAATGTACATATTTTAAAAGCATTTTGCATAACAGTATATGAATATGTTTTTGTCAGTACTTGATTTTTTTAAAGGTTTGATAGTATGCATTAAAATCTTACTAGTTACAATGAGCATAAAGTGCATGTAAAACAAGATGTAAGCTGGAAATAGTTTTCTTGGTGTATAAAGATTAAACATAATGATTTTTCTTTTTTTCTTTTTTTTGGCCTTTGTTTTTCTTGAACTTCATAAACTCTGTGAGTTGTTTCTGGGGTGTTCGGAGCTTTCTGGGGTTAGTATCCAACTATCAGTGACTGCATATTATCTCTGTTCTTTTGTGACTGGGTTACCTCACTCAGGATGATATTCTCTAGGTACATCCATTTTCTTAAGAATTTCATAAAGGCATTGTTTCTGATAGCTGAGTAGTACTCCATTGTGTAAATGTACCACAATTTTTGTATCCATTCATCTACTGAAGGACATCTGGGTTCTTTCCAGCTTCTGGATATTATAAATAGAGCGGCTATGAACATTGTGGTGCATATATCTTTGTTGTATGTTGGAGTGTCTCTGGGGTATATGCCCAGAAGTGGAATAACTGGGTCTTCAGGTAGTATTTTCTGAGGAATTGCCAGACTGATTTCCAGAGTGGTTGTACCATGCATGTCCCCCATCCCTGCGGCTCAGAGGTTCAGCGCAGGAGGATTTGAGTTTAGTTCCCAGAACTACTTGCAACCCTATTAGAGCCAGTCGTCTCATGTTTGCCTCCATGGAAATCTGGAGGCTTCGATTCACACTGACATATAAACGTCAGTAAAACTAAAATAACTAGAATAGTTTTAAAAACCCTCCCTCAGGTGCCATCTATTATATGTGTGAGTGTGTGTGTGTGTGTGTGTGTGTGTGTGTGTGTGAGAGAGAGAGAGAGAGAGAGAGAGAGAGAGAGAGAGAGAGAGAGAGAGAGAGAGATCCAATTCTGTTTTTTGTTTCATTTATTTAATTAGTTGTGTAAGTATTGAACATCAAAAGATGTAAATTTACACTGTTCTTTGCTTTAGGGTATTTTTTATTGTTTGTGCTTTTTATTTTTGAAGAGAAAAACATTTAGGTATCACTTTGAAATCTATAAATACAATTCTCACTATGTAGCCTTGGTAGTTGAGAATTTAACTTGTAGATTAGGTTGGCCACAAACTCATAGAGAGCAGCTTTTCTCAGTCTTCCCAACCTCAAGGTGTGTGCTGCCACACCTGGCTTTCTAGGGCACTTTAAAATCAGTACTGATTTTGTGTATTTTTTAATTGCATTATCAATTCATATTTGTTGAATTTTTATAAAGGAAGTTGTGAAAAGTATTCATTGCAAAGATTTAATCCTTTTACAGGTTTGCTGTATGTTATTGAAACACAGAAAGTTCTTGATCTCAGAATTAATGTAAAGGCTTCATATGTTATTGTCCCACAATATGGAAATTTTAGTCCTACATCAAATCTACTTCTCTTGGATCTTGGCCATTTAAAGGTATACACAAATAAATGTTTGATTGATGATATGCCATGTATGATATTTTGTTTAAAATGTACTTTGATTTTATTAAGATTAATTTATCAGAGTGTGAGTGTTTTTGGCATGTATGTACGTACAGCACATGGGAGCGCTGCCCAAGGAGATCAAAAGAGGGCCCCAGAGCTCTTGGAACTAGAGCTACAGGCTGTTGGGAGCTCTAGGTTCTCTGCAGGAACTGCAAGTGAGCCATCTCTCCAGCCCCAGAATATGCATGTCTTAGACAGTTTGATTTTGCTTATTGATATTTAAATACATAGCAGAGAAATAATCCTTGTGGTTGGTGAGTAAATTCCACTTCAGGTAGTTTTTGTCATCCCTATATTTTCAAAATCAAACATTTTTGAGACCTGTAAGTCAGTGATAAATGTAACAATTGTATTTATAGATTTGAAAGTAATTCCTAAGTTTTTTTTGCTCTTTAATTTAAATCTTACTTGATTAAGAATGGAGACAGTTCTGGGAGTAATTGTTTTTCTGAAATTTTTACAGATGTGCACATGACATTTTAATTGTGTATGTAAAATATTAACACTTTAAAAACAAGTAATTGTAAGTTGAAAGATTCTTAAATTGTCATTTTCTTTTTGTCTGTGGAAACATTTTCTTCCCAAAAGTTAAGTAGATTGTTCTTTATAGTACCCATTAACATCATATAATTATTAAAGTTAAGGAAAAAGTAATTAATAAAAATAAAAAGTTCAACTTGTGTTGAATGCTTACTCTTCAGAGCTGGTCATCGCTGCTGTGCTGAGCAGTCCAGATGCAGAGTGTTTCCGTCCCTTCTGCTCACAACCATTGCATGTGGGAGAACCTGCAGAGAAGTCTGCAGACAGCTGAGGCTGACCTCTGGCTGCCTAACACCTTCGTCCTTTCTTGTTACTCCCTACTTAGTAGTTAAGTAGACCAGGAGATATACATTTGTATTATAAATAAACAAAGTATGAGTAGCTAATTATTCATATTTGATTTAGATTATGAAATTACTTCAAGGGCAACTTAATTTAGGGGTTATGAGTATTTAGTTTTGTGGCATTGGGTAATTTGTTTTACCTCTTACCTAAAATTCATTACATTTCAGAGATAGTCTTCTTTAATTCGTAAAATTTTAGTTTTAAGTGTATGGGTGTATGTATGTGTATATGTGTACTATTTAAGTGTTTGATGCTTGCAGGTCAGAAGAAGGCTTTTGGAGTGGTTGTGAGGTGCCACATGGACACTAGGAATCACCCATGTCCTCTAGAAGAGCACCTAGTGCAGTTAACCACTTAGTCTCCTCCCCAGCTCCAGTCTTTTTATTTTTATTTTCTTTGTTTTTGAGACAGGGCTTTACTATGTAGTCCAGGTGTCCTAGGACTCACCATGTAGACCAGGGTGCCCTTGAGCTCATTGCCTGCCTCTGCTCTCCTTAGTGCTTGGTTTAAAGGCATATACCATTATGTCTGGTGAGATAATTTTTGACAGTGCATTTCCCATAAGCCGTACATAATAGAATAAAAAGGTTAATATATATCTATGCTAGGTACACACACACACATATACATACATATACATACAGTGTGAATGTGTGTTATACCTGTTTTTATCACACATCTCATGGACAATGAATTTTTAATAGTTGGTATATCTCTGACTGTGAATTTATCCTGTCCTATTAACTTTTTATGTTATGTATCTAAACAGTAATTTAATGTAGAATTACTTCACACAGTCTGAACTATGACAATTTTTAAGGTGACAAGTAAACGTCGATCAGGATTACCAGATGTGAAACCTAGTGGGGCCAGCCTTGAAGATATAATGCACAGAGCATATGACTCTTTTGACATTCAGCTTACAAGCATACAGTTGCTCTACAGTAGAGTGGGTAAGTACAGGACATGCTAGTGGTTGATGTTTATGAGTGGTTAATTAGGTTTTCAGACACTCTGAAAACTTTCCCTGTAAGTAATTGGAACTTTCCTGTATTTGCGTTAATATTGACAGTTAATCTTGCCTAGTGAATGAACATAGAGTTGATAGTAAAAGTGTGAAACCCTAAAACAAATCCAGTATTTCAGAATAGTCATTTGCTAAGACTATGACATGTGTGTTTGGTTGGCTGAGTCAATCTAGCTGGATGATGTTTTTATTTGTAAGTTCATTACAGTGATTTTATTTAAATAAGAAAACAAACATTGGCTAACTAAATAGAAAATGACTGCTAACATGTTCCTGGTTTGAAACCAGAAACTATTTTCCTCCAGTCTATTTAGATAGAATTTTATTTCTTACTGGGACATGGGTCTTATTCTTTTTAGCCTAGACTACTGGTTAGTGAACTCAAAATCTGTCCATTGCCACCTTCTTTGGGATGGGATTTCAAGAGTGCACCATCCTCTCTTATTTTTAAGTGGGAACAGGGTACTTGACTCAGGTGCTCATCCTTGATAGGCAAGTACTTTACAAAATGAATCATCTCCAGGGCCCAGCTGCATTTACATCTAAGGCTGTAAATTAAGTATTCGCTCACTCATGTGACTGTTCACCCTACAGTGAATGTTTCAGGTCATATGTTTTATAGGTTTGAGTATGAATTTCAGATTTAGTCTTAGCATATTGACTACAGGAAAGTTTTGAGTCTGTTTTCTCAAATGTAATGCTTATAAATCCCTGTGAGAAAGTATAAACATTGCCCAGAGAAGTGCTAATTTGAATCTTAAATCAGTGGCAGCATTTATTAGTATTTATCAATCACACGTTTTTCATTACCTTGCAGTGGCATTATTTTGGTGGTAAAATATCTGGTTGGCACAGTGATTGTTAACAGATAAATAGTGGGTTTAACTAAAACTATCCTGCTTTGTACAATGTGAAGCAGAATAGGAAAACAATGGAAATTGTAAAGACTTAGTGATTTTTATGTCTTTTAGGTAATTTTAGGTTTTGTATGTTATAAAAATATGCTGATAATAAACATGAATTGTTTCTCTATTAGGTGATAATTGGAAAGAAGCACGAAAGCTCAATGTATCTACACAGCATATTTTGATACCTATGCATGTCAATGTAGAACTCTCTAAAGCCATGGTTTTCATGGATATCAAGATGCCCAAGTATGTATTATAATATCTGTTTTACATACTTGTAGATTTACTCAATAAATCTGTAAAGAAAAAGATGCTTTATTTCATTGACTTTACTACTTAGTATGCATATTACACCATCTGCCATTGATACTACTTTCAGTGTATAGTTCAGTGGTATCTTAGTAAATTCACATTATCAAATAACTATCACCATCATCCATCTCAAGAATGATTTTCCAGCTGAATGTTAATACTCATTAAATAGTAACATTCCATTCCACCCTGCCTTTTAACCCAGCTTCCAACCCATTTTTACATTTTATCATTATGAATGTTATGGCTTTAGGTACTGGATAGAAGTGAAATCATATAATGTTTATCCTTTCTTATTATTCCTATATCACTTTACAGTGTATTCAGAGTTCATCTATGAGATGTATGATAATTAATGCTTTCCAGTCCTTGCTTAAAACAGCATTTTTATTGATCCATGCCTGGTTCTATCAATTCTTAAAAGTATGGTATTGAAGTTTACACCATTGCTAAGAGTTTCTTTTTTAATTTTTTTTCAATTTTATTGGATATTCTCTGTATTTACATTTCAAATGTTATACCCTTCCCCCCATTCCCTCCCTCCTCCCCCTCAACTTGCTTCCATGAAGGTGCTCCCTCTCCCAATCACCCTCTCCACCTCAGTGCCTTGGCTGTTGATGTCCTTGTTCTTCCCATGAGGTTGCAAACCCTTCAGCTCTTTTAGTCCTTTCTCTAGCTCTTTCATTGGGGTCCCCGCGTTCAGTCTGATGTTTAGCTGCAAGCATCCTCATCTGTATCTATATGACTCAGAGAGAACCTCTGAAGAGACACCCATGTCTGGTCCCTGCCAGTAAACACTTCTGGGTGTCAGCAATAGTGCTTGGGTTTGGTGGCTGTTTATCAGGGGTGGGGGGGTTCTCGAGGTGAGGCAGTCTCTGTAGATCTTTTCGTCAATCCTGCTCCTCTATTTAACCTTGTATTTCCTCCCCTGTTTTGTTCTCCCTTCTACGAAGGAATGAGGCATTCTGTTATTCCTTGTTTTTGAGCTTTGTGAGTTCTGTGGATGGTTTCTTGGGTATTCCAAGGTTTGTTTGGCGGGGGGGGGGGTAGGGGGGTGGGGGGGTGGGGGGTGGGGTATCCGCTTATAACTGAGTACATACAATGAGTGCTCTTTTGTGACTGGGTTACCTTGCTCAGGATGATAGCTTCAAGTTTCATCCATTTGTCTAGGAATTTCATGAACTTGTTATTTTTTAGTAGCTGAGTAGTACTCCATTGTGTAAATGTACCACAATTTCTGTATCCATTCCTCTGTTGAAGGACATCTGGGTTCTTTCCAGCTTCTGGCTATTATAAATAAGGCTGCTATGAACATTATTGAGCATGTGTCCTTGTTAGATATTAGAGCTACTTTTGGGTATATGACCAGAATTGGAATAACGGCATCCTCAGGTAACACTATGTTCAATTTTCTGAGGAAACACCAGACTGATTGCAGAGTGGTTGTACCAGTTTACAATCCCACCAACAGTGGAGAAGTGTTCCTTTTTCTCCATATCTTCAGCATTTGCTGTCATCTGAGTTTCTGATCTTATCCATTCTGACTGGTGTGAGGTGGAATCGCAGGGTGGTTTTGATTTTCATTTCCCTGATGACTGATCATGTTGAGCATTTCTTTATGCGCTTCTCAGCCATTTGATATTCCTCAGATGTGAAGTCTCTGTGTAGCCCTGTACCCTATTTTTTAATAGGATTATTTGATTCTCTAGAGTCTAACTTCTTGAGTTCTTTGTATATATTGGATACTAGCCCTCTATTAAATGTAGGATTAGTAAAGATCTTTTCCTAAGCTGTTGGTTGCCGTTTTGTCCTTTTGACAGTGTCCTTTGCCTTACAGAAGCTTTGCAATTTCATGAGGTCCCATTTGTCGATTCTTGATCTTAGAGCATAAGCCATTATTGTTCTGTTTGGGAAAATTTCCCCTGTGCCTATGTGTTCTAAGCTCTTCCCCACTTTCTGTTCTATTAGTTTCAATGTACCTGGTTTTATGTGGAGATCTTTGATCCACTTGCACTTGAGCTTTGTACAAGGAGATAAGAAGGGAATGATTTTCATTCTTCAGTATGCTGACTGCCAATTGAACCAGCACTATTTATTGAAGAGGCTGTGTTTTTTTCCATTGAATGTTTTTAGCTCCTTTGTCAAAGATCAAGTGACCATAGGTGTGTGGGTTCATTTCTGGTCTTCCATTTTATTCCATTGGTCTGTCTCTGTAGCAATACTAGGCAGTTTTTATTGATCTGTAAAACAGCTTGAGGTTAGGGATGGTGATTCTCCCAATTGTTGAGAATTGTTTTTGGTATTCTTAGTTTTTGTTGTTACAAATGAATTTGCAAATTGCTCTTTCTAACTCTATTACGAATTGAGTTGGAATTTTGATGGGAATTGCATATAATCTGTAAATTGCCTTAGGCAAAATGGCTATTTTTACCATGTTAATCCTTTCAATCCATGAGCGTGGGAGATCTTTCCATCTTCTGAGGTCTTCTTCAATTTCTTTCTTAAGAGTCTTGAAGTTCTTGTTGTACAGATCCTTCACTTGCTTGGTTAGGGTCACCCCAAGATATTTTATATTCTTTGTGACTGTTGTGAAGGGTGTAGATTCTCTCATTTCTTTCTCAGCCTGTTTGTCCTTTGAATAGAGGAAGGCTACTGATTTGTTTGAGTTAATTTTATATCCAGCCTCTCTGCTGAAGTTGTTTATCAGCTGTAAAAGTTCTCTGGTGGAATTTTTGGCTCACTTAAGTATACTACCATGTCATCTGCAAATAGTGATATTTTTACTTCTTCCTTTCTGATTTGTATTCCTTTGATTTCCTTTTGTTTTCTAATTGCTCTGGCCCGGACTTCCAGTACTATATTGAATAGTAAGGGGGAGAGGGGGCAGTCTTGTCTAGTCCTTGATTTTAGTGGGATTGCTTCAAGTTTTTCACTGTTTAGTTTGATGTTGGCTACTGGTTTGCTGTATATTGCTTTTACTATGTTTAGGTATGGGCCTTGGGTTCCTGCTCTTTCCAAGTCTTTTAACATGAAGAGGTGTTGAATTTTGTCAAATGCTTTCTCAGCATCTAGAGAGATGATCATGTGGTTTTTTAATCTATGAGTTTGTTTATATAGTGGCTGACATTGATGGGTTTCAGTATATTGAACCATCCTTGCATTCCTGGGATGAAGCCTACTTGATCATTGAGAATGATTGTTCTGATGTGTTCTTGGATTCAGTTTGCAAGAATTTTATTGTGTAATTTTGCATTAGTGTTCATGAGGGAAGTTGGTTCTTTCTTTGTAGGGTCTCTGTGTGGTTTAGAAATGAATTTAAGAGTTTCAGTCTCCTCCTCTATACCTTGAACTCAGGACTTCCTGCTTGCCCAACAAGCTTGCTGTACTGATTCATCTTCTCAGTTCTATTCTTTTTTAATTAGTGTACTTAAACTAGAATGAGAATTACTATATAATATTCCCATCTCTAAACAATAGATTCAAGATTTCTGGAAAGTTACCTCTTGTTTCATTACGAATCTCGGATAAAAAACTGCAAGGCATCATGGAATTGTTGGGAAGCATTCCAAAACCTGAACCTGTAACTGAAGTATCTGCCCCTACCAGATTCCAGGTATTGTCTCTTTCAGAATTAATGAAGGATTACTTTGAAAAACAGATTTCAAAGTAGTAGTTGAAATAACCTCAGGTGAAATTATTTATAGCTCTTTTACTTTTCAGCAGAATTGTGTTTTTTACCTAAAATCTTTGTAATGGCCATTTATGTGTATTCAAAATTATGAAATAAAAACCCTACTACTTTGAACTTACTTGTACATGTATTAGATTAAATTTTTGTTCATTACATAAATTCATAACAGTAAAGTGGAGGAAAAAATGTATTAATTTTAAATTTGGTGAATTTTCCAACATTTTCCTTTTTATTATTAATTTATTAACAGTGAGGGAGTATTTTATGCTCTAACTAGTCTTGTGCATTAGCCATTCTTAGTATTTGCTCTAGGAACTTGTTCCTTCTGCCTTCAATTTGTATGTTCTAAATAACCTGTTTGCTTAAAACTAATGACTGCTTGGATTTTACTTTATTTGAACTATTATTATTGTGAAATGTGTGTATGCATTATGGTTTTTAATTATGGAAATTTATTGATCATTTGTAATTACTCTTTTACATTTGATTTTTAGTGCATATTTTCATTAGTTTTACTATGCATGAAGATTTAATTTGTACATAGTCACAGTTATTTTCTCACACCTTTGATTTCATGACTTTATATTACATAATTTATTCTTTTCAAAATACTTTAAGAAAGAATATACCTAAACTTTTTTTTTTTAAGTTTCCACCTTCTTGGATTATTCAAAGATTATTACATTTTCTTTTTTTCAAATAACTTACAATTTGAAAAAAAAATCAAAAACATTGGTCTGGAAAATCCTCATTTCTACTCCATTTGACAGTGAACTGTTGACATCGGTCCTATTACCCCTCTCACTTCAGTGTGTCACAGGATCATTCCAATGTGATATTGATCGTCCTCTTTTATTAACTCTGTTGAAGAGCATATGTTTTGGGTTTTGATAAATAGGTTTTATTGTTTTCTTTTTGGATGAAGCTTTTTAATGTGATATCTCTGAAATCTCCATCTAACAATAAATTTGAGAGTTTTTTTTCTGTGCTTTCTAAAAATTTAGTAATCTCAGTTGCTTTTTAAATGGATCTGAATTTTATGCTAATGTTTTTAATGTAATCTTTATTCAAGTTTTATATCTGTCTTTCTAATCATGTCAGCTTCATTTTTTAAAAAAAGACTTTTGAATTTATTTTATGTATATGAGTATATTGTAGCTGTCTTCAAACACATGAGAAAAGGGCATTGACTTTCATTACATATGGTTGTGAGCCTCCATGTTGTGATTACTGAGAATTGAACTCAAGACTTCTGGAAGAACAGTCTATGCTCTTAACCGCTGAGCTATCTCTAAATCCCCCAGTTTACTTTTTGAAAAGTGTATATTTTTCTTTATGTTAAGTATATATGCCTGTGTCTGTTTTGTTTTTTTTCTGCAGTGATTCTTATGTCTACCTGTTCTATTTATATCTTTCTTTTCTTTCAGTAGCATTCAGTCATAATTACATTGTAGTTTTGTAGTAAGTACTTTAAATTGGTTGGGTAATTTTTTGAATTTTTTTTTCAAGTAGCTTTTATGATTTTACTTTCATAACAGGTTGTCAATTTTCATCTAAATCCTCAGGGGTCTAATAAGTATAGCACTAAATTATCTATTCAATAATATTATTAAGAATAGAAGTCTTAGCACGATTGTATCTTATTTGTATTTAGTTATAACTAAACATACATTTACTACATATATTTTGTTAGATTTGTACACACTGTTTAGGCCCTCTAAGTTTATATATGGAACCTTAGCCTCTTTGTCTATACTTAGATTATTACTATTTTGGAAGTAGGGTCTGTAAAACAGTGAATAAGTTCAAAGACTTTAGGATAGACCCTAACTTCCAACTCATTAAGTTCACAAAAGGGGATTTGAGAATTAAAAGAGACACCAGACATAAATGTGCACATAGCAATGCCCACGTGACACTGGCAAGAAGGCTCTCTGCAGGCTGACAGTAAATGCTTCAAAAAACTCATTTTAGAATACCTTAATCTCGGCCTTCTGGCTTCCAGAAGAGGGAGAAAATATGTTCTGTGGTTTAAATTAGAAACTTCTTGAGTGTCATATCCCTGATAAAAGTTTATGGATTCAAGAAGAGGAAGGTGAGGTGTATAGGAGAGAATAAATAAGGACTGTGAAACTTGTATATGATGTCTATCTATGAGAATATAATGATATTTTCTCTTTTCCATGATAGATATTGTTATATACCCTATAAAATGTAAAAATCTTTACTGGCTTATAAATTGTCAGTTACGAAGAATGATACTATATTTTTAGATGAGTGTGAGTGTACCTTATCTGAAGTACTTGTGACTAGAAGTGTTTTGAACTTCAGTTTTTTGTATTTTTGATTTTAGAATATTCCATATATCTAATGAGATATTTGTTTTTGGCCCCAGTGTCAAAACACATAATTCAAGTATGCTTTTTACATGCCTGGATATAACTTTGTGCAATGTCTTAGTGTGGCTGAATTTTGACTGTGCTATGTTACATGAGACAGATACAGAATATTCTACAAGTGGAGTTGTTTTTGTCTTCAGAAACTTACGGATTTTGAAGCATTTTACATTGCATATTGCAATTGCTCAGCATATATATTGTAGGCATTGAGGCTTTGTGTTTGTTCATGACAGATGTTGGATCCTACTTTCTATATATACTGTATATATTTGTAGAATAATGTTAGTCTCAAAGGTTAGTTGGGAAAGGCTTTTTTCATCCCTGTCATTCAGTAGTATTGAAACTAGACCAATTAGTAACTGTATCGTGGCCTCAAAGTATTCAAGTAAATGATACTCATGCTTCTTACTTGGAAGAAAATCTTAGAAGTTATTAAGTTTTATGAAGAAGACAGGTCCAAAGCTGATAAGCTGACCTCTTGTGCCAGTCAGCTACATTGTGAACTCAAAGGATTCTCCTGAGGGACATTAGATGGTAGGAAAGCAAAGCAACCTTGTCTTAGGGGTATAATCGCATTACCAAAAGTAACTTGGGGAGGAAAGGAGTCATTTAGCTTACATTTTTACATCATAGTTTATCAGTGAAGGATGTCAGAGCAGGTACGTAGAGGCAGGAGCTAATGTACAGTCCATGGAGGAGTGTTACTTCCTGATGTGCTTCTCATGGCTGGCCTAGCCTGCTTTTCCATAGAACCTAGGACCTCAATCTTGCGGTGGCACTGCCCACAAAGAGATGACTCACATCAGTTACTAATTAAGAAATTGCCCTGCTAGCCTTCTGTTGTGTAACAAACTTTTCCTGGGGTGATGCAATAATTGTATCTTACTCACCTGAGATAGCCCTCAGCAGGCCAAAGTATGGATACCCTTAAAGTCTAATTCACCAGTTCAACGTTGATTCATGTGGTGAACCATGAGTTTTATTGGTACTTATTTTCAGGATTATGAGGTGTATTATTAAATATTTAAAGTAAATGTAAAGTGGTACTATGCCATGCTAACGCTGGCTATTCTCTGGCTCCAAGGGCAATCCCAGTACCATGGCTAGCTCCAGCAATTGCCCATCTAGTTCCCATGGTGGGTTGCTGCCACGCCAGCCCCATGCAATCTTCGCAGCTCTCTTGCTGTGGATTCTGCTCAGTCACAATTCCCAGTAACCTGTTAAAATTAAAACTCTAGAAGCTTGTAATTTAACAATCAGATTTATATTGGTAAATTCTTACCCCAAACAATGTCCACACAATAAAATCAGAGCCAATAGATATTGATATAAACTGAACACCTAGATAAGACAAATTCATCCCTTATGAGATATTCATAGCTACCTGTGGGTATGTAAAGCCACATAGGTTTGGGTTGTCTTTCTCCTCCATCTTCTCTCCTTCCCTTTCTTTCCTATCTCCTCTCAAAAACTTTATGCCAGCTTTTTTTTTTTTTTTTTCACTGCCCAATCACAGACCTTGCTTTATTTTGTGCCTTCTCTCACCTGCATATAGACATCAACACACCAGGAGGGGTTATTTAAAGGAGCAGAAATTACTCAGCTATACCAACAAAGTCAACCCCAACAGGGGTGACAGCTCATAAATCCACGATTTTGGAGCACACTGTAAAGTCTACAGGCAGCTAACAGGTTGGAGAATGTTCTTTCCAGGTCCTCAGTTGGACTTAACCACTTCTAGGAAGCTCAGATATTGTCTTGCTTTTTTACACGCAGATGGTCTGGTCTCAGTCTTTACAGATTGTGTTATATGGGAGGAGTCTTTGCAGCTTGGCTTCATTCAGCCCGAGGAAGACTTTCAACTTTTACTGCTCATTGTAGCTGGGAGGAGCATAGTGATTCTCGTCAGATTCAGCAACTTCCTGAAGCTATTTTGAGTTTCTGCTTTCCTTCTTAAGGAGCTTTCTGCAGGATGGTTGTTTTAATCTCTTGAGGAAACTGTTACACCACACCTTCCTACAGCAAGATTATATGGAGGCATTTTAAAATTAGGATTCCATATAAAAGTTGATGTTGGAATAATTTTCTGCCATTTAGAAAGGATTGTATTATTTAGAATGTGTTTTTATATGAGGTTAAGTTTAAACAACCAAATAAAAGCAATATTATGGTTGATAGTGTTAGGGAATATGACCAACAAAGAATATATAAGATTCTCCTAGGTTAGATATATTAATGTTTTGTTTCATAGAATTGGTGAAAGATTCAGTTGTTATTTATTTTGATTTACTTTACTCCGAGACAGAGTCTCACAAGGAAACTGTGGCTGTCCTGGAACCTCTAGTATTCTATCTTCCTTGCCTCCCAAGTCAGTTTTGTTTAAACTGTATTATATGTTTTTGAATTAGTTAATTTCCACAAAACAGTGCATTTGCCAAAGTATCATTAAAACTTAAAGTAATAGTGTATACTCCTCCATTCTAGAAGCCTTAATACCAGGCTTTGTTTCTCAGTGATGTCCTAGAGCTGGTTTCTGGACCTAGTAAATTGCCAAGTTAAAATAGATCTCAGAATCCTTACAGATTCCTAAGAAATTTACTGTAGGAGCTCCATGATTATACTAATCATCAAACTTAAGAAGTGCTTACTTTAGAAGTAATTATTACACAGCCATTTTCATATAAGTATATACTATATTTTGAGCAGATTACCTCTGTAAAACCACTTCTTCTTTTTAGACCAGGCCTAAATGACAGATTTGTTCTCATTCTGCCTTGGCTCCAAGTTTTATGCAGTGATCTTCAATGACTACCTTTGTGTAGTGTCGGGCTCAGGGAAAGTGTGAGGATGCTGGAGGAGAGTCAAACGCAGAAGTTTTCAGCAAGTGCACCCTACCAACTGAGTTACAACTCCAACCACTTAAAAACACTTTGAACTTTCATACTTTATTATTAATTTTCTTGCTTTGCACCTGTTTTCTTCTAACAGTGTTTGAACTGAGTAGCCTTTTGTGCAGATTATCATATAAATTTGAATAAAAGGTCTGAGCTCTAATTGACAGTGAGTTACTTTTGTTTCAGATTCAAGCATCTACTTTGCCAGTATCACACATTTCTCAGAAGTTAATCCCTTTACTGGAACAGCCTGTTACTGAAGATGGTAAAATTAACACTGCTTAGTAGAATCTTTTCTATTACATATGCCTAATGGAAGTTGTTTTCATTTTGAGGGATGTTTTCCTTAAATGATTATGTGTAGGGGTATAAACATCTTTTTCTTTTAACCTTCATTTCTCTGTAAAGAATAATTAATAAGAGAAATCAATAAAGTTATTAAAATTTATGTCATGTGTACATGAGAGACAATCAGAAATGGGGCTCTCAAAGCAGTGGTTAAATGTTGGGCTTCTAGGCAGAGGGAGGCAAGTTGTAGAAAGGTAACTTGGAAAAGAATGGCAGATGGCGGTAAGGGTTATCATGCAGAGTAAAGTCAGCAAGCTTAGCAGAAGCCCTGGCCATACTTCAGGGAAAGGAAGCACATTGGCATTGATGAAGTAGAAAAAAATAAACCCACAAAGTTGGTAGTTGGATGGGTCTAGGAAGAATTTGGGAAGGGACAGCAAATGTGATCAAAATAATTGTCTTAAATCCTCAATATTTTTTAAATAATTAAAAATAATACATTTTAAAAAACAGTACCTTTATTGTAGAGGGAGACAGAAGTGCAAACGTAATTTCCTCTGTATGTTCTGGAATCCATGCTAAAAGAAGCTAATGCTTCTCTGTGGTGTTGTAAACTAACCACCACAATAGCACCCTATGCAAGATGGCAGGCATCACTGGGAATATAGAAAATGCCAGGTGGCCGCAGTGTTCCCAAGTTGCCGAGACATGCTTTGCTTAAATTCTTTAAATAATATAAGTATTCTTTAAAGTTACATTTGTAGTGGAATCACTTAGACAATAATACATTCTAATTTTAATCCAAGAATCCATAGCAAAAATCATTAGTGAGTTTGGGATAGAAAAAAGAAGTTTGTAGATGCACATAATAAGAAATAAAAATGAATCAAGAAATTGATTTTAAGCTAAATATTAAATATTTTATAATTTTCATACATTTTATTCTTTGCAATGTTTATTTATTTAAAAGTAATTTCTATATTCTTTTTCTAGCTTTTGTGTTCAACTTTTAATATAGGCCCATAGCATTTTAATGCTTACATTTATTTCAGAAAAATTATAAAAATGTTTAGTATGTTATTTCTGCTGTTGACTAAAACAAAATATTTCATGAAATTTAGACTCAGAGGAGGAATTTTTTGATGCACCATGTAGTCCCTTGGAAGAGTGTCCTCAAATGTCATGTAGAGTTAAAAGTACTCGACAGAAAAAATTACAAAAAAAAGATTGTCCAATGAATCTTATTCAACTTAGGATGCGATTTGAAGTAGCAGAGGTAAGTTACGTGAGTGTGCATCATGTGAATTGTCATTTATACTTTGTCCAGCTCATCAGATAGGCTCATTGCTAATACACACTGCCCAAGGGATATTGAGACTTGGTGCATGGTTTTCTTCCATTTTTTAAAAGATTATCTTCCTAAAGAATTAGTGTTTAAGTGATATATTGTAGGCAGTTCTACAGTATATGTATGCTTTATATGTGTGGGGGGAATATAAAATCAATATTAAATTTAATTCATAACATACCACATACTCCCTCTTCTGCATTTATATATTATCACATATGTGACCTGTGTACTTTTCCTGTCTTCTACAGGTGTTGATTCAGTTTTATCACCTTGTGGGAGACTGTGAACTACCTGTGCTGGAAATGGGTGTTTTAGGATTGGGAACAGAAGTTGAGATTAGAACATTCGACTTGAAAGGAAATGCCTTTTTGAAAGAATTATGGCTAAAATGTCCAGAATATTTAGGTGAGACTATTAAATATGTAAATTACTTTCATAATTTGAATACCTGCCATAGAATTTTTCTGTACCTTAGATTTTGAAAGTCTAAAAAATGTCCGAGGCTATTATGTTTAAATTTATGTTAGTCTATTTTCTTTCCTCAGTACATTTTTATTTAAAATTTAATTATATCATTTACCTTTTCTCTTTCCCCTCCAGCCCTTCCCACAAATGCTCTACTTTTAAATAAACAGCATCTCTCTTTCTTTGAATATTACATATGTGTTTGTATATACAAATATACAAATAAAATATGCTGAGTCTGTTTTTGTTGCTTATATATGGCTTCATAGCTTAATAATTTTTGTATTGAATAACCAGTTTGGCATATCGCTCCTGGGAGAGGCTAGTTTTACCTCTCTCAGCAGACATTAGAAGCCTGTAGTTTCTTGTCTAGGGATAGGACACTGTGAAACATTCTCTTTCCATATTAGGATAGCTACTGCTATTGACATTGTCCTGGTCCTGCGTATGCAGCCATTTCGAGAGTTTGATAGCAGACTTCTGGCTCTTCCAGTCTTGCTGCTGCCTCTTCTGTGATGTTCCCTGAGTCTGAGGTGCAGGAGCTTTCATAAATGAATCTATTGATTTCTGTTTTGTGATTTTCTTCTGTGTTGGTCTTCATTTGCTATAAAGAGAGACTTCTTTAATGAGGGGTTGTATCTGCACTTAAATCTTGTTATTTGCGGCTAGGAACCACAGAAAAGAGAGACATTTATCTTTCTGTGTACGAATTACTTCATTAAATAAATCTTTTTAGGTCTGTTTTTTCACTTATTAGCTTCCTGACAGTGTGATATGTTTGCTAAAGTTGATGAGCATATTCAGTTATCTCCTGAAATTCATTATTTACATTAGTTTTAAATGTTTGTATTAAACTTTCAGTGTGTTTAGACAAATAGATAAAGGCAAGTTTCCATGGTGGTGGTATTATAAGCATGGCTTCCCTGGGCAGAGCCTCTGCATCCTCCACTCGTTCTACTGTGCTGCTGGCTTGACCTTTGTAATGCATATCTTACTGGAATAGTACCATGTACATCCTTTTTAAGGCTGGCTTCTTTTAGTGATCTATGTTTAAACTTCTCTTTATCTTTCCATGGCTTCACAGCTAGTTACTGTTGATCATTAAATCATGCTCCTTTGTGTAGAAACATTATGGGTTGCCTATCCACTAACTTCATAAATGACATCTGGATTTCTTCTGGGTTTTGGCAGTTATGAATAAAGATGCTATAAATATCTGTCCCAGTCAGGGTTTCTATTCAGCTTCCACTTCCATATCGCTGTTCATCACCAGAGGAAGTCAGGACTGGAACTTAAGCAGGTCAGGAAGCAGGAGCTGATGCAGAGACTATGGAGGAATGTCACTTACTGGCTTGCTTCCCCTGGCTTGCTCAGCCTTTCTTATAGAACCCTGGTCTACCAGCCCAGGGATGGCTCCACCCACAATGGGCTGGGCCCTCCCCACTTGATCACTAGTTGAGAAAATACCTTACAGCTGGATCTCATGGAGGCATTTCCTCAACTGAGGCTCCTTTCTCTGTGATAACTCCAGCTTGTGTCAAGTTGACACAAAAGCAGCCAGAACAATATCTATATGCAAACTTTGGTATAGAGCTAAGCTGCATGTTTCTTTGGGTAAATACTAAGGAGCATAAGCCCTAGATTGTGTGTTCAGTATACAGTGTTTTAATGAACCTCTAAACTCTTCCTGGGATATGTCATTTTTCATTTCTGCTGGTAATAAATAGGAGTGCTTGTTTCATCCCGGGCACATCTTGTTAGTGTCCAGGCTTGAGTCCTAATAGATATGTAATGGCAGTGTGATTTTCTCTGAGGACATATGATGTGGAGAATCCTTTCATGTGCTAATTTGTCAGAACTTCTTTGGTGAATGTCATCTGCTAAAGTCATAGGCTCTTTTATGAATCATGTATTAAATTAAGTAGTTTAGTTTACATTAGGTCAGAGGTGACGCATGGCATGGTTTCCCAGTTTCTACTTGTTTTCCAGCCTGTGGGAACTTGAGTGTGGTGGAATGTCACAGTTCTCTCTTGGTCTCCTAAACTTGAATGTGCTGGATTATTTCAAGTTATATTTTGATCGCAATAACTTGAGTATGGTTTACTGTGTCACAGTTATCTCTCGATCTCTCAAAGTTGAGTGTGGTAGATTGTCACAGTTGTGTATTTGTATTTGTGTTATTATATTACAGTCATCTCTTAGTCACACAAACTTGAGTGTGATGGACCATATTACAGTTATCTCTTAGTCACACAAAGAGATAATCATGTGTAGAAGATGTTAAATTTTGTTCTGTTATGTCAAAATTATGTGTAAATGAAGTAAACACATCTTTAGGGTTGAAAACTGTAGTGAGTACTACCTAAAATATGCAACTGGTTCATATACTCTTAAGCATTTAGGTTTGAATGCATATTATTCTGTTTTCTCTGCAAGACCATGATAATTAGTTTGTGGCCCTTTATCTAAGTTTCTAGATGCTGATTTTCAAACTATAAGTAATTTGATAATGACAGTTTTAAAGGCTCTACAGATACCTTTCCGCTAGCAGTTCTCATAGTATGTCTAGTTTTAAACTGGATCAGTAATATAACTAGTAATTATTTTATACTCCTAAGGCTAATTTCTATCTGGTACATAGAAAAATTAACATTTTTTGATCCATCTCAATAACTAGTGTTTTCAGAGCTACTCACTGTTTTCTTTCAAGGCATCATCATGACTCAATACTAGAATTTTTCATGCTCTAAAAATTACTTTGGTTCGTTAACAACTTGCCTATTTTTGTTCTAGGCTTAAGACTTTAGTGTTAGGTACAAAGCAAGAGTACATTGTATAGATAATGACTTTTTTTTTGAGTTTAAAAAGCAAAGAAAGGACCTTATTGAGGAGAATCTAGGGAAACAATTTTTCAATCATAATTACTAATTTATCTTCAGTTAATTTTCCCACCAAGAAATATTTTTAAAATTATTTTTAGATGAAAACAAGAAACCAGTTCATTTGATCACAACCCTGGATAACACAATGGAAGATTTATTAACATTGGAATTCATGAGGGTAAGTTTTTTTTGATCTTACCTGATAGGCCAGGTAGATGTGCTATTAAAGTAGGAAATTTTAATAGTGTGCTTAATCCATACTCTTAACATAACTTGTCGCTTCCTCTGAGGGTCTTTTGGTTTTGTCATTATGGTCATTACAAATACTTCCTAGAGCAAAGTAAGTTCCCTGTGTTCCAAAGGAAAAAAAAAATCTCTAAGTTGACTTTTCCTACCAGAGTACTGAAAAATAAACATGTTTAGGATTGATAAAATGTCTTATTGTATGTAATACAAGTTACCTGCTTTTTAACTGTCATTTCATTTCTGTTGACTCATAATATGTTTTAACATTTTGAGAATCTTAATATTTTTAAAAAGGTGGTGGGAGTTGGAACTTGAGAGATAGCTCAATGGTTAAGAGCATTGACTGCTCTTCCAGAGGTCCCGAGTTCATTTTTTCTCAACTATACGGTGGTTCACAATCATGTGTAATGGGATTTGATGCCCCCTTCTGGTATATCTGAAGACATCTATACTATACTAACATTCATTAAATAATATTTACAAAATTTTTATGAACCTCCTATATGCACTGTGGTCTGTTGATGAATTCTAAATTTTGACCCCCTGATGCTTTAATAATTACTTTGTAATAAGAATTTTGCCAAGACAATTTTTTGTACTTAAGAACAGTTTGCTTCCATGATTAGTGAAGATTTCTTTAAACTTTTGTTATTAAGTTCTTATCAGGTTTTAAAATATACAAAACCTAAAGAAAATGAATAAAGCAATTGTGTTATATACACATTAAATGGATTACTATTCAAAAAGAATAAATTGTGCCTTTTTCAATATTATTAGTCTGTAGGCCATGATGCACACACACACACACACACACACACACACACACACACACACACCTATATCACTAAGTATGTAACATAATATTCACTGTCACTTATGATTCATTTCTGTATAGTATACAAATCTTGAGAATATGCACCTATTAAGCAATTGTAGGTATAACATGCCTTTCTAACATGTTCTAATTGATACATTTTCTTTTTGAATAGGTTGAAAAAAATGCACCAAATTTGAAAAGTACCTATAACAATGTTTTACAACGTATTAAGGTATGACTATACGATTATTTATTTTAAAATTAGATACTGTATTCTTGTGCCTTCATATCTAACCAATAGTCATTTTATAATTGGAATCATAAGATCTCTGAGAATAAAGCTGATTCTTTTAAGTCATGCATTTTATACCATAAAACATATGGTATTTCAGAAAACATCAAGTCAGATTTTTATTGACCTAGTATTAAAGTCAGTTTTGTTCCATAGGTGTATTTTTCCTCGTTGGATATTCATTTACACACTGAAGCACTTCTGAATACAATGAATTATCTTAATAATACTCTCCCGGAATTAGGGGAAACTTCTGCCCCAGTGTCTGCTGCAGAGCCTGAAGACAAGGGAGATATCATTAAAAAACTCGGTATATTTATTTTAAATTTAAGATTTTTTGTTTCTGTCACCATTTGAAACAGTAATTATAGGCTCTGGTGTTGCTTTTAATTAAACAAATAATCTAAAATGATTCATTTTATATGCCAGGTTAATTTTAGAAAACAGCAATAAAGGAAACTGATTACTGCTAAAGAAAAGATGCTTATTTTGTAATAGATTTAAGAAATATTTGATTTAATTTAAAATTTATATGCAATGTTTTAGATTTGGAAAAGTATAACTGGTAGCATTTGAGTTTTATTATGGTCTCTTTTTAATTATAGTGCAGGCTAAGATTCAAGATGCTCTAAAATCCAAATGATCTTGAGTTTAATGGTGACGCTCCAAAAGCCTTTGATTGTAGAGCATTTGAAACTTCGCAGTAGAGATGCACTATCAGTTAGAATAACGAGCACCTTGCTTTCTATAATGACAGTGTCTCGAAGATGCAGTTATTGGTACAGTTTCTCATTTCAAGGGATTAGTCACCTCTAAGACTACTCTTTGGCCTGCTTGTTTTTGTATTTATTAGATAATTGTTTTTTTATAGAACTTTCAGTTCAGTAGGGGATCATTTATTTTCTCTTATAGTTGAATTATGAATATGTTTACTTGTGGTAATATTTTTATCTGCGTTCTAAATGTAGTGTGGTAATTACTAAATCTTTCCTTGTGTTGTTACAATGTGATTTTTGCTTTGTAGCTCTAAAGCTACCCATGAATGAAGATATTATCACCTTGCAGCTTTTGGCAGAATTATCTTGTTTACGGATTTTTATTCAGGATCAGAAAGAAAACATTTCTGAAATTAAGATTGAAGGTAATAACATCTCATAAAAGTATATTTAATATTAACAAATTGAAGAAGACAGAACAATTATTCATTGTTTTAATCCTTTAGGGCTTGATTCTGAGATGATTATGAAGCCTTTAGTCACTGAAATAAATGCAAAGCTAAGAAATATAATTGTGTTAGATTCTGACAAAATGGCTGTCTACAAAAAGGTGAGATTTTGTTTTTATTAAATACTAACACATCATTAAATATGTAATACTCGTATCAATTAAATAGTAGTTGTTATATATTACCAATGTGTCTTATGCATAATGGAGTTTAGATTCAGGTTTAGATTTATTAGCTTTGATACTTAATATTTGTGTGATCCTTTTAGTTATATAATTTAAGTTTTTATTTATAAAATTATAATTATTTTTCCCAAGTAAATGATATTCTTGGAACAAAGAGGCTTTTGGAGTGGTTGGGGGAGGAGTGTTGCTAATAATTCTTCTCACTTCAAAATAAATGTTCTATTCTTTAAATATCCTAAACTGCCCATTTCATGTAATGAGATTAGAAGTTGTGAACTATTTCAAGTGTATTTTCAAGGATGCCCATCATTTTACATAGATATTAAGAGACTCTTTTGAAACCAGTGTTGGTGGCTAGTTATTTTTGCTAGCAATTCTTGAATAATTAGGAATTTATGCAGAATGATGTGTTGAAGGAAGTGGTGACAAATACTAAAGTGTGAGATCAGAAAAACCTGCTCTTTGAGTCAGGATGTGAGCACTTAGAATTTGACAAGAGAGAAAATTTTTTTCATGACTGGACTTAGTCTGTTATCAGTATTATTATTCATTTTTTATGAGTATAAGTGTTTTGCTTGCATGTTTGTATATGTATGCATACTTTTACATACATGTGTATATGTTCATATATATAGTAAATGCACATATTAAAAGTTTTTTTATGTGTATGAGTGTTTTGCTTGCATGTTTGTATATGTATGCATACTTTTACATATGTGTGTATATGTTCATATATATATTAAATACACATATTAAAATGTTTTATTATACATAATGGAGTTTGTACTGCATACATATTTTATACCCACCAATGACAGAAAAGGGCAATGAATCCCCTGGAACTGTCATTACAGACAGTTGTGAGCCACCATGTGGTTGCTGGGAACTAAACTCAGATCCTCTGGAAGAACAGTAGGTGCTCTTAACTGTGAGCCATCTCTTTAGTTATGTCATCATTACTGATAAAAATCACCAACTAGATTTTTATGTGAGACTAAAGTTATACTTGTTTATATATGTATACACACACTTATTACTATATATATTAATAAAGTGTAATTTAGCACAATAGTCTCAAAACATGTATGAGTTATAGAAATAAGGAACAATAAACTTTTCAAAGTTATTAACTCCTCTGTCATTTTTACTTTAAGATTTATGATAAATACAAGAGAGTGAAGAATAGATTATACATTTTAATTTTTCTAAAAAGTGGTGCTCACAGAAATTAAATGATACACTAAAAGGCATACAGACAGTACCAGAAATGAGTTAAAGACCAGAAATGAATTATGCTAATTTTCTTCTGTAATTTTAAAATATGTATATGATTAAAATACAAGATAAAAGAGGAACAGATTGGAAAGTCTCTTCTATCTTCTTGATCCATTGTGTATTTTCTTTAAATGTTCCTTGAATTCCAGTGTACATAGTTTTTTAAATAAAATACTCTTATCGAGTCACCAAAGAAGCAGAAGTTCTTTTGCCCTGTATTAAGTTTTGTTGTCATTTTATGTTAAAGATACAATATTGTCCTCTGTGGGTTTGGGTTTTATTGATAAACTAAACTCATTATTGTTATAGATTTTAACTTTCAGACCAAGTCATTGTGTACTGGAACAACATTCTCCATTTACAAGTGAATTGTTGTATAGAGCTCTAGTTATTGGTAAAGACAAAAACAATTTCTTATATTACTACCTGATATTGTACTGAAATAAAACAGCTTGATGCTAATTTATTATTACCTTTTATATAAAAATTACCTTGGAAATTACAAGGTGTTTGTTGGTTTAAAGATTTATTTATTTAATGTATGTGAGTATACTTTTGCTGTCTTCAGACACGTGAGAAGAGGGCACCAGATGGTTGTGTGGTTGTGAGCCACCATGTGGTTGCTGAGAACGAAACTCAGGACTTCTGGAAGGGCAGCCAGTGCTCTTAACCTCTGAGTCATTCTCCAGCCCCCTAAATTTACGAGTTTTTAAGTGCTTGTTAATTCTGGGTAACAAATACAAATTGTGTGTGTGTGTGTGTGGCTTCATAAAATTAGTTGAAAAATTAGTCTTCTCTGACTCAAATTGAACCATTTTCCTGGTAATCTCTTATTTAGTCCAGACAATTAAAAAGAACTTGCTTGCTGTAAATGTAGGAAAACTTCAGCCTCAACCTCTTGACACCTATACTGAAAGCGACTTTGAAATATAATTTACCTGTATCTAATTTATACCTGGTTCCTTGGCTAGGTCACATGGAATACCTCTCCTTCTACACCCCCAAACCTCACTCGAAGTCATTATTTCCCTTTGATCTTGGGAATTGATGCTTTTTTTCCTCCAGGATCCTATCATGCCGTTCTCCTCAGCTGTCTCTGTAATGAAACTCCTTGTTGGCCTGCAGGCTAAGCTGTCCTGCTTTTGGGTGTAATCATGGTTGCCCATGACCATCAAATTCTGTCTCTTTATAAATAAAGGTCTTCTGAAGGATTAATTCATGCCAGTTGCTTTGTATCACAAATTCGTGTGAAATTTCTGTTGATTTCTCTTTTAAATGTTTGGTGTGTCAGCCAAGAATGTATATGGTTAAGCCTAGGATTGATTTTACTTTTTTACTACATTGTAAATTGCTACTACCACCATTGATTGTAACGGTAATTTATTAATCCACTCTGTATGCTTCTGGTGGGTGTGCGTGTGGCTCTGCACCTGCCCAAGAGCTCTGGATTCACTAATGAAAGACATGCACACACAACCTTTATATTTAACAGCCTTAACTAGCTCAATGGCTGGTCACTTCCAAACCTCCTTGTGGTTCTTACACACTCCCTTTCTGTATTTCTGAATTAATACTTGCTAAATGGATATTTTATTTCTGCTGCATTAGACCCAATTTGAGGAGTAGCCCTTTGGGCCACTTTCCTGGGTTCTTACATGTTGGTGGGCTCCTAAGTCAAATCTTTTGTTTCCTGTCATGATGATGATTCTTCTTTCCTTTGTCCAAGAAATCTAAAATTTCCACCTGTTTCCCTGCCCAGCCAACCATTGTCCATTGGCAACTTTATTTCCCAATTAGAATCAACTGGGGGAAGGCTTCCTTTAGCCTAAGTGCCTACACTGCAAAAAGTTTTTTTTTTTTTTGGGTAGCACAGTTAGCATTAAAACATAAGCTGCTACAATTGATAACTATTTTTTAATTTAAATAATTATCATAAATTCCATTCACATCTGAATATTATTGTTTAGCTTTAAGGCTATAAAAATTTAAGCACGTAAAAGTTTACTATTGAGGTCACTAAACTTGTAGAGTTTCATCTGCCTGCCTGGATGTGAGTCCCAGGTTTTCTAGGTCTTTATTTTAGAACTGTGTCTTGTACTAGTTACTTTTTCTGTTTTTATGATAAACCATTCTGTTAAAAAAAAATACCTTGGGGAAGATACAATTAATTTTATCTTACAACTCCAAGATTATAATCTATCACCAAGGGAGCCAAAGTTGGAACTCAAGCAGGAAACCTGGAGGCAGAACAACCATGATGAAACAAGTGCTTCTTGGGATCTCAGTAGGCTCTGGGGATCCATCTAAGTCACAGTAACAAGAAAAGTAACTCTTACACCTACTGTCTACAACCTCAATACTAAAAAACCAAGTTTGTATGTGTCAGGAATATGGGACGACAGCCTACAGTATTAAGAAAAGATCCAAACGTGTAAAAAGATACCTTTCTATGGAATAAGAGTAGAGGGAAGGTCAAAATGTTAGCATAGAGCTGAATCTTAGCAACTTAGCCTCCACGGTAGGCAGAATAGACAACAGCAAGAGTATAAGGCAGTGCTGAAGTCTGTAGACTAGGCATGGCCGTGCACCTTTAATTCCAGCACTCTGGAAGCAGAGCAGATCTCTACGTTTAGAGCCAGTTTCTCCCTTCCAGACCCCCTCCCCTGCTTCTATGAGGGTGTTCCCCCCTCCCGCTCCTCAGCTCTCACTTCATTCCCCTAGTATTCCCCTACACTGGGTAAATGAGCAAGGACCAAGGGCTTTATGCTTATGGTAACTAGTGGGATTTCAATGCATGCTATCAAACCTCTAAAAGAATTTAGTACTGACAAAAATATATTCATAAAGTGTTATGCCAAAATGCCTTTAAAAATCTGTATATGCATCCCTCTTTTTTAAAAATAAAGTTGCAAGAGAAAAAAAATTCCTGACCCTCTGTGTATCATCCCTGTCTCATTTCATACCTGATCCTGCCCCCTTTTCACTCCTTCCCTTCTTCTCTTCTCCCAAGTCCCTCCCACTCTCTACCTCCTGTGAGAATTTTGTTCCCTCTTTTAAGAAGGACTGAAACCTCCACATTTTGGTCCTCTGTCTTGAGCCTCATATAGTCTGTGAATTGTATCTTGGGTATTCTGATACAATTTTGGGCTAATATCCACTTATCAGTGGGTGCATACCATGTGTTTTTCTTGTGACTAGGTTACTTAACTCAGTGTGTTCTAAGTAGCAGGTGCCAGACCAGCCAGGGCTACATAGAGGAAAGAGAATGCTGTTACTCAGCTGGCTTTCTTATTCTTTACCTAGCCCATAGGTATGGTCTTTCCTTAGTTGATTTCCCATCCCCTACAGACAAACTGAAAGCTGGGCCTCACTAACATCCAAGGTATCTTCTTCCCATCCCTCCCTGACCCCACAACCCATGCCTTGGGCCCTTTGAAAGAATTCATTTATTTATTTTTATGTGTATGGATATTTCGTCATCGGTCTGTGTGTCAATTGCTGTACCATGTTCTTGTCTAGCGTCCATGGAGGCCAGATGAGGTTGTGGAATCTTGTGAAACTGGTGATACAAGTGGTATAGAGCTACCATGTGACTAGTAAAAATTGTACCCTAGTCCTTTAGAAGAGTTCTTGGTGCTGGTAACCCCTGAGTTATCTTGCCAGCCTTGAGTGGGATGGATGGAAGTGTTTTCACTTTTCCAGGACCTGTTCCAAGTCAAACCTTCATTTTTCCTTAAGCATTCCTAACAGAAGCCAGCAAAGTCCCTGCCATGGAGGAGGTATTTACTATGTTTTAGTTTCCCAGGCACTTTGGATCTCACATTGGTGTTCCCCCAACCTTCATGTTTTAGCAGAATTGTTCTTACTTAACTCACATGGCATTTGCTATCCCTGCCTCATGGAATTTTGTAATCTCTCTCCTGATTTTTCTTAGATGATGGCATATTTTGTTGTCTTGTTATCTCATATTTCCAATAGTAATGAGTAATTACACTAATTTTTTGGCTGTTTGTTATCATTGTTAGGGTTTGAAATGATCTAAAGTTTAGCTTTATGGACTACATCTAAAGCCTGACTTCCTTTCTTGCATTTTGTCCTTCTGCCTTCCAAAATTGTTCATACTTTGTTTTCTTGGGAACTGTTGTTCCTTGTTTGGTTTTCCTGGTGCTTTTCAACCTGTTCTTACATTAAAATGCAAGAATAAAAAAAACTATACACTTAATACTCTGTTCCAAATTTTAAAAAACATAGTTTCTTGTCTTCTACATTTTTAACTGGTGATATGGAGCTGCAAAGTATAAGCTGCCATAGGCAATTCGTTTTTAGTAATTAAAACAATTCTTAACCAATAAAGAATGGGAAGTTTAAATCTGAGATATTCCGATGAAGAATATGAAGAAAAAGATTCAAAGTCTTGGACCTAGAGGAATTAGACACTGAGTACATGGAATCTGTGCCTGTGGTGTGTCACAGCTTTGAAAGTTAACTAAAGATGTTTCTGTGGTGACTATAGTGCGAGGCAGAAAGTCCAAGTGGGATATGGATCTCTTCTTCATAAAAACACGACAGCAACAGGAAACACGTTAGGATACAAATTCTAATACAGCGATTGGAATCGCCGTCTCATTTGTGCTTTCTCAAATTCCTGGAAGATCTTTCCAAATAGTAGAATGTTATTATTTTGCTTAATTTCATTTTTGTCTTGGGGAACATTACTTCAAATATTGATTGTAACATTTGGTGTTCTTCTCTCCTTAAGGCTCTATATATCACTGGAAAAGAAGTTTTCAGCTTCAAAATGATTTCTTACATGGATGCAACTGCTGGCTACGCATATACAGATATGAGTGTGGTTGACGTTCGAGTTCATTTAACTGTTGGTTGCATTGAAGTAGTGTTCGTCACAAAATTCTTATATTCTATATTGGTAAGTATTTTAATAAAGATGAAGACCCATCTTAAAAATTATGCATGCATTAAAATTTTAGATTATGTACATAAACACATGTGTGTATGTAATATATGTTTACACACACACACACACACATATATATATATATATATATACACATATATACATATATATTTATAATTTTTTTTTAAGATATGTCCCTAAGATATGACCCTAGCTGGCCTGGAACTTATAGAATAGACCAGTCTGACCTAGAACTTACAGAGACCCACCAGCATTTGCCTCCCAAGTGCTGAAAATTAATACGTTTCATCATGTCTTGTCTCATAATATATTTTACAAATTAAAACTAAAGCAATCAATGGATATTTTTTATCTTTGCTTTTTCTTTGTACAAAAATACTTCATAGAAAAGTTTTATAGTATCTTCAGGTTAGAATATTACATTTGGTTAAAAGAATTTTAATACAGAATAGAAACCAAAGTAGGAAGATTTGTACAAATACATATATGTACATATTTAAAATAATTTGTTACATACCTTAATACCCAAAATGTTTAGCACTTCTTTTATATTATATTTTGGCAAATACTTTAGTTAATTGGTTAACATATTCATGTATAGTATAGTATTTTAAAATGTACATATACATGCACATACATATATAATATGGTATACTTTAATTGAACTTACTGTTTAAATCATAAGTGTAAACATTTGCATTTTCTGCTTTCCTATTCAAAAACTATATACCAAGTATACATAAAGTCACCATTAAGAAATTAAGAAAATTATACTTTGGATTCAAGATAATTTCATTTTATAGATACCATAGGCTTTGAGATGTAAAATTGGATGTTGAAATGATTTTTCCATAGAACTGAGTTGTTTAGTTCTGCTTTTCATAAGTTTCCCATTCCCATTGTACACTTGCAGTCAGCTATTTTAATTTTCCTGCTAGTTCACCAATTTCTAGTCTCTTTGTTGTTGTATTTGTGTATGTTTATGCAAACTAGACCATATATGTGCATCTGTGTGTCTTCCTTAGTTGCTCTCTACCATAAATATTAGAGTAGAGTCTCATTCAGCTTGCTGGTTTACCTAGCTCAGTCAGTGCATCTCCTCCATACTCTTACTGACTGCTGAGAAGAGAGGGTACCACACCAGCCTGTCTTTCTTTGTGGTACTGAGGTGTGAATAAGGGCTCCCTTTCCCCTCATCCTCACCAGCACTTGTTTTCTTGATCTTAGCCTTTCTAACTAGGTAAAGATGATTTAATTTGTACTTTCCTAGTTGATAAGGGCACTGAACACTTTGTAAGATATTTTTTTAGCTATTTTTATTTGTTTTGAGTTCTTTTTGTTTAGAGATATTATCTCATGAATCTTTTCAGTTGTTGATTGTTGGGGTTTTTGTTTTGGCATTTTTAAAAAAATTCTTTATATACTCTGGATAGTAATCCTTTCTTGGATGTATGTCTGGCAAAGATTCATTTTCTGTGGACTTAATCTTTACTCAGTTGCTTATTTCCTTTGGTGTACAATGTTTAGTTTTGTGAGGTCCCAGTTGTCAGTTTTTGGCCTTTCTTCAGGACATCCCTGGAGACTGAACTCGGGTGTTCACCTGGTAGCACACAGTCCTGAGAGTTCTTAAATACTTCATAGACTTTTAAATCTAAATTGCAAACTTGAGTGAACTGTAAGGAGTAATTAGGTCTTACAGAAAGTATACCACAAAGAAATAATACTATTGAATAGTCAAATATCCCTTTTGGCATTGTTCTTGTGACTAGACTTTTATTTTGTAACTATTTTTGCTGCCATTTGTTTTGTTTTATGAAGATAGAATTACAGTTAAGATAATTTATAACTGTTTAATGTTTTATTAAATGTAATATAATTAATATCCTTGTACTACCTTTATAGGCATTTATAAATAATTTTCAAGCAGTTAAGAATGCCTTGGCTGAAGCAACTGTTCAAGCAGCAGAAATGGCTGCTGATGGTGTAAAGGAACTGGCCCGAAAGAGCTCAAGGTTTGCATTGGATGTGAACATCAAGGCTCCAGTTGTACTCATCCCACAGTCTCCAGTGTCTCGGAATGTGTTTGTAGCTGATTTTGGATTAATTACAATGAAAAATATATTCGTTACTGTAACAGAGACCCAGAGTAACATTCCACCTGTAATCGATTTGATAACAATAAAGTTGAGTAAAATGAGGCTATACAGGTAAGCTTTTTGTGTATTTGTGTAAAAAAAAATCTTTTCCCTAATTCTTAGACTGAAGAACTTGATATCTTTAGAATTCTCTTTATTGTGTGATTTTAGTTTACTATAACTATACTATATAATTTTTAAAGATTTTTTAAGTCTTCTAGCTAGATCAACTATAGCCTTTCAAACAACAACCTAGACATACTTAAACTGCTCCTTAAATAATGAAAATATTTATTATGTTTTCTCTTTTATTTTCTATTTTTGTTACATCGTTTTGCCGATTAGATTCAACCAAAGCACATTAACTTTATGACCTCAAAGCTCCTGTTTTTTTATCTTATTTCTTCTTTCATTATCTTGCATTCACCATTTTTTAAAATTCTAAGTTCCTTTAGTTGGAAGCTAAGATTATTGATTTTTTTTCCCCCAATGTAAGCCAAGCTTCCATAAATTTAGTTCCTCTCCAGCTTCCTTGGTTCCTCTGAATACTCATGAAGTCCTAGCTTAGTCCTCTTTACTTGTTGTAATTCATCTGAAAGCAATTGTAAACTGAGGCAAGTCATAGGCTTACCCCCAACCCCCAGCCTCACCGACTTTTCAACCATTTTGGAAGAACATGTTTCAAGAAGGAATGTGAATCTGGTTTGTCTCATTAATCTGGGATGAGGAAAATGCTTATGTCAGTTGAATATTTTAGCATTGGTGTGTGTGTGTGTGTGTGTGTATGTGTGTGTGTGTGTGTGTGTGTGTGTGTGTATTATTGATAAATAATCCCTACTTTACCGGATTGTTAAGGTACATATAGTATGTTGAAAGGATCATAGAAAAGTGGTCAAAAGGGAGACACAAGTGAGGAATAGGGAAATAATTCGGTAACTGACTAACTTACAGAAAAATTACAGTTAACTCACTCCTTTGTAGATAAAGGAGCTTACCAGTTACAGGAAATTTAAAAATAGACTTAATAGTAACTTATTGTTAAGTTGATGTGGGGGTTAGAAGAAAGGAGATATGAAAATTCTCTTTAGGTATAATATTCAGAATTTCTATTTTTGATAATGCATTTGAGTGAGAAGAGACAGAATAACAACAAGAAAAAAGGAAAGTATACTGGCAATACTTGTTTATGTAAAGAACAGAATAACTTAGAAATTAATAAATGGAGAGCTCAAAATACCTAGGCAATTGATTGTATATTCTGGATACTAAAAAACTCTTTTAAAAATTCTTAGACATGAATAGATAGTTTTTGAAATTGTTGGAGTGAGCAGTATTAAATAAACAGACTTTAGAGTGAGGCATGTAGGAAGGAATGATGAGGAATGCAGACCTGGCATCAGTGGGAGGGGAGGCCCTGAGTCCTGTGTGTAGTCCAGCACAGGGGCATGCTAGAGTAGGGAGGCAGGGGTGGGTGAGTGGGTGGAGAAGCACCCTCATAGAGACAATGGCCAGGGGCGAGAGTGGAGGATAGGATGGAGGGGTTCTGGAGGGGTAACCAGGAAGGGTAATATCATTTGAAATGTAAATAAGTAAAATTAAATTACATTTTAAAAAATATTTAATTTTTATGTATTTAATGTGAATGAGTATTCCTCCTTCATGAACACCAGAAGACGGCATCAGATTCACGTACAGATGGTTGCGAGCCACTATGTGGTTGCTGAGAATTGAACTCAGAACCTATAGAAGAGCAGTCAGTGCTGTTAATGGCTGAGCCAGCTCCTAAATTACTTTTTTTATTTGTTTGATTGCTTATGAAGGAGAGGACACAAGTTCTTGTTAAGGTCAGAGGATGACAGTTGGGTCTCTCCTTCCACTATGCAGGTACCATGTTAAGTCCTCAGGCTTGGAGGCAAAAAACTTTAACTTGCTCACACACCTCACTGGCTTTGTCCTGGTTCACTTCTGGCAGTTGTTCCTTTTTTTTTTTTTAATATATATATATATATATATATATATATATATATATTGAACAAATTTATTTTAAAAAACAAAAAACAAAGATAAATGTACAAATTTTAAGCATCTTTGCATAAAAGTATATGAATACATTTTTGTCAGTGCTTGGCTTTTTTTTCTAAGGTTTGATAGTGTGCATTAAGATCTTACGACTTACGTATAAAACAAGATGTAACCTGGCATTAGTCAAGTTTTCTTGGTATGTAAGGATTAAGCATAATGATTTTTTCTTTTCTTTTCTTTTTTTTTTTTCTTGAACTTCACACAGTCTGTGAGTTGTTTCTGGGGTGTTCAGAGCTTTCTGGGGTTAGTATCCCATTATCAATGACTGCATATTATGTCTGTTCTTTTGTGACTGGGTTATCTCACTCAGGATGATATTCTCTAGATGCATCCATTTTCTTAAGAATTTCGTTAGGTCATTGTTTCTGATAGCTGAATAGTACTCCATTGTGTAAATATATTACAATTTTTGTATCCATTCATCTACTGAAGGACATCTGGGTTCTTTCCAGCTTCTGGCTATTATAAATAGAGCTGCAATGAACATTGTGGTGCATGTATCTTTGTTGTATATTGGAGCGTCTCTGGAGTATATGCCCAGAAGTGGAATAACTGGGTCTTCAGGTAGTACTATGTCCAGTTTTCTGAGGAATCGCCAGACTGATTTCCAGAGTGGTTTACAACCCCACCAACACTGGAGAAGTGTTCCTCTTTCTCCATATCCTCGCCAGTATCTGCTGTCATCTGAATTTTGGCCAATCTGACTGGTGTGAGGTGGATTCTCAGGGTTGTTTTGATTTGCATTTCCCTGATGGCTAATGATGTCAAGCACTTCCTTAGATGCTTCTCAGCCATTCGATATTCCTCAATTGAGAAAGTTTTGTTTAGCTGTGTACCCCATTTTTTAATAGGGTTGTTTAATTCACTGGTGTCTAGCTTCTTGAGTTCTTTGTATACCTTGGATATTAGGCCTCTATCTGATGGTAAAGACCTTTTCCCATTCTGTTGGTTGCCGTTTTGTTTTCTTGACAATGTCCTTAGCCTTACAGAAACTTTGCAATCTCATTAAGTCCCATTTGTCAATCTTTGACCTTAGAGCATGAGCCATTGGTGTTCTGTTCAGGAAATTTTCTCCTGTGCCTATGTGTTCTAAGGTTTTTCCCTACTTTCTCATCTAATAGTTTTAGTGTACCTGGTTTAATGTGGAGATCTTTGATCCACTTGCACTTGAGCTTTGTCTAAGGAGATAAGAAAGGGTCTATTTTCATTCTTCTGCATGCTGAGTGCCATTTGGACCAACACCATTTGTTGAAGAGGCTGTCCTTTTTTCCATTGAATGTTTGCAGCTTCTTTGTCAAAAATCAGGTGACCATATATGTGAGGGCTCATTTCTGGATCTTCTATTCCATTGCTGGGCATATACCCCAGAGAAGCTCCAACATACAACAAAGACACATGCACCACAATGTTCATAGCAGCTCTATTTATAATAGCCAGAAGCTGGAAAGAATTCAGATGTCCTTCAGTAGATGAATGGATACAAAAATTGTGGTATATTTACACAATGGAGTACTACTCAGCTATCAGAAACAATGACTTTATGAAATTCTTAAGAAAATGGCTGCATCTAGAGAATATCATCCTGAGTGAGATAACCCAGTTACAAAAGAACAGACATAATATGCAGTCACTGATAATTGGACACTAGCCCCAGAAAGCTTTGAACACCCCAGAAACAACTCACAGACTATATGAAGTTCAAGAAAAAAAAAAAAAAAAAAAAGAAAATGAAAATTTATTATGCTTAATCTTTACACACCAAGAAAACTTTGACTAATTCCAGGTTACATCTTGTTTTGCATGTGCTTTATGCTCGTTGTGACTAGTAAGATCTTAATGCATCCTATCAAACCTTTAAAAAAACCAAGTACTGACAAAAATGTATTCATATGCTTTTATGCAAAATGCTTAAAATCTGTACGTTTATCTTTGTTTTTAAAATAAAGTTGTTCAATTAAAAAAAAAAGGAAAAGGAGAAATATTGGGTTCCAGCATGTGACTCTGGATGCCCTGTTGGTAAACATTGTGTAATTTCTTAGATCACAATATGAATAGACTCTGAAGTGCATAGTGAACAAAGAGACTTGGTCCCATTTTAGGTCATTATGTATAACATGGTGTGTAATTCCAGCTCCTGTAAAGATGATTGCTTTAAGTCTGATGGTATAAAATTAATGTTAAAAGGCAGTAAATAAATAAATAAATAAAATTTGCAGTTTTATTCCAGTATTTTGTATTGATAATTAAGCAGCTTTGATTTGAAGAAAACTGAATTGCTGATAAGCAAATATTACTGAAGTTATGGGAACTGGCTTTTAACTATTGAATGTTATATTGATGGTTAATAAGATAGGAGAAATAAAAGACAAGGACTTAGTGATATTAATAAAAAATAGAAATATTTTAAAATTGAAGATTCAGATTTCTTAAAGATGAGTACAGACAAATTTTTGATGGTGGTATCATAAGTAAAAGATAATGAACTTGGGTGTTATTATTCTTAAAGTTATGATAGAGTAGCAAACTGCCCATTACTGCAAGTTATGGGACTCTATACAAGTTATATTTCATTTGACATTTTAAATGAATGATGCATTTAGTGAAGAATCTATACTAATTTGTTAACCAACTCTAGAAGTTCCATAAATTATAGAAAATGTAAAGTGGGAGATTTTTGTTTTATTTTTGTTCATTGCTTAGTTGTTTGACATAGCATGTTATATAGTAGGACAGTACTCATGGGAATCCTCCTGCCTTAGCCTCTCAAAAGCTAATTCAAGACATTATTACATCCAAAAAAACCCCACATTAACAATAGCTCTTAGTGTACAATAATAACTATAACTCTAAGTTAAAGCTGTTTTAAAAACCTGGAGAATCTAAGCTGTAAAAACTTCCTTGTTTGGTTTAAAGAAATGGTAGATGTATATTAAGTGACCTGCATTCAAAATAGACTGACAGCTTATGTGTCAGTATTTGTAGCACTTAAATTGTAGTAGTTGTTGTATCTCCAAAATAATTAACTTATGAATATAAAAGTTGCTAACTCTTTTTACTCTCCAGAGTTAACAGTTAATTTATTTGATCTGGTTTGTTATATTTGCATATATATTTAACAGTATAATTATATTTTAAGTTTTGTGTTTTTAATTTTTAATAATATGTCTCAGTACTTTTTTAAGTTCATATTTAAATTTTTTAATTTTATAGAGAGATTTTACTTATTTAGTCACTTGTAACTGATGCAAATTAGAAATCTGAATATTTAGCTCACTGTACTCAGAATTATGCTTATGGTAGAGGGACAGGGATGCTGGGCTATTGTACACATGAGCTGACAGTGGTTACAACTTTTTCTAGAGTGTGTTCCGTATATTTTGTTTAGTGTTTTAGAAATGTATTTTTTAAATTTCTTTTTGCTGTCAAACTAACAATATCAGGAGTGATAGGAGTGATATCTTTGTCTATCCGTACTCATGTAGTAATTTGCTCAGTGTTAGAGGATAAATCTTTTCTGTATAATCAATTCTTTGAAATAGAATTATTTAGTTATGGAACAGAACCTTTTTTTTCCTGAAAAGTCATATTCAAAAATTCAATTTAGTTTTTGTTTTATCAAACATGAAAACAAATTGCTTTGTATTTACGAGTACCTATTTAATTTCTCAAATCTCATTGTAAATATTCATTACATGCCATATGCTAGCTATATACCATGAGCTAAGAACTACTAAAACAACTTAAAACTTCAGAATAAGCTACAGATCGACTTTCTTTCATAGAACCTTCTGAGGCTATAAAGAAAAATGCATAAGTACACGTATGCACACAGTGCACACATAATCATGTATGCTTACACAAATATGTTAATATATTTTTAAAAGTTAAATCATGCTATTAATATTCATCATGTAATAAAAAAGTTCCAGGTATGTTTATAGGATTATAGGAAAAGTTATTGAGTAGTAACTAGTAAAAACATTTTTTCCACTGGACGTAATCTTTTTACACAGCAATTACATTTTTTTCTCTAGACAAGAAATTTATTCAGAGATATTTATGGAGTTTATATTTTCATGAAAAACAAAGACACATAACATTTTATAGCCATGTGTAATGCATAAATATTAGTTTCATATCTGTATGTGTATTTCCTTGTGGAGTTTTAGATATCTTTACTCACTACTATTAAATAAAGATTTCAACTATGTATACTTATTTAAATGTAGTTTTATTCTAGTGACTTCATACCAAATATTCTGAGAGATCCCTAATTACACCCATGATTTCAAGGGTGATCTGGTAGCTAAACTTCAAGTCATCTTTTAACCTAGTTTAGGCTTTAAGAGATGCAAGCATTTTGAACTGGAAGGCAACAAGAAGAGAAAGGGCCAAGTGCTCCAGTTCTAAGCCAATTTTGTTATGAAGACAATAAAATCTTAACCTTTCAAAAAAAAAAAAGATTTGAAGGTAATTAAAATCTAAGGGATATCACTGTTGAGTAACCAGTATTGTCACCTAAAGGTCCTAAGGAAGCTTCTGTGGAATTACAATATCCCTAATGGAATTTGGTGACCTACTCCTTTTCAGGTTTCCTATAATCAGTCTGGAATGACAAATGGTGCATCTTTGTATGAAGTTGTGCATATTCTATGTTTTGATCCACAGACAGAGAAATTTCCTATCGTGCAACTTTGTTTCTTGTAGAGTAGGATGGTGTTCTGCTACATGTGTATTAATATAAAATGCTTCTTAATGAGATTTTTTTTGATTTTTGTTCACTGATTTCATAGAGGTAATTCTGTACAACTTAGTGGTTTTGACCTTTCCCTGTTTGCAAAATCTTATTTTTATACGTTACAGTTCAGAGAAAGTCACTTAGGTTTCTAGTAAGATGGGACATACATCTTATTTTGATATTTAATTATATTTTTCTCTACAAAGAAGTTGCCAGTGTATCCTACTTAATAAAGAACAGTACTCTAGAATTAATGATACTCTCTTTCTGACTGAATATATATATATATATATTTTTTTTTCTAATAGGTCTCAGTTTATGAATGATACATACCAGGAAGTGCTGGACCTGCTACTACCTCTGAACCTGGAAGTGATTGTTGAACGAAATTTATCCTGGGAATGGTACAAGGAAGTTCCTTGCTTTAATATAAAAGCTCGGCTAAAACCCATGGAGGTAATGTTTTTACTGCTCTTGATTTCTATTAGGTTTGAATTGGATTTTCTTGGCAACATAAATTTCTTTGCTAGATTTTAAGACTGTGGTTGGCTAGAATTAAAATAGTAGCTTATAAGCTAGAATTCATTTAATGTTCCTTTATGCTAGATTTTAAATGTACATTGACAGAAATGCTATCATGCCTCTGTCTTCATGAGACTTACCACCCTGAACCAGGTTTCTTGTGAAGGTGGTCTAAAATATGTAATTTATAGCAAGAAAGTAAAGAAGAAGAAAGTAAACAAGGTCTGAGGAAACATCTCAGTGGGCGAAGCACTATATAAATGTGAGAACTGAAGTTCTATTTCCTAATGTAAAATGGAGCTGAGCATGTGCTGTGTCTACATGTAAAGTCAGCACTAAGAATGTAGAGACGTGACTCTTGGAGAGGCAAACTGGCTATCTGACTGGCAAGTCTGGGTTCAAAGGAGAGAAACCCTAACCTCAGAAAATAAAGAGGGGAACAATTGAGATGACACCTAGCATCAGTTTGGGCCTCCATATACATACGTGCATGTGTCCTTACGTTATAAGTACCACATACATATTCAAAGCAATAGACAAGTAAAAGTTATAATTTTTATAAGTTACATGAAGGTAATTTATTTGATAGATATGATAGTCAAGAATTTATGGAAAGGTCTAGGCTATTTGACACTATTGAAATATATGAAATAACTTAGCACAACACATATGGATGTGTGTGTGCTGTGTGTGTGTAGAGAGATAGGGAAAGAGAGTTCTAGAATAAAGAGGTAGATTACCTCATGTGTTACTTAGTAATTGGTTGACATTGAATAGAAAAATCATAAATTCATATTTTTCCCTGTTGAAAAGATAGAAATCAAATATTTTGCATGTTTTGCTGAATAGCAGCATACACTCTGGAATGTTTCTTTCAGAAACCTACTTAAGTTTTCTCTGTTCCCTCAACCTACAACTTCACTGTCTGTTTATATAAAAGATTATATTCAGAAAGACCTTTAAGTCAGAATCATATTCAGATTTTAATACAGGCTAACTAAAAGTCTTTATGATCTTAGCGTATATATGTTCTTTAATTTATGAGGTTGAAGAGGGTAATTTCTTTTTTAAGGTAAATATTAAAAGTCTCTGTGTTAGGCAGACTACAGTAATGTCTGTCACCTATCATGGAAAAATCCTTTGCTCTTAGATCTGTTATAAGCAGATTTGTGTGTGTGTGTGTGTGTGTGTGTGTGTGTGTGTGTGTGTGTGTGTGTGTGTTGAGTAGAATAACTAACTTAGCAGTCCCCCAGGAAAAACGCTTTGTAGAATGTTGAGGTGATGCTGCAGCCTGCCTGTAAATAATAGGCTGTTCTCTGTAAGGGACTTGTGAGGAAGATGAGTCTTCCCTTGTTCTAATTCACCAGATCATTAGCCACTGTTGAAGTACATTAAAGAACAGATATATTTAGATCACTCCTCCTTAAATTTAGAGTGTCAATGAAAGAATAGAATTGAATTTATTAATCTCATGCATGTATACCAATACTTCAGTTTGTGAGTTTTTAACTTGTAGTAATTTTTATGGTTATTCTTAGATCTTACTCTTACATGTAAGGTCAGCAGTCCTAGGATCCTTACAGTCCTTCCAACATCTCTATCTGCTGCTTAACAAAAATATAAAATGACGATTAAAATCAGTATCTGATGGACATTTACTAGGTTGTACTAATTAAGACATGTAGTTTGTGATTATACTAGGTGCAATTCTTGTTTCATAGTAATCACAAATTAAGTGTTGTAGTAGAAAAAAGAGTGCAAGTTTGCAGGCATAGGCTGTATGAATAGGTACACTCGGACATGTTAAGTGAGTTATATCTTTGAAATATAAAGGGGCAATGCAAATAACAGTTAAGGTTTGTGAGATTAAAATTACCTCATTTAAAAAGTAGAAAGTAATTGTAGAAGTGAGCATAAAGTGGTTAAGAAAGTTGTCTTAATCAAATTCATAAAATTAAAAGTTCAGATTCCTAGAATCCATGTTAAAAACTGAATGTTTGTAATCTTAGCTCTTAAGAAGATAGATAGGTAGACCCTGTTCAAGGAGAGAGTCTCTCAAAAACAAAACAGACAAGAAAGCAAAAAAGGTATATGCATATGTATGCACATATATCCCATCACAAACACACACAAGAATCAAACTTGCACATTCTTTTTGCATTATGCTTTCACGTTAATTGCAGGTCGTTAGAGAAACAACACAAAAGCATGAGAGTCATGAGTAGTTTTGATATGAGGTATTCATGCATAGGCTACAAAATTCAAGATTGGCAGGATAAGTCTGTAGAATATTTAAACAAGGGATGAGAAGGTATTTTTACAGTCAAAAGGCACTCTGTTAACAGAATTCTTGCTTGAGGGAGGTCAGGCTTTTTTTGTCTAAGTAAATGCCTTCATGTGATGTTTGCATAAGAATGGCCCCATACCCTCATATATTTGAACTCTGATGGGATTAGAAGGATTAGGAGGTATCCATTTGTTGGTGGACTTGTGTCATTGTGAGTAAGCCTTGAAGTTTTCAAAGCCCTGCCTGATCCAGTCTCTCTTGGCCTGCTGATGAGGCTGTAGTTCTCAGCTACTGCTTCAGCACTATGGTTGCTTTCATGCTCCCTGCCATGATGATAATGGATAACCTTGTGAAACTGTACATAAGCCTCCACTTAAATTTTTTATCTTTTTAAGAGTTGCCTTGGTTATGGTGTCTCCTTGTAGCAATAGAACAGTGACCAAGACACCTCAGGTGATTAGATGAGATCCTCTTACATTGTGGAATTACTCATTCTTTTTTGAATTAAACATTAATTTAACCTTTACAAAAAATAATCTTTATAGAAATATTTTGAGTAATGTTTGAAAAAATATCTACCTACTTATGACAAAGTGAACCTGACACCCAGTTATCTGTCATGTCACTTAAAATAGGTCTTTGCTGTTGGTTTCATGCTAGGTTCAAAACAAAGAATTTGAAGTTAACTTGTTGATATTTTTTAATTGGATTTTTTTTTTTTTTACTTACATTTCAAATATTATCCTCTTTCCCGGGGTTTCTCCTCTGGAATCCCCTATCTCTTGTCCCCTCCCCCTGCCTCTATGAGAGTGTCCAACCCCCCCCCCGCCCACTCCTTCCCATCCCCACGCCCTCACATTCACTTGCATTGGGGCATTGAGCCTTGCTTTCTTCTTAATCATTTGTAAAGGTAAGTAAGTGTCTTACTCATTTAGCTACAACTTCTTATAAAATCAAGATTGCACTCTTTATATATAGGACTTTTGTGAAAAACAAAGTAACTCATATAAATCATATTGTAAACTTTATTTTTCATTATACAAACATGATTGTTTATTCTGTATTTTTACAATAACGTGCCTCCTAATCAAAATCAAAATCTAAAGTGGTGAGGTGGATACATAAAGATGAAAGCCCACTTTAAAACTTTAAAAATGGTTAAATGAGATAGTACATCTGTAAAAATAGTTTATTAGAATTGACAAAAATCTGTATTTTATAAACTACTAATTACCAGTTGTTTGACAGAAGACTGGATATTTAGTCAGTAAAACTTTTTACAGCCTCAAGAATTTGTTTATGGAAAACCAGTGTACATTCTGTGAATTCTGGAAGTTGGAAAAGAGCAAATCTTGGGGTCAGAAGAAAGGTCTCAGTGTTAAGAGAGCTACTCTTCCAGAGGACCTAGAAATTCCCAACACTCACATGGCAGCTTATAAATGATTGTAACTCTAGTTCTAGGGGCCAGATATCCCCCTCTTCTGCCCTCTGCCAGAAGCAGACATGAATGTGTTGCACAGACAAAACACCCATACACATAAAATAAGTTTTAAAGCAAATCTTCTCTCTTGTGTATTTTCTTTTTGTAAAGTCTTACTTTGTTTTTATCAGTTCATTCTTAGTCAAGAAGATTTAACAACCGTCTTTCAGACATTGCATGGCAATATATGGTATGGACAAAATTTTCCCACTCCATCTGTAAGTAAAGAACCAGAGACTGTGATCAGTGGAGTCACCAGTACCCCCTACAACTCGGCAGGTGTGTGTTTAGCCTGACTTTCTCCCAGGATTCTTTCTCCTCTCTTCTCTCTTGCCTCTCTATCCCACACTTTTTTTTATTTCTCTTTAGTTCTTGGTAAAAGGACTTAGTAATTCTCTAGTTAGCTTCACTAGGCAATTTTAAATGATCTGTTTTTACTTATTCTGCTGATTTTATATGTAATGTATGTTTATAATCAAAGTTCTTAGTTCTGTTGCGACAAAACTTAGAATTCTTGTTTTTCTTGTTATAAATGTGTATATTCAGTTTTGCAGCACATGTAATAGATGGCTTCTATATATTGATATTCTAGGAATATCAGAATTCTAGAAATATGACCATAAGATAATCACATAGATGATGGATTTTAACAGAAGTTGGTGCATGACCAAGGCAACTCTTATAAAGGAAAACATTTAGTTGGGGCTATCTTACAGTTTCAGAGATTTAGCCCATTATCATCATGGTGAAAAATATGGCAGCTTGCAGTCAGACTTGGTGCTGAGGGACCTGAGGGTTCTACATCTTGGTCTGTAGGCATACAAGGAGACTTGTATGCCACACATACATAGGAGACCTCAAAGCCTACCCGTGACAGTGACATACTTCCTCCAACAAAGCCACACTGACTCCAACAAGCCCACATCTTCTAAAAATGCGACTCCCTGTGGGCCAAGCATTCAAACCCAGGAGTCTGTGGGTGCATTCCCATTTAATCCACTGCAGTTGGAAAATTGATAAAAGGAATCCTAAAAAACAAAACAAAAAACAGAACAGAACAAACTTTGTTCCAGTGGTGGTGACAAGGTACTGTGTAAGTATGGCTGATCCTGACTGCAGCACCAAAACATGGGCTTAGGGCTCTACGGTGAGTCTGAGGCTCAAAGGTAAAACCATATACTTAGTTTAGTTTTTATAAGTGATCCCAAATTTCCCTCTTAAAAGTAAAATCTGATAATTCACAATGCCTGCCTTTCTAAAACCCTGAAATATTTTACAGCATTTCTACTCAGAATCCTGCACCACAAAAGTCAATATTATATAACACTCCATTCTTTATTGTTTAATATGAGTGGTACCAAATGAGATTAAACCAATAAAACAGACATAAAAGAAACAAAGGCAAATAAAACATTGTATTATGAGTGAAAAAGAAGAGACACACTGAATTCTAGTGAAAGTAGGCTGACAAATCAAACAGGGACTTCTAAAGGACTTTGGTGTGAGGTAAAAATAATTAAGTGGGCCCTCCAAAGTCAGAAAAGAATTCTTGGAGACTACAAGGTACATGATTGCTCGTTTTTTTTTCTTCTAAAGAAATCATTCTAAAAATATATCCTAGCAAGAGAAAATAAAACTCGGAAAAGAATAAAATTTATTAAATAATAGTAGTAACATTGAAGAACAATAGGGATCCCCAAATTGTCCTGTGGCTAGAGAGTCAGTTTTATTGCAAAGGAGTTCACAGTGCTTTATAGTTACGTAGTCTGGTGTTGGGTTGCTATATTCACCTCACTCAGAGTGCTTGGGTGGGAGGCTAATATTGTATTCAAGAGATACATTAATAAACGTATCTAACAGAAGCAGTATGATGAGCTGTAATGTGATGTAATGCCTTGCTTTGTTGGAACCTGGAGTCAAATATACAAAGCATTCTTCATGGTAAATCTTTGTAGTAGGTGGCCTCCTCTGGACCACGGAGCACCTGTGTTCTACAGCTGTTTTCTTGCCCCTGTCTACTGAAAGCCACACATGAATGTGGGGAACCACAGAGAAAGACTGAGTAAATAAGACAATGATTGTCACTAACCAAAGATCAAACAGATGAAGAAAATGATACAATTCTTAAGTAGTTTTTAGTGGGCTACAAAGCAGCCAGTGTGAAGATGCTTGCCACGCAAGCCTGGCAACCCGAGTTGACCCAGTTTCAGTCCTTGGAAACCATTGTGTAGCACATACACATTAATGCTAAAAAGAATGCTCTTATTGGAAAGACTGATAAAATTGATAATTCCTCAAGCAAGAAGAGTGAAACAAGAAAGAGCACAAATGACTGGTATAGGTTTTCTACAGAGTGGTATAAAGCACAAGAAGGATATGCAACAGAGGTGAAATGTACTCATAAAAAGAAAGGAAAAGCTGGAAAGATGGCTCCATTGTATTAATCTTTTAAAAGTATTTTATTAAATTATTCAGTTGCTACAAATATATATATATATATATATATATATATATATATATATATATATATATATATATATATTCCATTTTAAGTAAGTTAATATGAATTACCTGAAATAGTAGTACTTTTGTCTGAAGTTAGGTTAAGTGAGAATTAGGAATTGTTTTGTTTATAAGTTTAATTAATATATCCATGTGTATATATTTTGATTTAAAATTTAAGTACATAGAAAATAAGTTTTGATTTCCAATTAAAATAAGTTTCAGAATAATATCTCAAATACATTTTTGTCTTAGTTTCTTTAAAGTAAAATTTGAATAAAAACTGTTAGATACTATATGTATATATGTGTGTATATATGTATTTATATTATTAAATATATATGTATTTAATCATTTTAAACATTTTATTTAACCTCCAAAGTATGTCCCATGTTCATGATTCTAGATTTATGAAAGTAGGATTGTAGTTTCTCAAAAGGAGACAGAAGTTCTGAGTGTTTAATTCTCTCTCTCATTATTATGAAAGAGTGTTAATTCAGAGTTCCAAGTGTGAATTTTTAACCGTTTTTATTTTTTGAATACCATTTTATTGCACCCATTAATCAATAATTTGGTAGCTCCCAAAGGTGCTTTGATTGCCTGATCTTAGGATTGTTTTCTCTTCTTATCTTTAATTTTTCAGCTACTATGGTGACTGCTGCTGTGGTGGAGGTACATTCACAGGCTTCTCAGGTTAACACGACACTGAATGTGAGTTTCCAGACTGATTATCTTACCATGACACTTTACAGTCCGGGGCCTGATCAGGTAAGTTGAAGAATAGAAACTATGTTTATATTTGTAAAGAAATTATGTGAATAAGAGGTATAGAACTAGTTACTAATAAATAGTTCTATTAATTGTTAATGTTTTGTGTGTATATTGTAGTATATGTTCCTCTGGAGGAGAGATATTTTCAGTAATTATCTCAGACATTTTTTTATTAGTTACCTTTTATATAATAAAAAATTAAAAAATTGAAAGTTTTTCTCTGTAATTTTTATGTGGATTTTTTTTCTACAGGCCTCCTTTACAGATGTCCGTGACCCTTCTCTAGAACTTGCTGAATTTAAATTGGAGAATATTATAAGTACTTTAAAAGTGTGTACAGATGGTTCTACAGTCTTTTCTTTCTCATTAAAAAACTGTATTTTAGATGACAAAAGGCCTCATGTCATGAAAGCAACTCCTAGGTATGTATTATAATTTTGAGCTATTGAAGTTAAATTGTTTTATTCTTGCAGAACTCATCCTGAGAAAGTGCCTTCCATGCTGAGTGTCTTCATGAGGGTTTGAGAACTGTACTTCACTACATCATGATACATTCTCACATTGGGAATGTTGATGGATTTTTAAAATGTTTGTAGAAGTAGTGTAATTAGATGGGAAATGTGTGAAACCCTGAAGAAAAGATAAACTAACATTCAGAACTCTGATAACTTTTAGATATAGTTTTTCCCTTTTGTGAAACAATTGTATTCCAAAAATTTTATAAGTTCATTATTCCCAAGATGAATGTTTTCAGATTTGTTTGCGCTCAGCAAGGATAGGGTGGTTCTTTAGCTTTACTGCTATGCTTGCTTATCCCCCACACACATTGTTGTTTTTGTCTTCAGAATGATAGGACTGACTGTCGGCTTTGACAAGAAGGACATGGTGGATGTGAAGTACAAAAAAATCAGAGATGTATTAGTGACTGACGCAATTGTCCAGGAGATGTATGTGTGTGCAAGTGTGGAGTTTCTCATGACTGTTGCACATGTCTTTTTTGACGCCTACATGACTAGTATGGCTTTAGAAACCAGTGTTCAAACATGGACTACTAGAGAAGGTTAGTTTCCAAATAAAAATTTTAATGTCTGTATTGCTGCAACTGTTAATTACCATGATTAATCTTTTCAGTGATCAGAGTAGACACATTAATAAGTTAAAATTATTTTCTTAATAAGAAAAAAACTTTAATGTATTTTCTAAGAGGATATGCAGCTTGTATTCTTAACATAATATTTTTATTGATTTTGGGAATTTCATATCATGAACCCTACACACTCAGTTTGCACTTTTATGATGCATTTTGATTTTGTATTTTTGAGGCAGGGATTCATTTATCTCATGCTGTACTCAAACTCACTGGTGGAGCTAAGGAACTTCTAATCCTCATGCCCCTCTCCTTCTCTCTCCCTGGAGACAGGAAGTACTGCTCTGCTTGGCCTTCAGTGTTTGAAGGTGTGAATTTGGGAATTGAAATTAGAGACTTGAGTTAAGTAATTGTTCTCTGCAGTCAGTAACAAGCAAGAGAACACATTATTTTAAAGTATTCATAAACTTTTACATTTACTTTAAGCCTTTACTATATAGTTTTCCTATTATGTTTTATATATTCATTATAATATAGTTGGAGGAGTGTTGAGGTTAGACATTTGAGTTAGATCCAATTCTGTCATTAAACTCTGACTCCTATCCGAGTAAATGGAGGTTTGATAGAGGTGCATGTTCATAGCATAGGCACAGCCAGTTCTGCTTTTCCTAAGAAGTGGGATTGTGGGAGGATAATTCCTATCTCAAAAAGGAATACACAGGAAATGCCTTTGAAGTGAATGTTTGTTTTAATTTTTTATATTGAATGAAGTAATTATCTCTTCCTCACAAACTCTTAATAAGTAATATTTGTAATCAAATGTATTGTTTATTATTATTTTAGCACCTGCTCAGGAATTAGAGAAGTGGGAAATGAATATTCTTATTAAAAACCCAGAGATTGTGTTTGTGGCTGACATGACAAGAAATGACGCTCCTGCCTTGGTCATCACCACACAGTGTGAAATTTGCTGCAAAGGCGAACCTGAAAGCAATACAGTGACTGCTGCCATCAAAGATCTCCAAGTCAGAGCATGCCCCTTTCTTCCCGGCAAGAGAAAGGGCAAAGTCACCACTGTGAGTTCAGTATCTAATAACCTACTTACTTGCAATTTACTTTGGGTGTTACTATAACCTCTTCGATTACTGTCTTTTCAGTCTTGTTAAAATTGACTGTTGCTGTAGTTCTCAAGGTTAGGTAGTGCATAAGTAAGAAAAAGGGGGAATACAAAGTGGAATCTATGACTTCTCTGTCTTCAGATTATCATCTTTCATTCACCCTGCCCTTTTGTCTTGGATATAGCTAAAAAACCCTGAGAAATCTCCGGAGTTAGACCGATGCTCCTGACCCGACAGCCATGATTAAAGGAGTTCAAGACCACAGCAGTACATGTTTACACAACAGTTGTGAACCAGTACAGACTCTGTGAGGGAAAGTGCTGCTGGCAATACTGTGTTCCAAACTGCATCTGTATTCTAACATTATATCCTTACTCCTTGCTCTTCCAGCCAGTAAACAAACCAGATAAATTTTAATGTTTTAAAAATCAGGACACACAGTGGCCTGCTGTTGACACAGCACCTGCCTTCACACAGTTTCTGAGCACAGCAGAGGTAGACTCTTCTCTTCCAGGAACACAGCAATGATGGGCGCTGCTAAAGCAGACTGCAAGGGCACCAAGACCACTGCTCTGCCCAGCCCCAAAGAGTATGTAAAAACACAGAACAGGGAAGCCGAGGGGGATGGGCTCAGTGACAGAAGGATTGCAGCTTTTGTATTTCTTTTGTTACTTAGAAAGTGGAACTTGTGAGAAACTTGTTGTATATAACGTTAGGGAAAATACTAAGTTTCCTGGTTTCTTGCTGTGAATAGCAAAATGCTAGAAAGGAGGAGGCGAAAGAGAAAATTTAAACAAAAGGATCCAGGTCTTTCAATAATTCTCAGCCTTTCCAAATGGAAAAAAAACAAGGTCTGAAAATCATAAAAGGAGGCCCAAAGTGTAAAAGAATGAGAAGTGACTATCACGAGTCTAGAAATTACAATTCTCCTTGCTGTAATTAGGAAAAAGCTATTAATTATTCCAAAATTAATGAGTTTAATGTACTTATAGTTTTTCTTAGTGCCCTGCAGCTTTAACGTTTCCTTTTTATACCCATTTTACTGTGAAACAAATAGTATTAATAGACTTTTGTACAGTGAAATAATGACATAATGTAGCTAGAACTTTGTGTTTTACAAATATTTAAGCATATTTTTTTAATGTTTGGGGTGTGTGTGTGTGTGTGTGTGTGTGTGTGTGTATGATAACATTAGCCACGTTGTTCCTCAGGATTTTGAACAGTCTTACCAGTGTTTGCTGTGCTTGGTTAAACTTAGTACATGTCAGATAAGCCCCTAAGAACCTAGTGAACGTTCAGAAGGAAGTAAGTGTCATATCTTCTTACCAGCAGGACAAGTGCAGTAAAATGAGGTTGCTGTGAAAGTAAGTACAGGGGAAGTTCTGCATTTTACTTAGGGGATACAACTTGAAGATGTCTGAGGTAATGACCGGAGGATTTGCAAGCGGAACAGTCCAAGCTTAGTATCTCTCCTGTTGTTACAGTAAAGCTATCACCCAGATTACTAGTCTTTTCCGAAGTGCTACATGGACCAGAAGATCTCCCTCAGAACCTATTATCATATCAGGTTCTTCCTAGATCTGCTTTTAGCATCGTTTCTTCTAGGCCAGATTAAATAACCAAAAAATTGTTGTTATGAATGCTGGGAAGGACAGTAGCTTTGAAACCTGAAGTAATGGCAGCATTGATGTAATGCTCAGATCTTTGGGAACTACAGTTCCCAGGTTTCCACCGTATCATTAGTGTGCACCAGTGGTCTTTGAGAGAAAATGCTGCAGATCAGTTGATCTGTGTGTGCCTAGCTTATGTGCTCATGCCCAACATCAGAAATACTTTTGCTTCCATTCTTGCAAATCTCAGTATTCACTATGAGGTTCTTAGATTTATTCAAATAAATGTCAGAATTGGGGCGTAGAAGATAAATGCTTCTTTTTACATTGTCATATTTATATTATTGCTAATATATTTGTTCATACTGTGTTTTTATAACAGTAGTGTGTTGATTCATTTTAGCTGTTATTTACTTTTTAAACATAATTATTAGAAAAGAGTTTAAGCAGAAATATTTTAACACTTAAATATGAGTTTAATGATTTTTATTTTGTAGGTTTTGCAGCCTTGTGACTTATTTTATCAGGCTACTCAGTTAGGTAAAGATCCGCAAATGATTGATATATCAGTAAAATCTCTTACGCTGAAGGTAAGTCAAGACAACCATTTGAAGTAGATTTGGTGATGGGTTTGCCTCAGCTAAAGAAGCTAAAGCATAAGAGTTGTAGTGCTTAAGCTCTGTCTGAAGTACAGAGCACTGAGCTCTAAGCCAATCTGGGCATTTCAATGACACCCATCTAACCACTATAGTATCCCCAGAAAAGGGACTGATATTATTGGTAAAGCACTTGTAACATTCACTGGGCCGAGATTGTGCCCTGGCTCACAAAATGAATAAATAGTTTTAGAAATTTATATATATTAACATTTATAAAACATTATAAATATTTTATTATATATGCTATATTTCATTGACTTAATCTTATTGATATGTTGATATCTAGTATACATATAATTTTCATTTTTAATTGGTTCAATAATAACAAGATTTATAAATATTTTAACTAACTTATCTAAAAATTTTGTAGTAGAAAATCATGTTTATTATCTACAATACATTTCTAGTTCAGCCTTACTTGAATTCTTCATCTTCATTCAGCAAATATATACATTTTTTAAATTGTTTTTTCATTTAGGTTTCACCAGTTATCATAAATACCATAATAACTATTACTTCAGCACTTTATACAAGTAAGGAAACTGTCGCAGAAGAAAACACTTCGAGTATAGCACATTTGTGGGACAAGAAGGAGACTAAGAATCTAAAAATGTGGTTTCTTGAAGAATCGAATGAAACTGAGAAAGTAGTTCCCACAGATGAAGTGATGCCAGGAGGAGAGACGCTGAGCTTGAATATTGATTCTATTTTTATTGTTCTTGAGGCTGGGATTGGTCATAGAACAGTGCCAATGCTATTGGCAAAGTCATGCTTTTCGGGGGAAAGCAAAAACTGGCGGACTTTAATAAATCTTTACTGTCAGCTTAAACTGGAAGTAAGTGAGTATATAATTTTTCAGGTTTTCTAATGCTTCATGTAGAATATTCTGGGATCACTTTAAATTTAAGCAGCTATATCACTGCGTAAATGATTTTTATTATAAATAATGAAACAGGCTTTAAAGCTTTTAGATAAAAATCTTACAGATTCATGCCCAGATGGTTGCTTATATATAATATGTATATACATTTTATATCTATATCTACATAATTAATATACAATATGTGTACATGTTATATATAATGTATGTACATATTATAATACACAATGTATGTATAATACACACACATACACACACACACATATATATAGCTTTTATATATCCATACTACATATTTCAGCTGGTATTTATAACCTTTAGCAGTAATGCAGTTGGGACTAGAGAGACCGCCCAGCAGTTGGGAGCTTCTTGCTCTTCCAGAGAGCAGTCTGGTTCCCGCAACTGCCAGCAACTCTGCCCCTGACACCTGTGGGTGAATCTGACACCCACTTTGGACCTCCTTGGGCACAGACATACAGATAGCATATACTGACATATATGTACATACAGATAAAATGAAAAATCTTCTTTTATTGAGATATCAATACATGTTTAGATTGAAATTTCTTTTTAAGAAGTAGAATTAAATTTTTCTTTGGAAAGGTAATCTCTTAATTATTAAAGATCCACTACTGGGGATACTCTTCAGGTGTAGAGTGGTTGCTTAGCATGTGTGAAGCCTTGGACTTTCATTCTAAACCCCACAGACATTTCTTTGTAGAGAAAAAAAATCACAGTAAATATATTTTACCTTAGAATTCATAAAGTTATTTCCATGGATATTTCAGGTAAAATTAATTACAAAAGAGGCTGGAAATATAGGTCAGTATTGGGATACATATGTGTGTAGCTCTAATCTGAATACCAGTGCTACAGAAACAGAACAATTACATATAGTTATTTCAGCCATATTAATTAAAATTATTTCACTTCATATTTATTGGAAAATAATCTAGTAGTACATTATAAAAGTGAGGGTGAAAATTTCAAATCTTCTATTTTTACATGAAATGAAAGCAAATTGTGTCCTAATAGAATCATAATTGATTATGACTACACTGCAGATTTTCAAATTGTGATTAGGATTATATGTATTTTGTATCTGTGCTATCCAAGAGGTACAGGGTGTTCAAACATCGAAAACATGTGAAAGGCAGGAACGTTCACTACAATACCACAAACACACTGCCTCTTAAACCATAGTCATTGGCAGTTGATTGGCAAGTTTTTAACTATTGGTAATATGTAGTAGAGGAACGTAGCACTTGCTGCTTGGTACAGGAGAGACACCAAAGAAATTTGCTTTAGAAAAAGATCTAGGGTTTAAGGAAGGCTAAGTGGGTCAAGCTGTTTACCATCATGTCTGGCAGCCAGGGTTCAATTCTCAGGACCCATGTGGTAAAAGAAGAAAGAACTGACTCCTATAAGTTTTCCTCTGACTGAAATATGTATACACATGTGTAAATAAATACATGTTTAAAGGGGGTTCTGTCATATTAAAATGGGAAGGTGAAATTTGGCCTTCAAAGGTAAGCCGGGTGAAGGAAGTATGCTGGAGTATGTATAGACATCTACTGATTGACATGTAGAAGACTTTAGTATAGAATAAACAGTACACTCACGAGGCATGGTGGTGAGAGATATCACTTAAAATCAGTTTAGATAATAGAATGCTGTATTTTCATTTTAGGTTCACTATTATAACGAAATGTTCGGTGTTTGGGAACCTTTACTGGAACCCTTAGAAATCGATCAGACTGATGACTTTAGACCTTGGAATCTTGGCATCAAGGTGTGTATGTGTATGTCATTTTCTTACAGCAGTTTCAGGTTACCACAAAATTGATAAGTGTAGTTTCTGAGTATATCCTCTGCATATATTACAACTTGATTAGTAAGAGCCTCAATCAAAGTATATTTGAAGTCTGACAAAGGATTCTGAAGGAAAAGTGTTCCAGGGCTTATGAGACATCCATACTACATTATAGAGTTTATCTTATTTATTTACTTATTTGTTTGTGTTTGTTTATGTGTGGTTGATTTGCATGAATGTATGTTTGTGCACCATATGCCTTCCTGGTGTCCACAGAGACCAGAAGAAGGGATCTAGATTCCCTGGAACTGGAGTCACAGGCCATTGTGAGCCACCATGTGTGTTGGGAGTCAAACTCAATTCCTCTGCAAGAGAACAAGTCCTTTTAACCACTGAGCCATCTCTTAAGCACCATTTAAGACCAGAATGTGATAGACTTCTGTGAAGTCTATTGACTATTATCTTTCACTATATCTATGGTTTTTTGGGTGGTAGTTAATCCCAAATTTTCTTTGTTCTGTGAGTGGACTGACTTCCTTCTTTCTTTCTTCCTTTCTTCTTCCATCCTGCCTCCTTTTTTCTTTCCTTCCTACTTTGCACTTCTCTCCTTCATTCCTACCTTTCTCTAATTTTCCTCCCTCTGTCTTCCTCTCTGTACCCCATTGCACATTGTATGTATGTCATTTGTTTAAATATATTGTGAATTTATGTAACTCTAAGAATCTGTGCCTTTAAATAAGTGAAGTTGTGCTTGTAAAGCAAGGAAGTATCTAATGACAGCTTGCTTCCTACCTATTGATGGACTCGACTTATAGACGCATCATTACGGCATTAAAAGTAAGGTAAAATAACAACTGAATGTCTGTCTGGACGTGCCTACCATATTATATTTAAATGATTTGATTTTCTAGGTTATATCAGATGAAGGATTTGGATAAACTAACTTCATTGGTAGTTTTTAGATTCGACTGTACATGGGCTGTGAGTCTCTGAATTTTTGGAAGAAGTAAACAATCTTACAGATTCCCCTTTCACAGCATTGCTTGCTACTTTTGTGTGACTGTGTTAGTCCCTAGTTCTATTTCTGTTACCAATACACTAAACTTTCTCCTTGACTGTTGTGAAGTGTATGCTTTTGATTTACCTGAAGACTCCATATATACTTAATTACTTTCAAAGTTTTTCTCTCTTCTAAATTATCAAATTTATTGTTTAGAAATTATTTTCCTTTAGTATTTCCTCCTGTCAGCTTTGTGACGTTACTTGGCATGTCCAAGAAATTTTATCTGGCAGTATAACCCATAGGTTCCATGACACTGTCTCTCATGATACACGTTTTTACTTTACAGATAAGTTATGCTTTACTCCTAAAAGCAATTTTTTTATGTCTAATTTTAATTTATCCTTTTAGATGAAAAAGAAAGCAAAAGAGGCCATTGTTGAGTCTGAGAGTGAAGAAGAGAATTACAAAGTACCAGAATATAAGACTGCCATAAGTTTTTATTCCAAAGACCAATTAAACATTACACTGTCCAAATGTGGCCTGGTGATGTTAAGTAATTTAGTGGAGGTAAGAAAAACAAGTATTTGAACCTTTATCTATGAGATACTTCACATTGACTCTTAGATGACTAAGCTGGGATTTATCTACTGACTATTGCCCCACATGTCATTCACTGCCAAATTTCCCTATTAGGCATTTACTGAAGCTGCTACTGGATCTTCCGCTGTCTTCCTAAGAGATCTAGCACCATTTATGATTTTCAATTCTCTTGGACTTACTGTCTCTGTTTCACCAAGTGATTCTTTTAATGTACTCAACGTTCCTATGGCAAAATCATATGAGCTGAAAAATGAAGAGAGTTTAAGTATGGATTATGTACGAACTAAGGACAATGATCATTTCAATGCAATGACCAGCCTAAGCAGCAAGCTCTTCTTCATTCTCCTTAGTAAGTGAGATATTTCCTTCCTGGGGCTTTGTAAAGTTATTTTCAAAAGCAATTTGACTTATTTGTAGTACCTTAGCAGTCTTTTATAAGAATATATCATAAGTCTAATACATTAGGACTATAATGATTATTTTCCTATTAGTGAGATAAAATAGTATACCCAACACAAGTTATAGCAGAAAGACTTTGTTTGGCCTTATGGTTCCAGAGGGTTAGAGTCTCTGATGGCAGAGTAGAGGCCGCTGACATGCTTATTGCAATAACAAGGGAGCTGCTATAAACATAGTGGATGGAGCATGTGTCCTTGTTATATGTTGGAGTGTCTTTTTGGTGTATGTTCAGTAATGGTATAGCTGGGTCTTCAGGTAGTACTATGTCCACTATTATAAGGAATCACCAGACTGACTTCTAGAGTGGTTGTACCAGCTTGCAATCCCACCAACAATGGAGGAGTGTTACTCTTTCTCCACATCCTCACCAGTATCTGCTGTAACCTGAGTTTTTGATCTTAGCCATTATGACTGGTGTGATATAGAATCTTGGGTTTGTTATAATTTGCATTTCTGTGATGACTAAGGATGTTGAACTTTTTTTTTTAGGTGCTTCTCAGCCATTCGATATTCTTCAGTTGAGAATTCTTTGTTTAGCTCTGTCCCCATTTTTAATAGTGTTATTTGATTCTCTGGAGTCTAGCTTCTTGAGTTCTCTGTATATATCCATATTAATATCCATATTAGCCCTCTATCAGAGAATGTAGGATTGGTAAAGATCTTTTACCAATCCATTGCTTGCTGTTTTGTCCTACTGACAATGTCTTTTGCCTTACAGAAGCTTTGCAATTTTATGAGGTCTCATTTGTCGATTCTTGCTCTTAGAGCATAAGCCTTTGGTGTTCTGCTCAGGAAATTTTCCCATAAACAGCACTGCCTAGTAGGAACCATGTATTCAAATGGCAGAACCAATGGAGGACAATGACATTGAAACCACCAAAGGGACATTATTGTCCTTACTAGTGTCTTGATTTCTTTGGTTATTCAGTGTTGGTATTTCAGTTTCTGACTTTGCTTGTCCGGAGTGTGGTATTATTAGTTTTTCCTTGTTGGTGTGTGTGTACTAATATTTGCCTTTGTGAGTATATGTACACCACATGCTTATTTCATTCCCCGAAACTGGTGGTGATTGTGAGCTCCCATTTTGATGCTGGGAATTGAACCCAGGCCTTCTATGAGAGCAGCAAGTACTAGTAATACTGAGCAATCTCTCCAGCCATTTAAAATCTTCATATTTTGCCTTTTAATATGAAAATCGTTTTTGCTTTCCACAAATTTTTTATTTTTATTGAAATAAAAAAAATTGTAATTTTTTAATTGCGACAAAGATCTTGGGTATTTTACCCATACTACTCTGATTCTCTGGCATTTCAGTAAGATAATGTGGGCAGTATTTGAATGGATGTCATCTGAAAAGACATAAAGGCTACAAAACACAGTTCTTCTGATCAGGAAGTAGTGTTTAGCAGATCCGTGTACTGGAACATTGTCTATGATGTGTTCTCATTACTTTTCCCTGTCTGTGAGAATTAGTCTTTTAAGAGTGGGAAGTCAAATGTATGCAAATTAACTAGTTTCACTTCCAATATAATGTGTATGTGAAATTTTTCTTAAGCAAATGTAAGTTGGACATTAAAGGTGACAGTTAGAAAATGAAAGTGGAAACTGTCCTCACCTTGCTGTCTGCAGCCTCGGGAAGATTGAGACAGTGGTCATTATGACAGTGAACTAGCAATGCTGACCGTTGGGCCGTACGACCCGTCCTCGCCTTACTGTTTGCTGTCTTAATTGTCACAGCTTTGGGGACAATTCCCCAGTGAGAATTGTTTTCATTTGTGTTTTTGATAAAATGCTTTGAAAGACTAAGGGGAATGTTGTCAAAATAGGTGACTTCTTAAAATAATCTCTAAATGTTGATTATATCCAAAGACTTTTCATTTAGTAGATGATAATCTGGTATTTAGCAGACATTGAAAGTTATTGTGTAGTTCTAATTAACTTTGGAGTATCTGTATTTAATTTAGCTCCTGCTAACCACTCTGTCGCTGACAAGATTCCTTTAACAAAAGTGGGACGCCGTCTGTACACTGTGAGACACAGAGAATCTGGGGTTGAAAGATCTATCATTTGTCAAATCGACACAGTTGAAGGAAGTAAGAAGGTAACAATCCGTTCACCAGTGCAGGTATGGAGTAAAAAAAGCAAAATCAGAGGCTTTTTGTTTGTGAATATTTGAAGTGACTGGGGATGTAGCTCAGTTGCTGGAATATCAGCCTTGCATGAGGGGAGCCTTGAGATGATCTCAGCACGCCACACACACCTGTGCTGGCTACCTTTGTAATCCAGCACCTCACACACACTTGTCCTTTGTAATCCAGCACCTCACACACACTTGTCCTTTGTAATCCCAGCACCTCACACACACACTTGTCCTTTGTAATCCCAGCACCTCACACACACACCTGTCCTTTGTAATCCCAGCACCTCACACACACACTTGTCCTTTGTAATCCCAGCACCTCACACACACACTTGTCCTTTGTAATCCCAGCACCTCACACACACACCTGTCCTTTGTAATCCCAGCACCTCACACACACACTTGTCCTTTGTAATCCCAGCACCTCACACACACACTTGTCCTTTGTAATCCCAGCACCTCACACACACACCTGTCCTTTGTAATCCCAGCACCTCACACACACACACTTGTCCTTTGTAATCCCAGCACCTCACACACACTTGTCCTTTGTAATCCCAGCACCTCACACACACACACTAGTCCTTTGTAATCCCAGCACCTCACACACACCTGTGCTGGCAGACCTTCGTAATCCCAGCACCTTAAATGTAAAGGCAGCAGGAATCGTCCTTTGGTCAGTTTTGTGCCTGCCTTGGATTAAGAAACCGTGTTTCAGAAAAATGATTGCATAAAGATTACAAACTGTTGCAGACGTAGCCAGTCTGTGACATGAGCAGTGGAACAGCATCAGTGTTCACAGAGCAGCTATATACAGGGGCCTAGTACTTTATCAAAATCTCCATCGTATTTGCTTAGTCTTTATAGCATGTTTATATCTTAATAGTAAAACTATCAAAGAAATTATAGACCTAATGATATATTCAATATAGCATATGGAGTTTAGTTTTGACTTAAAGATACATTAAAAAATCTTCTTAGTCATTAAGGTAATGAATGTATTTAATATTATAAAAACTTCCTTGTGTCTCTATTTTCTCTTCCTACATATCCATTTAGCTCACTGTACATTAGTTATGTGGTCTTAAATTTACCACAGGCATAATAGAGAATAGAATTTAGCCTTTTCACTCAGCTTGCATATGGAGCTGCAGTGGTTACTAAGATGTAGATCTGGAATTTGGAGAATACCACATTAATATTTTGAGTGAGTCTTTGTATATATAGAGGAGAGGTTTGAAGCTCAGAGTTTCCATTTGGTTTTGCAATTGCTCTAACCCAGATGATCTTTTCTACCTGGATTGTCACTGGCATTATCTATTGATAATTAATTTCTGCTGTCTGTTTTTATTAATCTGCTTATTGTTATTCCAATACCATACTTAATTACTCTCTGTCTCAGAGAGATAAATCACACTTATTTTAACTACCATGTTTTGTTTTTTAAAAATAATATGAGCTTTTTATTAATTTTTTTACTTTGGTTATCCATTACTATAATTCAAAATATACATTATTATAATATTCATAGATAATGTTCACTTTATTAGACTTATTTATTTGTTCTAGTAGATTTCAACAATTATACTTTCAATTAAAGATATTTTTATTCCATATAATTCAGTTGCTCTTTTTTCTTGCCATTTTTCTCTTTATTGAAAGGATATAAAAAATTATGTAATAAGTGACCTAGATTCGCAAGCATTAAGCAATAATATTTCTAATATAAATTATTATCTTTAAATTATTGTATTTCTATAGTACTCTTATATTTGATTTGCTAAAATTATGTTTAAAAATTTCACATTTATTCTCATAAAATATCTTGATTTAATGGTTAACTATAGCTGAAATTGATCTAAGAAATTGGTTGGGTTTTTTTGTATTTATTATTATTATTATTATTATTATTATTATTATTATTATTTTAATTGAACAACTTTATTTTAAAAAACAAAGATAAATGTACAGATTTTAAAAGTATTTTTGCATAAAAGTATATGAATACATTTTTGTCAGTACTTGATTTTTTTAAGGTTTGATAGTATACATTAAAATCTTACTAGTTACAATGAGTATAAAGTACATGTAAAATAAGATGTAACCTGGAAATAGTCAAAGTTTTCTTGGTGTGTAAAGATTAAGTATAATGATTTTTTCTTTCTTTCTTTCTTTTTTTTTTTTTTTTTGGCCTTTGTTTTTCTTGAACTTCATAAAGTCTATGAGTTGTTTCTGGGGTGTTCAGAGCTTTCTGGGGTTAGTATCCAATTATCAGTGACTGCATATTATGTCTGTTCTTTTGTGACTGGGTTCCCTCACTCAGGATGATATTCTCTAGATGCATCCATTTTCTTAAGAATTTTATGAAGTCATTGTTTCTGGTAGCTGAGTAGTACTTCATTGTGTAAATATATTACAATTTTTGTATCCATTCATCTACTGAAGGACATCTGGGTTCTTTCCAGCTTCTGGCTGTTATAAATAGGGCTGCTATGAACCATGTGGTGCATGTGTCTTTGTTGTATGTTGGAGCTTCTCTGGGGTATATGCCCAGAAGTGGAATAACTGGGTCTTCAGGTGGTACTATATCCAGTTTTCTGAGGAACCGCCTGACTGATTTCCAGAGCGGTTGTACCAGTTTACAACCCCACCAACAGTGGAGAAATATTCCTCTTTCTCTGCATCCTCACCAGCATCTTCTGTCATCTGAATTTTTGATCTTAGCCATTCTGACTGGTGTGAGGTGGAATCTCAGGGTTGTTTTGATTTGCATTTCCCTGATGACTAAGGATATAGGCTTTTGTAGTAGGATTTGATGATTTCTTCAATTTCCTCGGTTTTAGTTGTTATGTCTTCTCTTTCATTTCTGATTTTGTTAATTTGGATACTCTCTCTTTGCCCTCTAGTTAGTCTGGCTAAGAGTTTACCGATCTTGTTAATTTTCTCAAAGAACCAGCTCCTGGTTTTGTTGATTCTTTGTATGGTTCTTTTTGTTTCTATTTGGTTGATTTCTGCTCTGATTTTGATTATTTTCTGCCATCTACTCCTCTTGGGTGTATCTGCTTCCTTTTGTTCTAGAGCTTTCAACTGTGCTGTCAAGTTGGTAGTGTATGTTCTCTCCAGGTTCTTTTTGGAGGAACTCAGAGCTATGAGTTTTCCTCTTAGTACTGCTTTCATTGCATTCCATAGGTTTGGGTATGTTGTGCTTTCATTTGCATTAAATTCTAGAAAATCTTTAATTTCTTTCTTTATTCTTTTTTGACCATGCTGTCATTGTGTAGAGCATTGTTCAGCTTCCATGTATATGTGGGCTTTTTGTTGTTATTAAAGACCAACCTTAGTCCATGATGATCTGATAGGATGCGTGGGAGTATTTCAATCTTCTTATATCTTCTGAGGCTCTTTTTGTGACCAACTATATGGTCAGTTTTGGAAAAGGTGCCATGAGGTGCTGAGAAGAAGATGTAATCTTTTGTTTTAGAAAATGTTCTGTAGATGTCTGTTAATTCCAATTGGTCATAACCTCTGCTAGTTTCAATGTGTCTTGTTCAGTTCTTGCTTCCATGATATGTCCATTGATGAGAGTGGGGTGTTGAAGTCTCCAACTATTATTGTGTGTGGTGCAATGTATGTTTTGAGCTTTAGTAGTGTTTCTTTTATGAATATGGGCACTCTTGTATTTGAAGCATATATGTTTAGATCAAAATTTTATCCTTATAATTTTTTCCTGTAATGAGTAAAAAGTGTCCTTCCTTATCTCTTTTGATTATTTTTGGTTGAAAATCTACTTTATTCGATATTACAAAGGCTACTCCAGCTTGTTTTTTCTTTTGGTCATTTGCTTAGAAGGTTTTTTCCCACCCTTTTACTCTGAGATATTGTCTGTCTTTGTCTCTGAGATGAGTTTCCTGTATGCAGCAAAATACTGGATCCTCTTTATGTATCCAGTTTGACAGTCTTTGTCTCTTTATTGGGGAATTGAGTCCATTTATGTTAACAGAAATTAAGGAGTAGTGGTTGCTGTTTCATACTATTTTAGCTTTTAGAGCTAGAATTATGTCTGTGAGTCTTCTTTTGTTTTTGTTTTTTTTTTTTCGTTTGTTTGTTTGTTTTTTCTTTTTTTCATGCTTTTTTTCGGGTGTAGTTTTCCTCCAAGTATTGGGTTTTCCATCTATTATTCTTTGTAGGGCTGGATTTGTGGTCAGATATTGTGTAAATTTAGTTTTGTCCTGGGATATCTTGTTCTCACCATCTATGCTAATTTGAGAGTTTTGCTGGATATAGTAACCTGGGTTGACATTTGTGCTCTCTTAGGGTCTGCATGATGTCTGTCTAGAATCTTCTAGCTTTCATAGTCTCTGTTGACTAATTCTGATTGGCTTGCCTTTATATGTTACATGTCCTTTTCCCCTTACTGCTTTTAGTATTCTTTCTTTGTGTTGAACACTTGGTGTTTTGACTATTATGTGTTGGGAGGAATTTCTTTTCTGGTCCAATCTATTTGGAGTTCTGAAGGCTTCTTTTATGCTCACAGTCATCTCATTCTTAAGGGTAGGGAAGTTTTCTTCTTCGATTTTGTTGAAGATATTTACTGTGCCTTTTAGTTGATATTCTTCGCCTTTTTTATTCCTATTATCCTTAGCTTTGGTCTTCTCATTGTGTCCTGGGTTCCTGGATATTTTGAGTTAGGAGCTTTTTGGTTTTTGCATCTTCTCTGACTGTTTTTTTTTTTTTTTTTTTTTTTTAATGTTGTCTTCAGCCCTTGAGATTCTCTCTTGCATTTCTTGTAGTCTGTTAGTGATGCTTACATCTGTGACTCCTGATTTTTTTAATAGGTTTTCTATCTCCAGGGTTGTCTCTCTTTGTGTTTTCTTTATTGTTTCTATTTCCATTCTCAATTCCTTCACCTGTTTGGTTGTGTTTTTCTGTAGTTCTTTGAATGATTTTTCATTTTCTCTTTAAGAGCTTTAAGAGCCTTTTCTGTGGGCCAGAAAGGAACCATTTCCACAAGTACTGCCAACCACTCTCTGTGCTCTGGGTACTCAGGCTACAACCTTACCAGGCCTGTGCCCTAGGTTCTCTGCTGGTCCAGGTGTGAAACAACCTGGGCATCTGGTCTGCAAGCACAGCCTTTCCAGGCTTTTTTTTTTTTTTTTTTTAAATAGTGCCAGGCATGAATTCCCTTCTATTGAGAAAACCTTAGTCTAGTTATGTGGCTGTTAGTTAGCTCCAGAATTATATCTTTCAAAATGCCTTGCCATTGTCATCATTGTTGTACCCAAGGTAGGCAGGAGTATAGATTTGGTTTTTTTTTTTTTCTCCCGTGGCAACTAGGATGACTCTTCTATACTGTAAGAGCTAATCTTCAGGAAGAGGCTTCCAGATCTGCTCCAGCTTAATTCCTCAAAGCTCTGTGTCTTAAGTGTGTGGTGTTTGGCAATAGGGCTTTACCTTCTGTCTCTGGAAGGCACCAGTAACAATGCCCTGTTGTTTTGAGGGTCTCTCTGTTACTTGCACCAACCTGTATTTTAAACAGTTTCCTATGCTTGGTACTTGGATTTTTATTAGTCTGTTATTTTGAAGGGACCGTGGTCTACCAAAGTTGCATTGCTTCAGTTAAACTGTGTGTGTGTGTTTGTGTGTATTTATATATGTAAGTTTAATTTAACATAAAATGATTACCTGTGGCTTTTTAAAAAATGGGTAGTCAGCTATAACACCTTCAATCTTTTCTTTTTAACAAAGGAATGCTCCTGTGTTACAGATAAGCAAAATACTTTAGAGATTACCAAAATAATCTTTATTATTGACAATGATAATCACTACATTTATCATGTTTTTAAATGTTCTAAAATGTGAATTTCTTGCACTTAATAATGAGGAAAATTAATGTCAAAAATAAAATTTACACACGATCACACAAGTAATTAATAGTGTTAAGATTCGATTTTAGTGCTCGACATCCTTAGCCATCAGGGAAATGCAAATCAAAACAACCCTGAGATTCCACCTCACACCAGTCAGATTGGCCAAGATCCAAAACTCAGATGACAGCAGATGCTGGTGAGGCTGCGGAGAAAGAGGAACACTTCTCCACTGTTGGTTGGGTTGCAAGCTAATACAACCACTCTGGAAATCTGTCTGGCGATACCTCAGAAAATTGGATATAGTGCTACCTGAAGACCCAGCTATTCCACTTCTGGGCATATACCCCAGAGACACTTTAATACACAACAAAGATATATGTGCCACAATGTTCATAGCAGCTCTATTTATAATTGCCAGAAGCTGGAAGGAACCCATATGTCCTTCAGAAGATGAATGGATACAAAAATTGTGGTACATATACACAATGGAATACTACTCAGCCTCCAGAAACAATGACTTAACCAAATTCTTAATAAAATGGCTGCATCTAGAGAATATCATCCTGAGTGAGATAACCCAGTCACAAAAGGACAGACATAATATGCAGTCACTGATAGTGGGATGCTAACCCCAGAGGCTTGCACTCCCCCAGAAACAACTCACAGACTGTATGAAGTCCAAGAAAATAAGAAAACAAAAAAAAATATACATATATTTACAAACAAGAAGACTTTGATTGTTTCCATGTTTCGTTTTGTTTTGCATGTACTTTACGCTTATTATAACTATTGGGTTTTCAATGCGTACTGTCGGGCCCTTGAAAAAAATCAAGTACTGACTAAAAAAAATATATTCACATGGTTTTATGTGAAAAATTATTTTAATGTCTGAAAAAACAGTACTGACAAAAAAGTATAATTTTAAGCAAAAATGTTTAAAATCTGTACATTTATCTTTGTTTTGTAAAATAAAGTTTAAAAAAAAATAACAAAAAAAAAAAAGATTCGATTTTAGGTTTTTGTTCCTTTAGATCTCCTTAGTGTCCATGTTGGTTTTATTAATCTGCTGTCAATGGTCATAATGCAGGAATAGTTCAGTGGAATGACTCAGCCACAGCCATATTTGTCATTAGTTTGCAGTGATCAGACAGTTTGTATCTGCCACTTTAGAGACTGGATCATGCGTGGTGTGTGATGAGAGCTGCTGCTAAATGCTCTGCTTCTAAAGCAGTGACTTGCAGTGGGTCCTCATTGGTGAAATGAAGGAGCAAGAATGTATGAATGTGGAACATAAGATTTGCATATGTTTGGGCATGTAGTCCCCAACTGATGGCACTGTTTGGAAGGTTATGAGTATTTTAGAAGCTGTAGTCTCTCTGGAGAAAATTGTTCATGGTGGACAAGACCTTGAGGTTTTATATCTGAGACCCACTTTCTAACCAGTAGTGTAACCAGCAGCCACAATCTTCTGAAACCATGCCTTCTTCACCATATTGCACTGTGTCCCCTCACAGCACAAGCCAAAAAAAACTTCCTCCTTTGAGTTGTTTCTTGTCAAGTATTTAGTCACAGGGAAAAAAAAAACAAACAGAACAAAAGATTAAAATGAAATTTCTGCAGTGTGTGTGTGTGTGTGTGTGTGTGTGTGTGCGCGCGCGCGCGCGCATGTGCACTCACGTGCTAGTATGTGTGTGAGAGGGTGTATGTGAGTGCATGGGTATATTATCTACTATTTTTCACCTTTCTTTTTATAGAATTATCTGTGTTCAGTGCTGTTGTCCTCTTGATTTTTAAACTGTTATTTATGTGTACTGATGTTTTTCTGCATGTGTATGTGTAGCATTTGCATGCCAGCTGCCCACAGAGCTCAGAAGAGGGCATTGGATGCCCGGGGACCACGGTCCCAGGTGGCTATGAGCTGCCCCGTGGGAGCTGCTATGAAACCCTAGAGCCTGTGAGCGTAGGCCACTGAGCCCTGCTCCAGTGCCCCTACCAAATGTTAAATTTGTTTATGCCTCAGTGGTTCCTGAATTAAATCTGGTAGGAAAACAAGGAGACAGACTTGGGCTTTAGTAACTGAGTATACATTTTAAACACTATTGGAGTCTTAGAATGTATTTACCTCAGTAGTTAATTGAATATAAAATTCGTTTGAGATTATGATCAGCAGAAATGTGATCACAGTTTTAACTGTCTTGACAATGAATCCAAGTGATGCTGCTCTCAGTGTTCATCTGCACAGGCCGTGCACTGGAACATGACAAGCTATGAGGGACAGCTCAGAGAGCTGAGGAAAAGCAGCTGCCAGCTGGAGAGGAGCCTACGTGCTCCTCCCTTGTCTGTGCTGGAATGCTGGCTGGCTTAAAGTCATTCTACAACGTATAAATCAGATAATTTTATTTTCAAAAGATAAATAATTGTGTTTGCTTCTTCTAATTAAATATAACCAAGCTGAATATTGCCTGATAGTTTCTGTGTTGATACATACATAGACATATTTTTAAAATATCTATTCTTTTGTGAGTATTAAATATATTTTGCTATTTTCTAGATTAAGAATCATTTCTCAATCCCAATTTCCGTTTTTGAAGGAGATACTTTATTGGGAATTGCTTCACCTGAAAATGAATTTAACATACCATTAGCATCTTATCGGTGAGTTCTTTATCTTTTTTACTTACCCGAAACTATTTTAGAGAATTTTAAATTTCAGATTATTTATAGGTGTTTTTGAATTATCAAACTTGATTGTTTATATGCTTAAATATCTCATCTAGTCTTGATTTCAAGGTACCTAGGTATTTTCTCAAAAGTAAAACTTATTGCATATTAATCTGCACATTATATGTTTACTAATTAATACAGTTATTACATATCTATTTGTTCATGTTTTTACTGTGTCTAAACATGATATGATTTCTACATTTATAGACTAAAATGATATTTACTTTTCAAAGTTTTTATAATAGAAGTTTTAAAAATTTTTTTAGGAAATAGTATCATTTTATTTATATGTGTTTATTAATAGTTTGGGAATAGAATTGTAATGTAATCTTTTTGTTCTTGGATATTTTCTCTGCTTACATTTCACATGTTATCCCCTTTCCCATTTTCCCCTCTGTGATTTCCCCCATCCCATCCTCCCTCCCTCTGTCTCCATGAGAGTGCTTCCCTACCCACCTACTCCCTCCTATCTTTCTGTCCCAGCATTTCCCCACACTGTTGTACCAAGCCCCCAAATGGCCAAGGACACCTTCTCCTGCCTATGCCCAACAAGGCCATTCTTTGCTACACATGCTGCTGGAACCATGGGTCCCTCCATGTGCACTCCCCAGTTGGTCGTCTAGTCCTGGGGAGCTCTGGGGGGTGCAGTTGGTTGACACTGTTGTTCCTCCTGTGGGGTTGCAACCCCCCTTAGCTCCTCGAGTCCTTCCTCCAACTCCTCCACCAGGGACCCCGTTCTCGGTCTAGTGGTTCATTGAAAGCATCCAACTCTGTGTTCCTCAAGCTCTGTCAGAGTCTATTAGGAGACAGCTATGCCAGGCACCTTCCAGCATGCACTTCTTGGCATCCATGATATTGCCTGGGCTTGGTAGCATTATATGAGATGCATCCCTGCAGTCTTTGGATGGCCCCTCCCTCAGTCTCCTCTCCAAACTCTGTCTCTGCATTTCTTCCTGTGAATGCCCTGTTCTTCCAAGAAGGACCGAAGCATCCCCACTTTGGTTTTCCAACTTCTTCAGGTTCACATGGTCTGTAAATTGTATCTTGGGTAATCTGAGCTTTTGGGCTAATATCTGCTTTTCAGTGAGTGAGTACCATGGGTGTTCTTTTGTGATTGGGTTACCTCATTCAAGATGTATTTTTCTAGTTCTATCCATTTACCTCAGAATTTCATAAAGTCATTGTTTTTAATTGCTGATGTGTAAATGTACCACATTTTTTGTCTATTTCTCTGTTGAAGGACATCTGGGTTCTTTCCAGCTTCTGGCTATTATAAACAAGGTTGTAGTTTATAATAATACACTATATTATAAACATAGTGTAGCATGTGTCTCTGTTATATGCTGGAGCATCTTTTGGGTATATGCCCAGGATTGGTATAGCTACTATTCCTTACTATCTCTTAACATCATTGGACTCAATTCCCCAATAAAACAACATAGACTATCAGACAGGATACATAAACATGACCCAACATTTTGTTGCATACAGGAAACACACCTCAGTGACAAAGGCAGTCACTATTTCAGAGTAAGAGGCTAGAAAACAATTCTCCAAGCAAATGGCCTTAAGAAACAAGCTGGAATGCAGTCACTGAATAATTGGATACTAACCCCAGAAAGCTCTGAACACCCAAGAAACATCTCACAGGTCATATGAAGCTCAAGAAAAACAAAGGCCAAAAGAAAGAAAGAAAGAAAGAAAGCCTCAGTCTTTCTTAGAAAAAAAAAATGTATAGCACCCTCTCAGAGTGTGGTACACCTGGACCTTAAATCACTAATAATCCAAGAGCTAAGAATATAGCCTTGTGGCAATTTTTGGTATCCAAAGATCATTATGCTTAATCTATACTCACCAAGAAAACTGTTTCCATGTTACGTTTCCTACATGTACTTTATGCTTATGGTAAATAGTGGGATTTCAATGCATTCTATCAAACCGCTGAAAGAATTAAGTACTGACAAAAAATATTCATGTAGTGGTATGCCAAAAAACCTTTAAAATTCTGTATATGTATTCCTCTTTTTTAAAAAATAAAGTTGTAAGAGAGGGAAAAAAAGAAATAAACTGTAGTAGCCAGTCTAATATCAAATAAAATTGACATTCAACCAAAAGTTATCTAAAAAGATAAGGAAGGACATTTTGTACTCATCACAGAAAAAAATCTACCAGGATGAACTCTGAATTCTGAACATCTATGCTCCAAATGTAAAGGCACCCACATTCATACAAGAAACTTTTACTAAAGCTCAAAGCATATATTGCACCACACACAATAGTAGTAGGAGACTTCAACACTCCACTCTCTTCAATGGACAGAGCATGAAAACAGAACCTGCACAGAGACAGAGTGAAACTAACAAATTATGAAACAAATGGATTTGACAGATATCTATAGGACCTTTCACACTAAAAGAATATACCTTCTTCTCAGCACCTCATGGCACCTTCTCTAAAATTGATCCTATGATCTGCCACAAAACAGGCCTCAACAGATACAAGAAGATTGAAATAATCCCATGCCTCCTATCAGATCACCATGACCGAATACTGGTCTTCAGTAACAACAAAAACAGCAGAAAACTCACATACACATGGAAGCTGAGCAATGCTCTACTCAATGATAACTTGTTCAAGGAAGAAATAAAGTAATTTAAAACTTTTTAGAATTTAATGGAAATGAAGGCACAACATACCCAAAGTTATGGCATACAATGAAGGCAGTGCCTGAGCACCTCCAAAAAGAAACTGGAGAGAGCACATACTAGCAGCTTGACTGCACACCTGAATGCTCTAGAACACAAAGAATCAAATATACCCAAGAGAAGTAGATGGCAGGAAATATTCAAACTCAGACATGAAATAAACCAAGTATAAACAAAAAGAACTATACAAAAAAATCAGCAAGACCAGAAGCTAGTTCTTTGAAAACATTATCAAGATAGATAAAGCCATAGCCAGACTTACCATAGGACACAGGGGCAGTATCCAAATGAACAAAATATGAAATGAAAAGGGAGATGTATATGATCTTAAATATTTAACATAATTAAACTATATAACTATGTTTCCAGAAAAATAAATTATGATAAATTAAGACATAAGTTATGTATTTTTGTATCATAATAAACAATGTCTTTAAGAACTGAATTTGAACTGGAGGATAAAAGCTTATGTAGCATTCAGCTCTATAGCTTACCAGTATTGAAAAGCAAACTAACGAAGACTGAGCATTTTTGTATTTTCACTTCTATCTTCCAGTTGGTACTTAATAGAAGTGTTTGATATCCAGGCAAGTTGTCTCATGCCTTGGGACTTGAGCCAAGAAGCTGCAATAAGCTTGAGGTTAGCTTAGGATACATAGGGAGTTTCAAGCCAGCCAGGGCTACAGGCTTCAACTTTGTTCCACAGAAGTTAATATAAATTAATAAATAATGAAATAAACAATGCTTTGACCAACTATGAATTTTTTGGCCTTCATTTGAGGAGATTTAATTTTTATCTAATACTAGAAACAAAATGTAAAGTAGATTAAAGTTATAGAGATAATATAAAGGTAGAAAAGGCAAAATAAACTGTTGTCAGTAGTTTAGTATGTGTATCAGAAGACCATATTTAAATATCACCTCTAACTCCAGAGCACTAGTATCTGGAAGTCACAAGAAAGGGCAATAGGGTGGAAGGTTCGATGTGCCCCATTGAGTTAAGTTACAATAATGTTACATATAATACAGAAATATAGAAAAGATATTGAAACTTTTAAGGCTAGATATTAGGAAAGTAATTGGAGATAGAGATTATTTTGTCTGTAATCACAACACTGAGAAAGCAGAAAAAGTGACTGGCTTGTGGGCAGCCAGTCTAGCCAAACCAGAGCTCCAAATGTAAAGAGAGACCCCGGTTTCCACATGCAAATGCATGCACCCTCACATACATACACGGACCACACATTCCATTTGTAAATGCATGCATCGTACATATAAGCACACACTACACACGATATTCTTCAAAAAATTAAAATTTAAATATATATTGAATGTACATATGTTGCAGCTTGTAGTAATAATAATCGTCAAAATAATTTGGTGAGCCTCTGGAAAATTGCATTGATTGCATAGTTCTGAAGCATGAGAAAACACTCACTACTGAAATACTGAAGAAATTCAGTGTCCCAGGCAATAGTGTTTTATTCTAATTTAAGGTTTTGGTGGTTGTGGTGGTGGTAGTAGTGGTTGATTGATTTTGTTTTTTTTGGTGGGTGTTTTGGTTTGATTTTGTTGTTACTTGTTTGTTTTGTTTTGTTTGTCTGTGTTTGGAGTCAGGGCTTCCCCGTGTAGCCCTGGCTGTCTTAGAACTGCAGACTATGTCTGCACTATGCTGGCCTCAAACTGAGATCTCCCTGCCCCTACCTCCTCCACAAGCTACCACTACCTGGCCTAATGTAAGGTCTTTTAAAATGTTTTAAAATTGTATTTATTTGTTAATGCAGATCATACCTTTCCTTGAAGCCAGAAGATGAGGACTACCAGCCTTGTGAAGGAATTGACTTTGAAGAACTCATAAAATATGATGGACAGCTTCTGAAGAAGAAATGTATATCTACTAACCCCTCTAAGAAATCATTTGTTATTAATATTGTCCCAGAAAAGGATAATCTGTCTTCCTTGTCAGTGTATTCAGAAGATGGCTGGGACTTACCATATATAATGCACTTGTGGCCGCCTATCCTCATCCGGAATCTTCTGCCCTACAAAATTGCTTATTACCTTGAGGTACTTCCCAGCTTCTGAGTGTTGTTCTGTCTTTGACTTTGTTGTAGCTTGCTTATTTTTAAGTTCTAAACAAAATAGTTTGAAGTTGTAACAGAGGTTACAGCATTACTTTAAAATGGGCATTTCCCAAATGGAAATTTCAATGTTTTTAACGAGATAATTTAGGACTTTCAAGCCTAATGACCTGAGTTGAACGTCCACAATTCACATGATGGAGAGAACCAACTACAAAAAGTTTCCTGTGGCCTCCACAATAGGTAGTAGCATGTGCACATCATGTGTGTGAGCATTGTCTTTCACACACACAATAAACCAAACTAAACGTTTTCAAAAAGATAATTTGAAAGAAAGTATGTTTTATTAATTTATCTTAGAAATCTATTTAACTGTGTATAATTATGTACAAATATGGTATGTAAACTGTACAACAGTGTGTAGGCCTGTACAATAAATGGCATATGATCACCCCTGAAGATGCCACTTAATTTTTTAAGAGTTATCTTTGAGTCCTTTCTTTTGGTATGAAGTTCAGATGTTGCATGTTTAAGTATGGTGGCTAATGAATCACAAACCAGCATGGGATTGGGATTGAAGTGACATTAAGTGCAGTATTTACACAATTCATGTCTTAAAGAAAGTTTTATTTCCTATAAAGAATGCTTTTTCTACTAAGTACTGTCTATTTTAGATTAAATCAGTGTTTTCTCTAAGATTTCTTTGTAAATATTTTTGAATATTTCTTAATATAATAAAGTAGCTCTTCACTGTTGTCTATTCTCTGTAGGTTTATTTAACTCTGTGAGTTACAATATGTTTAAAGTTCTGTGATGCATTTTTAAGTAAGAGGAATTAACTTATCCGTGGTTATGTTTTTAACATGACATATTGCCATAATTATAAGTCGTTGATACTTTCACCATCATGACTTGATGTTATATCCTAACCAGTTACTGACATATCTTTTGAGGTAGAATATATTTTTGTATTTATATACTTGTATTAAATGGAAATAGTGATAATACTTGTAGTTAGGTCATAGGAAAATTAAAATAGTTAAGTAAAAAGAGGACTTACCACCTTGCTTTATAAGGACATGGTTGCCATTTATAGGCACATTAGCACACCAACACCACCATCCACCATCATTGTCTTGCGAAAATCTTCTCTGTGTAAAAGTTCAACAATTGATATTACTTAAGACTTAAGGAATTCTGTCATAATGGTAGGAAAGCTGGGTAATGAAGGTTTGAATGGAGGAAAATAAATGATTTTTCCATGTATAGTAAACACCTGATAATGGAGGAAGGGTATGTTTTAAAGTGGCAGGCAATATGTGATGCTCTTTTTGGATTATAACAATAATCTTGCACAATTTTATTTTATAAGTTAGGGCTTATTTTATTTTTATTGACTGGCATTATAGTTACATCTTGCTGTGAAGTTCCGTGTGTCATTGAATCTTAGCCTTTCGTTGTAGCTTACATAGGCCATTTTATAGGTACAATTGCCCAAATGTAGACCAAGCACTGGGGTAGGTTTACAGCTTGAAGAACATTGAGGGCTTGGTCTGATAGTTATTTTAAAAAGAGTTTTGTGTGGTATTTCAAAAAAAATGAATGCTTTTGGAAGTTTGTTTTTCAGAAGCATGTTTAAGTTTGGTTTTTGTTTTGCTTTCTTACTCCAGGGCATCGAGAACACGGTTTTTACTTTAAACGAAGGACATTCATCACAGGTCTATAATGTAGACATGGACCAAGCCAAGCTACACTTAAAATTACTTGACTATCTTAATCATGATTGGAAAAGTGAATTTTATATAAAACCTAATCAACAAGACATCAATTTCATCAATTTTACATGTCTCACAGAAATGGAAAAGAGTGATTTGGATATTGCTATTCATATGGCTTACAATACTGGTCAGACTGTTGTGGCATTTCATAGTCCATACTGGATGGTCAATAAAACTAACCGGATGTTACAGTACAAAGCAGATGGAATTCACCGAAAGCATCCACCTAATTATAAAAAGCCAGTTCTCTTTTCCTTTCAGCCAAACCACTTTTTTAACAACAATAAGGTATTCGTTATTTTTTCTAACTCTTTCTTTTTAAACATTCTGTTTCAGTTTTTAGAACTCTGAAGAATAAAATTTTAAATTTAAACAGAAATAATACTTGAGGTTAAAGGGTTAGCATAGCTGGGTAGAGTACCATTTACAGGTAATCTCAGCATCAGGATGGTAGGAGGATATTGATTGTGAGGTCTGTGTATGTACCTGCTAAGTTACATCTAGCCTGAGTTGCACAGAGACCTTGTCTCAGAAATATCTAACCATAAAAATACAGTAAGCCTTTAATGTTAACAAAAATGCATTACATTATTAATATATTTTTTTTTTGCTAAAATGTGCAAGGCTTTGGGTTTGATCTGCCACACAACACACAGCTAGATGGTATATAAATTGTAATGTATCTCAAATTCTTCCCCTAGGTCCAGCTTATGATAACTGATAGTGAGCTTTCTGATCAGTTTTCAATTGATACTGTTGGTAGTCATGGAGCCATTAAATGCAAGGGTCTGAAAATGGAATATCAAGTAAGTGTCTTCTATGCTAAAGAAACTTTTATTTGTAATGTATCTGTTAGATACTTAAATTTTGTAAGTGTACAATGGTTTTCAAGCAGTTTTAATTTTTTGCTTATAGGTTGGTGTCACTATAAATCTCAGCAGTTTTAACATTACCAGAATTGTGACATTCATTCCTTTTTATATGATTAAAAACAAAAGCAAATACCATATATCAGTGGCAGAAGAAGGAAGTGATAAATGGCTCTCTCTTGACTTAGAGCAGGTGCGTAAATGAATTTCATAAAGTACATTCTACTCCTGTGTGCTGTTTACATGATAGAAGTCTATGAAAATACCACAGGGAAGCCTGACTGTAAAGTGGAAGTATGCAAATTAAAGCATACTTCTTTTAATTGTGTTTTATTTTTAATGTTACATTCCTTAATTTATAATAGTTTTAATTCTCCTGTAGCCTAATTTTCTTTCAATTCTGTCTTAGTTAGGATTTACTGCTGTGAAGTGACACCACAAACTCACGCAACTCTTATAAGGGAAAACTTTTAATTGGAGATGACTTATAAGTTCAGAGGTTCAGTCTATTATCATCAAGGCAGGAAGCGTAGTGGTGTTCAAGCAGACAGGGTACTGGAGAAGGAACTGAGTTCTACATCTTGGTCAAAAGGCAAACAGGATAAGACTAACTCCCATGTGGATAAGAGGAGGGTCTCAAATCCCAACCAACTCTACAGTGACACATTTCCTTCAGAAGACCACACCTACTCCAACAAGGCCACATATCCCAATCCCACTCCCTGGGCCAAGCATATTCCAACCATCATAATTTCGATGAAACTTTATTTACTTTCTCCTAGGTTTTACTTAATTATTAAAAACTGTGTATTTGCTCCCTAGGATTACTTAACTCAACCAGAACAATAGACTCTACCAGTTCTAACAAGTTTGGCTAAATAACCAGAGTAGACATTTGTAAATAATATTTGCAAATAACTAGAAGTATAGATAAGAGATTATTCAAGAGCAGCAAAGTTTTAATATTCTTTATGAAGCTGATGGGAATGTCTATATATGCTAAGTCAAACTTGCTTCTTGAAAGAAGGTAAGGGTCACTTAAAGTTTGCATTTTTTGTCAGATAGATGGAGGTATTTTCTAAATGATAACTGAGAGGTTGATACGTTATCTAGATTTAGTGAGCTTTCATTCTAAAATGGTAAGATAGTGTTTATTATTTATGTTCATGGCTCCTTCCCGTATATAAGATCTATTCTAGGGCATATTCCTAAAGTTTTAGAATTTCTACTAGAGTTGAATTTGAAATAAATGATGTCAGTTTTTTTGTCCACATAAGTTTTAATCATTATCTGTTATGGCAGTTCTTGTTTTGTTTTGTTTTAATGTCAAGTTCTGGTTCTAATGTCTCATATCTTTCCTACCAATATCTTCAGTTTCTGTTTTCTTGAAAATTATGCTATGACTCTCTCACTTCTTTGGAGGTAACATGTCTTTCTTCTCTACTGCATTATAGGCCTTTATTCTTTTATTAATATAGGGCTATGTCTGTATATGAGTTACTAGTTATTTTCCTGAATTACTTACATATCTCTGACTTAATGCTACTTCCAGTAAAACTTAAAACTGATATCTCTTTAAACATTGATTGTGCTTCATTCTAAGGTCAACTAAGTTAAGATTTCATATTGCCTAAAAGTTTTACCTGAAAAAATAGGTTTGGGGCCATGAGATAGACTTCTCAGCGGCATGGATATATTTAGGCTTAGGTTTTTCAAAACCTATTTTAATAAAGTTTCTTAAACACTTTAACCTCCAAAGGTAAGTGAGAATGAAAGGTTAGTAGAAAGAGGGACACGAACCTGTTCAGAATTAGTTCTTTAAGGAAATTCCTTATACCACACACAAATCAGCAGAGGCAGTCCAGTCCACCTGGAAACCACCAGATCAGCAGTGGAAGTTAAGTTTAGGAGAAACCACGAGGTTCTGCCAATTGACAAGAGTGCACAGAAATGGCAAGAAGCCACAAGAATTATCAACAGAAGTCCTTTGGTACTTTTTTTTCTATGAAGCCACAAAAAATGATGATCTTTGCAAAGATCAGCTAAAAGCCCAATGAAGACCAGCAAGGTAAACCAATGCCAGAGTGGCTACTGTCATATTATGCTCTTTGCAAACATCATGTGTCCTCTCTAGCATCTGCTCCAGCAAAACTTGACAAAAGTGAGTCTCTAATAGATATCTAGGGGATGAGTATGACAGACAGTGTCAACGAGAATAAGACACTAATGAAGGAGAGTTTTTGACGTTTGGAGGGGAAATAAAGCCAATATTATTGGAGCTTTTCTTAGTTGGGGTTTTACTGCTGTGAACAGACACTGTGACCAAGGCAGCTCTTGTAAGGATTACATTTAATTGAGACTGGCTTACACAGGTTCAAAGGCTCAGTTCATTATCACCAAGGCATTATCATCAGGCAGGCTTGGTGCAGGAGAAGTTGAATTTCTGCATCTTCATCTGAAGACTGCAAAGAGAAAACTGGCTTATAGGCTGCTAGGATGAGGCTCTTAAAGCCCACACCCCAGTGACACACCTAGTCCAACAAGGCCACACATCTTAGTAGTGCCACTCCCCATGCCAAACATACAAATCATCACATAGAGTGAATGATTAGAAGATAAAGCCATAGTGAGAAGAAAGTGTAATTATGCAGGTTTTTATAACCATCATAAATATTTTACCTTAAAATTAAATGGGACCTGTGAAAAAGGTTTGATTTAAGAAAATGTTTTGTTTTGCCTTTTTTAACCCCCCACTGGATGGTTTTGGCTTCTTTGTCAAAGATCAAGTGACCATAGGTGTGTGGATTCATTTCTGGGTCTTCAGTTCTATTCCACTGATCTACCTGCCTGTCTCTGTACCAATACTTTGCAGTTTTTATCACTGTTGCTCTGTAATACAGCTTGAGGTCAGGGATGGTGATTCCTCCGGGAAGGTCTTTTATTGTTGAGAATAGTTTTCGATATCCTGGATTGTTTGTGATTCCAGATGAATTTGAAATTGCTCTTTCTATCTCTCTGAAGAATTGAGTTGGAATTTTGATGGGGATTGCAATGAATATGTAGATTGCTTTTGGTAAGATGGCCATTTTTGCTGTTAATCCTACCTATCCATGAGCATGGAAGATCTTTCCATCCTCTGAGGTCTGCTTTGATTTCTTTCTTCAGAAACTTGAAGATCTTGTCATACAGATCTTTTACTTACTTGGTTTGAGACAGTATTTTCAACAAATGGTGCTGGTTCAACTAGCAGTCAGCATGTTGTAGAATGCAAATTGATCCATTTTTATCTCCTCATATAAAGCTCAAGTCCAAGTGTTATCAAGGACTTTCACAAAAACCAAATATGATGAGTCTAATGGAAGAGAAAAATGGGGAAGAACCTTGAACATCCTGATTTTTTAAGGTTCAAAAATAAACAAACAAAAGCACCTAACCCACCCTGCCCCCAATAAAAACAACCTTCACAAATTGTCTAGTCCTAAGAGTTCCCCTACTTAACACTGCATTATTATTTTTACATGTTAGGTTGTTAAACATTAAAACACAGTATGAAACTTTGTCTCTAAAGGAACACCAGGCTTGAAGATGTTTAGAATGCATATCAGTTTTAATATATTTAGTTCCTCATTGGGAATAGATTTCTATGAGTATTGCTTCTATTTTGAGTCTTGCAGTTGCGGAGTGATGGCAGCAGTGTGGGCAGACATGTTTAAAGTTTACTTGCTACTCTTTAAAGCTGTTAAATGACCTAAGTATTTGTGATGAGACCTACTTAAATATGTGGAATACATTTTTAGTGTATCCCCTTTTGGCCTGAGAATTCCTCCAATATTCTTCTTATTCAAGTCGAGAGGAGTGAAGGTCCTCCGAAAAGGATATACTTTAACAAGCAAGATAGTTGTATTTTACTGCGGCTGAATAATGAGGTGAGTGCTTTGTCTTGATATTCATGATCATTATTTTGTGTATCATTGGAAAAACTAATGTTTACACATTAGTGCTACACTTTGCTTTTTGTAACAAATAATTTTCTGATAATTTTTCTCCCTTACTAAAAATTAATCATCATTATTTTTATGAAAAAAAGGGTAAAACAATTGTACAATAATTGGTTATATAGAAAGTTAGAGGTCATGTCTCTAGAGTAAACACTGGAATATACTGAAATTTCACTTACATATAATAGAGTTTTATTGTTAAGTAGAAATGACAAATGACTGGATTGTATTCTAATTCTTCACAAAAAGTAAATCATAAATTTATGAATAGTTTTCTTACTGAATGCTATCAGTTAGAATTCTGAACAAAATTATCACATTAAAAATTTTTTCATCCTTTAAGCTTGGAGGTGTTATTGCAGAAGTTAATTTGGCTGAGCACTCTACAGTTATTACATTTTCAGATTACCATGATGGAGCAGCTACATTTCTACTAATAAATCACACCAAGAGTGACCCTGTACAGTACAACCAAAGGTAAGGAAAATTTCACACTACTGTGGCATCATCGGATGAGGAAGCCTCAACTCCTTCTAATGGTTCATTAAGAATTTGCTATTAGTGTTGTTGTGTTTACGTTCAAATGATTCCTTTTATTCAATTATATAGAAGTAGAGCTTATTTTCTAATTATAATCATTTTTAAATGAGTCAAAGAAACATGAAAGAACTACAGTCCTTGGCACAGATATTAGTCATTGTGCAGTCTGGTGAGGAATATATCAGAATCAGTCAAAGATCTCCAAATTTTGTCTATTGTCTTTTCTTTTGTTTCTGGTAGGTGACATTTGAGGCAGGATCTCACTATGTAGTATAGGCTGACTTTGAACTTAGTATGGAGTCAACACTGTCTTCAAGCTCAGGAGATTCACCAGCCTTGGGGCTACAAAGTACTTGGATTATGTGTGTGAACCACAAAACTTAGATAAATTATTCTGTCTCTGTATGTCTATCTTGTCTCTCTGTCTTTGTGAGTCTGTCTTTCTGTGTGTGTGTGTGTGTGTGTGTGTGTGTGTGTGTGTGTCTTGTCTCTTTTATGTATTTGTGTATTTGTGTGTGTGTGTTTGTGTGTGTGTGTGTGTGCCTTCATTTCTCTGTGTATGTGTATATTTCTGTCTCTCTATGTCTCATCTCAGTCTTTGGTTTTTCACACATGTATTATGTGGTCTATATGTGTATATAAACATGTTTGTATATGCACATGACTGGTGATATAGTGTGTATTTGTAGATGTTGGTTATTTTCCTCTCTGGCTCTCCATCTTATGGACAGAATCTCTTACTTAACCTGGAGTTCATTGAGTCAACAAGACTGACTATGCATCAAGTTCTAGGAATCTTCCAGTCACTGCTTCCTATGTTGTTAAGATTACTGGTGAATGCTTTTAAGTACTTGTAGCAAGCACTTTACTGATTGAGCCATCACTGAAGCCCTAAAATGTGTTTTTAAAAATGTGATAGGCCAATTTTTCAAAAATTTCAAGCATTTGTTTTTACTATGTTTCCCTAATACTGTAACCAAGTATCAGTGGTTTAGGACTGCTATTAAAACATCATTTATTTAGATTTTCTGTGAAGCTCTGTCTTTTAGTGCTGGTAAAGCTACTATAGCTGTGTGTTTCTCTACTTAGTGACTACAGGCTGCCTCGATTTTGCTTTGACTTGGCACTTTTTTAATTTTATTGGTTTAGTTAGTCTCAGTACACTTACATGTACTCCCTTCTCCTGACATTTATGGTTCCAATTGTTGATTGAATACAAAAACATTGACTAGGATCTCGGGTCCAGCTAGTGAGTACCTAAACCTTTCACATTAGCCTCTCATGTTCATGATTGGAGAAGAAGACAAGCCTGCTTTTTGTTGTTATTATCCATATTATAGAAACAATAAATTGTACCATTATATGTTTTGGCTACTATAAAAAATGCCTTAGACTGAATAATTTATAAATAGCAAAAATTTATTTTCAGAGTTTTTGAGGCCATTCTAAGATCAAATATGGACAAACTGAGTATGAGCTAGATGCATCATTCTAATCTTCAGAGATGGTTTGTTTTTTCCCAGTCTTCTCATGGCAGAAAGATAGGGCTTTGCTTTCATGGCTTAAGTAATGCTGTTCTTCTGATAGACCCAGCTCTTAATTCTTTAACACTGGAAATTCTGTTTTTTTAAAAAAGTTTTTAGAGCGCCTTTGTAAGCACTTCTCAGTGCTATCTCTTGTACTGTACGTAACACAGACTAAGGTCTTCATTTCCTGAGCATCCTCTGTTCTTCCTGGGTGTTTCCCTGAAAGATGGGCCTGACTGCTGAAAAAGCTCCTTGAAATCCTGTAATTACTGAACATATTTTTTATTGTACCTTTACATGCAAGGTTGCTAGGGTTTCTTCCACTGTGTTGGCATTTACTCTTTTTAACATGTATACAAATTCATTTAGCATTCTTAATTTCATTTTTTCTTTGAATTTACACTGCTATCAAACATAAGACTTGGTTAAATTTTTGCATGATAATATTTTGCAATGAATCAAACATTAACTTTTTTAGAGCCAAATTTGCCTGGTCATCAGCATATTTACATTTGATGTCTTTTTGTCTGATATATGAGGAACGCCAGTGGGGATGGCGGTTCCTCTTGTTGTCTTCAGCTGTCTAACTTGGGGAAGAAAGGACTTAGTTGTCTTGCACATCCTGTTCACAGTTCATCACTGAGAAAAGTCAGAGCAGAAATGGGCAGAAACCTGAGAGCAGGAAGTGACGCAGAGCACTGAGAAATGCTGCTTGTTGACCTGCTCTCCATGGCTTGCTTTGATTTCTTACCAGCCCAAGACATCCTGCTCACAGTGGGTTGGGCCCTCTCACAATTCGTCATTAATCATGAAAATACTCCATAAACATGCCCACAGGCCAATCTGATCAAGGACTTCCTCAGTTAAGGTTCCATTTTCCCAAGGGACTCGATTTGTGTCAAGTGCCAGAAACTACCCATATACACAGTATACACAGCAAGCCCATAGCTTAAGAAATGAGAACTAATTAAACTATCTACAATTTTATGTGGATGAGAATTTTTTTTATTATTTTTAGAATAAAACAAAAGTAACTTTAGATACTTGAAATCTTTATTTCCTCAGGGGGGAAAATGTTTCCCTTCAAAAGTTATAGTTTTCTTAGATATACATTTTTCATTGGAAGAAGTGTATGTAGCATTCTGAAAGGAAACTGACTTACCTTTTCATCATATAAGGAAAAATTTTTTTCTAGAAAGTTTTACAAGTCTCAATGGTATAATGATGAAATCTTATTTAGGATTTTTATGTATGTGTCAACTGCATTTAACGTAACATATTTTTACTGCTTAATGTCAGTTCTCTCAGTGAAATTGAAGATTCCCTTCCTCCTGGAAAAGCTGTCTATTATACATGGGCTGATCCAGTGGGCTCTAGAAAGCTCAAGTGGAGTTGTGGGCAAAGTTACGGTGAAGTCACTCATAAGGATGTAAGTATTATCTGTATTGGTCATTATGGAGTTCTCTGCTGCCTTTCTGTTCCTTATGCAGATGTTCTTTTACCTTCTGTGCAATTAAGGGATTAAGGGCTGTTTGCTTGCTATTCTGTGCTAGCGAAGACTTTAAAAAGCAGTTGAAGGTGTTTTGAACTTTCACCTGTTTTATTTAGGTTTGCCTTTTTCAAATTCCAGCCAGAAGCTAAGTAGAAATGGGAGCCAGTAAACACCTGTTGTCTCTGTAAAGGAGTATACAAAGGTGTCCGAAAGCTGGGCATTTAGAGGAAGCAGCAGAGTGCAGGCTTTCCTTGAGCTTTTGTGAAAATGAGTCCTATGACACTTGTTCCTTTGCAAAAGTACCAAGAACTACAAGTCTGTCTTCATCATCCATCTGTTTTTACTTTTAGGAAAGATGATGGACTTAAAGAGCTCTTCATTCAGCATTCATTTCTTAAGTATTTACACCCTAAATTTACAGTCACCTTAACTAGATTTCCACTCTGTACAGTACCTAAACTAAAAAGAAAAAATTCATTTCTCACTGGTAAGCTGTAAAATCAAATGATGATCAATTCAGGTCCTGCAATCACCAGTTCCACAGCTCTTGACCACTCGCATCCTAGCACCTCTATTAGCATTTTTACTTGCCATTCTTTTCTTCAGTTAAAAAGTATTGTTACTAATTAAGAAATTCTGTGTTTAGAGTATCTTTGTCTTTGTATACCACTTATAATTTTTAGACTTTAGTTACTTTTATGTGTTTGTGTGTGCCTGAGAGCTATGTATGTGTATCATATGCATACAGCTTCCCATGGACTTCAGATCCTTTCAGCCCTGCATGCGTATGGTAGTTGTGAGTTGTCTGATGTGGATGCTGGGAAATGAACCCGTGTCCTTCTCCAGAGTGTCATGAGCTTCTAACTAGTAGCCATTTCTTTAGACCTCCTATACTAGTTGGATTTTTAAAAAATTTTCTTTCCATGTGGGCATTAGTTGATCTGATTTTGATTTTAAAGCAAATTTCATACAATTAGCCCAATTGTAATCCTTAAAAATTCCTGATTAGTAGGGTTTGTTTTCTGTTAGCTTTGGTTTACTTTGGCTTTTTTGAGACAGGGTCTTCCTTAATAACCCTGGCTGTCCTGGAATGTGCTATGCAGACCAGGCTGGCATCAACTGACCAAGATCCACCTGCCTCTGTCTCCTAAGGATGAAAAGGCCCAGATGATGTCTGGGTTATATCACATTGTTTAGTTAAATAATAATGCATGTTTGAAATTCATATAGATAAGTCTGAAATTTGGTTTATTAGAGATTCTGATTTGAAAGTACATTTTTTTTTAATTGTCTGAACTTCTAGTACTATATTTTATTTGAGAAGTTTTTGTAGATGGTCCTGTAGTACCTAGATAGTAATTTTGTGGTTACTTCAATTTTTAATTTGTGTTGAACATAGATGGAAACTTAATATTACACTTTTCTATTAATCAAAATTTTTGTTAGCTAGAATTTATGATCTACTGTTAATTTGCCTCATTTATGTATACAGATATGTGTATAAGCATATATACATGAGTGCAGATGTACCACAGGCCTTCATGAGGAGTCAGAGGACAGTTTATGTGAATCATTTCTCTCCTTCTACCATGAGTCTGTCTCCAAGACTTCTGTTTGAGCCATCTCAGGGCTCCTAACCCAGTATTTATAAAGAAGTTTGCTAAGTCATTCGCCCTGTGGAAAACATCAGTACTGTATTTTGTTGTTGTTACATATGAATTTCATTTGTCTGATAATTTGAAACAAGGGCTCCCCCTGTAGCCCTGGTTAGTTGGAGTTCATGGCAATCCTTTGCCTCAGCCTCCCAAGTCCTGTGATTATAGATGTATAGAGTGTACATTGGGAATTATTGCACCCGGCTGCATTAGTGCTTTATAAGGTTGTGACCAGGATAGCAAATGACCTTTCTTACTCTGCAGAGGCTTAAACAACCTTTAATATGTGCTGTATTTACCATAGAGTTAAAATAAAGTAGAAAAAAATATTTTGTGTTATTGTTTTAGCCTATAAGACTTTAAATTAGAGCTTATTATGATTTAATTTTATGATTAATAATGTCATAATGTAGCAGCTGACATGAGGTTATTTTAGTGAGGAAACCTTCCAGTTATTGTACAGATACTCATTCTGTTGGTTGTCATGAGTTGTCTGAAATAGCTCACGTGAGGAATAACTGTCTCCAAGTCCTATGCAAGCGTTCATTTGGTTTGCTGCAGAGGCCTTAGGTAGTAAGGCTGTCTGTATTCTTATCGTGTAAATGTCAGGTATAGCCTTCCTGTTTGCTGGAGTCTGTGAATCTCTGTGCAGAGTACAAACTCTGATTTCCTTTTTTGTTCTTTTCTAGGATATGATGACGCCCATAAGTGTGGGGAAAAAAACCATTTATTTAGTGTCATTCTTTGAAGGCCTGCAGCGTATTATTTTATTCACTGAAGATCCAAGAGTGTTTAAAGTAACATATGAAAGTGAAAAGGCAGAGTTAGCAGAGCTGGAAGTTGTACTGGCATTACAGGATGTTGGGATTTCACTTGTCAATAACTATACAAAACAAGAAGTAGCCTACATAGGCATTACTAGGTGAGATGCATTCATATATGAAAACCAAAGCTGAGTCTGTCCCTCAAAGGCTTTACCTCGTGTTTCTCTCACTGGGTTTTAGCTTCTCTATCCCCAGCGTGTTCCCATTGTGCTAGTCTCTATTTGTGCTCTGCATCCTCTGCTTGAGGGTCTTTGGTAAAATTGCTCATGTATCTGAAATGTGTTTGTCCTCATTGTCTCCTTTAAGAGACACCTTCTAATTGGGCCTAGTGACCATTCCATTTTAAATAATATTTTAATGGTTCCTACCATTCCTGGTAGATCTGGTAGATGAGGCTGCAAATCCATCTTGGACTATATACTTTTTTTTTTTTTTTTTTGGTTCAGAAAAATTTCTCTCTTCCAGATATTCAAATTGATTTGTTCATGATTACTATTTATTATCTGTAACTCCCTAGCTAAAATGAAGAATAACAGAGTTGTTCAGTATTTTTCTTCTACCTAGAATGTGACTGAATAAAAGCTAAATCATATAAAATAAGTAATACACTAATTAAATGGTTATAAATTAATATAGTAATTTTTGCTTTCATATGTAAGTTCTGATGTGGTTTGGGAGACAAAACCAAAGAAAAAGGCAAGGTGGAAGCCGATGAGTGTGAAGTACACCGAGAAGCTGGAGAAGGAGTTCAGGGAGTACACAGAGTCTTCACCCTTGGAAGACAAGGTTGTTGAGTTGGACAATAACATTCCAGTAAGTTTTAAAAGTACTAATGTGATCTTGTAATTTTACAGTGTAATTTAAATTACTTTTGAATTTTCAAGAACCGACTTATTACAAAACATGTAGTTAACACAAATATATAGAGTTCATATCAGCTGCTTAAAAAGAGTAATTAAACCATGCTCAAGATTCTAGCAGCTAATTCTCTTAAGTAAAAAGAAACAAGATGTTTTTTATTTTAAGATTATTTCTCTTTTATTGGATTATTTTATTAAAACCAGTTTTAGAAGTCAAATATAAAGAATTATTTATCCAAACTATAATGTTTATATAAATATTTATTCTAATTTAGAGATATGAATGTAAAAATTTGAATCTTAATCATAAGTTTTAGAAACTTTTTGTTTGGGGGTTGATTTAGTTTTGCCCTAGCTGGTCTGAAACTCACCATGTGGACCAAGCTGTCTTTGCTGATAACAACCCTCCTCGATCTCTGATTTCAATATTCTGAGATTTCACATATGCATATTCAGCCTTAATTTATGTTTTAAGGTAGCATAAAGGTAATGGCTTTCACATTTATATCATTATACTTTGCTTCTACTCATTCTCCCCACCTCACTGCCCTCTTCTATAAACTTTACATTTTATATTAGTCTATCTCAAAGTTATTTTTATGTACATGTATGACTTTAATATATGATCAAAACAAAAAAACATCTTTTTATGGAGGGGCAATATTTTTCAGGTTCGCTTAACACCCAGTGGTAATGACATGAAAATTCTGCAACCACATGTGATAGCTGTCCGGAGAAATTACCTCCCAGCACTAAAAGTAGAATATAATACATCTGCACATCAGTCATCATTTAGAATTCAGATTTATAGAATACAGGTGAGTCTTAAAATGAAGGCAAAATGATAAAAATCCAGAAATGTCCCCCTGGTCTGTTTTACGTAGTATAAAACCAAAGAAGACAAGATGGAAACCTTTAAGTAAAAACAAACTGGAAAAGAAACTAGGATTGCATATGTTTGTGATCCCAGCACTTGAGAAGCTGAGGCAGGAGGATCACCATGAGTCCAAAGCCAGCTTGCACTTTGAAATGAGACTCCCTCTGCGAAGGAAAGAAGACATGGAGCAGGGAGAGTCAGTTTGAGAGAAAGAGAGAGAAAAGGAAGAAAGAAAGGAAAGATAAGGAGAAAGATGAAAGAAGGGAGGATGGAATCTGCAGACAGGAGGGATGTTAGGTCTTTACTTTGTACTCAATGACATGTGACTCGTCTGATTGTAGTCAGGTTGTGTTTGTGAGATACTATAAACTAATTCTTGTTTAATTTTCTTAGATCCAAAATCAGATTCATGGTGCTATTTTTCCTTTCGTGTTTTATCCTATTAAACCTCCAAGGTCTGTCACCATGGACTCAGGTTTGTATTACTTTTAGGTGTTGGTATACAGTTGTGTGGCTAGTTGATTTATTTGGCTATAACAGTAGCATTCTCAAATTATTTTTTATAAATTATTAGATAATAAGAACTGCTTAATGAAGGACTGGGAGTTACCCATCAGAACACCATGTGAATTCTAAGGTGTAAGAAAGGTTATTTTAAAAATGTGTGTATTGGAGTTTTAAGGAATAGGAATTTTAAAGCATATTACTTATATATAAACCATTTAATAACCTGTAATATTTGAAATATTAGAAGCTGAATAAACAGTGAGAACATTTATATTCAGTGGGTTGTTAGGGACTTTATTATTTGCCTTTATGTGTATGCCTAAGAATGTATGTGGCCATGTGCATGCCTGGTGCCTGCAGTGGTGGTTATGAGCTGCCAGTGTGGGTGCTGGGCAGTGCAGCAAGCCACTGTTAACCCTTTAGTCAGCCCCTGGATTCAGTATTTCCTGAATGAGAATAACTGACACTCTGTCTTCAACCTTTCTCTTTTCTTTTTTGTTTCTTCTCTTTCTTGTTTATCCCTCTTTCCTGTACTTTCTCTTGGCTCTCTAACACATTTACATTCCAGTTCTCTTTGCTTCCCTTTCTGTGTGTCCACCACAGACCCTAAGTCATGGACATCACACTTTTTAGTGGCTTTTCTTTATAATTTCCTTGCAAGTCTTTTCACCCCCTTACATACATGTGCTAGTCCTCTTAGAAGCTGAATCATGTAAGCATACAGACTGTTTTCACAATTTGCTATTGTTTTTAATTCATATTTCTAATATAAAGTCATTAATTTTTATAATTATCCTTCAAGTGACTGCAAATAACTTAAAAAAAAAATGTTGTTCTGAGGCCTAAAAGTAAGACTAAATGACCTTGGAGATGCCATTAACTTTATTTGATGCTGCTGATTCACTACATGATTAATTTTCCATTTATATGTACATTAAATTTAAAGAACATGCCCATCCTTTGGTTTAAAGTGTGGTAAGCATAATCATATTTTTAACCTTCACAGCACCAAAGCCATTTACAGATGTCAGTATTGTCATGAGATCTGCAGGACATTCCCAAATATCACGCATTAAGTAAGTGTCTTTATATAGTTCTTGTGTGTTTGTTTTATCTAATCATTTGAATATATATTTGTTCTTGTTAAAACCAAATATTATGTGAGCCAGGTAATATGTAAGATAATAAAATTTAAAGGTGAAATAAAATCTATTAAGTATTTGGTAATCTTAGAAAGTCAGAAGATTCTGGGTATAATGTATGTAAAAGTTAACAATAGTTGTCTCTAGACCTCAGGTACTTTATTATTTTCTTTTTATGTGCATTTTTCCTGTCTTAAGTTATTTATAATTACCATACATTGTTTTAAGAACAGTGACAAAAGTAAGATTTCCATCTTTATTCACAAGTCTCTCATCCCAAGAAGCAGTTTAGGGAGCACAGCATTCATCTATGGAATAATCCCTTCTTATTTCTTTTTTCTCTGTAGCAGTAAATATTGAAAAAAGGACAATCAGTTCCAGAGCACCATACCACGCTACCTACCCCCTTTTACTTTCTGTCCCCAACAGTCTCTCTGTTCCCCAAGTCTAGCTGTATGATGTAAACTCAGCTTACATTTCCAGAAACCCGGTAAAATTAAAACCAGAGACTTTTAATTTATTAATCAGATTTATGTCAGTAAATTCTCACTCCACAAAATGTCTACATAATAAACTCAGAACCAACTGATATTGATATGAACTGCCCACCTAGATAAAACAAATTGTCCTGTAATAATAATCTATCCCTTATAAGATATTCATAGCTACCTGTGGCTATTTAAAGCCACACAGAGGTGAATCATCATCTTCCTTCTCCATTTGGCTTCTTCATCCTCCTCTCCTATCTTTCTGGTCTTTCCAAAACTCTCTCTCCACCTTACTTTTTCACTGTCCAATCACAGACCTTGCCTTATCTTGTGCCTGCATATCAACCACATATCAACAATCCTCACCTGCATATCAACCACACTCCTCAACACTGAAGTGAATTGTATATGTTTCTCTACATTAAAAATGCACTATTATGGAGCTTTTGAGGGGTCTCAATGGGTAGTCTCTAGCAGCACAAGCCTAGTAAAACCTGACGTTGATCCTTGGAGCCTACATAAAGATAGAAGGAAAGAGCTGCCTCTACAATGTATTGTGGGCCACATGTATACTGATAAATAGATAAAATTTTAAAATAAATATGTTATGTATATATATAGTTAAACATCCTCTTATTTTTATTTTTCAATTAAAATTTTTCCCTTTATTGTTATTTTATGTATACGAGTGTATTGCCTACGTACTATTATATATGTGAGGTGTTTGCTAAGATCTGAAGAGGGCATGTGATCTGGGGCTGGAATTACAGACAATTATGAGCCCTCTATGGATGGTGGGGCTTAACAGTGGTCCTCTGGAAGAACAGCAGTGATTTCTCTTAATCACTGAGCCATCTCTATAGCTAGCTAGATTAATGTCTGATTTTCTCAAAATATTTTAAACTATAAAATACTTTTAGAACTTGCTTTTTAAATTAATTTTTTATTTAAATGTAATGATTTCCCACATGTAGTTGTTTGTTCATCATTGTTGTGGCATAATGACCTGTTTGGGACTTCTTGACAGTAGTCAGCTTCTCCTCTGTGGCCACTTTCATATTCGGAGTTCCTTGCTGCTACAGTGCAGTATGGTTCTTTGCATTCATTCATTTAGTCCCAAATTTCAAAGCTCTAAGGTTGATCTCATCTATCTTAGCTAATTCTCTCAATGTATTTTCTTGATTTTTGTTTGTTTCCTACATTTTAATACAGGTATTTCAAAGTGCTGATTCAAGAAATGGATCTCAGGTTGGATCTCGGGTTTGTGTATGCCCTAGCAGAACTTGTCACAAAAGCCGAGGTGACTGAGAAAACAGAGGTAAGATGCAGAATTACAGCATTTGATAGAAAATATTCTGATAAGAGAAGGTCTAAGAAAATATTACAAACTGTGGATAAAGTTGTCATTAACTGGTGAAATTCAAGAATCTCATCACATCTCATCTTAATTCTTGTAAATTACGTATAAATGTTAATATACTCTTTGTCTGTAATATTTATATGTACAAAGTGTGGTATTTGAGAACTTTATATTTTTTGTTTTTTTGAGAACTTCATACATGTATAGAGTGAAATATCCTACTCATCCCCATTTTCTCTCCAAGTCCCTTTGTCCGCCCATCACTTGGCAGTTTAAGGTTTCTCTATGTTGTAACATATTTTAATACTTAATTCCTTTTTATGACAGAGTAATAATTCATTATATGAGTTTGTTATACTTTGTCTATTCATTAGTTACTTGAAATCTGGATTGCTTTTACATTTTACAAGTATGATGATTAATATGTACATATTTTTATGTACACTTAAGTTTTTCCTTTCTCATGTATGTATTTACCTGAGTGTGCTTGCTGAGTCATGTAGTAATAATGTTTAATCATATTTAGTCTTTTAGCAGATTCACTCTAACAATTTCCCATGTTCAGTCATTTTAGAAGTGTGGTTTATGGTGATGCCACTATTTCTCATCTGTTCATTTTTCAGTGTGTGAGTGTTGTAACTTCTCAGCAGTTACTATTGTTTGTGGGTTTTCTTCTTGCCATCTTAGTGGTTACGGATTGGCTTCTCACTGTGGCTTGTATGACCGAAAATGGTGATATTTTCTTAAACATTTATTTGTGAGAAGATGCAGAGAATGCCATGGCATGTATATGAACCACACGTTGTAGATTAATATTCATAGCTACCTGTGGCTATTTAAAGCCACACAGAGGTGAATCATCATCTTCCTTCTCCATTTGGTTTCTTCATCCTCCTCTCCTATCCTTCTGGTCTTTCCAAAAGCTCACAACCATTGGTTCTTCTCTGCCTTGTGAGTGACAACATCAAACTCGGGTTGTCAAACTTGGCAGTTAACATCTTTACCGACTGAGCAATCTCAGCCCACTGATGAGAATCTTTTAATATGCTAATATGTGTATGGTCTTTAACAACAACTAAGACAACAAAAAGCCCACATACACATGGAAACTAAACAAACAACGCTCTGTTAAACGATAGCAGGGTCAAAGAAGAAATAAAGAAAGAAATTAAGGATTTTCTAGAATTCAAGGAAAACGAAAACACAACATACCCAAACCTATGGGATGCAATGAAAGCAGTATTGAGAGGAAACTCATAGCCCTAAGTGCTTCCAAAAAGAAACTGGAGAGAGCCTACATCAGCAACCTGACAGCACAGCTAAAAGCCCTAGAACAGAAGGAAGCAGATATACCCAAAAAGAGTAGACGGCAAGAAATAATCAAAATTAGGGCAGAAATAGACCAAATAGAAACAAAAAGAACCATTGAAAAGATCAACAAAACCAAGAGTTGGTTCTTTGAGAAAATCAACAAGATTGATAAACCCCTAGCAAGACTAACTAGAGGGCAAAGAAAGAGTATACAAATGAACAACATCAGAAAGGAAAGTGGGGACATAACAACTGAAACTGAGGAAATTCAAGAAATCATCAGCTCCTACTACAAAAACTTATACTCCACAAAACTGGAAAATCTGGAGGAAATGGACGAATTCCTAGACAGATACAAGGTCCCAAAGTTAAACCAGGACCAAGTAAACCATCTAAATAACCCTATAACACCTAAAGAAATAGAAGAAGTCATCAAAAGTCTCCCAACCAAAAAAAGCCCAGGTCCAGACGGGTTCAGTGCAGAATTTTATCAGACATTTATTGGGGATATAACACCAATACTCTCCAAACTATTCCAAAAGATAGAATCAGATGGAATACTACCTAACTCATTTTCTGAGTAGAGCATTGTTAAACTTCCATATGTATGTGGGCTTTTTGTTGTTTTTGTTGTTATTGAAGACCAGCCTTAGTTCATGGTGATCTGATGAACACCGCTGTGAGGTGCTGAGAAGTTATATTCTTTTAGGATAAAATATTCTATATATGTCTATTCAATTCATTTGGTTCGTAGCTTCTGTTAGTTTCACTGTGTCTCTGTTCAGTTTCTGCTTCTATGATCTGTCCATTTATGAGAGAGTGGTGTTGAAGTCTCCCACTATTATTGCATGTGGTACAAAATATGCTTTGAGCTTTAGAGTTTCTTTTATGAATGTGGGTGTCCTTGTATTTGGAGCATAGATGGTCAGGATTGAGAGTTTATCTTGATAGACTTTTTTCTTTTGATGAGTAAAAAGTGTCCATCCTTGTCTTTTTTTTTTTTTTTTTTTTTTTGGTTGAAAATCTATTTTATTCGATATTAGGATATCTACTCCAGCTTGTTTCTGGAGACCATTTGCTTGGATGGTTTTTCTCAACCTTTTACCCTGAGTTAGTGTCTGTCTTTGTTTCTGAGATGAGTTTCCTGTATGTAACAAATGCTGGATCCTTTTTCCATATCCAGTCTGATAGTCTATGTCTTTTTATTGGGGAATTGAATCCATTGATGTTAAGAAATATTAAGGAATAATGATTGTTGTTTCCTTCTATTTTTGCTGTTAGAGGTAGAATTATGTTTGTGTGTTTTTCTTCTTTGATGTTTGTTGCAAGAAGACTAGTTTCTTGATCTTCCTAAGGTGAAATTTCCCTCTTTGTGATGGAGATTTTCATCTATTATTCTTTGTAGTGCTAGATTTTTGGACAGATGTTGTGTAAATTTGCTTTTGTCCTGGAATATAGCTTTCATAGTCTCTGTTGAAAATCTGATGTAATTCTGATCTGTATGCCTTTATATGTTACCTGTTCTTTTTTCCTTACTGCTTTTAGTATTCTTTCTTTGTTTTGAACATTTGTTATTTTGACTATTATGTGTTGGTAAGAATTTCTTTTTTGGTCCAATCTATTTGGTGTTCTATAGGCTTTTTGTATGTTTGTGGTCATCTCTTAATTTAGGTTAGGGAAGTTTTCTTCTATATAAGTTTGTTGAAGATATTTAGTGGTCCTTTTAGTTGGGATTCTTCACTCTCTTCTACATCTATTATCCTTAGGTTTGGTCTTCTCATTGTGTCCTGAATTTCCTGGATATTTTGGGTTTAGAATCTTTGTGATTTTTGCATTTTCTCTGACTGTTGTGTCAATGATTTCTATGTTATCTTCTGCTCCTGAGATCCTTGCTTCCATCTCTTGTAGTCTGTTGATGATCTATGACTCCCGATGTCTTTCCTAGGTTTTTCCAACTTCAGGGTTGTCTCCTTTTGTGATTTCTTCATTGTTTCTATATCTCTTTTCAGTTCCTTCACCTGTTTGTGCTTTCCTTTAAGCTCTTTCAGTGATTTTTGTGTTTTCTCTTTAAGGGCTTCAGCTTGTTTGTATGCCTTCTCCTGGCTTTACTGTACTTCTTTAAGTATGTTATTTATGTGCTTCTCGAGGACCTCCATCATCATCATGAAGTACGATTTTAAATCTAAATCTTGTTTTTCTGGTTGAGTTGGGATATCCAGCATTTGCAGTGTTGGGAGAACTGGGTTCCTATATTTCCAGGTTGTCTTGGTTTCCATTTCTTAGATTCTTGTGCTTGCCTTTCTTTTGCCAACTTGTTATTCGTGATGCTAGATGATCTTGTTGTCTGTTACTGGAACTTGTCTCTCCTTTGGGTCTCCAGAGGGAGATTATTCCTAGGTGTTAGGCTGTGAGTTCCAAAGGCAGCGCCCAGTGCTGATGTAACTGGGCTGGCGCTGACCTTGCCCAGGAAGTGTCTGTTTCCAGGCAGCACCACCGCCTGCACCCTAAGAGTTCTGGGTGGCCCCTCCCTAGACAGATAGTGGGGAGGGAATGTGGACTCACCCCTGAGCTCAGGAGTGAGAGCCCTTCTGTGGTTCCTCCAGGTGCCCAGAAAACTGGGCAGGCAGCCAGTCCTGATGTCAGTGTGCCTGATGTGTCTGTGGCTCTGGGCCGAGATCAACTTGAAATTCTTGAGACTTTTTTTTTTTTTTTTTTTTTTTTTAGCACAAAGAAGTAACTTAGGTCTGTGCATATTTGGAAAAGAAGTGTTGGTGATTACCAAAAATAAAACCACCACTACCTCATATGAAATTATTGAGTACCATCTCCTTTGTACATTATATTACTAGGCTCTAAATTGTGGAAAGACAAGTACTAGAGAGCTACAGGCTGTTCTAGAACTATGTTTGAAGAAGCAAATAATCACAAAGGATGTTGCTGCAATGTATTAGTGCTTCTTTAAAATAAGATTTGTAGTCACATGAAGAAAAGCAAGATACCTTTTATTAGAAACATAAAAGATACATCTATCATGTTGTTTGTGGCAGTACAATTTAATTCTGAGGCAATAACTACCAAGTAAGGAGAATGCTGACTGGGTATGAAGGAGGAATTGCCTTCAATGTGAGAGGCACTGGCTTTAAATATCTTACATAAACTGGTCCTTTCAGTGTTTCTATTCCTTGTGTAGGTGGAATATTTTCATAAGGATGTAGAAGCATTTGAACAAGAATATGAAGTAGTTTCATCAGTAGATCAATCACAAGTCAATCTCTTTGAATATTTTCACATATCTCCTATCAAGGTAAGAAAAATACAGCATTTTGTTTTACAAACTAAATAATTACAAATTGGTTTGATCTCTTTGAAGGGAATTAGCACTTAAATTCTCTTCTTTTATAGCACAGTAGTTATAGTTTTACAGCTATATATAATAAATAAGAGGTATTGATCCTTTACAGTTTTTTTTAATTTTACCTTTTAAAAATAATACTGAATTCACCTTCAACTTGAGTCTTTATCTTAACTCTTTATTATTTGAGGTTTTTTTTTCATAAATTATAAGTTTTATTTCATGTGTGGTATATGTTTTAATTAGAAATTCATAAAGTGGATATAAGAAGCACAGGGCAACACACATTCATGCACACACACATGTACATTGCAACACAAAAAGTTGAGCACAGAATATAATTGTCTTAATTTTATTATTGTGTATGGTATGTGTGGTGTGTGTGTGTGTATAATGTGCATGTGGTGTATGTATGTGTGTGTGTGGTGTGTGTATGTGAGAGTAGGCTCTGTTTCTTACAATGGATAGGAACTTAGAAGATAGTCTTTTCTCCTTTCATTATGGGCTCTGGGTTTGAACTCAACCTGTCAGGTTTAGGTACCAAGTAATTTTACCTGCTAAGCCATCTCACCAGCCCAAATCTCAGTTTTGATTTTGGTTTGAATGTGTGTGTGCACTTGTCACTGCAAGCATAGAGGCATATGGTAGTCATATCTCTCCTTTGACCCTATGATTTCCAGGGATTGAATTTAGGTTGTTAGATTTGGTAGCAAGCCCCTTTATCTACTACTAAACCATCTTGCTAGTACTATCTAAATTCCTAACCCAACGTCTGCAAGTTATTTATAGTACACTTAAAGTTACTACCCAGTTCTATATATGGGGTTTATATACAGTACAACACAAAAGTCCACTGCTTGCTTGCTCGCTCGCTCGCGCGGTTGCTTAGAAATAGAGTTTCTTTGTGTGGCCTTTGCTGTTCTGGAACTCAGAGTTCCACCAGCCTCTGAGTGCTGTGAAATACAGGCATGTGAAATAAAGCCGCTCCTGGCTGCAAAGCTGGCTTTATTGTAATAACTTAATTTTAACAGTTGAATTTATAAACTTTCATAGATATATGGTTATTTTTAACAACTTAAAAATCTAAGTTGTTAGTGTCACTATCATATATTTTCTTAGGCTCAGCACAATGCCAAGAGAGTAGAGTTGAAGCTGCCTGTGGTAGTGTCTGTTCAGCATTCGCGATGCTGGGGCAAGAGGGATTCAAGTCCAAATAGCCTGGGCTAAGTAGCCAGATCCTGTCTCATAAAAGTAAACAAGAGGAGAATTCAATTCTAGTGTTCAGTTGAACTAAATGTTTTGCTGAACATCTGTAAATTACGAATTTTAAATAGAGCTATGTTGGATTTTGACTTTCTTAAATTTTTCAGTTATTAAGTGTTAGAGTAATTCAGGTAACATTTGAGATCTTTATGATTTAATGAACTCAATATTAAACTGTTTTATAGAAGCTAAAGTTGTCCCTGCGGGAAAAGTGCTTTAATGTGTTTCTTTATTTTTTCAGTTGCATTTGAGTGTTTCACTGAGCTCTGGTACAGAAGAAGCTAAAGATTCGGAACAGCATGGAGGACTAATTCCTGTCCATTCTCTAAATCTTTTGCTGAAGAGTATTGGCGCCACCCTTACAGATGTACAAGATGTAGTTTTTAAGTATGTTTAATACTTATATCTATAAGCTGAATGAATGGTTCATTTATGTTTATTTAAAATTTTTATAAATGTCAGTATATTGAAAACTAGAGGCAAAAATGTGGTTTTTGTCTTTAAGTGGATTATAACCAAAATAACACCCAAATATTTTATCTGCCCTTAATGACTAAATTAAGAATAATTTTTAAGTATTTTCTTAAGGAAAGGAAGTATCAGATACTTGGTTTTATGTATGTTAGAAACTCTGGCCTAAATAAAGATCACTCAAAAGAAGTAGATACTTAAAGTATGGTGTTAGGAAGGTAAGGCTTTCAAGCCCATAAGAGGAAGGTTTTTTAAATAGTATGTGACTAGACAGAGTACAATGAAGAGATTGATTTAAATGTATTATAGCCAGACGTTGATTTTAAGGCTACGTACCGTGGGACACACATAGTCACAGCACTCAAGAGACTAAGATGGAAGATGGCTTGAGTTCAGGAGTTCAAGATGAGCATGAACAACATAGGGGCTCATCCCAGAATCAGACAAAAACCCATTTCTATTTGAATGTGAGTCAGAATAGAAGATAATGCCTATCAGGGATTCAAAGAGTCAGGGTAGAGACTACTTTACAAAAGAGGAGCCTTCCCAGGTAACATGTCTTAGCAAGCCTACTCATGAAGAATAACATGAATCAGAGGCAGTTTTGAATCTAACTGGGAAACAGTCAAAAACAAGAGGCAGCATTGAAATAAGGTGAACTATATATTTCTATTCTCATGGTCAGAAAAAAGAGAGCTCTCTAGGTAGTACATCATTTGCCACCTCTGCTTCCCAGAAGGAAGACCTGGAGCAGCAGACCATTCCCAGGCAGGCCCTGCATTCACCTCAACCTGTCAAAACATGTTCTTATGGGACCTTTTTAGGGCAACGTTGGGAAATAGTTCTACAGGCACATGACTGAGGTCTTTGACTTGGTCTTTGGTGGTTTTCTTCATAGGATAAAAGTTATAGATTTTACCAGGTTATTAGAGAATTTCTTTAACTAAAATATGCCAAGAATTATGTAGGAAAAATGTATTGGGAAAGATCTGGAAAAGAAAATCTTAAAATAAAATAAAATAAAACCAAGTAATCAGCAGTTAACGTTTTTTTCTTCCTCCATGCATACATGTTTATGTGTACATAAATATATATGTTAATATGTTTTTCAGGCTTGCCTTTTTTGAACTCAACTACCAGTTCCATACAACATCTGAATTGCAATCTGAAGTAATAAGACACTATTCCAAACAGGTTAGTGTGCAATTATCTTACAAAGAGAAAGATGTAAGCTAGTGAAACCTTGTGTCTGCCTGTAGTTTTACATTTCTGCAGGCCACTGGGGTGTTGGGACACTGCTAGGAAAGGCAACTGCAAGGGCACTAAGCTGCATTTCTTCCTCACCACTGGGGCGCTGGGCTCATGGGATGCCAACACACAGCTCAGAGGAGGCAAAACCCAGTTTGAAATAGGGTTCCCAGCCTGTGTTTCTCCAGGTGAGAAATGGGGGCTGGAATAAAGACTGTGGTTTTTTAAACTCCTGTGCACCCGGATACAGCTGGGAAGAGCAAGGAGATGGGAACAGGCCTGTGATGAGTCTAAGGTGGGGAAATCCTGCTCGGCTTCAAGTGAGTGCTGGAGTGTGGAGGGGCAGTTAGTGGGTGACTTAGGTATGGCTTGGGAGAATCTATGGCGAAAGCCTTTCCGCCCTGCCCCCCAGGCAGTCCTTGATGAAGGAGACAGCCCTTGCTTGTTCAGACTGCTTTATTAATGGCAGATAAGGGTGGCTATGAGATTTACTCAGGGTAAACCAGAGATTAAATACCTCTTGCAGGAAGGGATGCCCACAAAGGGATGTTCATTGGCTAAACTCTCAGGACCTGTCTAGATACCTCATTAGCATGGAGAACTCTGCTCTATGCTATGTGACTGATTGTTATGGTCACATGCTATGAGACAGAAATCCGTACGGGAGCTAGTCCCAACACTTGTTGTTCTCAACTGTGAGTTTTATTGGGGTTCTGAACTTTGCTTAGCAGATTTTCTGTCTGGTGGCACAGTCCACTGTCCCACATCTGTCCATGCATGTATAATACAGATTTGTCAGGAAAGCAAATAGCAGGTTTCAAAATTTTGCACTTGGGTGTTCTCTACCTTCATATTTATTCACATGAACTTAACTATCATTTAAATTTTTTGTCCTTGTTATTAAAACAAAACAATAAATAAAAATAAATAGTATTAAAATTTTTCTAAGTAAGTGTGGATTATAAATACGTAACTTTTTATAACAATTAATTCATCATACTTTATTTCTTGAAATGGTCGATCAATGATGAACATAGATATTTTTACTGTGGAATTGTTGGGTCAGCTACATGCCTTGTTTCTGTGGGTCTTGTCAAGTCTAAAAGATTCCTAAATCTCAGGATTTAAACTTGAGTCCTGGACAGGCATCCACTTTTGCCATGTTCTTTGCGACCATGAGAAATCTGTAAGATGCAGATGGTAGTAACTCTCAAGGAATGAAACACTAAAAATGTTTTCTGTGTTCTAGACTCTAAAATCTAGAGTTTCATTTTATCTCTTCTAAGTTTCCTTTCAAAAATTAAGTATAATAGGCTGTGGGGAATGGCTCAGTCCCTGAGGAAGGCTTGCCTTGCAAGCTTGGTGACTTGAGTTTCAGCTGCAGAACCCATGTGAAAATGTGGGCATGCTAGTAAATACTAGTGATCCCAGCACGGAGTGGTCTGAGACAAGATCACTGGGGTTTACGTGCCATCAGTCTAGGCTAAGGCCCTGTCTCAAAGAAAAATGATAGTGTTCCTCAAGACGATAGTTACCTCAAGGCAGGTTGAACTCTCTCTTCTACAGTCACTCACACATAATATGCACCTCCACACTAATATGCATTTTTAATAATTATATTTTAAGTGAAAAATTGTGATAAGGGCTAGACAGTTTACTTGCTGCTCTTCCAAAGGACGATGTTTGATTCTCAAGACCCACATACAGCCCACAGCTTTCTATAACTCCAGTCCCAGAGGATCTGACCCCTCCATGGGCACTGCATGCATTTGGCACACCAACATATATGCAGGGAAAACAACCATACATATAAAATAAAATGAAAAAAAATAGTGATAAGGTTTGGGTCTTGAAATTTCTAGTAAAACGTTAGCCTAAGCAAACTGGATCTGAATACTATGTGATCTATAAGTATAGTAGTCTCATGATGTTGATTGATATACATATTTTATTTTTAGGCTATTAAACAAATGTATGTACTCATTCTTGGACTTGATGTTTTGGGAAATCCCTTTGGCTTAATTAGAGAATTTTCAGAAGGAGTAGAAGCATTTTTTTATGAGCCTTACCAGGTAAAATATTTATTTGTATTATTTAATGAATAATATAAAACACTGCTTTCTTAATGTATAATATATTTCAGTTGTTAACTTGAGCTATACATGTAAACATGTACATTTGAGGGACCCACAAGGCAAATTTCTTTTTTTCTTCCAAATTTCACCTTAAGATTTTCCTATGATCACCAATATTAAGCACTGATTTGTAATAACAGTAAGTACAGTTCGGGTTGTAAAAATTGGAAGTTTACTGTGTATGGTAATTTTGTTTTGCACAAAAGTATGTAATAAGGAAATATGAAAGTCTTAATAAGGGAATAGAAAAGTATATCTCTCCAACTTTTTATGAACACATTTAGAGTGTCTCTACTTATAAAATTCATAACAAAACAGAGTAGAACTAATTTTTAGTATGTTGTGATTTAAAAATTAGAAATGATAGTATTTTAAGTTTTAGTTTTCTAAACTATTATTAAGAATACTATGCATGCTTCTGACACTACAGTTGTCAGTGAGAAGCAAACATCTTTCTTTGTATGGATATGTTCCATCTTACCTGTTACACTTTGAGTGGCCTAGCATTATCTGAGGGCTGCGGTTTGCTGGCATCATTTCCTTTGTTCTTTGAGCTGCTATCACATTTATGTCTTTAATGCCACTCCTTTTGTCACTGTAGGGGGCCATCCAGGGTCCTGAAGAGTTTGTGGAGGGAATGGCACTAGGATTGAAAGCACTGGTTGGCGGAGCCGTTGGTAAGCAGCAGAAAACCCAGCAGCACTGCCAAAACCAGTGACAGCTGAGCCTTTGCTTAACATACTTCTTACTCTCTGTTAGGTGGACTAGCTGGTGCTGCCTCCAAAATCACCAGTGCTATGGCTAAAGGGGTAGCGGCCATGACAATGGATGAGGACTTCCAGCAGAAGAGAAGAGAAGCGATGAATAAGCAGCCCGCTGGCCTTCGAGAGGGCATCACTAGAGGAGGGAAAGGCCTTGTCTCTGTAAGACTTCCCTGGGCTTATAAACACATGCAGGAATGGCTACACAAGTCTACTTAAATTACTACTGACCATTGTAATGTGGCATATAAAATATTCCTATAATCTCCGAAAACATTGTTTAAATTAAACACCTAGGAAATAAATGTGTTAATCATTGTGATCTATAGGAAGAAAGAACTACAATTTTTGCATCAAAACAAAATGGTCTTGTACACATCATATGGAAATATAGCTTTTCACTTGTGTTTTTCCTGCAGGGTTTTGTAAGTGGCATTACAGGGATTGTTACAAAACCAATTAAAGGTAAGTGTTGTAGTTGCTTTGGTTGTCACATAGCTCCCAAGTTCCCTTTTCATTTGGTCCAGTTGCTTGAGCTGGTTGTGTTTTTTAGGTGCTCAAAAGGAAGGAGCAGCAGGTTTCTTCAAAGGTGTTGGAAAAGGTTTAGTTGGAGCAGTGGCAAGGCCGACGGGTGGCATCATAGACATGGCCAGCAGTACCTTTCAGGGAATCAAAAGGTAAATTCTCTTTGTGACTGACAGGTAGATGAATAACATTTTGAAGCCTTGACATATATCTACTGTTGGTTTGCAGGCTCCTCATTATGAATGCTGTGACAGATTGCATGTCATACTAATTTTGATTCTATGTTGCTGCTGTTTCATAACTTCAGAAGTGTAGAGTTCTCCTTGTCATCTGTTTCCAGCAGCTGGTGTCAGGAATGTTTTGGCCAGCTAACTCTGACTCAGCTGCACTCTTGGTTATAAAGCAGCAAACCATGGAGCAGGCTATGCAGACTTGTCACGATGCTAGAGTTACCCTCAGTTAGTAAAACCGCACCATCCTTTGTGTTCTTTCCTCTGTGAATATGCTCAGGAAGGGGTGTGAACCACAGAATTAAAAGATATCTTGTAACTTTATTGAGCTTTAAATTTGTTACACACCGAAATGGAAAAGCCAAGTAAGTGTGGGAGTCTGGAGTTTAGGAGAGAGGTCCCAAGGTTGCATTAAAAGTTTGAATCTGGGTCCTATAATACAATGTTTATAACAGAGATTGTGAGTGCTTAGGATAAAAAATGGAAAGGAGAAAAATGTCCGAGGACTTGAGACTTGGGAACAACACTTAGGAGTTAAGGAATGAGGACCCAGCAAAAGAGATCGGAAAAGGAAGGTGGGATGACAATCAAGAAGACAGTATTTAACAGCTACGGAGTAGACAGTCGGAGTTTGTACCACTGTTTCAGACAAACGGGAACTCAGCTCACCCTACAGGACTCACTTACTTCTGTGACCACTCGAAGATTTTATTTTACCTTTTGTCTTTGTCAGGGTTTTTTTCTATTCCTGCATAAAACAGCATGACCAAGAAGCAAGTTGGGGAGGAAAGGGTTTACTCAGCTTACACTTCCACATTGCTGTTTATCATCAGAGGAAGTCAGGACTGGAACTCAAGCAGGTCAGGAAGCAGGAGCTGATGCAGTGGCCATGGAGGGATGTCACTTACTGACCCTCCCCACTTGATCACTAGTTGAGAAAATGCCGTACAGCTGGATCTCATGGAGGCATCTGTCAGTGGTAACTCCAGCGTGTGTCCCCACCCCTCCAGTCACACTATATACTCTACCACAGAGGAACACTCACTGATTCTGGAGATTATGACATCAGACTTCTGTGGATCCACCATCCAGACATTATAGAGACCTTTCCCATTTTCCACAGTGACATTGTGTAAAATTACAATATAAAAGACAAAAAGGACATTGGCAGAGTCTGCTGATCTTACAGTTCCTTAATGGCATATAATATTGAAACTCCAAGTCGGTTTTGGCCAAATTTGCACCTCCCATTTAAAACAAACCAAAACAAAATCTGTTTTCTGATTATCATTACAAAGAAAGTTCAAGGAAATTAACAGGTTTTTCTTAATTTCCATTTTCTGGGAAGTTTACATTATTTATGTCATAAAAGCATTTAAAGTAGATATGTTATAAGATGCTCTTATCTAAGATTATTTTAGTCTCATTCTTATTATTTTACATTAAGATTATTTTGGTAGTAGTTTTGTAGTGTTTTAGGGTGTTTTTGATGTTTTTATTGAAATAGAACCGTGTTACGTCTTTCCTTCAACCTCCCCAGCTGTCCTCCTGCAGGCTCCTCCCATGCCCCTCTCTCAAGCTCATAGCCACTTCTTCTTTGATTGTTTTTACATGCGTGTGTATGTGTGTACATGCAAGTAAATATGAATACAGCTTGCTCATTATTTATGTGTATATGGTTTTAAGGCTGAGCACACGGTGTAGACAACCAATAGGGAGAGCTCCCCTCCTTTTCTTTCCTTCCTTTTTCTTTCTTTCTTTTTTCCTTTCTTTGTCTTCAATTTGCTTTATTCATGAGGGTCAGAAATAAATAGGGAAGCAGGTTTTAACAGATGGAAATCCACATCTTAGTATTTCACAGGTTCTTTTTTTTTTTTTTTTCACTTTTTTATTGGACATTTTTTTACTTGCATTTTAAATGTGAGCCCCTTTTCCAGTTTTCCCTTTGGAATGCCCCTGTCAGTCCCCCCTCCCCCTGCCTCTATGAGGGTGCTCCCCTACCCACTCACTCCCTCCTGCCTCCCTGCCCTGGCTTTCTGCTACACTGGGCAGGCACATCAAGCCTCCACAGCACCAAGGGCCTCTCCTCCCATTGATGCCCAATATAAAGGTTGCGTATGCGTGTCTTTCATTAGTGAATCTAGAGCCTACATGTACCCACCGAGAGCTCAGAGTGGATTAATAATTTACGGTTATAATCAATGGGTGGTGGTAGTAGTAATTTACAATGTAGAAAAAAAGTAATATTAATCCTAGGCTTAACAATACACATTCTTTGCTGACACACCAAATATTTAAAAAGAAATCAACAGAAATTTTACACAAATTTGTGGTAGAAAGCAGCTTAATGTCATCCTCAGCTACATATGGGACTGGAGCCATGGTCCCTCCATGTGTACTCTTTGGTTGGTGGTTTAGTCCCTGGGAGCTCTGGGGGGTCTGGTTGGTTGATATTGTTGTTCTTCCTGTGGGGTTGCAAACCCCTTCAGCTTCTTTAGTTCTTTCTTTAACTCCTCCATTGTGGACCCCATTCTCAATCTCAAGCATCTGCCTCTGTATTTATCAGGTTCTAGCAGAGCCTCTCAGGAGACAGCTATATCAGGCTCCTGTCAGCATGCACTTCTTGGCATCCACAATATTGTCTGGGTCTGGTGGCTGTTTATGAGACGGATCCCCAGGTGGGACTGTCTCTGAGTGACCTTTCCTTCAGGCTCTGCTCCACTCTTTGTTTCCGTATTTTGTCTTGTATTTTGTTCCCCCTTCTAAGAAAGACTTCAGTCACCAGTTCTTTGTCTAGGAGGGGACCCCAAGAAATTTTTTTGCTTCCACATTGACATGTCAATTGATAGTGCCATGTTGTCATAGTCTTGTGTTTACAGCCAGTCTAGGCTAGGCTGTCCCTGTTGGCTGCCTTGTATTCTGGGATAGGCTGTCCCTGTTGGCTGCCTTGTATTCTGGGATAGGCTGTCCCTGTTGGCTGCCTTGTATTCTGGGATAGGCTGTCCCTGTTGGCTGCCTTGTATTCTGGGATAGGCTGTCCCTGTTGGCTGCCTTGTATTCTGGGATAGGCTGTCCCTGTTGGCTGCCTTGTATTCTGGGATAGGCTGTCCCTGTTGGCTGCCTTGTATTCTGGGATAGGCTGTCCCTGTTGGCTGCCTTGTATTCTGGGATAGGCTGTCCCTGTTGGCTGCCTTGTATTCTGGGATAGGCTGTCCCTGTTGGCTGCCTTGTATTCTGGGATAGGCTGTCCCTGTTGGCTGCCTTGTATTCTGGGATAGGCTGTCCCTGTTGGCTGCCTTGTATTCTGGGATAGGCTGTCCCTGTTGGCTGCCTTGCTTTCTGGCTCTTATTATTCTTTCCATTTCTTCTTCTCTCAAGTTCCCTGAGCCAGAAAAGCAGATTTTAAAAATTAAGCTTTATATATTTATATATACATATGATAATATATCATACATACACACACACACACACACACACACACACACACACACACATATAATCTTTCTTGTTTTTAGAGCTACGGAGACTTTTGAAGTAGAAAGTTTACGACCTCCCAGGTTCTTTAATGAAGATGGAGTCATCAGACCTTACAGGTTACGTGATGGGACAGGAAATCAAATGTTACAGGTAAGTAAAGAAACGCCATAGAAGCAAAACTCAAGTCTCACAGCTCAGGGCATTTTACAACAGTCAGATGGCCCTTCAAGTAGACTAGGGTTTACTGTCTTATTTAACCTTGTGTATGCTTTTATTTACTGAGTACATTTATTTACTATGAGATTTTTTTTTCTTTTTTACAGGCATCAAAAAGTTTGATGTGAAAACTATTAATGCATGACTTTGCAAGTGAAAGCCAACAGTAGATTTTAGTCTTAAACTTTTACAAACCGTGCAGCTGTTTCAGTATTTTGGCTATAAAGAAAAGGTTTTGTGTTGGTAACCTATATTAAAAACACCAGTCAGTCTAATCTTTCCATAGACTATTCTCAGTTCTGCTTTGAGTTTTCTAGATCTGGCAGAAGCTAGTGTGCCTTATACGTCCTTCAGACTTGATAGCATATACTGGTCTACTTAGGTTGTAATTGTTTGGGGTTCTTGTTTGCCTTTCATACCACTACTTGGTTTTATATTAAATATACTCTTTATTTCTAATTTATTCATGAAGGAAGGGAAAGCAAAACTCAAGAACACTGCCACTGTGGCTCATCTGTGGTTTTTAGGCATTCTTTTAGGATGCTCAGATTAGTATGTGTAGAGCCTTGTGGGATTTGATGCAGAGTTCACAGCAAGCAGTATATTCTTGTAAGGAAATACAATTTGGGGACAGTAGATGATAGCCTGAGGTTAGACTGGCTTGTCAATTCAAACAACCTTGTTACTTGATAACTCAAGTTTTAAAACTTAGACTATGCTAAAAATAATACCTCATATACCAGGTTATCCCATTGTAAGATTATTTCTGCAGGTTTGGTGTGAGATGTTAAATTAAGCCATATTCTTGAAAGAAGTCAGTATTTTTATAGGTTTAAAAAATATCCTATTTTTCTAAAAAACTATTGAAACCTGAAGCTTCTCAAGTTTAAAATAACCAGGATGAAAAAATGTAAAGCTTTTACTATTTTACTACTGCATGTAGAGTAGACATTATTACATTAAATGTACTTTGCATCTTCTCTGGACCTTCTGTTCATGTATGAAAATGTAACTGTAGCATTAAGTGCAGTATTTAGTAAAGTAACTTTTACCTTGATTTTAACATCTTATTGAAGTGCCAAAATACTTGCAAATTGAGATAGAATTGGTAATGTCTTGGGAGGTTGTTCCTAAAGGACATGTTCTACAAACTCTGAGAGTTTATTATTCCTCAAAGACAGAAAAGTTGGAGTTGTCTTGTCTGTCTTATCCAGTTGAAGCATTTCTATCCAGTATCTGCCTGCCCTTTCTAGAGAAGAATTAACATACTAACTTTTTACTATACTGAAAGTTGAATGGTTTTCATAACAATTAAAAACTAAGAATATTTCTCAAGAACTGTTTTAATACATTTGCTACAAAATTTATAATGAGGAGAATTTAAATATACACTGTCCTCATTATCTGGGAACAGATTGTATTCAAAGTTTCTTGTGATGGATAATTGGATTTCAGTGCCTAGAAAGTTTATCCCACACCTTCATTAATTTCTTTCTTTAAAATTTAAAACCGTGAATTTCTGTTCATCATATTTAAAGATATATGTATTTAGTGGACATGTCTCTGCTAAAGATCCCATTTCAGTAAATAAACTCTTTGTCAGCTTTGTATGTTTTTTAGTACGAGTGTTAGACATGCTAGTAATTTGAATACTGACAGGAATTATAAGATGTCTTGGTGTGTTTACAGTTATCATTATTTGTTTATAGATATTAAAATGTTAGTTGCTGTTCTGATAGTAATAGTGCTTTTCTAAAATAAAACTGCTATTTTTAACACAGTTCTTAAAATACAATGTAATAAAGTACAAAATACAGGGGATAAAGTTCTTCTATAGCAAGCAAGAACCTCTAAGTTTTATCTTGAGCTCTACATAAACCAGGCATGGAGGTGCCTGCCTGTAATCCAGCAGGTAGGAGGTAGAGGCAGGATGATCAGAATTTCAAGGTCATCTTAAACTCCACAGCAAGTTTGAGGTTATCCTGTGATAATGAGACCCTGTCGCAAGAACTGGGAATGTAATCTGCCAATTTTCACCTAAACTATTTAGTGACAGTGCTTTAGAAAGTTTTTGTTACATTTTACCTTCTGATGTTTCCTTTTTTTTCCTGTTTTTGTACAAAAAGGTTCTGTTTTGACTAAATTATACATGCTTGTACACTATAGCTAAATATAGATTATTCATTTTATGTCATTCTATCCAAAAAGCAGGATATAATTTCAGTGCTTCCTAGTAGCAATTAAATGACTTATAAAGAAGTAGAATAATCAGTATATTCTTAGAACACTTCATTGATACACAGAGCCATGTCTGACATGACTTTGTATGTGGAAGTTGGTTTTAGGCCTGTTAAGTTAAAAGTATTATATGCACAATCACAACATGAAGTACAGATGAAAACTCTGCTTTAAAATTAACACCTTAACATTTCATAGCGTTAACATCTTTTCCTACTACTTAACTAACCTTTATGCTTCTTTTTCCTTTACCATGCTTACAGAACATTCAGGCCTACAGGGAATGGATTCTGACTCACAGTAGCAGTAGTGATGAGGAGGAAGAGGCTTAGTCAGAGCTTAATTGGGAAAGTGCATGTGCTCATTTTCATTTCCTGGAGTGTCTGTGTAACTGCTGGCATCACATCCGTGTGTCCATTGTTAGGGAAGTTAGCACTGTGTCCTTAGAAAATGTTCTTCTGAACATCATGATAAAGCAAAATAATTACTTACATACAGGAAAATGTACTTATCAAAGTGTGGATTATATCATATATTATAAATTTGCTTTTATATATCCTAGCTGTGTACCCCACAGTTTGTCATTAAGATCTGAAGTGAGATGTAAATGTAGTTTTAATGTTCATGTGCTCTACTCTAAATCATCTGCATATTTGTTAGCAAACCATCTCTTTTTTTTAAATAAAAATATTCTGTGAAATTTTGGGCTGTAATGTATTATTATTGTTTAAAGAAAAAAGAGTGGGTAGGAGAAAGAATAGGAATACCATTCAATGTTTTATATGTATTTAGCATTTAACAGTATTTTGTCAAATTTCTTTCCATAATAAACTTGCATAACTTGACACTGTGTGGATTTTTTTCTGTTCCAGAATCATCTTAAGTTGAGCTATTATAAATCTATGACCTGTCATAGAAGACTAGTCACAATCTAGGGCATATATAGCTAGACCTAAAAATAAGCAAATGTCAAAGAATTTGTATTTTAATACAATAATCCTCTTGAAAATATGAAATGAAGTCAGTTAGTGACTAAAATTCCAGCTACACTAGCACACTGGAAGAACAAAATTGTCATTCCTTGTTTGCATAAAGGAGGAAAAGTGGGAAGATGTTTTCTTTTCTGGTATTGGAGATTTACAAGCATAAGGCTTTTGTCAAAGAGAAAGTGCCAAATCCTTGGTTTGCAAGACACTGATGGAGTTTTCCTGTTGTCAATCCATAATGCTTATTTCTGTGGTCCCAATTTCACGGCAGTGCTCTTAACCTATTAAGAATTTATCTTGAAAATGTTTTGATTATTTTGGCAGTAGCTTGCCTTTTTAATTAAAAGAAGATTGGAAGTAGATCTTTGCAACAGTAAGATTGAAAACTTACTGTTGTCTGTAAGCCTTATTGCTGTGTTCTTCAGGTGCCTCGGTCTTAAGCTTAGGTATATCTGTAGCCGTAGAATCTCCCCTTTCTGTTTCTCTGCCACAGTGAAGACTTTTCAAGTGCTAATTGGTTTTCCAGTTCTCCTTTTTAAAAAGCATTGCTTTTATCAGAGAAAAGCTTAACGATGAGAATCGCTCTGTTGCTTTATACTGCTGTCATCTTGGTTGGAAGTGTAGAATGGAGAGACAAGTACTTTTTTGTTCCGCACCTACCTAAAGGATAGAGAAAGATTCACATTTGAGAGTCTTATAAGGTAAATGGTTCCTTTCTTTATTTATGACAGTATAATGAACACGTGTTTTTAATTGTTACAAGTGTCAATATTGTTTCTCATTAGGAAAATGAAGCTCAGAAGTATGATAAGCATTATTGTGGCCATCTAGTGCCACTAATCCAATTAATACAACATGATAGAATACAATACCAAGTAATCCAGTACAAAATAAGCCTAACACATTTTGTATTAGTGTTTATAGAAGCAATGTTTAAAAATATATTTTACAAAAGTGAATATAATTTTTATTAACCTCTAAAAAGAAAAAAATGTTATTTCAATTAAGTGGGATATTACTGAGCCAAAAGAAAAAATACTGATACATATTTTTATAAGTACATTAAAAAACAAAATTAAAGGGAAGTAAAATAACCAGTCACAAACACTCCAGTTTTGTAGCCTAATTTACACTCAGTGTCATTGTTTTATCTGTGAAGACAAGTTATTGCTGTGGTTGCCTAGGTCCACTTGAGGGAAGCATTTCAGAGATCTGTTCCTGTTATGCAAGTGTTTTGCCTATTAGCTATACTCCAGCTCACCAAGGCATCATGGTAATTGATGTGACTTACAGATCTCATCCTTGGTTCAGACTGTATATGGCTTCCCTTCTTTGGAAGAAAGAAGGCAGACCAGTAGAGCAAGGTGGCCAGTTCTGGTATAGAAGCACAGGTAGACAGGTGGACAGGTGGACAGGTGATGCTGTGTGTCCAGTAGGAAAGTCTACAAAGCAATATTTGAAATTTCATTTTGTAGTACTGTCCCTTTTTATATAGCTTAACTTTATATTCTAAATCTCTACATGATCTTTGCTTCTGTAAATAAAATAGGAATAGTCTCTCTTTTCTGAGTGATTAACATTGGGGATTCTTTATTCTCAGTTGTGTCTCCCTGGCATTTGAATAATGTAATGAAAACCAGCAAGATAAAAATTCTGAAACTGTATTATACATAATAACCATGAATATAATCAATTATGTTTCAAAGAGCCCTTAAATTAAATTAGCATTCACATTATCATATTATATTTAGATGAATAGGAATCCAGAATAACATTGATTTCAATGTTTTTTTTTTGAACCAAGAAGCTAAAACAAATCTCAATGTAATCATTTTCTTACAGGTTTTAGCCTTGAGCTTGCCAAGATGGCTTAGTAAAAGCACTAGCTGCCAAGGCTGATGACCTTGGATACACAGAACTCATGTGGTGGAGTCTTTTGTCCTACACACACATTACCCGGCCTACACAGGAACGGATACATAGGCACACACACGAACAAATAAACTTTATCTTTTTGTGAAATTGAAGAAGAATAAAGGTGATGCTGAATTAAAAAGAATACTTGTAGTTGGTGCAACACTGAGTTTACATTTAAGATCATGATATAAAATTTACAAACTGGAGCCTTGTTAATATCTTTTAACTGTGACACTTCATTCATACTTGATATGAAAAATATTGTATTTATGTCTCAAGGTCAATATACACTGAAGATCATTATTGCTGTAATTGCTACTGTTTTGTCTGGCTTAAATCATATAGTAAAATTCCACATTAAACTTCGCAATATTGATAGAAAAGGGTCAGAACAGGCAACCTACTTACTGGGTCTCTTTCTGCTATATTTTCAAGCCTTGGTTTTTTGTTACAGATTTCTATACAAATGACTTTATCGTAGCTTCAAAATATTAAAGGTCCAGGAGGTTTAAGTAAAATGCTATCAAGTACAGACATTAATTAAATCATGGTCAGCATGTAAAAAGGATGGCTGTTTTATTCATTATTCTCACCTTGCTCCTTTGTAATAAACCTGATCAATTAGAAACTTTCATATTTACTTAATCTAAGTTCAAGGAATAAATGAATACAAATTTTGAATCAAAAGATAATGAAGTACATGATTCAGAATAGCCCAGAATCAGAGAACTTAAAATAATTTAAGATTTTCATGAGTTAATGGTTTTAATATGGTATAGCATTTTCATATTTATAATTGCCTCTCAGTGTGGTAAAGTTGGTGTAGAGAAACAGGAAAGCAATACTGGGACATTGTCTTCTGATCTCATACACACACCATGGCATATGCTCCTCTCCTAGACAGCATGTAACCTGTCTCATACACACACACCATGGCATATGCTCCTCTCCTAGACAGCATGTAACCTGTCTCATACACACACACAACATGGCATATGCTCCTCTCTTAGACAACATGTAACCTGTCTCATACACACACACAACATGGCATATGCTCCTCTCCTAGACAGCATGTAACCTGTCTCATACACACACGCCATGCCATATGCCCCTCAGAGAGACAATATGTAACCTATCTCACACACACACACACACACACACACACACACCATGGCATATGTTCCTCCTCCAGACAATATGTAAGCCTGTCTCATACACACACCATGGCAAATGCTCCTTCCTCAGACAATATGTAACCTATCTCACACAACTTTTAAAGTAAGAATTGACAGAAAAAGATTCATTTTTATTTTCTTACCATTTATGGGTTTTATCATTTTTTTATTCATACAGATTCAGAAACATGAATTCCTATTTTATGTTTGTATTGCAATTTTTTTCAGTCATTTTTATTTCTTGATAGTTTGTTTTACTGGTTATCTGTTTACATTTAAGATGTTATCCCCCAGGATTGTTAACTCAAAGATTTTTTAGATGTACTCATGTAATAATTCCCAAATGTTAGATGCCTAGACATCAGTCTTAGGGACAGAAATGGCAGCTGACATAGAAGTCTTCCATTAAGTATGTTTCCACCTTTCAACATTTCTTGTTCTAAAAGAATCCTTCCTTTTAAAAATTAAATCTCTCAGACTGTATTGTGAAAGTGCATGGTCCATACTTCCACAGCATGTAACATGCAGAGCTTAGTTGTCCCATGACAACTGTCTTTACCATTCCAGAGTTTATAATATGACCCATATCATCTTTGAATTCTTTGCAGTTATAATAGGTTGTAATTGTGTAAGTTGTAGGGAGTTTTTGTTGTTGTTGTTGTGTATCTTTTTTTTTCAGAATTACAGGTGTTTAATTAGCTTCAAACACTGCCTTAATAGCCATTGGAGGATAACTGCCTTCAGCATCGTGGTCTTTCCCTTTACATCAGGAAGAGAAGTACAGTTAATCTGGAAGAAAGGGCTTTAAAATAGCAGTCAGACCACCAGAATAGTACTGGACACACTTCTTCTGGCTTCATCTAAAGGTTTGAGTAAGTGGACAAGAAGTAGGAGACGTAGTCTATTTAGTTCTACTCCTTATTTTATAACTTTCCCTCTCCAGAAAGATATTTCTGAATGGAAGGAGAAAACTGAAGAGAGACACATTTATATTTGGCACATGCAGGCACGTGCACGCGCGCACACACATAAGTATGCCAATTAGAATGTAATGTCTCAGAGAAAGAGCAGAGCCTGTAGGAAGGGCACTGTCTAGCTTGGATACAATTCTGATTGCTACTCTAGCAGACTCTGCCAGGTGCTGGTGAAAGTCCCACTACATTTGTTTCCAGTAGGTAGACCATTACCTGGAACTATCTAGTATCATGTGAAAAGTACTTTATAAACAAGACTTTGAAGTTAGTTGTGCCTTCTTTTGAAGTGATAGAGCTCTATTTGGGGGAGTTTTCCTTCATTTTAATTGAAAATTTCTTAACATAAATTACCTTTTTAAATACAATAAATAGAATAAGACTATTTGACTTCTAAGTCTTAAAACGTGTTACCACAGCAGTTATCATACTTGTAAATATAATAAGAATAGGTAAATATAATTGAAATTCAGTACATATTAACATTTTGAAACCCTTGAATGTTAAGCTCAGGTAGATTCCATTTGAACTTTGCCCCCCCTTTTTTTAACCAAGGATATAGATGGCCTGTGTGTGTGTGTGTGTGTGTGTGTGTACATATGGATATGTGTATGTGTGTATATATATATATATATATATATATATATATATATATATACACATATGTGCATATGCTTAAACACTACTGTTAGTACTAGTTTAGAAACTATTTAGCCCTAATTAAGCTAAATGTACAAAATTCTGAGTCCAGTCCCATGACGCCTCTGTTTATTTGCTAGAAGTCTGCTCATTATTTTTAGTTTCTGTGAACAGACAGGGTTTGTATGGAGAAGGTCCTTGAGAACAGAGAGATCTACCACACTGGTTGTCAGAACACCAATTAGAATTATAAAAGATATTTTTTGTTTGCTAAATGAAATAATTTTTATACAAAATTGATTATGGACCTCTTTTATTCATATGTTAAGAAAAATGCTACTTTTTTGTTTCTCAGTTACATCTGCATGATTCAAATGATATTAGTATTTAGTTACCTATGATAATTCTAATGGATTATATAGCAGTTTTCCATCATACAGGACCCTTTAGGATGTACTATATAGAAACAGACACTTAGATATGTCTGTGGTATCTCAAGTCTGAGGAAGTAAAAGTTGTTAGAGATCTGTAGGGAAGTTGCACTATTGGAATACAATGGTGAGAGGCTGGATATTTTTTTGTGAAATTAACTTTTCTGGAGTAAGTTGCTGGGCTACTCTAAATTTTAAAATTGCCTAAACAAAAAAAAATGTTGCATATGTACAGTTGGATTTTTCTGGACCTGACTTGGAGTCATGGTTCATGTGAAACTGTAAAGTAATATACAGCTTTGATACTGTATATTCATTTGTCTGTTGAATCCCTACTACTTGTATCTTAGAGGATTGTTTTTGTTGTTGTTGTTGGGTTTTGGTTTTGTTTTGGGTTTTTTGGAAGAAATTTAGGTCATAGTGCTCACCACAGTAGTCAAAGTTTTGGTAATCTTTCATAGGCTCAATTATTCAAGTAATGAGGATTAAACTTATGCCGTGGTAGATGCCAGCTCTGTGACATAACGTTTCTTCACAGTTTCATCCTCTCCACTAAAATGCAAAGCTCCTCTACAGAATACAGGAGTTAAGACACAAAGTACCCATTTAGAAAGAGAATGATCTCAGGGAATGACTTCGTGAACTTCGAGGCTCTTTAAAAGAGACCTCTTAGAATTTATATGTTATTTAAATCTGTAGCTCAGCAATTTACTAAAATGGGATTTCACAGCATCTGTTGTAATATTCTATAAAATACACATAGGTATCCCTCAATGGAAGAGAGGATTGGTTCCAGGACCTTCTGAGATAGCCAATCTCTGAATGAATTTCAGTGGCATAGTGTGTGCACAGAGCATAAGTATATTTTCCTATATCTTCTAAGTCATCTGCAGATGACTTCTAATTTTACATTCCATGTAAGTGCAATGTAGTTATCATATTCCTCAGGAACACTTGTTTATCATTGATTTACAATTTCAACTTTTAAAAAGTACTTAGGATTTCAAGGATGATTTGGTGCCAAAACCACAAATACAGAGGTCAGCTGTAATACTGTGCTAACTCATTAGATATTTAAAATGATTACTTGAGATACAGTAAGCCCTCTGAGTCAAGGCTTGGCTTCTTGAGCCAAATAAACCTTCATTTACATTTAACCTTTCATTTTATTAACGTGTTAATGTTTTGTTATGTCTGCTTGACCTCTGTTCACATGGCAAAATAGATAGTTGTAATTGTCTTGATACTGTTACTAGGATTAAAGTGAGTAAGATCATGGATGTGGTTATTAGTGTGCCTAATAAGAACTCTGTTGTATGTTTATTATTCCAGATGAATACCAATTTTTGCTAGCTCTTGGCCATCATTAATAAATTATGTATTCCTCATTTGTCTCCTCTTTGCCAAGATAAAAACATCATTAAATCTCATCTTTTTTCTTTCCTTTCAAGGTTAGTAGAATAGTTAAAATACCATGATAATTTTTACATACTAATTGTTTAAAATAGCAATAAAATCATATGGACCGTTTCTAATTGTACAGTATTGTAAAAGAAATGTGTTGTTATCTCAAGTCTGTCTAGAATGGACAAAAATACTAAGGAGCAGCTATCCAGCTCGAATAGCTTTGCAATTTTGTACTTCATTGTCTTCATGCATAGGCTGTGCTTCTAGGGTGTATTAGTTAAGCTGATCGTTGCCCAGAAGCAGTGCATTAGCTTCTTCATAATTCTTTGCTTTCTCCAGACTTGCTTTTAGCTATATAGCTGATAGCAGTTCACCTCTCTTGAGGTTTAACTTTTTGCTTGATTGTATATAAAAGGTTATGCTCAGCTTTCTTACCTACGCTATAACCATAGCCTATGCTTCAGCTGACAAGCTAACTCATGAAAAAGCATTAAAGTTGGACATTTTAACTGACTTGCCTTTCTGTTCATTGTGTAAGAAATCTCTAAGCTTTGAAGTCCTTGTTCCTACCGTGGTTCATTACGGAGCTTGGTTGATAACCTTCCTTTTTAATCATGGATTTAAGTTTCAAATTATAAGGTGACTTAGGAAAACTTTTATCTAAAATCCAATGCTTAATAGTTGTAATATTTCTTCCAATTTCTTTAAAGATAAGATTCTTTTGAGCACAATATTCAGTTGCCTGTCTTTCTCCCTGTTTATTCCTCTTCCTCCCTCTCCTGTCTTTCCTGGGACAGTCTTGCTATGTAGTAGAGGCTGACCTGGATCTTGTGAGGAAACTCGGGCTGGCCTGTGTCATCCTGTTAAGTCCTGGAATTACAGATGTGCAGCACTTGGGTCACTTTAATTTTCATTACACATGTTGCTATCTTTATTATTTGTTTGGTTGTATTTTTGAGACAGGCTCTCTCTGTGTAACTCTGTGTAACTCACTTTCCTGGAACTTACTGCTATGTGGACCAGGCTGGGCCTCAAACAGAGATCTGCTTGCCTCTGCTTCTCATGTTCCCAAGTGTTGGGATTGAAGGCATGTGCCACCATTCACGGCTCACATGTTGCTGTATTTAAAAACAAAATACAGACCCTTGCCATTATGAAGCATTGTTCTATGGAGGAATGTATTTTGATCATATTTCAGTTGGGTGTAGATTTACTCCTTTTATTTCATAAAATACTATAGAAACATGTCTTTTTCCAAATTCAAACAGGAAGTTTTTTTTTACCAAAAACCACGTGACTTCTTACCTTCAAATTCTGACATAACTAGTGAATGCAGTTTTAGTTTTGATTCTGTTTCTTTTAGAAAGTCACAAGCAATTGGTCTATACTATTAATGAATAGAGCAGAAATGTTCCTCATTCCACACTTCACTGCATATGTCCTAAGGTGCTGGTTGTAAAATCCCTGTACTAAAGTCAAACCCTTTCTCTAAATCTTGGGTCTATTGAGGCCTAACTTTTATCATACTCAGGCTTTTATTTTCTACATATTATCTGAAACTGTTGTATTAGAAAATTTCAAAACTAGCATCTTCTTGAAATAAAAGGGTGTAGGATTTTGACCTTCGATCTGAAATGTTCACCTAACTTTAGTTGCTTCAGACTGCCCCCATGACTGGCATCCCCAGGATGATCAAAGACACTTTTAAGGTCGCATAGGGAAAGTGCCACTGAGACTGTGAGAGGTGCCCTGACATAGTGGAAAACGTGCATTGAAAGTTGAGAAGGCCAGTGTGCTGAGCTGTGTTTGCAACTAATCCCAACTTGTTTCACATAAGCTTCCTACACAGCTGTGGAGAATGAAGGCCTGATCCTCAGTCTCTTCATATATAGGAAAGATTGTCTTAGGTGAACAGCAACATTCAAGTCAAAGTCTGTGGAGTTCTTGATGGTGTTTAGGAAAGCGTAAATCTTCATGTAGAGAAAGTCTATTTCTAGACCGATGTGGCTGGTCACTTATCACATTCTCTCCTTGCTTTTGCTGACTTTGTTTCAAAGTTTTAGACCCTGCCTGTTCTGTGCTGTTCTTACTCAGTTTACATGTTGATGATGGAGACACCGCAAAGCTATGCTGCACAGTGACTGCCTTTATTTACTAAAACATATCAGCTGTGATAACAGGGATACCATTTATTGTGTTCCAAAATGTACTGTGACCAGACTGTCCATTTGTTTTCCCATGTCACATACAAAATTGAGTATGAATTACAGAGAATATTGCTCCATTTGTACAAATTTGTAGCTTACTTATACCAGATACTGTTGTGATCATTGAAATTGGTTTAATTTAACCAGGCACATCTTAGAATTGGTCTTAAGTGAAAAGCAAGGAAAGATTCAACTGCAATGCCCTGTCTTGATACTGACATAGATCTAGGTACTGGGAGTTGAATATTGGCTTTTATGTGATTTGAAGGCTATTATTTACTAATGGGATGTATAGACTTTTGGCTTTGATAGTAGTGGTGTAAATTTGTAGTATTGGTTTCAGAATTTGGCCATAAAAGCAAAGAGAACATGTTTACAAGCTTATTCATTTCCAGTACAAACAAATGGAAGTGTGCCAAGTTACAAAGAGAACCACTTCTGCTGCTGTTCTCTGCCCAAGTCCAGAGGATGAGGGCAGGGGAGGAATGAGGAGAGAACAGTCACCAGTGCATGGGGGTCCCCAGAATGAGTAACATTCATCCAAGAATAACACATGCATCTTTTTGTTTCTCTTTTTCCATCAGTAAAAGATGTTCTGCTGCTTGGCGGTGCATATCTGCATCCGATGCCAGCCTGCAGCTCCAAGTCAGACTGTGTTTTGGAGTTTGATACCATGAGTTTGATCATGAAGGCTGTGCATGTAACCTATAAAACAAGAATAAATTATCTTTTCTTTACCACGATGAAGGTGGATTTTTTCCATGCATTTTGAAATGAGTTACTAGGTTTTTCAGATATACTGCTATCTGAAAATAATGTCTACCCTTCCTCTATAAAGTTTAGTGCTGTTTTCTCTTAGTTTATGTCTATCTATCCATTTCACCTAAGTTTTCAAATTTACTTACATAAGTTTCTTCTCAGTCTGTGGCTGTGTCTCCTTTTTATTTTGTGTCTAACTGCTCTACATACTGAAGTAGAGAATAAAGATATTTTTTATAATATTATAATCTCAGAGTTTAAAACTTGTATGTCATTTACTTCTAGGCCTCACCCAGCTTCCTAATATTTTCTTTCTTTCCATTGCCAATAGAGAGAAAGACTTCTTAGTCTGTTGTGCCAAGATATTAGGAAGTTACAGCTTTTTCTAAACTAAATAACCTTTTTTTAATTTAACATAGCTTCATGGGACCAAATTTTCTACATTAATTATAATATATACCTTAATGTATAACCCCTTGAGATTTCTTCATGGCTCCTAACATGACAAAATTTTTAATATGCATCTTTTTTAAATATTTTTAGTTACAAATTCATTGCTTGCCTTTAAAATATTAGTCTAGCCTAATTTATATTTTAAATCGCCAAGGTACTTGAATTCCAAACAAATGATGTTAAAACAAATAATAACTAAATATGTGGTTATATTCATATTTTCTGAAGCAAAGGATTGTTAGCAAAAACAGTATTATGATGTTTTAAGTCCTGACCATAGATTTGTACATTGTTGGTAGGTTTTTAGGTTTGTTTAGAAGCGCTGCTTTATATTGTTTAAACCAGCTTTTACACTGCTGAAGAAAATCATGCATGGAAAAACAGATGGGCACCTGTCTCTTTCCTAGTAATCTCTACATTTAAATATATGTACTTGAATGTTTCTGTATATATGTAGTAAGAGATATTGTAATACCTATTAGATTGAATTTGAAACTTTAAACTTACATCTTCTAAAAAACTACTACTTAAAGATTTCCATTGCTATATTTGTATAATCTCAAAGCAGTTTGATAAACGCCTTTACAAAGGAAACAAGCAATAATTTATGCCTATTTAATATATCTAAGTATGTTAATGAGTTTCTTCCTTAAGAAACCTTAAGAATTTTTAGGGGGAATCATAAAATGGAGTATTTTACTTTTCTTATTTTTTATAGGTCATGGAAAATGGAAGATTTGCAAAATACAAGTATTTTACCCATGTCATGATCAATAAAACAGATATGTTCATGATAACAAGACGGTAACTTCTTTTTCTTCTCTAATGTAATTGATATGAGTGACAGGTGCTCATGATGGCCACACTGATTGCTGTAAACTCTGGTCATATGTTCATGTCCTGCTCTGTGTGTGCTTGCCGATGAATACAGACATACGTAAACAGAATTATAAGGTAGTCTAATTTACTTCAGCCACTTCACTGGGTACAGAAGTTACACGTAACTGACCAGACAGGTAGACTTTATCCTCTAATACCACACAGTTTATTTTAGATGTTACCAGTAGTCTTGGTGGAATCTCTTCATAAGATTGCATAGATTTTTCTCTCATTCCTGGGTAAACCAGGAGGAACAGAACATTTTATGACCAGCTATGACATCTTTCGGAGGGTCTGTTGACCAGGAGCACAGGTGTTTGCAGATTTCAGACTGATGATGTACATGACTGAAATGGAAGACCTAAAGCAAGAGCCTGACTGGCTTCTCTCTCAGCCATGGGCTGGTTCCTAAGTACGTCTCTCAGAGTGTGTGCTATCAACTTAAAACTTAAAAACAGCTATAAGGAACAACTGTTGGGGAATGTCCTTTGAGGGAAGTGTTAAGTCGGATCATAGATGAAGTGCACGTTTCTAATTTCTCTCCTAAAGTGGAACAAGAAATGAGTGAAATGTAAAGCCCAAGATGTTGTTTTTTTTTTTTTTTTTTTAATTTCTCTAGTTTTTGACAGTGACAGGGCTTGATATTCTCTTGGAAACCCCAAGGACTTTCAGTATGTAGACTTTAAGGCATTATCATTTATTGTTATTATCATTAAGGAATTATTAAGGCATAATGTTAAAGGTATTATACCATTAGGTATAATAAATTAAGCATACATAAGCCATAAATTGAGATTGTTGAGCTGTAAAAATGACTCAGCAGTTAAGGACATTTGCTGCCAGGTTTGGTCCTTAGCACCTATGTCAGAGGCACGCGGTCCCCTGTAACTCCAGTTCCAGAATGATCCAATGCCCTCTTCAGGCCTCTGTGTGCACATGCACATACATGCACCCAGGCCTACACACATAAAAAGTTTTTTGAAAAATAAGCTTTTAGTATGACTTACAATTTGTCTGGGTGACTATTATATGTGCTTGCAAAATGTAAAAATAAAAAGTAAATGAAAATCTTACATAATATTGACTTAGGTTTCTCAATTCTCAAAGTGAATTACTTCTTCCCCTTCCTCTAGTGGTGTGTTGTTCGTAACAAAGGGAACATTTGGACAGCTTACATGTGAGTGGCAATACACTTTTGATGAATTCACCAAAGAGCCATTCATTGTCCATGGGAGAAGATTGCGCATTGAAGCAAAGGTATGTATTCAGAATGGACATTTTTGTAGACTTATGTGCTCTAAAAGAGTGCATTGAAATAGCCTCTTTGGCCTGTCTTTGATGAATGCTGCTTTGTCACGGAATAGTTTTCCTTTACAAAAGGCATTTCTCTACTGTGTTTCTACAACTTTTTTTAAAATATAGTTATGAATTCTGTTCTGTAAATTCTGTTTCTAGGAACGAGTGAAGTCTGTGTTCCATGCCAAAGAATTTGGAAAAATAATTAACTTCAAGACTCCAGAAGATGCTAGGGTAAATATAATTAACCTTTTATTTAAGCTATATAGAAGCATCTCACTTTGAAGTCATGTAAGTGAATTATTTTTCATAACAAGTGAACCTTGTCTAGGGCTTTTGTTTTTAATAACCTTAGTCCATATAACTAAATGGTGTCTCCTTCCAACAGGGCATTCAGGATACTCAGCACTTCTCCTGGCTTTGCCAAGCAAGTTGCTCCTCTTTAGTTTTGGGGGGTTGTTTTGGGGCATTGGGGGTTTGTTTGTTTGTTTTTGAATCAAGGCCTCACTGTTTAGTCTAGGATATTGTAGACCCCACAGGTCTCCTGCTTTAGCCTCTGAAGAGCTGAAGTCACAGGTTTCTGTGTGTTCCTCTTTTAAATGATTATTCTAATACTTCAGTTTTTACAAGTCAGCAAAAACTTAAGAATCATTTTGTTCTATTGTTAATCTGTCCAATCCATCAGAGAAAGGCCATCCCCATATTGTTAATTTTGTTACTGTGCAGTTACTGTGATGTACAGAGAAAGTAAGAAACCATTAGTTATGCTCAGGCAGTAAGACCAGGCCTGGAGTCAGAAAATCTAGGTCTCAGTATTTCCTCTCTTGCTTTCTAGAACGGCTGAGGGAAGTCAGTTAACTCAGTTTTCTTGAAATGGGAATGGTCTGAACTGAAAATCTACTGTGATCCTTTGGGGATTGTGACAGTTAGAAAGCTGTGTCACATCAGCTGTGGTGAAGACACTGATTGACACAGCATTGCAATGTGTGAGGGAACTCACTTGAAGGCACTAGACTTTCCACCTCATCAGTGTGCCCAGATCTGGCTACTGTCTGCCAGTTCACCTCTCACTTCTAGACCCCACTGGAGAATTAATACACATGTGTGACCTGGTACTAGAAGACAGAGTATGCTGACTTTATTAATTCAATTTCATTCATTTTTATTGAGCTATATTTTCTGGGTTTGTGTATCTGTGTGACTCAGTCTTAAGGTGCATACATCTAGAACTTTTTTATATCTTCTTGATTACCATTTTTGGCACTTAGCTATTCATAATAACCTCTAATGGACTTTGTTTCTCTAGTATCATTGTGTAATGTCATTTCTGGTTCTGACTCCTCTTTTTACTCTAGCCAAGAACCTTGTCTAATGTATTTATCTTTTTAAAGAACAAGAACTTTGTTGATTTTGTCTCCTCTTTTATTCTGTTTTGATTCTTATTCTTTCCCTCATATTTGGAGTTTGGTTTGTTTGTTAAAATATAGTGGTGAGTAGTTAAATATGCCCTAAGAGATGAGCCCGTTCCTTATAAATCAGATTTTAGAGTTGGGTTTGGAGTTATATGGTTTCCTAATCCAGTCAATCACATGGTCTTTTAGTTGGAGTATTTAATCCATTTATATTCTACATAATTATTCATAGGTGCGGTCTTAATGTAGCCCATGTGGAACTTGAGTTTCTGCCGAGTGCTAAGTCTGTCATGACCAAGCCTATTGCCTGTGTTCTGTTCCTCAACATGGAGTATCTTGCTTAGTGCTCTGCTACCTGAAGTTGGGGGAGTCATGGTCATTGTCACCAGCCGCCTAACATAGCTCCATTGTACCATTGACCAGGAGTTAGCTTTGCGCTGATGGCCATGGCACTTCAGAGTTTGGCTCTGGCATGGCTGTGTTACAAGCCTAGTGCCTAGTTGACTCTTGCCCCTGAGTGAAAACTTCTTTCCAGGCTGAATTGCTTGAAGTTGAGGCACAGTGTAGTACAAACAACTCCTGCGTTCCTTCCTCAATATTTTTTGTTTCCTTACGGTCTTACCCGCTTTCCTTATTTCTTGTGAGGACAGTTCCAAGGACCTTAGAGAAGTAATAGAGAATATGGGCTGTGTCCATGTTCTCTTCTACACTGTGTAGGTTAACTATTGGTTATCAGTTTCTGTCTCAATTTATGATGGCTTTTAGATTTCCATTCATTATATTTTGTTTCATCTCAAATTCATTGAAAATTAGTAAATGTTGCTTTACTTCTCCCCAACAGTGGATCCTTACAAAGCTGGAAGAAGCAAGAGAACCAGCCCCGAGACTGTGAAGAGGGAACAGTGTCTATGTGCAGAGGCACTGAAATCCGGTATTGCAGTTCCCATCCTCCTAACTCCTATGGAGAAGAGGAGTCATTTCAGGGATCCTGTGGTTTTAGATGCTTTAAAAAAAAAATAGAATCAATCGGGTAAACAGCTGTGTGATTAAAGTGCAGATGGTCCATTCAGTTTCCTAATCTGAATCATGCATCCGGTTATGATTCTTAATATTTTATAAAAAGAAGTGTTTACACCAGGCTCCTGTCAGCAGTACTAGAGAGATTATTCACAGTCTAATCAAGCAGAATGTAGTTTTCCCAGTTAACACTTCTCTCACGCTTGCCTCATCTCCTCAAGTGTAGTGAAGAATGGGCCTCAGTTGTCACAGGACTGTGGTAATTTCTGAAAAATCATGAAGTTCTTTTTACAAATAAATATTTTGGTATTTTCCTTATTTTTTAAACAAATTATTTGGATTATGCGAACATGCATAGTATAACTATGAAAAATAATCTTTTTTTGAGATTTAACATAATACCCCTTGGGTCATAGACTAAAGAAAGGCTTTACAAACTGAATTATCATACCTCCCAAAATAGAGACCCCTCTAAATCCTTTTGGCCTTAGAAATACTTCCTCAGGAGAACTCCATGGATTTTCCCAATTTGTTTTTTTTTTAAACAGACAGTTGTTTTCAAAGTAAAAAAATGTAAAGCCTTAATAATGCTTACCTTCTGTTTACTGGTAACAGGAATTTTAAAAATACAAAAAACATAGATAAGCTGCAACATCTTAGCTATAATGAATTATGCTGTAAAATTAAGAGCTGTTTCTTGAGTAATAATGCAAACCCTACAGTTTATCCAGTCACCTACCCTGTCTTGTTATGGTAAAATAAGTTATTCAGGCGAGGAGAAATACTTGTTTAAGCATACAGGACTGTCACTGCAAAACTCCTGAGACCTTCGATAATAGAAAACTAAGGCTACAAGCTGCTCCCCTTTGTTTTTTGTCCAAGAACTTTGATCCTTACTATTAATGGCCTGTTTAAAGTTAAACAGAATGAACTGGATGTCCAATTGTGAACTATAAACAGAATGTCTTAATCGGTTATTGAATAACACACAGTGTTTAATGTATATTGTATATGTTACCAACTTGATATAAACTGGTGTTGAAAGCCTGTTTGGTCAATGGATGTTTAATCTACAAGTTGCCAAACCCTTGATTTCTGTAAACACTAGAATGGATAACATGTCAGAATGTAACTGCCATTGTTGCTGCCCAAGTCCTGCTGTTAGTACTATGTCATCGCAAAGAAAACAGTTCTATTGGTAGTGTCCCTCAGAGTGCTTTCCCTTCTAAATATACATTGGGTTAAAAGATGGCACATCTCAAATTGTTATAGTTGTATATCCTGAAGATGACCTTTCTTCAAGGTAAGGTACACATTTTTTCTGTTGCTGAGCCCCTCCAAGTTTGCAGATTAAACCTGTGAAGATTGGTATCATCTCATCTGGAATATTGCTTTTCTTGCATCTCAGTCACTGCTGAGAGTTAAATTCCTCATTGCTTACTGCTTTCATGAGCTCAGAAAAGCAGATCTGTGACTCCCCTGGTGACTCCCCTGGTGACTCTTCTGGTGTGCCATGATAAAGCACAAAAGCAAAGCAAAGCATAGTGATTCTGCAGCCTCTGGCAGCCAGCAGTGTGGGCTTCATCGCTCGTGCACATGCACAGCTTTGTTCCTACATCAGTGAAACCCAACACACAGCTCTTGTTCGCTGTGAATCCTGTATCCATCACTCTCAGACTATGCAGTAGAATGACACAGATTGTTTGAGATCATCTGTCTGAACAGTGAAAACCCGGAACACTAACCATTCAGTAAGGCATTAGCTTAATGTCTTATCATTACAATTACATGTTTGATTCAATAATCTTTTTCAGAATCCAGAATCTTTTAGGCTTGTGTGTGTGTGTGTGTGTGTGTGTGTTGCACGAGTGCACCTTCCCTAGCATCTAATAAGTTCCCCTATGATCTCATGATTATGTCATTTTCTTCCTATAATACGCAATAGCTGTAGTATCCCAGTGCTTGTCACTATGCTGGTGTTTGATCTCTTAGAAGCATCCCACCTGGTGCTGTCCCATGCCTTCCTGGTTTTAAAAACAAAATACTCAGCACTGACTCTCCTGTCCTGGGTTCTTTCCATGTCGGTTGATTCTTCACCAGTTGCTCCCTTGCAGAGGCCTCGGCATTACAAAGACTGAGAAAAAAAAAAAAAGCACAGAAGGCATGAGCTGTATGTGTTTATAGAAGAGGTGTCTGCAGCAGTCAGCTCTGCCTGTACTGCAGGCCTTTATTTTGGGGTTTTCTGTGTCTCTGATGCAGTTGAAATCCTCAGTGTATTTCAAATTGTAGATCTTAGCCAATGGGTTCTGAAATCAGTGTAATAGCTAAAAACAACCATATTTCAAAATTGGAGTGTAAAAAAGTACATGAACAAGAGAACACATAAGAATAAATACTCTGTTTATAACTTAAAGTGGAATATGCCATTTTGTAATGCTAGATTTAAAAAAAAAAAAAACTGAGTAAGAAACCTGAAAGACCAGGGAGGCAGCATGGGCCATCTGTCAACTGTTGGAACTGTACCCTCCTCTCTGGGAATAGGATGGCTTGGGTTGGTAAGGAAGAACAATTTGGAGCACTGCAGTTTTCTTTAGGGTGAAAAATCAGGAGAGCTCTTATTCTAGTATATGAAGTGCTATAACTTCCCTCTCCTCGTAGGAGATCAGTAGGACCAGATGAGGCATAGAAAATTAACTCTACAGATGACACCTAAAAAAACCTCCAGGCTGTAGTAGAGCCCCCTAGTTACTGGGCCTCTTACTCCCATTCGCCTTCTGGCTGGTTCATCATGCAAAAAAAAAAAAAAAAAAAAAACTATGTGAGAGACGTTATTGTGGAACCAGGGCACTCACTCACTTGCTGAGGGTGCCATATAAATATCAGTACCCGTTAGCTAAAAATACTGCATGTCCTCGTTTCCACAAGACCCAAATAGAAAAGGAAAAAGACTTGAATTTCTTACATCAGATAGAATGTGAACTCGACAGTTTGATTTCCTTTGGTGCTCCATAGAATCATGTATTACTCTTCCATCTAGAAAGGAACCCTTCGCCTGACTGTCTTAATGTATTCTTTAAGTTCATGTTCATTGTTAATGCTGACCTACTGAGCTTACATCAGTTGGGTAAACTGTGTTCTGTGTGATCTGGTCTGTGTAGCATGGAGATATGAGTATTATACCCACTAGCATGGCTTCCCCACAGACTCAGGATCACACTTGAAGGGGCTGCATCTTACTAGAAAACCCCACGAATGTTTGTTCGATTGGAACCTCTTCTCCTTTATTGCCTCTCTTGTAAAGTAACTTATGTCATTTAAAATATTTTTATGTTAACATTATGGATTCTTGATTTTTTTTCTTTTTTGAGCATTATAGTATTTTTTAAAAAAGGAAACTGGGTTTCCCAAAGCTTGACACATAAGAAATCTAACTTCAGATTTTCTAGGTCAATGGAGTATTTTTTCAAAATTGAGTTATTTATACAATATAAATTTGAGTTATAGTTTAACACTTACTGTGATCTATATCAAATTGCCTTGCTTTAGAATCTCTGTCACTGAACATATTTCTGTGATATCAATGTTTCCTTCTAAGTAAAACTTTGTGACAAGGCTGTTAAAATAAAAATGTCTAATGATTAGAAGTATTGCCGAAAGCAGAGCATGATCAAGCATCAGTATTTATGATGTCTTCGTACCACTGTTGATTGACTATCAAGTCACCAGTATTTGGGCAGAAAAACATTTCAAAATCAGTATTCTATCATTTATAATAGAATGTTCTAAATGTCAATGATAATACACTCATGTCCGCCAATAATTATAGATTATATTTAGGACTTATTAGAATACCATATATAATTTTTAAATGGTTATCTATGTATACAAGTGTATTACAGTTGACAAAATTGCCAGGAAAGGTATACTTTAAAAATAATTTCTCTTCATAGGTTTGAAAGTATACAGTTCCATTTTTATGAAATGTCTTAACTATTTTCATATTGACTAAACAGACTGCATTTTCTTAGTATGCTTATTATTTAGTGCAAATATGACCATTGGTTATTATGGTTTTTAAGTATTTCTTTACTGGCTCTGAATTACCCTCGTTTTTCTATTTCTAGTATTCTATGTCCTAATCACCTATTACACAGTGTCTGCCTTTGTTTTGTGTACTTTGATATAGTCTTATTAACATAGATATTTCTAGTGTGGTTCTTATTCTTAAAACTTACCTTATGCTTTTTCTTTCTAAAACTTTATTGGAAGTCCTAGCACACGCTTGAAACAGTATTTTTGAAGGAGTAGATTTGGATTGCATGCTAAGAAGACTGCCTGGTTTAACCATGTGTGAGTCCAATAAAGCATTCTGGTCTTCCATCGGGTTTGGTTGTTATTGAGTAGGATCAGAAACATTCACCTTATAAAGTCTGAGTATTTAACTAATACTTAGATTATGACTGTTAGTTAATAACTGAGTTAATCTCTGAGAGATCAGTGTCCTGACTTTTCAGTTGCCTTCTAGCCAAGCATACTCAGCACTGACTGAACACTTGATGGAATACCTGGTGGGCTGAGCCACCAACTTCAGGTGGCTCATTTCTTCAGTGGATGGTAAGTATATTTTAAAAGAAGAGCTAAAGAAAAATGTCTACCAACAGAAATTATGAAGGTATCTCTGGTGTGGAGAGTTTGACTTTGCTGTAACTGGAAAAGGTATTTGTTACCAAAATTGGCTTTATTCCACATAACTCTCTTGTCCTGAAAGACATCATTTTCTTGTATGTCAGCCAAAAGCTAAATTGTCAGTAGCTAAGTACTAGGAAGTACTTTTAAAAAATTCCACATTAACACCTTTGGTTCTGGTTATATTGGTGTGCTTCTTTTTAGATTCATTAAGGTTAATGAGACCCCGTTAGTCACTTAGCCATGGCAAGTGGTAGGGATGACAAATGTGAATGCTGGCTGTATCTTTTTAAATACCTTGAAAAGCTCTCCTTTGTCCTTGTCTTGATGACTAATTTTTTCAAATAAGATTTAGCATTCATTTGTCCAGTTCTTCATGCCTAAAATGAAGACTGACTTTGAAAACATAATGCTACTTTGGTAGAATAGTTTCACATTTACAATTGTTTCAACAAATTGACAATCTGAAGGTTCAATCACTGGGTGAAAGAATGGCTTAGATCAGCTCTAGGAATTAGGCCATGTGGTTCTGCAACAGATGTAGCCAATCTGAGAATTACTGAGTAAACTCACACCAACCAAAAACATTGAAGCTGAAAAATGCACATAGTCTACTGACCGTCTGGAGCGTCCAGTCCAGCAGTGCACTACAGAGAGGTTAATGCTCCCTCCCATGATGGCATGGCTCACTGAGAGCTGCAACTTACAACTGCCTATCATCTCAAGAGAGTACCAAGCCAGAAATCTCTAGCTTGAGAAAGGATCATAATTCAAAGTAGAGCTTCTACCAGATACATGTCACTTTCTCTCTGCTGTCAACACTAAACAGTTTGAAGTTGCCTCTGAAGATTGGTGAGAGGTGGCTCCGTCTTAATAAGCACAAACATACCCCCCGGTAAGCAGTCCAAGCAAAGCCACCCAGGCCCTTAAGTATGAAGTACTCTACTTCCTGGAAATCAGGACATGCAGTGTTTACTGAGCCATCCATTAAGGAGCTCCAGTACACCATGATGAGTGAAGACTGTTTCAAAGGGAGGAAACAAGAAAGCTGAATTGTCAAGAAGCACGTCATCACTGGTGTTCAGGGTAGACAGTATATTCTTAGTATCCAGAAAGGCACAGTATACACAGTTCAAACAGCACATTTGTGATTGCCATCAGAGCTTTAGCAAGGTTTATATAACATCTGTTAAACAAGTTATGCTTTAGCCATTCCATAAGCTGCAAGACCTGGCCATATTGCATTAGGACATACACACAACGCAGTATCTAAAGTCCACTTATCATATGTCAGAGTTGGTTTTACCAGATTGTGCCAAAATTAATGTTTGGATAATATTAATTTGACTTAGAAAGTTGACATGAAAAGAACTGCTTTTTACAGAAATCTTTGGCTGGGGGTGTAGTTCCATGGCAGAACGTTTGCCTAACATGCATGAAGCCCTGGGTTCCATCCCAAGCATCACATAAACTGATCATGTGACACATAGATCTAAGTGTTACTGACCTGTAAATGTCAATGTGAAATCACACAGTTTGAGACCTCTTATTCTAGGAATTAAACAGAGAACTGCCTTAAATAGGTTGTGCATATGAAGACAAGAGAATCCGAAATCCAAGGTCATCCTCAGCGACATAGTATGTTTGAGATAAGAATGGAATGTGTGAGGCTCTGTCTGGGGGGGGGGGGTAATATATATATATATATATATATATATAAGCGTGGACCATCCAGTCAGGAGGACCAAGGCCATGCTCAATTACATGGCAAATTTAAATTGGAAGCCAGCCTGGGCTACTTCAGACCCTGTTTTTAAAATAAAAAATAACCCCATAAAAGGCATAGAAAGAAGTCTTTGGTTGTTTAACAAAATATTATATGAATCATACTTCCACATTAAGGGGAAGAAATGTTTCTTAAGGATTTATTTTAAAATTATCAAGCCTATGAAAATGTTTTAGTCACCTAAATGAATCTCAGAGGTCTGAAGATATGCTTTGTAAATTAACAAGTCTCTCTGTTACGTGATTTTAAATAGCTGTTGAGCACTAGTTTAAAGTGGGGTGGAGAGGGTCACTCAGAAATTATACCTAACCTTACAGCCAAAAGGTAAGAAAGGCATTAGAAAATTAAGAATTAAAGAACTTAGAAGGCTTGGTAAAGGCTTTTCACATTGCTCCACCCGTCTCTGTCCCTGTGGGCTATGTAATGTCCTTGGGTCCTGGTCCAGGTGGTCAGAAGCACTTGTAGATCAGGCAGGAAGAGCTCAGACCGCCCTCCATTTACACCAAGTTGAACTCCCGTAGGTTCAGCTGCAGGATGGTGTCTTTGACAGCAGCAAACACAAAGCGGATGTTCTCGGTGTCTGTAGCACAGGTGAAGTGAGAGTAGATAACTTTCTCTTTGTCAGGATTCTGGTCTTGATACAGCTTCAGGATAAAGTCCCTGGCAGCTTTGACATCTTGCTTTGGTCCTGGTCATGAGAAGAATAAAAAAAGACACAGACTCACAACCGTGCTCTCACACTCCATTTTAATGTGTTTTTGTTCTTCTCTGACCAGTCTTACCTTAAATCCAAGGAAAGTTTACCTGGAATAATTAATATTCCATTATGAATCCATTAAAAAATGTGTGCTTTTGTAGGTGGCTTCTGGTGTTTTTACCAAGCCATCTCTAGCCCAATATTTGGTCCTTTTAAAGTGACTACTGGTATAGCTAATAATTATACTGTAAAGTGGTTTGTCTAAAAATAGTGGCCTAATGGCCTAGTTTTTTTTTTTAACCACTTTTGAAATGATACTAATTTGTACAGACAGCTGTGGGCTTGGGGAGAAGGGGTATGGTGCAAAAATCTGGTGTTACTAGGTTGATTTTAAAGCTTGATAGTCCTAAACTATGCTACCATTAAATACCAACATATAACTATCAATGTCAAGAGCATACTATCTGAGACCTCTTGTACTGGGCGTGATTAGCTAGAGTGAGAACTGTCCTGCCTTGAGCAAGCGGCATACACGGAAGACTTCAGCACACACCCTGTGTCTAAGATGATGCCACAAAGCAGCAGGTCTGCTGACTGAAGAGCCAGCTCTGCTCTTAAAGAGTTGTCAGGGCAACAGAAAGGGCCTGGTACACAAATGGAAGGCTGTGATGCAGGAAAGCCAGGTTTTCCCTAGGTAAGGTGTCTAGGGTGGAGCTGGACCAGCAAGTGGAATCGGCCAAGTGAGTTGGTGTGTGCATTCAGGCCCTGCAGTGGCAGATGTTAAGGAAAAACCATGAGCAGGGCAATGAGAACTGTAATTTGAATTGACAAGTGTGAGGCTCATCAGGGAGGCCCCAGAACTCCATTCTGAAGACTAAAGAAGTCCATACAGTCCGTGTGAAAGCACCATTCCCCAAATGAATCTTACCTGTGTACTCTGGGAAATAACTAATCAGATGAGAGTACATGATTTTCTCTTCCAAAAGATCCTTCTTATTTAAGAACAGAATCACAGAGGAGTTCAGAAACCAGGGGTAGGTGATGATGGTTTTAAACAGGGCTTTGCTCTCCTCCATACGGTTCTAATGAGAAACAAGGAAGTTAGGGTAAGCCAGGAAGAAAAGCAAGACTTGGAAACAGCATGCTAAGTGGCTGGGTGTATCCATCAGTCTCTCCCTTAGGGCTTTCTCTTGTGATAGAAAGCATGTGGTCCCACCAGACCAGCTTCCATTTCCCTCCTCACTCACCTGCCTCATTGGCTTTCCTGGTCCACACTCTACTTTCTTGCTCTGAGCAAGCCTTTTAAATGCAACTTGGAGCAGAAAGTTTACTTTCTTTGACAAGGTGTTTATGTTACTTAATTGTGAGATACCAGCTTTAAGTGGATGTGTGCTTCTGAACAGCGCCTCCGGTGTATTGTAACACAGGAGGAAGGAAAGTTCTTCCAGGGGGACCACAACCCTCGGGCATGCTAGACTCTGATCAGATGGGAACTAATGTGGCAGAGCACCTTAGCCACACTAAGATTGTTGTCCCAACTTAGTGGAAGAGCATTGTATTCCAAAAATTTAACTTTCTCAAACCCACAGCAAAGTGATTCTGGTGACAATTATGCTTACAGACAGTAATTTTAAGTAACACCCTTAAAAAAAATACTAAAACTGTCAAATTTGAGGAGGCAGGTAATGTAGAAACATATTGTATTCACATGATAGCTACTGTTGACAGCATTTTCTTTGACAAATTTCTAAAAGGAAAAAAAGGCAAGAACTTTTCTTTAGAGAAGAAAGCAACCATAACAACATCAAAGCTCAATGAATGCTCCAAAGGGGCGTGCCATGAATCTGCTTCCCTACAAGCCGACACCTGTGCATTCTCCAACTCCACAAACAGGTCCAGAAAGTGCCATCAGAGAAATAACTCAACCACTTTTAAAGATTCTCTGTAGTATTATCTAACCCCCAAGGGGAAAAATCTGTATAGACTGATGAACTGCCCCAATGTGTATCTACAATGGGAAGGGAAGGGCGGAAATAACGTTCTCTCCAAATGCCTGTGTGTTTTTTAGGACAAGAGACCATATTTAATCTTTCAGAATATTGGACTCACCTTGTAGTTCTTGACTCTTCTGATAAATACCATAAGGAACTCCTAAGAATTCCTATAGTCTCTTTTGAAATTCCATTTGGGAGAGCTAGGCAGTAGCCACTGTTACTCCAATGGCACAAGTAAATGAGTTTATCGTAGCACTTGTGAGAGAGAAGCCTTTGCTAAAGATAAGGATTGTGCATGGACCACGCTTGATCCGGCCATTGATGATTTACATTCACATCCTTGAAACCAGAGTCAAGAAATCTTACATTAAGTTCAGAGGAAAAGACCATTAGGAGGACACTGGTATTCCTCAGAGAATAATTACAAAGTGACTGACAGGCTGGTCACTTTCTGTCAGAGTGTCTAATGGAACTAGACCCTTACAGTGCTTGCCTGGGCTGGACCAACCCTGGATGCCCTGTGTGAGGCCTTGCAGGGGAGTAAGGAAAAATGCAATCTTGGGTAGCTCCTGACCTGCCCCATTCACTGGACAGCTGAGAACTCAACTAGAAACCTAGTTTGGGAGTGCCATTCTGGAAGATGAGGAATCTTCTCATGGTGTCATTAGAAACAGTATTGCTTGGGCTGGGATGCCTAGCATGATGAAGGCCAGGGTTCAATCCAGATAATGTACATAGGTATTATCCCAGCACTTGGGAGGCTGGAGGACCATAGTCACTCTGAAGCCAGCTTAGAAGACATGAGAGCCAGTCTTAAAAGGGATGTGGTTGGAAAGAATTGTTAGAAAACATTGTATGTATTAGGGTCTCTGAAGGGAATTGGGAACAAAATTGGCCCCACTCAAATACAAATATAAATATAGTACGAAGTCCAAAAGAAAGTATTTTTTTCCAGCATGTCACCAGAAGTAAGAATCTTAGTTTTTGTGTCCAGCTTGGATTTTAGTCAGTTTTTAAGTGCTGAGTTGGTAAGCTGAGCCCCCTGACCCAGTCCCATCGCCCTGCTTCCTGGTTTCCACCTTTTAAGATACATTACATCCACCTGGAGAAATGTTGAGAACAGTCCTTGTTCTAAGGCCACAGCAGCTGTCAACCAGGCAAGCCAGAGTCTCTACTATTTGACACTCAGTTTTCCCCAAGGTTCACTAGGCCAAGCTGTTTAATTAGTCATAAAATAATCAATTAAGTCTTCTGTTTCTTTGGGTTTTTGTTGTTTGGGTTTCTTGAGACAGGGTCTCACTATGTATCCTTGGCTGGCCTGGAACTCACAGAGACTGCATGTCTCTACCTCCCAAGTGCCAGGATTAAAGGTGTGTGCCACCAGGCCTGGCTGTGAAATCTAATCATATCTATCTCAGAATGAATTTTGTTGTTAAGTGAAGGGTGACTGTATTTAAGGTACATGGGACATTAGCACTGAGTCTGCAGGGCACCTGCAGGTTGCATTGGTAACTGACACCTGAGTGCTGATGGAGAGGGTCTGTTTCCTCGCCTAGCTAGCTTCCTGAAACATTGAAGAAATGAGTGTCTTCCACGGTTGCCACCCCCAGCATACCTCATTGTCACACTCAGCCAGAACCTGGTCATATTCACTCAGAGCAACCAAGAAAATGATGGAGGTGACGCTCTCGAAGCAATGGATCCATTTCCGTCGTTCAGACCGCTGGCCACCAACATCCACCATTCTGCTCGACGGGGACAGTCAAAGGTGGGAAAGGATAAAGCCATTGAATCATCGAGTTAGTGCCCTTTGGGGTCCTCAGTGATTTTTTTGGGGAAGGGGGCTCTTTAGGTTAGTGTGTTAGAACAGTGCTGCCATAGGCAGTGAAGAACATTGGTGGTTTCCAAGCAAAGGACTGAGATGGAGCCCGCCTGCAGTAGTCCTGGCACAAAACACCAACATCCACTTGGGCTTAACTCCAGCCACCCACATGCAGCCCAGAAGGATGTGAAAGGGACAAAGGGAAGCCAGCTTCCTGGTACCTCTGCTCTCTTCAGGTCCTATATTTAAATGTATAATTTGTATTCCGTGTGTGTGTGTGTGTGTGTGTGTGTGTGTGTGTGTGTGTGTGTGTGTGTGTGTCTCATGCACAGGAGTGCAGATGCACTGGAAGCCAAAAAGAGGTTATTGAATTTCTTGGAACTAGAGTTACAGATAACTGAGCCATCCGGTGTGGGTGCTGGGAACCTAACTCTCTTAGCCACGGAGTCCCCCCTCTAGCTCCCTCTCCATCCCGGTCTTGCTTTCACAGTTCATCTCAGTTATCCACAGATCCTTTCCATATTAGCTGGATCCCACCCCCTTTTTCCATCCGTGTGTGCTCTCTGCCCTGAGTGAAAATCCAAAGACATTACCCGTGGCCAGGAAGTATTTCAGGGACTCAGAGCAGTGACTGCCGACATAAAGCCCTAAGCACTATTATTAGTCCAGTGGTATCCCATCTAAAGGAATAGCTGACATGTCATTGAGCTCTGCTGCTGCTGCACAAGATGCAAGCTCACTGATACCAGGTCTGTGGACACTTTAGGTTTTAGGTAAAACACCTGTTCTTAAGCTTTAGTGCAAATGCCTTTTCCTAACACCATGGCAGACTGCAAGTTAGAGCACATAAACTGCCAGGCCACACCCACCACCCCTACACCTCACCTCATCCACACACCAGTTTCTGAAGACCCTAAACCAGTTGGTTAAACTGTCTACTGGCTCACTGTGGCTCCAGTGACTACCATCTGGAAAGGTGCCTTTGAGCCAGGCAGGTTCTAGGAGTGCAGCCATGCCTGCAACACTGTGCACACTGCTTGCCTCGTGTGGCAGAGGAGAGGAAGCAGACACCTGGCATGAATACGTGCTGCAAAGACCTCGACTTCCAGCAATAGAATTCTTCACCCAGAAAGACTGCATGGGAAGGTGCCACCACAGGTGACATTAATCCCAGTCCTAAGGCCCTGGAAAGGCAACACCTATTCACCAAAGCTTTAGCAAACTCTCCTTCTGAGGTGTTTGTAAGTAGCCTTTGAAGTTGGAAAGGCTTAAATACACCAGACAGCTCAAGAAAGAGCAACCATGAAATTAGACATCTGTAACAAAGATGCAGAGGGTATTTTATGCCCTCCCACATTTGACAGCCCTGCAAGAGTTCTAAACAATTGTGACAATACTGGCTTTAATCTGGGTTGGCTAGAGATGTGAAAAATGAACATTGTTTAAAGGATGGGGACAATAGATATACAAGAGATTTGGGGGTTAGAGAGGTATCCTCTGTTTAAGAGCTCGTATTGCAGCTGCAAGGGATTCAGTCCCACAGTGGTAGCTCATGACTACCTGTAACTCCAGTCCCTGAGTGAGATGCCCCCATTGTCTCCAAGGGCTCCTGCAGGTGTGTGCTGCACATACATGTACAATGAGGAACACACACAAAATAACTTTTTAAAGAGGCCAATGAGGTGGGGTACTTTTTAAATGCCCTATATTTTTATATATTTTTTCTTTTAAAGTTCAAGAAATGCCTGTTTATCCTGAGTGTTGTGTATACACACACAAAGCTATGAGTGCTCCATATATTATAAACTTTTAACATACTTTTATATTGATTTTTCTTTAAGGATAAAACTCAGAAAAGGAAACAGGATAGGAAAAATCCTATTCAACATTAGGGAAAAGACATCAGTAGACTGTATGGTCACAGGAATGCACATCTGTGTGACTATACATAAGAAGGTTTCTTCCTGGTAAGAAGAGTCCAGAAGTCCTCTGTTGAGGAGCATGAGACCCCAGAAGGCTATAGCAACCTAACAGGGGCTTACTAACCAAATATCTAAGACTCACCTTGGGACTTGCCCCTGAACAGACAAATCCTTAAATTTGGATGCTGTCTTGGAGAAAGACTTACCGGAAGATGATATTTTCCAGGTCAAATGGATATTCTATGATACCAGTGGTGGGCACTCGAACACGAAGTACATCCTGTTGCGTTGGCACGAAAGAGGGCATGGCGATTCGGTCAATGTCCGTCAGGTAACTGTGACGTTAAAGAACCAAGATGCTGAAACTGTTTTGAGAAGGAAAAATACCCTTTCTTGCTCAAGGGGAGTCCTCCCTGACCACAGGGTACCCACAAGAAATGGAGGCCAGCAGTGACATTCGGAGGTTACTATGCCAAGCCTCTCTATTCTCCCAAGATAGCTCTGAAGAGACCAGGACTCAAGCACATCTGTGAGCCTTCTGAGAATACAGGCCACCCCATCTCAGTTCTCAGAGCATCATCTATGTGGCCATGAGAAAAGCAGGAGGTGGGAAATGACACTTGCCCCTCATCCAAAGGACCTACCTACTTGACTTTATCCAGGAACCATAAATAATATAGACCCTGTTCTCTGTAGACTTTGATCAGTGAATTAAGAGCAGCTTATATGAAAATATACAGATGACCAATAGGCCATGGGAAATTTTCCTCAAATCAAAAATAATGTTTTCCTGTTAAGCACATTGAAAAGGAGACATCTAAAACCATCCAAAATTTGTCACATGTTATTTGAAACTATGTATTAAAGTTCTGACTTTAAAATACATCTATTTTTTTCTAAAGTGAAGTGAAAGAATGCCTTTACAAAAACAAACTAAACCCCAGGCAGGCTGTGTAGCTCAGTGTCAGTGCTTGCCTAGCGTTCACACAACCAGAGTAATCCCAGTGCCTCCTACAACAGATGTGATGACACGTCTGCAATCCCAACACTCCAGAAGTTCCAGGTTGTGCTGAACTACATGTAGAGTTCAAGGCCAGCCTAGGCTGGAAACTGTCTTAAAAAATCTGTCCCAGTCCAACATGGTATGTACTCATAAGCGGATACTAGCCCCAAAAAACAAAAAAACCCATGAAACAATTCACAAACCTTATGAAGCTCAAAAAGAAGGGAGAACAGAATGTGGATGCCCCAATCGTCCTTAGAAGGGAGAACAAAACACTCATGGGAGGAAATACAGGGACAAACAGGAGCAGGGACTGAAGAAAAGCTCATCCAGAGACTGTCCCACTTGGGGATCCTTCTCATATGCAGCCACCAAACCCAGTTACTATTGCTGATGCCAGGAAGTGCTTACTGGCAGGAGCCTTATTTTGATGCCTCCTCAGATGCTCTGCCAGAGCCATACTGATACAGAGGAGGATGCTTGCAGCTAATCATCGGACTGAACACGAGGACTCCAGTGGAGGAGCTAGAGAAAGGACTGAAGGAGATGAAAGGGATTGCAACCTCATGGGAAGAACACAATAACAACCTACCAACCACCTCAGAGCTCCCAGGGACTAAAACACCAACCAAGGAGCACACATGAAGAGACCCATGGCTCCAGTTACATATGTAGCAGAGGATGGCATTGTCTGGCATCAATGGGAGGAGAGGCCTTTGGTCCAGTGAAGGCCTGTTTTTCTCAGTGTAGAGGAATGCCATGACACTGAGGTGGGGGTGAGTGAGTGGGTGTGGGAGCATCTTCATGAAAGCAAGGGGATAGGGAGGAGATGGGGGGTATATAACATTTGAAATGTAAGTACAGAGAATATTCAATAAAAATGATAACAAAAGACCTCAGCAATGGAGTTGGTAGCCCTGCTGCTTTCTGTAGCACAGCCCCAATGTCCAACCTAGAGATGTAAAATGCTGCCCCCCCCCAGCTTATTACTGTACTTAGGGCAATCTCCTCCCTTTATCCAGTGCTTCACTCCACGGTTTCAAAGACCCACAGCCATTTATGACCCCAAAGTAAGAAATGGGAAAATAATGCCAGAAATAAAATCATTTTCATGTTCTGCAAAGCTTCGTAAGTTTTCAGTCTGGTGTCATTCTGAGTAACAGGATGAAATCCATGGGTGTTCGAGATGTGAAACACACTTTTTCTAGTGTAGCCACACTGTGTACACCTGCTGGATACTCATTAGCTGTCAAAGCTCACACACACTGTCATGGGGTCACATTGGCAATAATGAGCAGCTCTAATTTTACTTAATGTGCCCCAGGGAATTACGTTAGCTTTAGCTTGTGTAAGGCTCTTACTGTACCTCATTTATAAGTTTACTTTATCATGCTCACGTATGTATAGAAAACATAGAATGCAATATCATTTGTGATGTAGGGCTTCTGCTAGGGATTCTAGAAAGTGGTCCAAAAGTATGTTAAGTGGGAGATAAGGGAGACACACTGCAGTGATTGATTGATTAATCCAGCAGACTACAGTATCTGAGATTAGAGGGCATTGATTGGTGTCCACATAACCCTTCGCATACTATCTGGTACACTCATTTCCAAAGTATAAATGGTATCTAAGTACGCAGACATTACTAGTAGATGACTGAGAACCACTGACCTGGACCAAGAAAACCCCTAAGTGACTTATGCTATAGAATTGGGGTGAGGGGTTGTTGTTTTGTTTTGCTTCATTTTGTTTTTTGCTTTCTTGAGACATGATCTAACCCAGGTTGCCTGCTGACCTGAAATTCACATAGCTGAAAATGTCTGAGAACATTTGCCCCCTCCCCAGCCCACCCCACTCTCACTTCCCCGGTGCTGGTATTTAGGCATGTGCCACCACATCCACAGACTCTCAAACCTGCCAACTATCTTCTTTAATTAAGTGCTATTGTCTTCTGAATAGCTCTGTTCACCTCCCCGGCCATCCCTGACATGCCTGTCAGTGGACTTGCCTGTTTTCAAGACTTACACTGAATTAAATTACGACAGATCTGGCGAGCTTTCTCCAAATGGATGTAAATCCACACTCATCCCAGAGCCAGTAACACTGGGTTGCTTCTGGGAGGAAACAGGAGGACCCACTAGATTTGACATTTGGTCCCTGGACAATGTGCCTGTCTCCTTGAGAGGCTTTCTTGCCCCCCTCTCTGCTGCTAGTCTAGCATCTTACTATTTTCTTTCCTTTTCCTGACGTCTTACTTTTCTGCTGATGGCATTGGATCAATTGTGCCAGCTTGGATTGAACTGAACACTGTCTGGGACAAATGCCTAGGGAAAGTCATTAAAGGCTACAGGAAGTAACAATGCCTTCCCTGACAGCTGCTTTGTCCATTCCAAGCGAACTCAGAAAAAGGTCAACACTTAAAAGGAATTGAGTGGGTTTGGGGAGTTTCGTGATCCTGGGAAATGGAACCAAGCTACAGAAGCGTGAACAAGCAGCAACCCCAAGAATTCAACTGTGCTCAGTCACCCTCGGGTCACACAGTTTTAGAGGACTCTTAAGAAAAAAATGTGATATCTCCAAGATAGTGTGCAATAAAAATTTTCTTGGGTTGAGTGTTTGAATCTAGAGCATTTATAGGTCCAAAATGTATCACATAAGAGTCTCTTGTGCTGGTCTTGCAGATGCCGATGTCTATCACTAGAGGGCACCACAAGATCAGCGACTGATTTAAGCAAAGCCTAAGCCTGCCTGTGGTTTCCAGAGGGATACAGAAAGGAAGAAAGTGAAAACCACAGGCAGGTGTGTTCTTTGCTTAAATCTGCACCAAAACTTAGATCAGTTCTGCTAAAAGAATCTCCGATTTAACTGGATGTGTGCTGACCCCAGAGGACATCTGGGAACCCGCAGAGAATTAGGAGAGAGCCTTGCCAGGAAGTCAGGGAAACCCACTGCCTCTTCTCAATGCCGGAAGTGAAACCTTGCAGAGTTGGTCTAACTCAGCAGTTTTGGCGGGCTGAGCACTCACTATTTGGCAGAGTCTGACAGCTGGTACTCCCTCCTCCTGTCGTAACACTCCTGGATTCCCGGATCCAGCCATAGCTGCTTGATGGCTACCACCTGGTCTCTGGAGAGCGCAGAGACTTTGTCTACTTCCACTTCTCTGATGATCTGGGCATTTTCCTATTCAATGGAAAGAAAATACTGCGTTAAGCAAAAGAAAGGATGGCAAATAAGGGAGTGATCTATCTTGCCCTGGCTCCTGAGGTGGAGGGCTCTGACAGGTACAGAGCTGTGCACAGCCAAGCCTTCAGAAACCAGAAGACTGGGCGGGATGATTTGATTACTCTCCAGAAAAGTGAGCCGCAGATCGCACCAGACCTGCACCTTCAGTCCAGCAGCAGCAGTTGCAACTGTTCAGACCCCGCGCCCAGTTGTAAACAGAGACACCCATACCACGCAGCCACCTTCACTTCTACATGTTTTCTGCTCATTCCAACATCCATGTAGCCAGGAATGGACACAAATTTGTATCAGTCGCAAACCAGGATTGTTTGGTAGAAGTGGGCCCGCCCAGGGTGTAAGAATGGAGACACACTATCTCTATAAATAGAAAAATCAGTGCGGACTGTTACCATGCTCTTTCTCCCCCTCTTAAGTTTTTTTCTTTTTCTTTGTTTGAAGTGGGTAGACTTTACGATTTTACTTTGTAGAGCAGCATTAGGCTCAGCAGAAAGTTCTCATATACCAGCAGTACAGTCCCGTGAGTCAGTGCACAGTTCTTTCCTACCTAGGAACCACTCCCAGATCACCTGCTTTGCATGACAGCCACTAGTCTGTGTTCATGGCAGTTGTTGCTCTGGCAGCACACTACTGATTACAAGTAGGAGCTCCGTGACCCCATACGCCCAGTGAGTATTTCTCGCTCGCAAACCTAGCACATATCCGTAGCATGCGATCCCTTCCTCTGTCCTGGGCCAGAGAGCGGGACAGAGGGTCCTGGATAGCCTCGCTTGAACCATAGGTACTGCTCCTGCCTTCCGCCTTCCCACAGCTGCTCCGTTGCTTCCTCCTCCCTAAGCCCGCCTCTGCCCTCTGCATCTGAAGAGGCCACGCCCCTCTGTCTTCAAACAAGTCTGCAAACTCCACAAAAGCAGAGTCACAGTAAAAGCTTACCTGTGCTTTTACTCAAGAGCCCCGCAAAGTTTCTGCAAGGAGTTGGTGCTTTCGATATGTAAGCTCAACAAACACACGTGGTACATGCCCTTCTGTAGCGGGTCAGAAATCCACAGCATGTGAACACTACAGCGCAGAGGCCTATGCAGAGGGTGGCAGGCCCACAAAGGAATTTGGGGTCTTACTGTAGTGGCCCTTAGCCAGATATCTCACTAACTCCTCCCCTTTCTGGGTGGCATGTCTCATAGGTTGATGGGTTTTTTGTTTGTTTGTTTGGTGGTTTTTTTTGTTTTTTGTTTTTTGTTTTTCTAAGTTTAACAGTGAAATCCAGCTTTGCTGTTGAGAATTAGAGCCAAAAAGTTGACAGAGAACTGGGCGGGGACTGCATGCGGCGTGGGGGAGGGGGCAGTGGAGGCGGTGGCCAGCATTGATGTGTGTCCAGGAAGCAGATGAATACAGTGGGCCTGCTGGTCTTAGGAGTCTCAGGGGAAAACAGTCAAACTCAAAGACAGACGTGTTTGGGAGCAAACCAGCCGTTGCAGGAACATCACCAATGGCCAGCTCCCGACATGGTTCAGCACAGACATGGAGGGGGCGGAGTGGAACCTGTGATTGGCAAAATATACTAATAAGAAGGGGAAACACAGTACTCAACAAGAATGTTCCTTTTCCATTTCTAAAACAATTCAATATTTCCACGGCTTGGAGAGGACACAGAAGTCAGATGTGTGTCACACAGAAGTTCCCAGGCCACCCCTGAAAGGGCCACAGATGAAGTGATACCTTCAAACAGGGCCCTGTGGCTGCTGCTGAGGGTCCTTGTCAAGCACGGTGGAATTCTAGCTGTGACCCAGCAGGCTGTGACCACTGTCAGGCCCTCATCACGGGGCCATAGTCTGTCAACTGCCCAGCACAGCAGCCATCTCTGTGGGGCCTTAGGTAACTATGTGTTTGTGTTTTATATTTGTTTATGCATTTAATTGGCAAATTTATTCTACATAGTTATGGTATATATACTGCATTATTTACATACGTGTGTAAATAATGTATATGGCTGAGCCAAGCTATTTAAGATGTGTGTGTGTGTGTGTGTGTGTCTATGATCTTTGCATGGTGAGAAATATGAAAGAGCCACTCTCTTGGAAATGTTCAAGGAAATAATACACCATCACTAACAATCAATAGGAGGTATGGGATGTTTCTTGAACAAATTTTTCTTCTCTGGCTGACAATTTTAATTAAAATTAATATCCACTGATATATTGTTATCAAAGCTAAAACCTTCACTAGATACTATCACAAAGATCTGCTGACATTCAATTGCCATAAACACTGCAAGCTTTGGTTTAAAAGTGGTGGTAAAAAATACACACACACACACACACACACACACACACACACACACACACTCCAAAATCAGAGTTCTCCGAGCACAGGATTGTTTGTACAGTCTCTGATCCATGTTTTCACCATCTGTCCATGTCCAGAGTCCACGGCACACTCTACTAAAGCTTGCAATGGACGCATTGAGGCCCGGCAGCCACTGACTTCTGAAGTCTTGCAAGCATTGCTACTAAGGAAATACAAGTCAGCTGTCCAGAGGTGCTTTCCCCATCACTCATGGGCTCGCACACACAGCTACAGTGAATGTGGACAATGCATGTGAAAGGCAGGGCCTGTGGCCTTGACTAAGCTGTAACAGTGGTTTCTACCATCCCCTTCTACATGTTTCTGGATTATAGTTAACCATGAAAAGACATTGGACCTTTTGGGACACAGAAGGGAAGAAGTAGCCACTGAGCTTGGAAAACCAGAGATCCCCTCCAGCTTGCACACACTGTGGCTGGTTTTCTAGTCAGCCTCATTGGCATGAGGCAGCAGTTAGGCTCCTGGCATTCCCAAACTCCTGCTGAAATATTGCTCCGTTTCTCCAAATCCTGGCTCAGGTCCATGGCCTACATAGACACATGGACAGGCCTATGAGAGAGCATGGGGCTCTTCTCAGTCACCTACAACCTCCTCATGGGCTCCCATCCCCTACTTCACATTCAACGTTTCTCCCCAACCCTCAGCCTTGCTGGTCCATAGAAACTTTATCCCCGCCCTGCCGGATACACAGAGGAAGTGGCTTTCAGTGCCTTCGTCTCCACTTCACAGTTACAGCAATTAATTAATTAATTGATTAATTTGCCATTCCATGGCAGTCTCAGTCAAACCCAAAGTGATAATCTATCAGAGGACATCTGGAAGATGGACTCCAGTCCTTAAGTTTGTAGCTGATTCCCAGTGTTCTCCAGAAATCCTTTTGAGGACATCCACCCCCATGGATACTAAATCCCAAGGATGACCAAGACCTTCTCTAAGATATCAGAGCAGCTTTGTAGGACCTACTCACACCCAGTAAACCACCAGTGCAAATGCTTTGAATAGTTATTATGTAGTCTCACTTGGGCACTTGTGTCCAAGCTGAGGCCCGTAGACCCATACAACTCAGGACAGTTTTGCCTACAGCCTAACGCAGAATCACAAACTTACTAAAACCAGGATGGTGGCTTTTTGTTGCTGTTGGGGTTTTTTGTTTGTTTTGTTTTGTTTTGTAATCTGATTGCTTAGCCCCCCACACATGTGTATTTGTAGATGATGTCATGTCACAATGTCAAAGGGCTGGACACTTCTGGAAGGGAATAATGTTAAGAGAAACAGCGCATGCCTTTAATCTCAGCACCTGGGAAGCAGAGGCAGGCAGATCTCTGAGTTTGAGGTTAGCCTGGTCTACACAGTGAGTTCCAGGACAGCCAGGACTATATAGAGAAACCATATCTCAAAAACCAAAACCAAACCAAAACAAAACAAAAAGCCCAAAAAACTAAAGGGAGAAAGAGGGAGCTGGGAGCAGGTGGGGGAAACGCCTGCATGTTCAGAACAGGCCCTGGGTTTTATTCTTTAAGTATTTTAAACCTAAGGCAGCTTGAATCCACTGGACCAGTGGAACCCACCAGAAGGGAGGGCTCGCTTTGTGGCTGAAGAAAGATGCCCCTCCTGTGATTGTTTCTTTGAGGTTTGTTGGACTGTATGTGCCCAGAGACCTTGTGATGTGTCCCATGAACAGATCGGGTTTCCTGCCACCAACTTGCCCTTCCTCCTCTGGCTCTGAAGAGTAGCTTTCAGCTTTGTTTGTTTCACCAGAGACAGTTTATCTCAACAAATGTAAGAACTGCCCTTGTATTCTCTTTCCGTGTCTGCGCTTTGTCCAGATGTGCACCCTTATGGCCACGGTACCCTGACATTTGCTTCATGGCCCTGCCCAGTCCAGTGGGAGTCCTCCTGGGGTGGGAGAAGCTTCACTGCACATTGTTATTTAGGGATCCAGGCTCACACAAGCAGATGTCTCCACCAACATCCTGGGCCCTGGAGTCTTCCATACCTGCAGAAGAGTGAGAAAAGCAGGGAACGGTGGGTAGAAGTTCTGTGAGCCAGGTCCGGATGCAGAAGACATCACTTCTAGGCACAGCTCCATGAGCCAGGATTGGTCAGAATGTCTGCTGAGTGTAACGGAAGCAGGGAAAGCTGCCTGCCTGTACTCAGATGGGGAGAGGTGGAATTGTTGGCGTGAGGTCTATGCTACTTACAGACTCAACCTCATTTGCCAAGGTGACTCCACACATAAATGATTCCAATGTAGTCGGTCAAACTGCAGCTGGTGGGACAAATCCAGCTTCTGACTCAGTTTGTGAATAACATTCTTCTCGAACTTAGCCTTGGCCGTCACATTGCCTCCTTTTATGCAGACCACAACAGTGCCAAGTGGCTGGGTCAGAACCCAGATAGATTGCAGGGCATTAAACATTCCTATGGCACACATATGCTTGCTACCCCTGGAAACAGCTGGATAGTTAAATGCAACCATGCAGTACACCACTGTTCCTCTATACCCGAATTCATCCATCTGGTCTGTTTTATAAAGGAGTTATACTCAACTGGGTGTTAGCTTCTTCTTCTGCTGCTGCTTCTTCTTCTTCTTCTTCTTCTTCTTCTTCTTCTTCTTCTTCTTCTTCTTCTTCTTCTTCTTCTTCTTCTTCTTCTTCTTCTTCTTCTTCTTCTTCTTCTTCTTTTTCACCAGGATATGTTTTGGTAGGATAAGGTATGATAAGGTGGGTGGGATGCCTGGAGTATCCCTTCCCCCTGAAGTACTAGCCACAAGATAGATGGTATAGTGGAGAATAGAATAGAGTTTATTTAGGCCATGGGAAGGGGAGTTGAAAAAGGAGTAGGGACAGAAAGAGAGAAGGCAGGTTGGGGGATTGGGGGTGGAGAGGCTTGTGGGAAGGGGGAGGGGAAAAGGGAGAGGAAAAGGGAATCAGGGAGAGAAGAAAGTGGGGTCTGAGGGAGAGAGAAGGGGCACAGAGATGTAGAAGGGGCCAAACAGCTCCTTTCATAGCAAGCCAGGTCTGCCTGGTTGTTGCTAGGTGACTGTTGGACTGAGCTTAGGAGGAATGACAACACTGGGTACTAACAAGTACAAGAATGTGACTGTGAAAACCCTCAGCAGCTGTTCTTGTTGTCAACCTTACAGTCCCATGTAGATGCTAACAGGCATCCATCGTGTGAGAAAAGAACCTCTGAAAATGAGTAAGAGAGTGGGGAGGGGAGGGGGAAGAAAAGAGATGGGGGAGGGAGGAGGGGAGAAAGGGAAGGGGATAGAAGAAGAGGGTAGGTGGGAGAGGGAGGGGAGTCTACCTATATAGCTTTATTGACTTCAAGACTTTCAAGGAGAAAATGGCCAGGACTAAGTTGGACTGGGGCATTGCCCTGAGACTGGAATCCTATAGCAAAATTAAACAAAAGTACCACCCAGTGGAAGAAGTTGAAAGTGTTCTGATTTTGATTATTTTACAAAATGTAGAGAATTTTCCCATTTTTCCCTTTAATGGCTTCCTTAAAGCAAGCCATACGGTTTGATATCATATTGCTTGTTTTTTTTTAATAAAGTAATTATGGTGTGTCAATCATCTCAGGGTCAATGATTAGCTGTTCCTATAGAATATGAAGTCTCAGACATCACACTGGCCTCTGCAGAGGTGGACACCCCTACCCCAATTTTACATGGAGCACTGTTCATTCGCTGGTGCCTCTAAAGAGGACTTTCACAACTCTAAATTCTTCCCAACTCCCTAAAGCAAGTTTCAAGCACAAATAACTGGGGGTGGGGGTGAGAGTGGGGGAACACCCAGTTAAGCAACTGCAGCTAGGCAGATCCACCCAAGGCTACAGTGTAATGACAGCCCTGAGCAGTACAGGTCTTTGATGGCACCAGGCCAGAGCCCCTGTCTGGACTTCTCCTCTTCAAGCCCACCTTAGGGTCAGGACAGTTCCAGGGATCTTGTGGATACCTTCCTTCTAGGGCTTCTAAACATTTTCCTCCTCCTGGCCAAGTGGCAGAGAACTCAGGGGCAGTGGTGCAAACAGACTGGAACCTGTAGCTTGATAGGAAGTGGTATTCCATCAGTTCATGGCCCTCAGCTTCCGCTTCCGGCAGCATTGAGAGAACACGGCAAATCTGGTTTCAGCTGCTCCCTTCCTGTCTTCACCTGGGTCTGCCTTACTGCTCCTGATTTATAAACTGGGACACACTGAGCAGAGTGTGTGGGTCTTTCATGTCTAAACATTTCTGCTTTCTTGGGCTGACATCAGCACCAGCAAAGATAACGTGTTCAGCTTAGGCCTAGACACGGGGAACTTTCAGCAGAGGACAGGGTCACTCTTCTTTATCCAGTTCCTTCTGACTTTCTCAAATACCTCCCTAAGCACACAGCTTAAAGGACCTGAGAAGTCTAGGAGAGCCTCCTTATTTCTGGGTTTTATATTTGTAAATTTACCTCCTCACCACAATGTATTTGTAGCTTTCACATCAAAACATGCCTCTTCCATGGTCATCCTTGAGTTCAGAGTGGGGGAGTGAGGATAAGCTTTCTTCTTAGATATCCAAATAGGCTGCCAACAGAAGGGATGGGCCAGATTCAAGATATAGCTTCTCACCTCAAAAATCCAGATTACAAGTAGCTCTTTGCACTTTGAATGATTTAATTCAGAAAAAAAAAAAAAAAAAAAAAAAAAAAAGTCACTCACGGGCATGCCCAGTCATTTGGGTATTAGTTCGTTCCAGACGTAGTCAGGTTGACAGCCAAGAATAACGGACACACATAGTGACTTTTTACTGAGTATTCAAAAGCAACTGTCAGGATTTCACAGAGGATGGGTGAGTTTTGTTAGTTAGAGATGCAAAGCATTGGCACCACTGAAGACTGGAGATCAAGATGAGCTTCAGCCATGGAGGATGGAGCATGTCTGCTCTGGGACCCAGGCTCGAGGTTCTCCCTAAGAGTCAAGAACCCAGCAGCTGTCTCTCCTCTCCTACATCTTACAAATCTTTACAAGAACCAGGAAGGTCAGAGCACCCCAAACTGTCTCCCACATGTTCCATGCCAACCTGCCACAAAGTATCCCAGACAGTCTTCTAATGCAGGGGAATCAGGATGCCTGCTGGTTCATGGCATAGCTGGGTCCTCAGGATTATATGTCAAACTCATACAGGTTGTAGGTAGAGTTCAGTTCTTCACAATTGGAGATTTGTGTTGTTTTTAACAAAATCTAGATCATTCGATTTCACCAATAAAGAACCAGGAGCCAGATGTTAGGGTGAAAGCCTACTAGCTCAGAGAGGCTAAAAAAGTACACAGTGACCCTTCCCTCACAACCAGTGTTCCCAAAGAGAAAGGTCTCCTTTGTGCCATTTCAAAACCCTTCAAACTCAATGTCCCTCTTTTCTACTTCCTGTGAGGTTCCCGTGGGTCTCTCTATCCATCCTCCAGACTCCCTCTTACTCTCTATGGTTTTTTCCTATGTTTACTCCCTGCCAACTTGCTGCTTGCTCCACTTCTTGATCTACGGTTGACTTTGTGTAACTCTGTTTAAAATAAACAGAAAGCTCTGACTTAAAGGCACGTGTGAGGACTGAGCTGCACTATGACTAGTAACTGGTTTTGATTTTTGGTTTTTCTGTCCTAGTAAATAATACAACGTCCAGGTTGACAGGGTGATCAAATGTCCTGCAACAGACTTGAGTCCTCGTTTTTTTCTCAGCTGTCATCAAAGGTATCTCAAAGATTTTGGAAACCACCCTCTCACATCAAGGTCATGTACTTTTGAATCCTAGAAAGACACCATACCGGAATGACTTACCATGATCTATAGCTTACACTGGTGACTTCTTACCATCACTGACAACCGGGGGCCATAAACAGCCTGACAGGCAGGAGTACTAGGCTGTATCTCGTAGTCCTATGGTGGGTACTTGGAGGACTTCCATATAAAAACAAACAATCCCTGTATGAAAACCCTTCTTTTATCTCTGAATGTTCCTTCCTTTCCTTTGAAAGGGAACCCCCATTCCTGCTCTATCACCCAATCCACTCATGGGACAGACAGCCATCATGGTCCTGCACAGACTCATGAGGAACCATGGACTGCGGAGGCCATGTTAGAATTCTGCATGAAACCAGTGCATGGTTTTGTCACAGTTATGAGGAGCTTTAGTGCTCATTCCTGTGTACTTGGCTCACATTAAACAGGGACCAAAACACCTCATATAGGATGGAGGTCAGTTACATTTGCTGTGGGATGGCCCCAATGTTTAAAAACATGCATTGTTAGGATTAGAAACTAAGAGTGTTTAGGCTTTGTTGAAGAAGTGATATGTTTTGGCTGTGATCTATAGAAATTATCTAGAGGAACTTGATTCTTTTTTCACTTAGGGCTATAGTGTTGCGCCTTAGCAAATCATCAGACATTCGTGTGTGTTCCATCCCCCAAAGCTTCATCCCGTTGTCTTAGGTCACTCGTTTTTGTATTGTCTGCTTTTTAAAGGTAGATAATTTTATGGTTCCTATGTGTTATATAAGGAAATAAGCTAAACAGAAAATCGTAACTCACACAAGCCGAGTAATTATTGTGTGATGTTCGACAGTCTACCATGAGCAGTGTCCCGTTTGGTCATTACTCCCTAAGGAAGTTGATAATTTAATATCCCTATATAAGTGAAGTTTAGTGAGGGTAAGAGGTAGCATTATGTCTGGCCACAGAACACAGGCTGTTTACATACAAGGCTCATTTGAATAAATTTACATTTTAAAGGGAAGAAGGGAAGTGGAGGTGGATGGCTATAAAGTTCTCCAGCCTGGAAAGGCGCAGTTTCATGTGCTTGGACAATTGGTGTGTGGACCAGGGAGTCTTTTTCTGCATGCCTTGTTTAGCAAACACTGCTGCATGCTAGTTTCCTGGAGGAAAAAGCTTGATTTTCTTCTCAAAAAGGAGGGAAGGGGGTCCAGAGAGATGGCTCAGCAGTTAAGAGCATTGCTGCTCTGCGGAAGTCATGACCTGTTCACACCTCTCACTCCAGGCTAAGCCCTTGAATGGCCTGTAACTCCAGCTCCAGAGCTCCTACTGTTCCTGGCTGGTCTCGGTGGACACTCGCATCCTGCGCACACACCTACTCAAGATACACAATTACACTTAGAATCCTTGTTTTTTTAAGAAAGGAAGAAACATTCAAAGATAAAATAAGGTCTCCACGTGAGTGGGAAAAATTATAATGGAGGATTTAAAACCAACTGTTTTTATACAGAAGATTTTTTTTTAATATCCACCATACAACCTAGGAGTGAAATATCTTCTCCAAAGATGGCTGGAAAATTAAGGTTAGCCACACACTGCCTGAAGGTATACCCTTGATGCCAACTCACACCGTCTTTCACTCTTACTGTAAGAATATGAACATGTGGTTTTCTTGTTTTGTTTTATTGTGTTTTACTATGTGGCCCATGCTGTCTTCAAAATTGTGGTCTTCCAGCCTCTGCCTCCTGAGCTCTGAGAATATAAATTGAAAGCACGTTGAAGAAATAGTGCTCCAAGTCAGCCGCTCATTTTCATTAGTAGTTAATGTACATATCAATATCAACATGTTTGCAGAACAAAATAAGCGTCCATGACTGTTTGGGACCTTAACCGCCCTGACAGGCAAGAAAGCTGGGTCAGAGGTCACGTTTCTATGACTCACATCTCCATCTAGTGGTATCTTTTGTAACTGCAAGTCCGCTGACAAACGAACTCCAGTCTCAGAGACTGATTATAAGTGGGTGGCTGGGTTTTACATTGAAGCCTCTGCAGGAGGTAATATTAACCTAACGACCCAGACATTCTTATTCTACAATGGAACGGGGAAATGAAGTTAGATTTTTATTGGAAGTCACAATAAAGCTAACACAGCAATCACCCAGATTTACGAGTCCCTGGCAGGACTGGCTTTTAGAAAAGCCTCTGGGGTGCTTGCAGGGTCTAGATGAGAGGGCCTGCTAGCCAGGAAGCAACTGAGGTCAGGGATGGAGAAAAGGCTGCCTGGCTTTCAGTCCTCAGGACTCTACTGCTAGCTTTTTGCCACCATATGCAAAGCCACCCAAGAAGGCAACCAGTTCCTTTGTGCCCTAGGGTCTATGTGTGGCCATACTGTTCTTTTCACAGGATTTAACATGTGTTCCTAACATTATCCTGCAGCTTGTCTTTTTGGGTAGAAGGGGGGTGTGGGGAAAGGGATGGTGATCAGGTGTGGGGGGTGGGATACAGGGCATCTCTAGGCCTAGCTGGAGACCTGGGATTGGGGGGCAGGGATGAAACAGGGAGTCAAAGGGGGTTACTCTAGCTGAGATGTCTTTCATTTCAAAAACAATCACATCTATGCTGTAAGCACTGCATCTCACCCGCTACCCTTCGCCGGGGTGGGTTCACCCTCAACATCAAAGCTTGTGTTTTCAAAACTACGAACTTGCAACACATCTCCAGAGAACCATCCAACAACAACTCCCGCCCCCGGCCCCCTTTATTTCTCTGGTGTTTCACTTTTTCCAGTCTTTTCAATAGCTTGAAAAAACCTCTTAAACAGACAAGAAATAAGTGGGTCACAGCTTGCTTTAATAATGTGTTTTGGAAATAGTTTTAATCCTGGATGCATGTTTGGTGGTTGTTTTCCTTTTGCAGTGAGAACCCACAGGCATTTCAGCCTAGAAGCAGAATGCTCAGAGCAGAGGTCTTCCCAAGGGCCCCAGACCTCTGCTCCATGGGCGCCGCTGGAGCTCCCCAGCTCTGCAGTTTTCAAACCCTGTGCCCTGCCTTCAGTCTAGATTAAACATGAAAAGAGGTGCCCACTATGAGCAGCAGCCAGCTCTTCCTTTACCAGCCATTGACCACTCCCTTGTAGAGCAAAGCCAAGTCACAGGGCCCAGCTTTGAAGGGGACAAAGAAGCTTCTAGGGAACTGCAGATGCTCTGGGGCATGTGAGGGAATCGATGCCTTCATAAAGTCCTGGTTGTGGTTAGACAGAGCAGAAAGGGGTAAGTTGACTACATGCCCGTGATGCTGTGGTGTTGCCAGTGGTAAGAGACCCCATTGCACCTCAACATGGTCAGATCAGGCTCTGGACTTAATTAACCAAGCAATCAAAGGCTCATCAGGACACAGGCTCAAATAAAAGTACAGGACACTCAGCAGAGTTTGAACTTTGGATACTTTGTGGATACGTAAGTGTGACTCCTGCACTTAATAAAATCCTGTAATGTACAATGAGTTCAGTGACTCAGGTGAGAACACTGAAGATTTGGTTACTCTGGACTGGGAGCCATTACTTAACAACAGCGTCTTCCCCCAAGGCTGAGCAACACTGGTAAAGCCACACGGTGAGGCAAGAAAACGGAAAGCACACTTATTTGTCCCTGACAACAGCTCCGCATACTTCCAGTGATCTGGGAGGTCCACCAAACCCCTTTCCCTCAGGCCAGAGAAAAATTAATCTTTTCTCTCACTCCTCATCCAGCTCACCTCCCCTCTCGGAACTCTGTCGCCAACAATGACGCAGACCCTGATCCAATCTTGTTGAGTTGCAATGGGGTCTCTTTCCTCCTAGTCAAAAAAGACTGGGAATTGAAAATATTTGGCTAATAAAAACCCTTCATTTGTACTGAACAGATACAAAAACCCCTTTCTGTGTCACTGTACCCCAAACAACACAACTTGACAGTTTGTCCAGTGTCTCTATGCTTTTCAGCATTAGGACGTGACATGTAATCTAGAGATGACTCAACGGACACAGGAGGCCTCACAGACTACATGTAAACTCCAGGAAAATATATAGAAGGAACTTGAGCACCTAGGAGGGTCTCACTTCTCTCTGTCATTTTTGTCCTCCAGGGTCATGGCTTGCTTTAATAATGTATAATTCCTTATACATGATAAAAATAAAACCTCATGTACACTAATATATTTAACACTTATTGCTACTTGAAACAGTCAAAATGGTAAACTTTGATATATCTATCCATATGTGTGGGAGCGTGGGTGGGTGGATGGGTGTGTGTGTGTGTGTGTGTGTGTAACTTTATTTTTAAAACCAAGCAAGAAATGGAGTGGTTTATAACTGTAATCCCTTCTACTAAGTCTGAGCAGTTGAGACCAGGCTAGACAACAGAGTGACACACTACCTCAAAACAAACAAACAAAACAAAAACCAAAGCTTGCTGCCCTGTGTCTACTTCTTCCTAGAGACCATGATGAACTTCAGGAAGAGAAGTTTTGCCGGCATGGGCGGGTACAGAACAGGATCTTGGTTGGGCAAAGAATACACCTGGGAAGAGCTTCAGAGAACTGTTTCAGTTTATTAGGGGTGGGGGTGGGTTATTTGGCCAGAGTCTCTGTGGCAAGGTTTGTGTGGCTGTGTACTACTGTCCAGAGCAGGGGCGTTGGAAGAGGCTTTATCTAGATACTCAGGGGCTGTAGGGTGGCTGGGGGACCATATAAGGTCAAACAAGGAGTAAAGCCTGATCACTATCAGGGTGATCACTTCTTACTAGGGTTGATGGTGGGACAGGCCAACTTGATGGCGCCAGGTTGGGTAGGGGAAGGTAGCCAATGCCTGCTACCCTCATCTGCGGTATCTGGGGTTGAAGCTACCTTATCCTTCCTCAGTAGTCCTGGGGCATTATGGTTCCACAACTGCCATTATTTGTGCATCAGGGTCACTGGTTCCTTGTAAGTGATATCAACTGGCTTTATCTGGTTCTCAGCAAAAGCTACTCCATGCCACACTATAGCAAGTGAATCACAGGTGCAGGTGGCTGAGGGAACAGTCTACAGAGTTGGAGCACTCTAGCTCTGAAGTTGCTAGGTCACTTTAGCCAAGAAACACAGTCTCGTTAACTGTGATAAGTGGCAAACATTCAGCCTTCAGCATCAGCAAGCCTTGATCCATGGTTCTTTGTGGGTCCTGAGGCACACCCTGAACTGTCCTCACTATGTGTTGGAAGTTGCTGTTCAAAGAGAGGTCCTCGGAGCAGCATCAGTGAGACTGATTGGAAACACAGAATATGGACTGGAATGTAAAGGAGCTGAGCATCCACATTCATCTCTCTCTGTTTCGTGGATGTGGGTGTGATGTGATCAGACACTTCACACTTCTGCTTCCCTGCCACTATAGACTATATATACCTCAAACCATGAGAAAAAAATAAACCCTTCCTCTACTGTGTAGCTTTTATCAGAAATTGTCACAGCAGTGTGAAAAGTAACCAGTACAGAAGGTTTGTACCAGAAGTGGGGATGCTGCCATGATAAATCTGGCCATGTAGTTCTTAGTCATTTGGAACTGCTTTTGGGTGAGAGTGGGGACTATGGAAAAGTTTAGAAGCATAAAAGCCACAGAATTTTCTAAGCAGAGCATAATAGGCCATTCTGGAAGTAGGTTGAAAGACCAGAATACCAAGAAAAACAGGGACCATAGAGGGCCGACCCATGAATTTTAGAGAAAAACAAACTATTTAGAACTAAGAAGTCATTCATACAGCACTCTGGCAAAAAGTCTGGGGGCATTCTGCTAGGTCCTGGAAACCCGAGTGAGACTTAATGGAAACATCGTGGACTATTTGGAGGAAAAAAATCTCAATGCAAGAGAACATTCAGGCTGTGGTGGTGTTGTTACTTAGTGCTGTGCTCTGGTTTACAGCGAGAGCAAGAGAGCAACAGATACATCAGAAAAACTGGGGAAATGTGCCGGTTGGAGGGAAAGAAAGGAAGGTACAGTTTACAGTTCCAGACAAGGCTGGTGCTGGGGAAAAAGTTGTCATCAGTACAGAAATGAGTGACCTCAGAAGAAACTCCACTCTGTACTTGTATCATAGAAAAGGTGCTGAGAGGGTGAGATCCCACCCAAGGGCTGCAACATGAGATGTACAAAGTTATTTGAAAGGAAGGAGAATGAGCGGAGGTTGCCACTGACTAGGGTTTCTGCTTGACAGCGATCATTCAAGTATTTCACTAGTGTTAGCCTGAAAGCACATAGGCCACCACAAGCGAGATGGGCCAGGCGCCATCTTGGAGCTAACAGCAGAAAAGAGTAGCATCAGATGGTGGCTTTAATATCCCTCAAAAGTTCTTGTATTTGAGCACGTGATGCCCCATTGCTGGTGCTGCTTGGGGAGGTAATGGGACCATTAGGAAACAGGGCTTTGCTGGAAGAAGTACATCGCTGGGCGTGGGCTTTAAGGGTTTATATATAGTCTTACATTACTTGTTTGTATTTTCTGCTTCCTGTGTGTGGAAGAAAGATGCGATCATCTAGATTCCTGCTCTTCCTGCCTGTTGCCTCACCATTATGGATTTCCCCTCTGGAGCCATAAACTAAAATAAAGTCTTATTTTTCCTGAAGTAGCTTTTGCTCATGGTATTTCATCACAGCACATGTTGTTTCATAGGCATAAAGGATACAAGAGTGGCAGGGATGGGGGCTCCTGTCATGACTGTAGAAAGTTACTGAGGCCAGTTACTGTGTACCATGGTTGAGTTCTCTGCAAGGAAGCCCCAAGGACCTGAGCAGCATGAAGATGCCCATGTCGTGGGCACCAAGGCCTCAGAGCCATGAGGATGGCAAGACCTTGTTGATTTGAGTATTGATGTTGGCAGTGTGTACAGAAAATGTCAATCACAGCTTTCTCCTCCAAGATGGCTGCCACCTGCATCTGTTCCCTACAGAGACCCACCTGCTTCCTCTTTCAGCGGAGGCCATGTCATCCCTGCTATGACAGACTGCATCTCCAAACCGAGAACTGAATTAACCCTACCTTAAGTTGCTTTTGACCTCAGTGACTTCATCCCCAACTATATCTATAGTTCTCTGGAGACGATTCAAGAATCCTAAGATGCGGAAATTGAAGGGCAGGGTAAGAGACGAATTTGGCACCACAAGTTTTTTATCATGAATTTTTTTCTGCTGCTGTCACAAAGCACACTCCCTCGAGATCCACATTTGTCTTAACTGTGTATTTTTCTTTACCGCTGGCCTGTGGACACTTGAAGGCTCGTGTTGGTGTTGCCAGATGTCACTTTAACATCCTGTCTCACACGTGAACTGGATAAATGCTGACCTTTGCTTGCAAAGCTCGGACAGAACCAAGGCTGTAGGATTAAATGTTTTTTTTTTTAATGGACTTTTATCCTTAACCTTTAGTTTTTAAGTCCAGCCAAACATTTCTGTCATTTAGAAAGCATGATATGCTCTTAGATAAAGGATGTTTTTCTTCATCCACGGGGAACATATGAGGCTTCTCCAGCGACATCAAAAGCAATTAGAAATGCTTCAAAATGATCATTTGGTTCCTATTTCAGGGGTGAGTGGTAGCAGAATGATGCCAACTTTGAAAGCAAAGAGCCCACAAGGGCCACCAAGGCCAGGAAATCCAGGGTCAGGAACAGCCGGCCAGCCTGACAACCCTAGTCAGCATCACTGAGCAGAAAGCACATTTTCTAACACAGATACATCACCAAAGAACAGAAAGGAAAGAAACAGCCTGTCCCCTCCCCTGCCACCCACATCATAGTCACTGGACCCTTTCTTTGCATATACTTAAATTTAATATACTTGAATTACTGTTTGTGGGCACCGTAGATGTCCAAATGTGCATAATTACATATATGTGGGCTGTATGTAGATAAGTGTTGCTGCTGGGCTCAAACTCAAGGCCCACAGTGTTCTAGGCAAGAGCCCGACCAAGTTAAAAGAAAAGTCATTCTTTTAAGTAAGGGTTTCTGACTACAAGGTTTTACCCTTTTCTTTTGAAATCTTATATCATTCTTTTTTCCATCTCATTAAAAAAAAAACCTCATTGTTATATAATTTCCATACAATGGGTTTATTTGAAATGTAAAATCAATATTCAGAGTTGGGCAACTATTACATTTAACTTCAGAAAATTTCTACTACCTCCTAGAAGACCAACAGTTGTCTACAGGGTAAACCATGTCCTCCACAGGGATGTCCTGAAGTTCAAACCGCTACATTTTAGATGTGACCCTTTTTGAAAATGGCCTTTCCAGATGTAACCAGTTTAAGATGAGGTCTCACAAGTTCCTTAACCACACCAGGAGAATTTAGACACAAACACACAGAGAAAGGAGTGAAACAAGACTGTAAGGGAAGATGTTGGCAGAGGATAGCCATCTGCTGCCCGAATCTAAAGAACTGGGGAACCCCAACTATGATTCCTGTGAACCACAATAATGCTAGTATGGCAAGATAACTGTAAGGGTGCAGTAGTGGCACACATACTTGTTGGTAACCAATGGCTCTCTAACTGAACTGAAGGCTTGCTCATGAAGGGGAAGCCATGTTTCTTACTTGGAAATCTGACCAGCTACCTAAGCAAGTTGTGAATTCTAAAGAAGGACGAACAACGGCCACTTCACTAAACCAGAATGACACCAAACACATTCTAAATATTTGTTATGATACCCACAGATAAATGTAGACCTTGCCTCTCATTAAGGAAATGTATCTTTTCAACACATGAAAACCATTACATAAAACGACAACTAGTCAAAATGTAAAGAACAAGAGATCATTTGGTGCAATGTCCCAACTTATACATTTACAATGCAATCCTGCATCTAAGGCTCAGGGATAATTATGGAAAGAGCCAGAGGAGTAGAAATTCTACAGTAAAATTATATCTCCTAGAACTACCAGAGAAGTTATACCTGTGGCTTCATGAAATTCTTAGGCAAATGGATGGAACTAGAAACTATCATCTGGAGTGAGGTAACCCAGTCACAAAAGAACACTCATGGTATGCACTCACTGAAAAGCAAATACCAGCCCAAACATCCCAGAATACTCATGAGATTCAATTCACAAACCTTAGGAAGCTCAAAAAGAAGGAAGGCCAGAATGTAAATGCCTCAGTCCTTCTTAGAAGGGAGAACAAAACATTCATGGGAGGAAATATAGGGACAAATAGAGGAGCAGGGGCTGAAGAAAAGCTCATCCAGAGACTGCCTCACCTGGGGTTCCATCCTATATGCAGCCACCAAACCCAGTCACTATTGCTGATGCCAAGAAGTGCTTACTGGCAGGAGCCTGATATGGATACCTCCTAAGAGGCACTGCCAGAGCCATACTGATACAGATTAGAATGCTTGCAGCTAACCAATGGACTGAACATGGGGACCCCAATAAAGAATCTAGAGAAAGGACGGAAGGAACTGAAAGAGTCTGCAACCCAATGGGAAGAATAACATTATCAAACAACCAAATACACCACAGCTCCCAGGGACTAAAACACCAACCAATGAGTTCACATGGAGAGACTCATGGCTCCAAGAGTTAGAGAAAGGACTGAAGGAGCTGAAAGGTTTTAAGAACAACAATGTCAACTAACCAAACTCCTCAGCACTCCCAGGAACTAAAACACCAACCATTGAGCACACCTTGAGAGACCTGTGGCTCCAGTTGCATATGAAGCAGAGGATAGCATTGTCTGGCATCAATGGGAAGAAAGGCCTTTGTTCCAGTGAAAGCTCAGTGTAGGGGAATGCTAAGGCACTGAGGTAGAGAGGGTGGTTAGGAAAGTGCCTTCATGAAGGCAAGGGGAGGGAGGATGGGAGTTTGGGGAAGGGGGAATAACATTTGAAATGTAAATACAGAGAATATCCAATAAAAGGGGGAAATATACAATAATGCAAGCAAAATGATTTTAAATTTCTATTAACATACAATAAATGAAACAAAAACCCAAAAAGTAAATAGTTATGATAGTTGTATATGATAGTTGATTTAGTCGTTCTACATTGTATTAAAATTATAGCATAATTTTGAACTCATAATATATATTAATTTATCAATATATGATAAAAATAAAAGGACACACTTTTTTTGATAAACTTACTATAAGGAGGAATTTTGGACAAATCATTTACAAGCATGTCTCAGAGTTCTATTTCATGTACTTTTGTAGGTAAAATTAACAACAACAACAACAACACAGTCTGGTAACAAGTATTAGGTTGAGTGAGCAACAGCCTCTCTGGGGGCATACCTCCTGCAAAGGGTATTTGCCTCTGTGGCCAACTCCATCCTCCGCTGATTGCCTGTGGCTCCCACTGCATCCTAACAGCCTCCAGGCTCACCCCAGGCACACAGAGAACAGACTGGGACAGGGGACCAGTTCATACATCCCAAGTTAGGCCTAGTGCTTTCAGCTGGGTCCTGTCTCCTAAATCTTCTACCACCTCCCCAAGAACACAGCCAGCTGGAAATTAAGCATTCAGCACACAGGCCTGGGGGAGGGCATTTCATATGCAAACTGAATCGTAGGCTGAACCTAGGCCAAGTCAATAAGCTTCCAGGAGGAAGAAAGCAACTGCATAGCAGTGATGGCCAACCCTGGCAAGACGCTGCCTGGAAAAGAAACAAGGGAGCCATCCTTTGAAAACTTAGTGTCCTGTGGAGTTTGAGCTGAAAGTTTAAAGTATTTCAGAGTCATTGAGAGCAGGGGATGGGTAGGATCAGAACCATGCTTGGAAGCTGGTCTTGAGTAACACTGAAGAGAGATGACTGTGAGCTGCTATGACAGTCCGACTACGCTGTGGGAAGGACGCTGTGAAGGTACATTTCACAGAAGCCAAGCGGGGAGAATCTACATGAGCCAGTAGATTCCACAGAGGGCTGAGGGAAAGGACTGTGTCAACGTGAGGATGCTGGGAGGTTGGTAGGATAGTTAATCATCTTAGAGAAATGGTAATCTGAGCAGGAAGACCTGGGCAGGAAGGAGTGGGAGCAGGGGAAGGTCACCCTGGTGGAAGACGCTGAGACTGGCAGATCCATCACCAAACCCTTCTGTTGCAACCATGCACGAGTCGAGGTGAACAACCCATATAGTCTGAGCTCAGCAACCCCCCTCCCCCAATAGAAGGACTTTTGAGGAGACAGAAATGACTGTAGCCTCCAATGGGAGGGAAAGGACAACCAAAAGATATGAGCATATATAAACAAACACACATGGGAAGCTGGTGTCACCAGCCACTGGGAAGCAGTATGATGGAGCTCCCTTGGGGAGGTCTCCCCAGAGGCACCCCCTATTAATTTTATCACTCCTCCATGAGGCTCCTTTCTCCCTCTCCAAATCTCACCATTCCTTTGCATCTTTCCTACAGCTTCCTCCCAGGGCCAGAGTTAGGCTGAGACATAGAAGCCTACAGAGCCTCAGATCTCTGAAGCTATGCAGGTCCAGACAAGAACAACACATGGATCTTGGTCCTATTCAGAAGGGGACTCAAGGGTTCTGGGTCTTCAGAGATTTTAAAACAAAGTGCAAGCTGTAGGGTCATATCTTCTTAGACTCCAAATGTCCTCCCCTGACTAATTTATTATGGCAAGAATCTAGGGGGGCTCTGAGAACTGTATTGGTCTGACAAAAACACATGTAACAAAGATATGTAAGAAGGGGGAAGCTCTGTAAAAACTCTGTCACCCCAGTTAATACACTTTGGGAAGGAGAATCAAATGACAATAACTTGATTAGAAGAACTTAAGGAGGGAGAATGCTTTAGAAACAAACGACAACAGAAGCCTGTTCCTTAGTGCAACGTTTCGCTTCCTAGGAAATGACACAGGTTTTGGATGTTCTATCACACTGACGTGACAAAGTTATGTGAGCACAGCTGTTTGCCGGGACAAGTGAAAATAGCATATAATGTCAGCGAGCTGCAAACTGGCTTTTCTATCTCTGGTAAGTGAGCAGGCAGAGTCCCAGAGCAGGAAGTGATGCCTCTTAGTCACCACAGAGCACGGCCGAGCAGCTGGCTTCCTGCTCTCTTCTGAATGAATGAAGCCTGGACATATTCACTAATATCTGGAATCCGTGGGGTTGCTGATCCCAGAGCCCCTCTCCAATAAGAAAACCCGTAGACCCTCAAGTCTCTCTGTAAATACGGTATTTTTTCTTATGCATCTAGGCGCATCACCCCATGTACTGCAACTCATCTCTAGGTTATTTATAATACATATACACAAATCATCTTGGTTTTGTTGAATCTGCAATAACAACATGGAGATATGGAGGAGTGCTTAATAATTCACACATAGACTCCAGGTTCCTACACAGAAGTACAGAGGCATCCATATTCGGTATACGGTGATCACCAAAAGCAAGGAGCTGTGGCCAGAACAGGCCAGCAGTCCTTCTAAACCCGGCAACCTCAGTTTGTACCCTCCCCCAACTTTTTATTAGGATAGCAGTATGGTAACTTTTAAAGAAAGCTCTGTACAAAGCAATAAATACAGTATGTTGGAGACTGAGGAGAAGCAGCAATAAAGTTTAGGGAAAACAGAAGCAGCCCCAGTAAACAGGAAGCACTGGGCGTGAAAAGATGGAGGGTGAGGAGTCAGACCTCAACACTCAAGTTCCTTCTGGGCCTGGAGGAGGGATAGGATGGGGTTGTAGCTCCTGGAGAAACACCTTGTTAATACATGCAAAGCCCTTGGTCTGATCCCTAGCTCTCAAAACCAAACAAAAAAGTTACCAAAAAAATTAAAAATTAAAAAGGGTGTGAGGAGAGAGGCAATGTCCCTGAAAGCAGTGGGTGGGCAGAGTCTGTAGGTGACACCCCCAAGTTCTCACCCTCTCCCACCATCTTGACCTCATCAAAATTTGCCACTGAGTATAGGGATACACCTTATAGTTTGGGAGGAAAGTGCATTTAAAAAAGAAGTACCTAGAGCTGGAGAGAGGGCTCAACAGGTAAGAGCGTACACTGCCCTTGTAGAGGACCAGATTTGCTTCCTGGCCCAAAATATCAGGCAGCTTTGGAAAGGCTTGGAACTCCAACAGCAGTGGATCCAGCCCCCTCTTCTGGCCCCCATAGGGATGGAACCTGTGCACAGATACCTACATCTACATAAAAAAAACAATTTTTTTAAACGACTTTATTTTACAAAACAAAGATAAATGTACAGATTTTAAACATTTTTTGCTTAAAATTAAACATTTTTGTCAGTACTGTTTTTTCAGATATTAAGATAATTTTTACATAAAACTATGTGAATATATTTTTTAGTCAGTACTTGATTTTTTCAAGGGCTTGACAGTATGCATTGAAAACCTAATAGTTACCATGAGCATAAAGTACATGCAAAGCAAAACACAACATGGAAATAGTCAGTCTTCTTGTTTTGTAAATATTTTTTTTTGTTTTCTTTATTTCTTGGACTTCACACAGTCTGTGAGTTGTTTCTGGGGGAGTGCAAACATCTGGGGTTAGCATCCCAATATCAGTGACTGCATATTATGTCTGTTCTTTTGTGACTGGGTTATCTCACTCAGGATGATATTCTCTAGATGCAGCCATTTTCTTAAGAATTTGATTAAGTCATTGTTTCTGGTGGCTGAGTAGTATTCCATTGTGTAAATGTACCACAATTTTTGTATCCATTCATCTTCTGAAGGACATCTGGGTTCTTTCCAGCTTCTGGCTATTATAAATAGAGCCGCTATTAACATTGTGGTGCATATATCTTTGTTGTGTATTAAAGTGTCTCTGGGGTATATGCCCAGAAGTGGAATAGCTGGGTCTTCAGGTAGTACTATATCCAATTTTCTGAGGTATCTCCAGACTGATTTCCAGAGTGGTTGTATTAGTTTGCAACCCCGCCAACAGTGGAGAAGTGTTTCTCTTTCTCCGCAGCCTCACCAGCATCTGCTGTCATCTGATTTTTGGATCTTGGCCAATCTGACTGGTGTGAGGTGGAATCTCAGGGTTGTTTTGATTTGCATTTCCCTGATGGCTAAGGATGTCAAGCGCTTCCTCAGATGTTTCTCGGCCATTCGGTGTTCCTCAACTGAGAACGTTTTGTTTAGCTCTGTACCCCATTTTTTAATAGGGTTATTTGATTCTCTGGTGTCTAGCTTTTTGAGTTCCTTGTATACCTTGGATATTAGGCCTCTATCTGATGTGGGGTTGGTAAAGATCTTTTCCCATTCTGTTGGTTGCCGTTTTGTTTTCTTGACGATGTCCTTAGCCTTACAGAAACTTTGCAATCTCATTAAGTCCCATTTGTTAATCTTTGACCTTAGAGCTTGAGCCATTGGTGTTTTGTTCAGGAAATTTTCTCCCGTGCCTATGTGTTCTAAGGTTTTCCCTACTTTCTCATCTAATAGTTTCAGTGTATCTGGTTTAATGTAGAGATCTTTGATCCACTTACACTTGAGCTTTGTACAAGGTGATAAGAAAGGGTCTATTTTCATTCTTTTGCATGCTGAGTGCCAGTTGGACCAGCACCATTTGTTGAATAGGCTGTCCTTTTTCCATTGAATGTTTACTGCTCCTTTGTCAAAAATCAGGTGACCATATGCATGAGGGCTCATTTCTGGATCTTCTATTCTATTCCATTGATCCACATACCTATTTCTGTACCAGTACCATGCAGTTTTCAGCACAATTACCTTGTAATATAGCTTGAGGTCAGGGATAGTGATTCCCGCAGATGTTTTTTTATTGTTGAGCATGGATTTAGCTATTCTAGGTCTTTTGTTATTCCATATGAAATTGCACATTGATCTTTTCAGTTCCATGAAGAACTGGGTTGGAATTTTGATGGGAATTGCATTGAATCTGTAGATTGCTTTTGGTAGGATGGCCATTTTTAAGATGTTGATCTTTCCAATCCATGAGCATGGGAGATCTTTCCATTTTCTGAGATCTTTCTCAATTTCTTTCTTTAGAGGTTTGAAGTTCTTGTCATACAGGTCCTTCACTTGCTTAGTTAGAGTCATACCAAGGTATTTCATAGTTTTTGTGACTATTGTGAAGGGTACCTTTTCCCTAATTTCTTTCTCCACATGTTTGTCCTTTGAGTATAGGAAGGCTACTGATTTGTTCGAGTTAATTTTGTATCCAGCCACTTTGCTGAACTTGTTTATCAGCTGTAGAAGTTCTCTGGTGGAATTTTTGGGGTCACTCAAGTACACTATCATGTCATCGGCAAAGAGTGATGTTTTTATCTCTTCCTTTCCGATTTGTATCCCCTTGATCTTCTTTTGCTGTCTATTTGCTCCAGCCAGGACTTCCAGTAGTATGTTGAATAGGTAGGGGGAGAGTGGGCAGCCTTGTCGAGTCCCTGATTTTAGTGGGATTGCTTCAAGTTTCTCGACATTAAGTTTGATGTTGGCTGTTGGCTTGCTGTATATTGCTTTTATTATGTTTAGGTATGGACCTTGGATTCCTGTTCTTTCCAGGACTTTTAACATGAAGGGGTGTTGGATTTTGTCAAACAATTTTTAAAAAGGAAGTCTTTGGAGTAAATAAAAGTCTACTAGCTAAGTGGTAAGGGCCCTACCCTCCTTGTTTTGTCCAGAATTTGGTAGCCAGATGTGAGAATTTTTATTTTTAAATCTCCGGACAAACCAATCTGCTACTCAGCAAACGCCTGCAGCTATCTAATCCCACAAAGCCCATCTCTCCACCCATCTATGCTACCATCTTCAAAAGTGCTAATATTTAAGAAAAATGTAATTGTCAAGGTAAAATACAGGTAAAGGCTACCACCAACATAAAATAGCAAAGAGACAAATGAAATGAAGTTAACTGGGAGAAACAGATGTGACACACTGAATTCACAAGAATTCTATGAAAATATCTTCAAGGGTCAGAGAAAAACTTTGAAGCAAAAAAAAAAAAAAAAAAAAAAAAGCAACGAAAAGAGCATCTTTATTCATAATAGCCAGAAACTGGAAACAACCCAGATGTCCCTCAGCTATTAAAAACAAAGACATCATGAAATTTTCAGGCAAATGGATAGAACTAGAAAATATCAACCCTGATCCAGAAAGACATGCATGGAATGAGCTCATTTATAAGCAGACATTGGCCATAAAGGACAAGATAACCAGGCTACAATCCACTTACCCAAAGAAGCTAAACAACAAAAAGGGCCCAAGGGAGGATGCTTGGATCTTATTTAGAAGGGAAAATAAAATAAACATCAGAAGTTGATAGAGGGAGGGAACAGAGTGGGAGAGGGGATGGAGAGGGAAATGTGGATGGGGTGGAAATGAGAAGGGAAATAGGTTGAGGGACATCTCTGGGACAAGCCAGAGACCTGGGACAAGGGAGGCTACTCAAAGGTATGGGGTGAGCCTAGCAGAGATACCTAACAGCAGAAGCTATGGAGCCTGAAGTGGCCAATTCCTGTAGCTAAGCAGGACTTCCAGTGAAGGGAAGACCAACCTATCCACAAAATCTTCCATCCAAAATTTTCTCTGCCTAAAAGATATGTAGGGATAAAGATAGAGCAGAGATTAAGGGAATGACCAACCAATGACTGGCCCAACTTAAGACGCTTCCCTTGGGAGGGAGCCCACCCCTGACACTATTAATGATACTCTGTTGTGCTTGCAGACAAGAGCCCAGCACAACTGTCATCTGAGAGGCTTCATCCAGCAGCTGATGGAGACAGATGCAGAGACCCACAGCCTAACACCAGGCAGAGCTCATAGTGACTTGTGGAAGAGATGGGGAAGGACTGAGGAAGCCAGAGGAGTCAAGGACACCATAAGACAACCTACAGAACCATATAACCTGTGCCCATGGGGGCTCACAGAGACTGAACCACCAAAAGAACATGCATGGGCCAGACCTAGGTCCCCTACACATACTTAGCAGATGTGCAACTTGGTCTTCATGTAGGTCCCCCAACAATTGTAGTGGGGACCTACATCTTTGACTTGGACTCTATTTCCTGCCTTTGGACCCTTTCCTTGAGCTGGGCTGTCCTGTCTGGTCTCAGTGGGAGAGGATACACTTAGTCCTGTGGCTACTTGGTATCCCAGGGTAAGTTGGTAGGGAAAAATACCCTTGTCTTCAGAGAAGGGGGAGAAGAATGGGAGAGTGGGTGGGGGGGAAACTAGAAGAAGAAAAGGGAGGGCTGCAATTAGGATGTAAAGTGAATGAATGAATGAATGAATGAATGAATGAATGAATAAATAAATAAATAAATAAATAAATAAACTAAAAAAAGAAAAAAGGTAGTCACAAGAACATTTGGGGCTCGGCCCATCTGCCACCTGGACCAGAAGTTCCCAAAGGTTAAGGCCTGGTGAGAAGGAGATCCGAGCAGCCAGGGGGCAGAGAGATCTCTGCTGAGTGCGCACGGAAAGCACGCCCCTGCCCTGCCTGATCCAGGGACAAGGAACCCAGCATTAGGACCTCTGTTCACACCTAGCGGCTTTGGGGTGCAGAACAGGGCTTGGCCCATCTGCTACCTGGACCAGCAGTTCCCAAAGGTTAAGGCCTGGTGAGTAGGAGATCCGAGCAGCCAGGGGGGTGAGATCTCTGCCGAGTGCGCATGGAAAGCGCGTTCCTTCCCTGCCTGATCCAGGGACCAGGACCCCAGCATTGGAATCTCTGTTCCCACCCGGCAGCTTTGGGGCACAGAACAGGGCTCAGACCATCCGCCACCTGGACCAGTGGAGATGCAGAGACACAGACCAGGTACAAGGAAAAGGCAAGAGCATATCACAGACAACAAGATGGCTAGAGGAAAGCGAAAGAGCATATCCCAAGGAAACCAAGACAACCTGGCAACACCAATACCCAGCTCTCCCATCACAGCAAACAGTGGAATGCCAAACACACCAGAAAAAGAAGACGCAGACCTAAAATCATACCTCAAGACAATAGTAGAGATCCTTAAACAAGAACGGGAGGAAAAGCAAAAAGAATAGGAAGCTTTTAAAGAGGAAACAAGAAAAGCACTCAAAGAACTCAAAGAACTAGAGGAAAACAGAACCAAAGAGATGAAGGAGTGGAAGAAGAAATTTAAAACAGAAATTGACACAATAAAGTAAACACTAAAAGAGATAACCCTAGAGGTAGAACACCTAAAAAAAAATCAGGAGTCACAGAAGCAAGCATTTCCAATAGACTACAAGACAAGGAAGAGAGAATCTCAGGGGACGAAAACAACATTGTAAACATAAACAAAAAACAGCCAGAGAAGATGCAAAAAATAAAAAGCTCCTAACCCAAAATGTCCAGGAGATCCAGGACACAATGAGAAGACCAAACCTAAGGATAATAGGAATAGAAGAGAGAGAAGAATATCAACTAAGAGGCACAGTAAATATCTTCAACAAAATCGTAGAAGAAAACTTCCCTACCCTCAAGAATGAGATGACCAGGAGAATAAAAGAAGCCTTCAGAACTCCAAATAGGTTGGATCAGAAAAGAAATTCCTCCCGACACATAATAGTCAAAACACCAAATGCCCAAAGCAAAGAAAGAATACTAAAAGCAGTAAGGGAAAAAGGTCAGGTAACATATAAAGGCAGACCAATCAGAATCACACCTGATTTCTCAACAGAGACTATGAAAGCTAGAAGAGTCTGGACAGACATCATGCACTCCTTAAGAGAGCACAAGTGCCAGCCCAAGCTGCTATACCCAGCAAAACTATCAATCACCATAGATGGAGAGATGAAGGTATTTCAAGACAAATCTAAATTTACACAATATCTGACCACAAACCCAGCACTACAACGAATTATAGGTAGAAAACCCAATACAATGTGGGGAACTACATCCTAGTAAAAACAAGAAAACTCCTATGCAAGAAAACCAAAAGAAGAAAGAGACACAGACACAACTCAACCTACAAAAGCAATAATATCAGGAAACAGAAATCACTATTCCTTGATATCTATTAACATAAATGGACTCAACTCCCCAATAAAGAGACATAAGCTATCAGACTGGATACATACAGAAAACTCATCTCAGAGACAAAGACAAACACTATCTCAGAGTAAAAGGTTGGGAAAAAAACTTCCAAGCAAATGGCCACAAGAAGCAAGCTGGAGTGGCTATTCTAATATCAAATAAAGTAAATTTCCAACCAAAAGTTATCAAAAAAGATAAGGAAGGACACTTTTTACTTATTACAGAAGAAATCTGTCAGGAGGAACTCTCAATCCTTAACATATATGCTCCAAATACAAAAGCACCAATATTCATAAAAGAAACCCCACTAAAGTTCAAAAAAATACATTGTGCCCCACACAATAATAGTGGGAGACCTCAATACCCCACTCTCACCAATGGACAGATCATGGAAACAGTAACTGAACAAGGACACTGTAAAACTAGCAGAGACTATGAACCAACTGGAATTAATAGATATTTACAGAACATATCATCCTCAAGTAAAAGAATACACCTTTTTCTCAGCACCTCACGGCACCTTCTCAAAAATTGACCACATAATTGGTCACAAAATGAGCCTCAATAGATATAAGAAGATTGAAATACTCCCATGCATCCTCGCAGATCACCATGGTCTAAGGCTGGTCTTTAACAACAACAAAGACAACAAAAAGCCCGCATACACATGGAAACTGAACAATGCTCTGTTAAACAATAGCAGGGTCAAAGAAGAAATAAAGAAAGAAATTAGGGATTTTCTAGAGTTCAATGAAAACGAAAACACAACATACCCAAACCTATGGGATGCAATGAAAGCAGTACGAGAGAAAAACTCATATCTCTGAGTGCTTCCAAAAAGAAACTGGAGAGAGCATACACTAGCAACTTGACAGCACAGTTGAAAGCTCTAGAACAAAAGGAAGCAGATACACGCAAGAGGAGTAGACAGCAAGAAATAATTAAACTTAGGGCAGAAATAGACCAAATAGACACAAAAAGAACCATTCAAAGAATCAACAAAACCGAGAGCTGGTTCTTTGAGAAAATTAACAAGATTGATAAACCCTTAGCCAGACTAACTAGAGGGCAAAGAGAGAGTATACAAATTAACAAAATCAGAAATGGAAGTGGAGACATAACAACTTATACTGACAAAATTCAAGAAATCATCAGATCCTACTATTAAACAACAAAGCTGGAAAATATCGAAGAAATGGATGAATTTCTAGACAGATATCAGATACTAAAGTTAAACCTGGACCAGGTAAACAATCTAAATAATCCCATAAAACCTAAAGAAATAGAAGCAGTCATCAAAAGCCTCCCAACCAAAAAAAGCCCAAGTCAATATGGGTTCAGTGCTGAATATTATCAGACATTTATTGATGACCTAATACCAATACCCTCCAAATTATTCCACAAAATAGAATCAGATGGAATATTACCTCATTTTTTGAGGCTACAATAACCCTTGTTCCTAAACCAGAAAAAGACCCTACAAGGAAAGAGAACTTCAGACCAATCTCACTTACGAACATTAATGCAAAAATACTCAACAAAATCCTTGCAAACCGAATCCAAGAACACATCAAAATGATCATTCACCATGATCAACTAGGCTTCATCCCTGGGATGCAGGGATGGTTTAACATATGGAAATCCATCAATGTAATCCACCATATAAACAAACTCAAAGAAAAAAACCACATGGTGATCTCACTAGATGCCGAGAAAGCATTTGACAAAATTCAACACCCCTTCATGTTAAAAGTCTTTGGAAGAACAGGAATCCAAGGACCATACCTAAACATTATAAAAGCAATATACAGCAAACCAACAGCCAACATCAAACTTAACAGTTGGAAACTTGAAGCAATCTCACTAAAATCAGGGACTCGACAAGGCTACCCACTCTCCCCCCTACCTGTTCAACATAGTACTAGAAGTCCTGGCCTGAGCAATTAGACTGCAAAAGGAAATCAAAGGTATACAAATTGGAAAGGAAGAAGAAAAAACATCAATCTTTGCAGATGACATGATAGTATACTTAAGTGACCCCACAAATTCCACCAGAGAACTCCTACAGCTGATAAACAAGTTCAGCAAAGTGGCCGGATATAAAATTAACTCAAACAAATCAGTAGCCTTCCTCTACTCAAAAGACAAACATGTGGAGAAAGAAATTACGGAAGAGATACCCTTCACAATAGTCACAAAAACTATGAAATACCTTGGTGTGACTCTAACTAAGCAAGTAAAGGACCTGTATGACAAGAACTTCAAACATCTAAAGAAGGAAATTGAGGATGATCTCAGAAAATGGAAAGATCTCCCATGCTCATGGATTGGAAGGATCAACATTGTAAAAATGGCCATCTTACCAAATGCAATCTACAGATTCAATGCAATCCACATCAAAATTTCAACCCAATTCTTCATTGAGTTGGAAAGAGCAATGTGCAATTTCATCTGGAATAACAGAAGACCTATAATACCAAAATCCATCCTCGACAACAAGAAAATACCTGTGGGAATCACTATCCCTGACCTCAAGCTATATTACAAGGCAAATATGCTGAAAACTGCATGGTACTGGTACAGAAATAGGCATGTGGTCAATGGAATAGAATAGAAGATCCAGAAATGAGCCCTCACGTATATGGTCACCTGATTTTTTACAAAGGAGCTGTAAACATTCAAAGAAAAAAGGACAGCCTATTCAACAAATGGTGTTGGTCCAACTGGCACTCAGCATGCAAAAGAATGAAAATAGACCCTTTATTATCTCCTTGTACAAAGCTCAAGTGTAAGTGGATCAAAGATCTCCACATTAAACCAGATACACTGAAACTATTAGATGAGAAAGTAGGGAAAACCTTAGAACACATAGGCACAGGAGAAAATTTCCTGAACAGAACACCGATGACTTGTGCTCTAAGGTCAAAGATTGACAAATGCCACTTAATGAGATTGCAAAGTTTCTGTAAGGCTAAGGACATTGTCAAGAAAACAAAATGACAGCCAACAGAGTGGAAGAAAGTCTTTACCAACCCCACATCAGATAGAGGCCAAGGTATACAAAGAACTCAAAAAACTAGACACCAGAGAATCAAACAACCCTATTAAAAAATGGGGTGCAGAGCTAAACAAAACGTTCTCAATTGAGGAATATCGAATGGCCGAGAAGCATCTAAGGAAGTGCTGGACATCTTTAGCCATCAGGGAAATGCAAATCAAAACAACCCTGAGATTCCACCTCACACCAGTCAGACTGGCCAAGCTCAAAAATTCAGATGACAGCAGATGCTAACGAGGATGTGGAGAAAGAGGAACATTTATCCACTTTTGGTGGGGTTGTTAACTGCTACAACTACTCTGGAAATCAGTCTGGCAATTCCTCAGAAAATTGGACATAGTACTACCTGAAGACCCAGTTATTCCACTTCTGGGCATATACCCCAGAGACGCTCCAATATACAACAAAGACACATGCACCACAATGTTCATAGCAGCCCTATTTATAATAGCCAAAAGCTGGAAAGAACCCAGATGTTTTTCAGTAGATGAACGGATACAAAAATTGTGGTACATTTACACAATGGAGTACTATTCAGCTATCAGAATCAATGACTTTATAAAATTCTTAAAAAAATTGATGCATCTAGAGGATATCATCCTGAGTGAGTTAGCCCAGTCACAAAAGAACAGACATAATATGCAGTCACTGATAATTGGATACTAACCCCAGAAAGCTCTGAACACCCCAGAAACAACTCACAGACAGCATGAAGTTCAAGAAAAAAAAAAGAATAAATCATTATTCTTAATCCTTACACACCAAGAAAACTTTGACTAATTCCAGGTTATATCCTGTTTTACAGGTATTTTATGCTAATTGTTACAAATAAGATCTTAATGCACTCTATCAAATCTTTAAAAAAAGCCAAGCACTGACAAAAATGTATTCGTATACTTTTATGCAAAAATGCTTAAAATTTGTACATTTATCTTTGTTTTGTAAAATAAAGTTTTTCAATTAAAAAAAAGGCTACTACTGAAGAATGTATTCTGGTAAACATAAGATGAATGAGGAGGGGGAAAAGTGGGAAATGAAGAATATAAAAAAGAAAAGGGAACTCTCATAAATTAGATGGCAATTGACCAAAAAAAAAGTCAATTACTTTAATACATGTGAATGTTAAGAGTCTGAAACAAAATGAAATGTATTTATATATGATATGATTTTCTTAGCTTTAATGAAATATACATCATAAAGTCTAGGGATGAAGAAATAATAAAACATCCAAACTTGGAGATTATAACCAAAATAACTGACAAAACTTTGAAAGCAATTCTTTCTGCCAAGGAACTATATGTTGTATGTTGCATGCACAGTGCTCAGTGAAAGTCAGAAGTCAATGTTGGATGTTTTCCTACATCACTTTCTCCTTATTCTTGAGACATGGTCTTTTACTAAACCTAGAGCCCATCAATTCAGCTAGACTGCTTAGCCACTGAACTTCAGAGGTCTACCTATATTAACCTTGACCTCCATGTAGTTACAGACCTGGGCTGCTATATCCAACACTTACATGGTAATCTGAACTCAGATCGTCAAGCACATATGACTATAGCTAAAGTAAGTGAGCCATTGTCTTAGCATATTTTACTCATTTTAAGTCTTGCAATATAGGATTTGAAACTATCATTCATCTACGTTATTTTAATTAACAAAACTGAAGTAGTTAAACAACCAATTATCAGTTAATATTTTATATCTTAGGTAAGTAAGAAAATTATTACTAGAACTTCTTTTTCAACTTAAAAATAAATAATCTGAGATCTATAGAGTTACATTCTTTTTGTCATTCCAATGCTGAGAAAATTCTAAAAACTCTGAGTCTTAGAACTATCATACTGTGGTAGGATCAGAAGCATTAAGGATCAAGCCCAGAGCCATATGTATGCTAAGGTTGTTTATGCTAAGCAAACACTTCTACTAATTACATTCCCAGATATGAGTACTTGTTAGCAGTATTTCTACTATATAATATAATATAATATAATGTTATATTATATTATATTATATAGTAGATCATATGCATTTTAGTAAAAGTGAACTGATTAAAAATATAATGAAATGTTTTAGTGTATCTTCTCAGTTAAAATTCTCCTGTATTTTAGGTATCGATTTCTGATATCAAAACTGGATTGTTGGTATAGTAGTTTCAACAGCAAATGTCCTTCATAGGCTCAGGTAGTCATAGGTCCCCAGTTAGTTGCATTGTTTGGGAGAGGTAATGGAACCTTTAGAAGATGTAGCTTTGTTTGAGAAAGTAGTCTTTCTCTACTATACTTTTGGGTAGATATCTTCTAAGGATTGATTGCCTGTCCTACTTCTACTTTATTCTCTTTAAGATCAAGATATAATCTCTTGGCTTTCTGCTCCAGCCAGCCACCTGCTACCATGCCTCTTCACCATGATGGACTCTTCTTTTGGAACCAGAAGCTAAATAAACTTCTTTTTCCTTAAACTACTTCTGGTCATAGAATTTGAGAAAAGTAAGTAATCACAACAAGCAAAAGTAAATAATACAGAAATTGGTACCAGGAGTCAAGTTGTTGCTGTGGAGGACCTGCCCATGATATTGGGACACAAAGATGTGGAAGACGTTGAATGTTCAGACTGAAAAAGTAGTTGAATGTTTCAGGAAGAGTATCGTAGGAGTCTGGGAGATAGTAGTGCTGAGAGTAATGCAGACAGTAGAAGCCCAGCTTTAGGAGTTTCAAAGTTGAACAAAGACTGTATTAGTAACTTGATTAAGGGTATTTTGTGATATTTTGGCAAAGAATCTGGCTGGTTTCTACCCATATCCTGAAATTTACCTGAGGCTAAATTTAAAAGTAATGAATTCAATTATTTGATGGAGCAAATTAAAGACAATATAACATTGCATCTGTGGGTAAGTTACTACTGATAACTCTTATGTAGGACTACAATGAAAATAAATAAGTAGGGCGAAAAGAAATATAAAATTATAGGCTAGAAAGTAAGAAAGAACTATGAAACTTGGTATCACCACAAAGGTTTGTGCTGAGAGAGATACTTAACTGTTGAGAATGGTAGCACCATTAAAGAGAAGCTGTAGGTAAGACTTAACCCAGGTAAGTCTCCAATTCATTCAAAATGGCTTGTTCTGTTTAGGGTTTTATTGTTGTGAGGAGGCATCATGACCACAGCAGCAACTCTTATAAAGGTGAGCATTTAACTGGGTTTGGCTTACAGTTCAGAGGGTTAGCTCATTATCATCACAATGAAAAACGTAGTAGGAAGCATGGTGGCACCAGGCAGACATGGTGCTGGAGAAGTAGCTAAATTTTACATTTGGATACACAGGCAACAAGAAGAAACTGAGACTCACCTCCTTCAACAAAGTCACACCTATTCCAATAAGGTCACACTTCCTAATAATACTACTTCTTATGGGGCCATTTTCATCCTATTATCACAGGGTTTAAGGAGCTTGCCCGTCTGCCTGCCTCTTACCTTCCTTCTTTCTTCCCCCTACACCTCTTTCCAAGACAAAAAAAATTATTACATAGCCTTGGATGGGGTAGAACACATTTATAGACCAGACTGTCCAACAAACACCTGCCTCTGCTTCACCTCTATAGTACTAGGACTAAAGCCATAAGTTCCCAACTTTTAAAGAGATTTTTGTTCCTAAAAAGTATACAAAGGAGTTGGGCATGGTCCTAGTACTCAGGAGGAAGAAGCAGGTAAATCTCTTGAGTTCAAGGACAACCTGGACAGCATAGTGAGTTCCGACATAGAAAGATTCTGCCAAAAGAGAGGGAGGGAGGGAGGGAGGGAGGGAGGGAGGGAGGGAGGGAGGGAGGGAGGGAGGGAAGAGGGAGGAAAGGAGAAAAAAGAAATGAAAAGAACTAGGAAAAGAATGAGGAGGAGGAGAAAGAGGAGGAGAATGAAGAGAAGGAGGAGGAGAAGAAGAAGGAGGAGAAGGAGGAGGAGGAGAAGAAGAAGTAGAAGATGATGATGATCTCCAAGAAGATAAACAAAAAGAACAAGAAGAAAATGAACAAGAAAACAAGAAGAACACAATGAAGAAGAAGAAAAAGAAGGAGGAGGAGAAGGAGAACAAGAAGAACAAAAACAAGAAGAGCACAATGAAGAAGAAGAAAAAGAAGAAGGAGGAGGAGGAGGGGGGAAGGGGAAAAGGGAGGAGGAGGAGAAGGAGAAGGAGAAGAAGAAGAAGAAGAAGAAGAAGAAGAAGAAGAAGAAGAAGAAGAGGAAGAGGAAGAGGAAGAGGAAGAGGAAGAGGAAGGGGAAGAGGAAGAGGAAAAAGAAGAAGAGGAAGAGGAAAAAGAAGAAGAGGAAGAGGAAAAAGAAGAAGACGACAACAAACAAGAACAAGAAAAACAACAAGAAGAACAAGAACAACAAGAACATGACGATGACAATGAAGAAGGAGGAGGAGAAGGAGGAGGAGGAGAAGAAGAACAAGAACAAGGAAGAAGAACAAGAACAAGAACAAGAAGAACAAGAACAACAAAAACACCACGATGACAACGAAGAAGAAGAAGAAGGAGAAGGAGAAGGAGAAGGAGAAGGAGAAGGAGAAGGAGAAGGAGAAGGAGAAGGAGAAGAAGAAGAAGAAGAAGAAGAAGAAGAAGAAGAAGAAGAAGAAGAAGAAGAAGAAGAAGAAGAAGAAGAAGAAGAAGAAGAAGAAGAAGAAGAAGAACAACAACAACAACAACAACAACAACAAGAAAAAAGGTAAGCTTACAAAAGCTGCTATAAATGTGTCCAAGAAAGCCGGGTTCCATCTCAAACTGGTACATAAATATTGTGTTAACAGAGGTAAACTTCATTTTGTGTTAAAGCACTGAAATTAAGGAGTTTGTTGTAAGAGCTATTAGTTTTATGACTTACCCTAACTATGGAGTAAATAAAAATGAAAGATTTAAAAATGGTATGGTGAACAGAAAAGTATTATATTCCCAAGTTTGATGTGTATATATTAAACAAGATACTGAAAATCTCCATGATTTTAGGCACTTCAGAACCCATTATGGAATACAACTCAAATAGTTCTGGGATACTGTGGCTATACTCAAGAGAAATTTACTTGCTTTGTTACATAAGTAGAAATCACATTCTTTTAACAGACTGGCTTTCTTCCTGGATAAGATGTTTCATGAAGAGACGAGGGGAGTTTCCAATGCCAGGGTAGCTCTGGGCATGCTCTGCAGGAAACCTTGTCAAGACCAGAAAGGTGATGGTATGCTGTGCTGCCCCTGCTCCATACTGGGTTACTGCACTGGGGATAATGTCATGTCTCCACTGCCCTCGAAATCCTTCACCATGCCCCCAAAGATGAGTGCATAGGGAAGGAATTTCCAGTTTTTTCCTTTCTTTAGCAAAAATGACATTTCAAACCATAATGATAGGAAAGTACCATTTTTTTTGAAGAAGTTGCCTCCTGGGGAACTTGCCTGTGATCTGTCCACAGAAGGCATGGGCAGTGGCTTCAAGTCTGACTAGTTCGACTATCACATTGGTCTAGGCTCTGGATTTTCACAGGACACATGGAACTCTCTTAGCTCTGCTACTGAGTCACAGGAAAGCTTTGACCTAAAATTCCTTGCTTATTTAGAGTCCTGGCCTAGAGTTTTAAGGATCATTATAGACTCCTTAGATCAGTGGTTTGAGTTCTCAGCCTTTGGGGGATCCAACAACCCTTTAACATGGGTCACATATCAGCCATCCTGCATATCAGATATTTACATTATGATTATAACACTAGGAAAATTACAGTTATGAAGTATCAATGGAAATAATTTTATAGTTGAAGTCACCACAACATCATTCGATGTTGAAGGTTGAAAACCACTACCTTAAATGTTCCTGCCTACCTGTGTAGTCAGGAATAGGAATATTTTAGAGGGTCTTTCAAGATAAAAATATTTTATTTCTACCAGCTCCTTGCTAGTATTGGATTTTTTTTTCTAGCATGGTACTCTTCCATGGTTTTATAATCACATCGATACAACACACAGTTATAGTGACTATCCCTGAAGGTAAAACAAGAGACTCACAACTTAAGGTGCTAACTGATACCGTTCCACCCTGCATCCCAGGCTGCTGCTTTCACTCAGAGGATACGGGCAGAGCCTCAAGCTTGGTCATAGGGGAGCTGGCTAAAAACAGAGGCCACAAGACAAAGAAGAAGGAGGAAGACCTGGATCTGTCAGAGTCAGGATCATTTTATGGCTGAATTTTCTGGGCATGTTCTTTCAACAGAAAGGGCTCAAGAGTCATCCTGATGGCAGAAGAGCTATGTGAGCTAGACCTCAGAGAAACAATTCACCTTTCCAGGAAAATTTTCTTTTAATTGAAAAAAAAGAGTAAAGTGCTCACAATGCATTGAGAGTCATTGCACTGTATGCATTACATGGGATATGCTTAGTACTATTAGAAGAATATTTTCAGGCTGGAGAGATGTTTCAGCTATTAAAGGCTAGGCTCACAACCAAAAATATAAGAAAAATATTTTCAGAGAACAGAAAGATGCACAGAAGAGTAGGAAACATGCTTGGTACCACTGTCCTGCTTCCTGCTTCTGTCAGTACTCACTTTTGGTCCTCACATCTCATCCCTAGATGGTTCTCCACATTTCTCCAGAAGTAGCTCTGCTTCTGAAAAGGGCACTAGCATTTCTAATGAGAACCTAAACCAAGGAGCAAGCATAGGCTAGATCTAGCACCCCAGCCCATATGCTGCAAATATGCAGTTTGGTTTTCATATGGGTTTCCCAACAACTAGAGCAGGGGCTGTTTGTGACTCTGCTGCCGGCCTATAGATCCTATTGCACTAATTGGGCCACATTGTCTGGCCTCAGTGAGAAAGGATGTATCTAGTCCTGCAGTGATTTGATGTGCTCAGTGTGTGTGTGTGTGTGTGTGTGTGTGTGTGTGTGTGTGTGTGTGTGTGTGTGAGAGAGAGAGAGAGAGAGAGAGAGAGAGAGAGAGAGAGAGAGAGAGAGAGAAGGAGGGAGGGAGGGAAATTCCAAGGTGGTTTTCCGACTTATCAGAGGAGAAGGGGAGGGTAAAATGGAAGGAGAATCTGAATGAGGAGATATGGGGAGGGGGGTAAACCTAATATTGAGATGTAATTTGAGATGTAAAGAGAATGCATATAAAAGGAAGGAAGAAAGATAAAGAGAGAGGGAGGGAGATAAAGAAAGAAAGAAAGAAAGAAAGAAAGAAAGAAAGAAAGAAAGAAAGAAAGAAAGAAAGGAAGGAAGAAAGGAAGAAAAAAAGAAAGAGAGAGGAAGGAAGGTAGGAAAGAAGGAAGGGAGGAAGGGAGGGAAGAAGGGAGGGAGGGAGAGAGGGAGGAAGGAAGGAATGAAGAAAGAGAAAGAGAGGGGGAGGGAGATAGAGAAAGAAAGAAAGAAAGAAAGAAAGGAAGGAAGAAAGGAAGAAAAAAAGAAAGAGAGAGGAAGGAAGGTAGGAAAGAAGAAAGGGAGGGAGGGAGGGAAGAAGGGAGGGAGGGAGAGAGGGAGGGAGGAAGGAAGGAAGGAAGGAAGGAAGGAAGGAAGGAAGGAAGAAATCCAAATATTGTAATTTCCCTCCCATTTTCAGCCTGGCAGAAGCTTTTAGTCATAGAAAGTCTTCCTTTCCGGGAAGAAGGAGCTTTAAGGTTGTGGAAGTGCAGGGCTGCATGAGTGACAACAATGCTTACTGGTTTTGTCTCTAGTCTAGATTGTATCAGAGAACTCAGACCAAGACAGAGAGGAGGAAGAACCAGGCAGGATCTACTCTCTTACAGACATCTATATCAAACTCACTTGGGCATGAATTCTGCTTCTGCGGATAGACAACACTGGACTAGGAATTTCCAACCAAGTTCCCCAGCTCCCAGTAGTGTAGCTATGGCCAGAAAACTTAGCCTCACTGAGACTTTCTTGACCTGAAAACTAAAGGTACCACCTCTTGATCTGTGAGCTCACCGGGGTGGAGTTTATGTCCCTACCTTATGCCTCCTTGACATTGTGAACTCATCTCTGATAATTATTGCACAGCTATGAAACATTCTATTGACATATTTCCTTCTCCATATACTGAGAAATTCTTATAGACCAACACATATATATGCATAGCCATTTATCATTTCTGTGTTGGAAAACGTCAAACTCTTAGCACCATATAAACTATATAGTATATTTTTGTCGTAGCCATTCTGCTTTATTGTAGGACACTAAGAACTCATTCCTACCATGTAATTGCAATTTAGCACACATTATCTAACCCTCCCTATGCCCAACCTATGTTGCTTCTACTGACTGGGGTTCTACAATTCACCTCTGTAAAATTAACTTTTAATATATGTATTTCTATGCCTGGCTTATTTCACTTAACACAATACTTTTGTGACCTGTCAACTTTTTGAGGATGAGGGCATTGCACCTGTTACATAAAAATGTTCTAGGAACGTTTCAGGGAAGAGCTTATTGAAAACAAACAGATTTACAGTATGACATATTATACTCATGCATTTTATGACATATAAAACCCAGAGACAAGTAGCATATAACTTTATTGGTCCACACAAATTAGTACAAATGGTGCTGGCAGCCAGTGTCACCAGCAGATAGCAATGCTTTCATTGCTGTACCCATAAATGTGTCTTTGATGGTAACCAAGTCTCTCCAGACACTGAAGTCAGCCATCTGGAGTCAAAGTCAGACATTACTGTTTATACTTCACTGCAGATGACTTGATCTCTTTGGTTTCTCATCTGTAAAGTAGATGGAAACAAACTGCATCTGTGCAACAATGTATTACCTTGGTTACCTCAGTAATACCTCAATGTATTACCTCAAACAAGCCTAGGCCCATGGCAGATACTCAAACTTACAATAGATATTGAAGGGGAAACAGATGTAAGAAACCACCCCCTAGGTTTGTAGTTGAGACTGTGTGACTTAATAGGGCTCAGTGTGATAGAGAACACCTTTAAAAAACAAGTTTGATTAATAGTCCATGGCTGGAGGGAGGCCAATGTATTAGTCAGTCTATGTTTGGCGGTCAACACCCAGGTTTCCGCTGAGGGTGCCATTGAAATAGCTTTTCCCACACTGTGATGATCAATCTTAGAACCACTGATGGGTTATAATGGCTTAAATGTGGAAAGTCCCCTATAGGCTCATGTTGTATTTTACATTTGGTCCCTCACTAGTGGTACTGTTTGAGAGAGATTGTAGACCTTGGGAGGTAGAGCTTAGCTGGCAGACATAGGTCACAGAGAGAGTCTCTGTGTCCAGAGTCACTGAGATGTGAAGAAGTCATGCTGCTAGGCCACACTGCCAGAAGCTGAGCTCTATCTGACAAGACTTCTCTGCAGTACTAAACCACAGATTCTGAACTGGGAGTTATATAACCCCTTTCCCTGTGACATGCTGCTGCTGGGCATTTTGTCCCAATAATGAAAAGGGAAACAATGCACGGGTTTCTCTGCCTCTCCAGACTTTGTGGAAAACAAGATGAAAGACTTGGGCCCCAGGGAGTAGGTCACTGCCTTTGCATTTCCTCATGTCTCTACTCCAAAAGGTCCCAGAGCGCAGTGTTCTACAAAATCCACACTGTTAGAGAATGCCAGCAGCTGCAGGGGATTAAAAAGAGCTCAGTTTCTGGCACGATGCAGAAGCCAGCATGCTACAGATCAGGGAAATGATAGGGAAAGGGCACATGGTCAGGGATCCCAAAAACATACTGAAACCTAAACTGTTGGACAGATTAAATTAGCTTTTAGCTCTGATACTTGTAAACACCCCATTCAAAGCACTGGTTTTGTAAATCATGTTTGTATTATTATTTTTTTTTTATTTCAAAAGCACGCTTCATGTTTTATGATTACAGTGGCTTGTTACGAATTCCTAGATTACTAAACAAAAATCCCAGTGTCAGGTATAGGATGCCTGACTTTATTCTGCTGCGGGTAGGAAAGCCCAAGAGAATCCTCAAAGCAATCCAGGCCGTTGCCATCATTCTTGGTTGCTGGCCAGAACTTGATGGTCAGACCACATTGCTGAAGATACTGTATGCTTTGGTCTCAGACATGGAAAATCAAGCTGGTATTGACCAGGAAGATTTCTTCCTCATGGTTACATTCCATACTGCCAGAAGGTACTACGCTTACTACTGTCAAAGAAAAGCCATCAATAGTCTTAGCCAGATGTGAATCTTGTGAGCTACAGGAACAACTGGCCTGGTAACACACACACATTGTTATAGTGGCATAACTGTTATGGAGGTAACCAATGCCTTTCTGGTTGGATTTAAGACCTCCTTCACAAGAGAAACTCATATCTGCCTGCTACTACAAATCTGGCTAGTAACCCAGTAACTTGGAAAATCATAAACCTTACAGGAGAACCTATTAAAATTATTTTGCTAAATGGACATAATATCAAACTGCCTTCTAAACACTTACCTTGATATCCGAAAATCAGTTTAACTCTCAGACCTCATTAGAGAAGCTTGTTGTTTGCAGTGGGCATCAATTAATACAGAGACTCATAGCTGAATAAGGGACTGTGGAGTCCTCAAGCCCCAACTGATCACCTATAACACTACTGCCCCGTCCTCTCAAGACTAGGGAACGCCATGGAAGAGTGTCGGGATACTGGCAAGAGCCACTGGTGGGGGGAAACTGCTGGCAATCAGTGTGTTCTGGATTTGTCAGGGCTACTGTACTCAAGAACTCAGGACTCCCATGGGAATCTGTAAAATACCTGCACAGAAGCAATCCAGCCAACATCCCAGCATGGATGAGAGAGAGACACATGAAACCCTTCACTTTGCTGAGGAGCTACTGGCAGTGGATGGGCACTGGGGAAGGGAGAATCATTTTCTTCAAGGGTGTGGCTCCTGGTAGGCTGCCTACGTGTCAGTAAACGGCCCGGCATCTGTACTTGTATGAGCATCAATTAGACTTGATGGACTTAAAAAACTGAAGGAGATGTGTAGGGAAGGTTTAGGAAGAGTTAGAAGGGGATAGAAGGGAAACCATGATATAAATATATTGTATTCATGTATGAAATTCATGAAAATGCTTTTAAATGTATGAAAATTTAAAATAAGAATAAAGAAAGTGAATACTCATGAATATAGTAAAAGCCACATTTGATATAAAGAGTTAACTTGGACATTGGAGTATTATGCTATGTGATGATCTTCTGCTCTAGAAGACTGACTCTGCCCTGTGTGGAGAGGGGCTATGTGGAGCCAGCTTACTCCTTATTCCTTTTGTATTTCCAATCACTGACGTCTCCAGTTTCGAATGAATCTAGAATGCAAGTGGCAGTAGGAAAGTCCCAGAAGTTCACAAAAGAGATTCCTTGGTTTCTGCGGTCGCTTCTACCTTTTACAACTCGTATAGCTGTGTATTGTGAACAATGTCTATATTTTGGAGTTGTATTTAGCTGAAGAAATGGGGGAGCTATGCATTTTCCGTCTTTCTGGATGTGTAAGCCCCATTTTTCCCTTCAGTGGTTAAGGATAATATGGCCTATTCTAGAGATCAGTCGTGGGTTGATCATGGTGCCCATTGAGCTGTGATAAAAACCAGCCTCATGGGTGATCCTCAAGGTGGTTTCAAAAGAGGTAAAAATGTAAACTGTAAAGAACATAAATTGAAGACAAAAAATTGCCCCCATAGTGAACAAAGCAGGAACATGAAAAATTATTATTTCAAAAACTAACTTAGTAACCAATAGAAACTGCTAAAAGTGACCTTAGGAAACATACAATGCTAATTCCCTGCCTGCCCATGCCTCTTCCCGTGGGCTATTTACTTGCACTGATTTCTAAAAATGCTTTGTAGAAATACAATAATATCTGGCTGAGTCAGTGCATAGGAACATACATCCCACATTGGCCACAGAGCCAGATTCCAGCACAAAAATCAGCATGTGGGCCATGCATAAAAGCAAATATGCATGCTGACTCTTGTCAGATTCTGTCATCTCCTACCTGTCTGGCCTCTGAATATTCATTGAGCAGGCTTCATCATCCACTTCTGTTACATTTCCAGTAGAGAACTGAGAACTTAAACAATTTCCAGCTTGTAAAATGAATGAGTAATGGAAACAAATCTTTTTCACCACCTTCCATGAGAAATTCTTTTTAGGGGCCCTAATAAACACTGTCATTTTTGGAAGCCTTAAATATTTGGCCATTTGCTCCAGACTATACAAACGACATCTTTGTTGTGTGAGACCTGCTCTCACGGGAAATCTGCTTTTTGTAAAATTTCAGCCTGCTAGGATATCTCACAAGACCACAAAGAGTGTTCTTCTAACAGCCTTTGGAATTGCTTTGAAAGAGGCAGGAGCTCCCCAAAGCCTCATCACCAAGTTTCAGCTTGTTCCTAAGTAAGAAAAAAAGAGCAAAATATGTGCCTCCCAAAGGAAATACTGCCACCATCACAGAACAATGTCATATATAACAACACACTCATTTCTGTGCCTCTGTTGGAGGAGGGTATGGATTCTGAGGGTCTTAGGGACCCTCTCCCTGATGCAAGCCAAGCTCCTAAAATAGCATCAATACCTAATGCACAACGCTTTGCTGGGAAGTCCGGCCAAGGACATGGTTTAGTGAACAGCCTATATGTGAAGGCATAAATAGGCATTTTCAGATGGAGAAAAAAGAATTTCTACTTGATACTTGAATCAGACACCATTTCAATGGTTTTATTTGTGTTTTTTAATCTCTTTAAATAAACTTGGCAAAGCCTCTTTGAATAACATCATGAGTCATAAAGTTATGAATTACCCACAAACCAAGCCAAGTCTTAGTGGCCTTTCTCCTGTCCTAAATACATTTTTTCACAGCTCTCAGACTAGGGCTCCTAGGGGCCTATCGTAAATCACTAAGTCTCCGTGGCCGGCTCTCAGGAAAATTAAAAGCAGGATAAATCATAATTCGTCTTGCATTGTGATAACAAAAAAACTATGTCTGAATTAAAAATAAAATGTTGAAATGGATAAATGGATGGGTGTGAATGAACCGATGAAGAAGAAGTCACAAATTATGAGTCATGTACTGTTACTCAGAAACCTTCAGATCTGAAAGAGGGGTGCATAAGCTAGTATGTGGTTTCCCAACAGAGAAATAACGACAATGAGAGAAAGCCACCATTTCTGCCTGTACGTAGCTTTGAAATGCATCATTCTACAGGAACAGTTACTATGAAAATGATTCCCTTCTTTTAGCTAGGTGAGCGGGTAACAAATACATTTCCCTTTTTGTTTTTGCTTTAAGATTTTTACCTTATTTGTAATTAGGTGTATATTTGTTGGGGGTAGGGGTGGTGGTATGCATTTGAGTGCTATGCTTTTAGAGGCCAGCAGAGGGCACCAAGTCCCTCAGAATGAGAGCTATAGGCAGTTGTGCACTTCTTGGGGGTGGTGGGAACAAAACTATAGTCCTATGGAGAAGTCCTTAGCACTCTTAACCAACGAGCCATCTCTTTGGCTTATTTTACTCCCTTTATGTGAAATATGTTAGACCAACGACCTTATACGAGTATCACGAGAGCCATTTGTAAAGCTTAAAATGTTTAAGTAAGTCATTTAAAAATATAAAAAGAATCAAAGGGAATTTATTTTAATATAAATATTTAACCGAAGAAAATCAATGTAAAAATTATTCATGTATGTGTTAACTTTTTCGTTTATATTGTCTTTGAAACGCAGCTCATATTTTATACTTTTATCTAACAAACCCAGAAAGGTACGTGGAGCTGACAGGCAATGACTTTGACAGCAAAGAGCAGGAAGGAAGCCGGGACTTAGCGGTAGCAGATCCCTTTCCTCACTTTCGCTTGCCTTCCACCCTCCCCAAGACTCCTATTCACCTATCCTAACATCACAGCACTTAGAGAATATAAGTCACATGACTTCCTGTTCTGCAGCTCAGACAACACATGTTTTAAATGAAGAGACAAGACATAGGCTTCTTCCCGCTTCTCAGCTGAAGAATGTATGGAGTCATATAACGGTCACGTTTTCAGGCTATAACTACACCCCCCGTCTTTAAAAACACCGTCTACACCATGGCGGTGGCTTCCATCTCACCCTTAGAAATGACGACGCGGTGCTTCGTAGCAGGGGCGAGAGCCCACTGGAGCCACAAGGACAAAGCCTGCTGTTTCTACCACTCTGAGGTCCCAATGGCTCGCTGGGGTGAGGGAGAGGTTAGGTCTCAAGAGGAAGTTATTTCCACCACTTGAAAGTGATTTTTGGTCCTCTGCCAAAGTCAGGAGAACCTTTTAAAAAATAAATCAATTCCTCATTTCCGAAGAACGACCGTGTAGAACATGTATGCTGGATCAAATGTCGTGACTGAGAAATGTCACCATCAAAGCCAAGAACACCCGAGTCCCGCCCCCACACCCCCTAGAAACTTACTGAGATTCATAAAAACCAGCTGTCTCTCTCCCGGTTTTCAGTGAGTCTAACTGCATACACTGTTTCATGCTTTAGAAAGCATACAAAACATTAATCCAGCAATTAAAAATTATATCCCGCCTTTCTTTTGATCTTTAATATATATTTTTTTTTTGTTCTAGTCCTATGTTTTGGCTCTTCCTTGGGATCCTTACTCTTATTTGATGAGTTTAGTCATGTGAGAGTCTCAAATGCTGGAAAATCTCTTGGCTCTGCTCTGACCCCTCTCGTTCCCCTTGAGCCCTTACTGACAATACCAGCCACCGCCATTGCCCCAGCCTTGTGCCCACTAGAGAGAGAGAGAATGTAACTGGATGTCCGTTAGCACCGTAAGAATCATGAAGCAAGATGTTTATTCTCTTTATTTTAAAGTAGTTTGTGACAGTGGAGGTGAAAAGTTGGACATTGCCTTGCTTGCTTAGTGAAGAAAGTCTTGTGACCTATGGAAGACATGATCTGAGACAAAACCAGGTGGGGAAATTAGTTCAATAAAAAATATCTATGGGGTGTACATGAGTTTCTCTGAGCATGCATGTATTATGTATGTGTGGTTGTGTATCTGCCTGCATGTTTATGTCTTCCTCTCTCTACCTACAGTAAAGGAAAGAAATATATACCAGCCAAGCAGCAGCAGTTTATTTAGACTTTAATTCTGACATGTCCTCCATAGATGGAACCAAGTCTCCTCGGAGACATGCTTGCGTTCGCAAAAACGGTCTGGAACAAACAGCCTGTGCCAAAAAGCATAAAATTGTTTAAAGGAATAGTGAGAGACATACGAGGAGTTTGACAGGGCTTCGCCTGGCTAATGCCTTCCGTCAAAGTAATAACTACATGGACAGAGTGAGTGGTTGCCCTTTAAGCAACAAGACCTGAGGTCTAACCCCAGATGATGCCTTTAAAAACAAACAAACAAACAAACGAATGAGACAGGCATGGCGGCAGACGCTTTGTAATCCTAGTATTAGGGAGGTGGAAGAGAGGTAGATTCCTGAGGCTCAACCAGCCTACTCTAATCTATTTAAGGGAGGGAGGGAGAAATAGAGGGAGAAAGAAAGAGGGGGAGGGAGGGAGACACAGAGAGAGACACAGAGAGAAACAGAGATACAGACAGACAGACAGATGGAGAGAAACAGAGAGGCTTTTTCCATTGCTGAGACATACCTGGCAAGAATCCGCTTAGGAGAGAAAAAGGCGACTTTGGCCTGTATTTTGCCATAGCAACAAGATACACAACTAATCTGGAAGAAAATTGGGGTTGCTCCTATGATGAACCTGACTATATGGCTCCCTTGCTTTTGAAACTGTTCTATGGGAGGAGTATGGAAGAACTTGAAACATCAGCTAATGGAAGCCCTGGATACCATGAAGGACTGTAGACTACTCAGGTGGGAGTTTGGGATCTCAGAGACCATGGAGACGTGGTCCATGAAGTTTCGGAAGAAAACAAAGACTCTTTAAGGACTAGGCTGGAAGCTTTTTGGTTGGTATCATGGTGAAGAGTTTGGCTGTATATCTGCTCAAGTTCTGAGGCCTTTAGTGAGGCTGATTTAAGAGTGATGGAATAATTTCTTTGGTGAAAGAAATTTCAGAATAATACATAATTCAGGCTGTGGCATGGCTTCTTTGCAGTATTCTCTGGATCTACAGTGAGAGAGGAAGAAGGTAAGAAATACGGGAAGTTCTAGTGGGGAAAATTGTGTGGGCAAATTTCAAACTGCATAGAATACGAGTGGAGATAAATCATCAGCAACTGTTAAAGAGAAACCTCATACTTTTCATTGGGACAATAGGAAAGGTATCCTGAAGGCGAGACCTGTGCACGGCTTCCATTATTCAAAAAGGCAAACTTAGGTGAAAATGAGAAAGACCAAAGTAATACCACATAAGGGATTTCCTATTCCCAGGGAAATGCTTAGAAAAGTGAATTTGTAGGTCAGCCACCAAGGTGTTCAGAGTTTGCTTCTGGTCTGGTCCAAAGCAGCAGAGCTTAGCAGTGTCATTCATCTGTCTCTGGTTTTCCAAGCATTAAAGATCCAAGTGAAACATGTCACTGAGTCTTATTCCATGGTTTCAGAGAGCTGCTAAGGCCAGTCAATGTGTGACAGGGTTAGACCTTCTACACACACACCTAGAGGGACTACTGTGTAAACACTCTTGAGTTGGCACCATCCTGTGCCTGTAGCTTTCTTCAGCAGTTGCCTCATGGTCCTGGCATCTTTAACATCCTCAAGTCTTGCCCTCTGTAGCACTCTATACTCTGGTTGACTCCCCTCCACTGCTGCTACTGTTCTTCGTGATCATCCCATAGAACTGGCATCTCCAATACACTGAAGTCTTCTACTATACCTAGGCTTCACCAATAGCCTTTCATAGGCTCTCTTTATGGTGCCAAGCTTCAACTTCTTTGCATGGTTCCCCATCTTCCTGATATTGCTGCACGTTACTGTAGTTTCTCATCTTGTCATGATTCTCAACCATAAAATTATTTTTTTGCTACTTTATCACCATAATTTTTCTGCTGTTATGAGTTGCAATATAAATATCTGTGTTTTCTGATGCTCTTAGACATCCCCGTGAAAGGGTCATTTGACACCCAAAGAAATCACTACGCACAGGTTAAGAACTGCTGGTCTAGATAATCCTTTACTCTGTGTAGTCCTGGCTGTCTGGAACTCACTCTGTAGATCAGGCTGGACTTGAACTCAGAGATCAACTTGCCTCTACCTCCCAAGTGCTAGAACCACCTCAATATTAATCTAATATTCACCATCTCCTAACTTTCAATGAATGACATCAAGGTTGGCAGTTGTCTTCCCTATGCATTCCCATACACGCAAATACGTGCACACATGTATAAAGAATAATTTTAATAATATAGAAAAAAAAGAATAAACAAGAACCTAGTGAGTTCTCTTTGGGACCAAATATACCCAACATAAAACTTGCCATTTTTAACTATGTAGTTCAGTGGTAATCGTCCCTATCATCCTTCTCTAGAACTTTCCCACCTTGCACATGGAAACTCTGTGTCCACCAATAGACACAACTACCCTTCCCATTCTACAGCTCCTACCCCTACTCTCCTTTTTGACTCTAAGTGCTTCATATAGGACAGTACTTGTCCTTTCATATCTGGCTTAACTTAATGTATTTCCAAGGTATGTTCATGCTGTAGCAGGAGCTAGAATCTCATTCATTTTAGGTGAGAATAACATTCTGTTGTATGTACATACTACATTTTGTTTTTGGATATCTGGATTTTTCTAATCATTTGGCTATTGTAAATAAGGTTCATGTGACTATAGGAGTTTCAAATATCAGAATCTCTGTGTCCAAACTTGGGGTGGTATATATTGAGAAGCAATAATTCTAGACTTGTATCTTGAGACCCATCAGATTTTTCAATAAAGAAAAAAATGTTGCTAAAGGAAATTGCCAGCCAACAAATATGAAAACAACTGCCCATGTACAATGCAACCCTCAAAGCTTTACATCTTACTAGTGAGGGTCACCACCAGTTGCCAAAGGTCGAAGAACAGAATGGCAAATGTCATCCTAAATTCTATCAACCACAAAGCACAGGCATTTTATAGTATCAAGGTCTGCTTGAAATCACAGTCAAAGTTTAGCATCAGCAATGAGAGGCAAATGCACTGAGTATCCCTACTGCCCAGTGAGAAGGGCTATTGTCACGCCTTATTCTTTAGTGAAGATTTACTCAGTTGCGGTTTAGCATCTTTGCACATACTCCTTACAATGCATAGCATACAAATCACTGACTTTTAAGAACATTCACAGAGCTCATTAGCCACTACAAAGATTTTTAAAGAGTATTTAATTTGTAGAGGTTATAATATAATTTCACCTTCTCTTTCCTCCCTCCAAGCTCTCCCATATACCTCGTTCCTTGCTCTTTTTCAAATTCATGGCCTCCTTCTTTATTAATTGTTGTTACATTTATGTATGTGTACATATATAATATACCATATTATATATAATATTATAAATAATAAATAACAGTTATATAATATATGTATTAAATATGTGTGTTCCTAAACACATATATACAACCTGCTCAGTCTGTACAATGTTACTTGTATGCATGCTTTAAGGCTGACCTTTGGTATTGGATGACCAATGGTGTGCTCTTCCCTGGGGAGGATTACCCAAGGAAAATAAAAGAGTAGGGGAAAGAGACAGAGGTAGAGGAGAAAGAAAGAAAGAAGAAATTAAGAAGACATGGGAGAGAAACAGAGACAGACCAACAAACTGACTGACTGACTGTTAGAGGAACTGGCTCATGTTGTTAGGAAAGCCAAGAAATCCTATGGCTTGTTGTCTGCAAACTGGAGACTGAATGGGAATCTGGTGTACTTCAGTCTGACTGGAAAGCCAGGGTATAAAGTCAAAAACTAATGGTGTCTTGGTCTAGACCACAAACTAAAGAACAAGAAGCACTGATGTTTGAGGGCAGAGATGGGTAGCCATCTTAATGAATGCACATTTCTTCACCTCTCTGTTAGATTCTGGACCTGAACAGATTGGATGATGCCTCCCCATACGAATCTTTAAGTCAGTCACTTCAGGAAATGCTCTTACAGGCACACTTAGAGGTCATATTTTAGCTCCTGTCCTAACATTTGTTAGCTTAGGCAAGGTGGTGCATGAAGCTAACCACCAGCCAGGACATACACCTGTAATCCCAACATTAAGAAGATGGGAAACAGAAAAATTAAGAATTTAAGGTTGTCCCTAGTTATACAGTAAGTCTGAGGCCAGGCTGATGTACATGAGCTAAAGCAACAGACAAACAAAATTCACCACTATGCTACACATGACATGAGATTTCTCACACATAGTTTTCCTGTAAATATTGATCCCTAACTATGAGAATGCCACTTATGATAAGTTTCTGTAATACAAATGACCAGAATTCCTCAAAAAAAAAAAAAAAAAAAAAAAAACGCCTATATCACTAGAGACAGAAAGAGAGAGCAAGCACAAATGTTAAGATTATAGGAAAACAGTAGAAATCACAACAAAATGCTTGCTTAGTTACTGGATTGAGAAGAAAAGCACATGGTGCTTTTTGACTGTTCAGTTGTCTTAGTTAGGGTTTTATAGCTCTTAACAGACACCATGACCAAGGCAACTCTTAAAATTTAGTTGGGGCTGCCTTACAGGTTCAGAGGTTCGGTTCATTATCATGGCAGCATCCAGGCAGGCAAGGTGTAAGAGGAGCTGAAAGTTCTACATCTTGTTCTGAAGGCAAACATGAGAAGACTGACTTCCAGGCAGCTAGGATAAGGGTCTTTTCTTTTAGGATAAGGGTCTTAAACTCTATGCCCATAATGACACACCTGCTCTAACAAGGCCACACCTACTCTCACAGCACTACACCTCCTAATAGTGCCACTCCAAGGGCCAAGCATATACAAACCATGACATTCCAGTCCCTGGCCCTCATAAGCTTGTTCAAACACACGCGTCTATAGGGGCTATAGCATAATTTTAAATAATTTTAGCCACAGCATAATTTTTAAAAGTACATTTAGTCTATCTTCCAAAGTCCCTATAGTCTATAGCAGTCTCAACCATGGTAAAAGTCCAGAATTCAAAGTCTTTTCTGAGATTCATCCAATCATTTAACTGTAATTTCTGAAGCAAGACAGGAAACCAGCTGGGCAAACTCCAAACCCAGCATCTTTATGTGTGATATCAAAGCAATCTTCAGATCTCCAACTTCTTTTCCATCTTTGTTGACAGCAACAAATTTCTTTCTACTGGGCTGGTTCTACTTCCTATTAGCAGCTTTCCTCAGCAAATATTTCCTGGCTCAGGCATCTTGAACGCCTTGGGTTCTCCAAGGCAACTTTAATGTTACAGCTTCTTGTTCCAATGCCTTGGATCTACACATGGTCTTCTGGGTTCTGCCAAAAAGACTGGGTCACTTTTCCAGCTCTGCCCTCTGTAGCACTCTATACTCTGGTTGACTCCCCTCCACTGCTACTGCTGTTCTTGGTGATCAGCCCATGCAACTGGCATTTCCAATACACCGAAGTCTTCTACTACATCTAGGCTTCACCAATAGCCTTTCGAAGGCTCTCTTTATGGTGCCACGCTTCAACTTCTTTGCATGACCCCTTCAGTCCTGGGCCATCAACTGCAACTGAGGCTGTACCTTCACCAATAGCCTTCCATAGCCTCTCGAGGTGTCAAGCCTCAGCTGCTCTCCATAACCCCTTTATTACTTCAAAACCAGTACCACCTGGGAGATTCTTACACATTACCATGTGCAGCTGCAGCACAAAGTACAACCTTGAGTATCTTTGGAAAACAGCTTCCTTGTGCACTCAGAAAACACTTCTCAGATCTCATCCCAGTGGTGTTGGGCTCTTCTTAGTCACCATTAACATCTTCGCTCCAGCTAGCCAGCATCAATTGTGCCATTGCCATCCTACTACCACATAATAATCAAAACACAAATTGTACAAAAACAAAGAAAGAATATAAAAAGCCGCAAGGGAGGGGCTGGAGAGATTGCTCCAGTTAAGAGCACTGACTGTTCTTCCAGAGATCCTAAGTTCAATGTACAACCATATTGTGGCTTACAAATATCTGTAATGGTGTGTCTGGAGACAGCTACAGGATACTCACATAAGTAAAAGTGAATAAATTAATCTTAAAAAGAATAAAAATCTGCAAGGGAAAAGGGGTAAGTACATATAAAGGCAGACCTATTAGAGTTATATCAGACTTCTCAACAAAGACTTTAAAAGCCTAAAGGGCCTAGACAGATATCTTGAGGTCTCTAAGAGACCACAGATGCCAGTCCAGATTACTATACCCCACAAAACATTCAATCACCATAGATGGAAAAACCAAGATATTCCATGAATAAAAAAACTTGAACACTTCCTTTCAACAAATCCATCCCCAATAGAATATTAGAAAAAAAAACTCCAACCCAAGGAGGTTAAACACACCCAAGAAAACACAGAAAATAAATAACTTCACACCAGCAAAATCAAGAGAAAGGAAACATACAAAAGAAAAGGATACCACCACTGCCACCATCAAAACAACAGGACTAACAGTCATTGGTCATTAATATCTGAACATCAAGAGACTCAATTTTCCAATAAAAAGACACAGACTAATAGAAACTATGTGAAGACAGATTCACCATTCTGCTGCATTTAAAACACTTATCTCTAAGCAACTAAGATAGACATTCTGTCAGAGGAAAGGGCTGAACAAAGATTTTCCAAGCAAACAGACCTAAGAAGCAAGCTGGAGTAGCCATTTTAATATCTAGTAAAATAGAGTTTCTACCAAAATTAATCAAAAGAAATTTATAAGGACACTTCATACTCATCCAAAAAGAAAAAAAAAAAATCCCTCCATTATGATGTCATCTCAATTTTGAATATCTATACCCCAAATGCAAGGGCACTCACATTTGAAAGAGAAACCTTATTAAAGCTTAAATCATACATGAAGCCACGCATGTTAATAGTGGGATACTTCAGCACCCTATTCTCATCATTGGACAGGCAATCCAGTCAGAAACAAAAAAGAAAAATAATGAAAATAACAGACATTATGAATCAAATGGATCTAGCAGATATTTATAGAATATTTCACCCAAACCCAAAATAATATACCTTCTTAGCACCTCATGGAACTTTCTCCAAAATTGATCATATACACAGCCACAAAGCAAGACTCAACAGAAACAAAGCTGTTGGAATAACCCCCTACAACTTATCAGACTACCATAGATTGAAGCTGGAATTCAAAAACAGAAACAACAGAAAGCCTACAAACTCATGAAAATTGAACAACTCTTTATTCAGTGATCACTGGGTCAGGAAAGAAATAAAGAAAGAGATTAAAGACTTTCTAGAATTCAATGAAAATGAATATACAACACACCCAAACTTATGGGACACAATGAAAACAGTGCTAAGAGAAAGTTTTATAGCACTAAGAACTAAAGAACTTGAAGAGATCCCATACTAACAACTGAACATACCTCAAAGCTCTAGAACAAAAAGAGGAAAACACACCCAAGAGCCAAAAAAGTCAAGGACACCATAAAAAAACCTACAAAATCAACTAACCTGGGACCAAAAAGGGCTCACAGAGACTGAAACACCAACCAGAGAGCATGCATGGGATGAATGTAGACCCTTACACACAATGTAACAGATGCACAGCTTGGTCCTCATGCAGCACCTTTAACAGCTGGAGCAGGGGCTGTTCAGCTGCCTGCCTCTGGGTCCCTTCCCCTAACAGGATGGCTTTGTGTAGCCTCAGTAGAAGAAGATGTGCCCAGCTACTACAACTTGACATGCCAAGGCAGCTTGATATCCATGGCAGGTCTTGCTTTCTCTGAGGAGAAAGGGAAAGTGATATAGTGGGAGGTGAAGTAAGAGAGGGAGGGTCTGGGGGAAGAGAGAAGGGAAGCTCAGACCGGGATATAAAGTAATGAATTAGTTAATTAAAAAGAATTAAAAGAGCTGAGGGGAAAAATAACTGAAAAAAGAAAAATCCACTCCTTTAGAGCAAACATGAACTAAAAACATTTTTAGAATGTGTCTTTCACGTCCATTCTAGCAAGCTCTAATGTCTACATAAGGTCTTGCTACTTGAAGACTCCTGAGAGTGTAAACACAGCACATCATGAGATGCTGCCCCAAGCTCCTCCTCACCTGCCTGGTGCACATCCCAAATCCTACAGCCTTCAGCTGTCATAATTATACTCAGAGCTAGCTTTATCTAGCAGACACTTTAGTCCTTTCCACTTTTTCAGGGCTACCCGGGAGCCATTTTCCTGTCAAAACAAAACAAAACAAAAAACAAACAACCCTATACTCTTCCATTTCACACTTGAAAATGTTCAGAAAAAGCATGTACAGAATATTAAACAAAGCCCTTTTCTGGTTATCATTCTTTGAGCATCTTTAGAGCTAAATTGTGTCTAGAGCATTTCTGTCATATTGGGTAAGCTGTCTAAAGAGGATTTAGATTGTATGGGGAAATGCATGTCTGCCTTATGCAGGCTGCCCCATTTACTCAGGAGACTTGGGCATCTGTGGGGTTTGCTCTCTGTAGTGGGGGAGTTCTGATTTTTTTAAATAGAACCTTAGATATGAGTAGTACTTGATTTAAACTTGCATTGAACAAAGATCTTCTTGCATTTTTAAATAGATGAGCTCGAACACAGTACTAATATTCCATGGCCTGTGCCACACTCAGCAGACCTCTCCTGCTAAGTCAGCTTTGGTTCCCAGTCGGCGGCTCGGGCATCTCACCAAGGAGTAAACCTCCATCCCTGATCCAAGATACCCCTGGGACAGCCCAAAGGACAAAGATGGAATGTTCTTGTTGGTCCTTTCTATATCCAGCTCAGAGGTTATAATTAGCAGTTATGTGGCGAGTGAGGCTGGGAGCATGCTCGGAAAGAAGAGAGAGGCCATAATGTCTGGGGATGCTCTAGATGTCCAAGAAGATCTGTAAATGATGAAGCCCAGACATTGGTAGTGGTGGTATGTAGTGGCTAGTGGGTGGTGTGTGTGTGTGTGTGTGTGTGTGTGTGTGTGTGTGTGTGTGTGTGTGTTGTAGGGAGGTGTGCTCTCAGAACTCACTAAGCTAAGGGAGTTAGGGTTAGGGTTGGCATATTAACCAGATTTCTCAGGGTTGAAGTGAGCTACTCCTGTTAAGAGCATTGGTTTCTCTTCTAGAGGAGCCAGATTTGGTTCCTAGCACTCACTTGGTGGTTTACAAGTGACTGTAACTCCCATTCCAGGAGATCTACCACCTTCTTCTGGCCTCCTTGAAGACTACAGTCACATGGTACACAGACATACATGCAGGCGAAACAACCAATCACACAAAGGAAAAATGTAGGAAACAAATATTCTTAAAAGAATTCTCAGAAAACCTGAAAGAAAAAAAAAAGCGCCACAACAGGGTACAAGACATATTCTTTTCCCATTTATATATATATATATTTTATCAAGAAGGAATAGAGGATAGAAAGACAACCCTAATCTTATGAATTCTGATTATTCCCATTGTACTACTCTCTAATTCTAAGATGGAATCTCCACTTCCTAAATAGGAAAAGTTTAGACCAACTGCTCCAGCTCCTTTGTTTATAAACAAGGAAGCAAGATTGGAGAAAGGCAGTGACTTGACCAAGTTACCCAACTTCATAGCCACAAAAGGCACAATTATGATTCCCACTGTGCTCTCTGAGCAGGCTTCAGGAGGATCAGTGAAAGCCAGTAGGAGATAAACCTTCCCCATGTAGGTTCATTTGCCAGCCCTTGTGATTTACAAGGATGATGGGACACTCGGATAAGATCATCCCAACTTGAAGCCACTGCTGAAGAATTGAAGAGATTTTAGTCACTTAAATTTTAAGCTAATGATAATTGTGTTAAACTTACAAGGTAAAATTTACTTTGCATTTTTAATCCACGAGAAAGCAGTAATGTAAGGGGATTTGTATTGTGCTGCTGAGATAAACTTAGTTCCTATTTTAGAAGAAATTTGAATATCATTGAAAATTAACAGTGAGATTATCCTTCCTAATCTGTTTGTCAGGCATTTTCTCCAAAGTGGGTGGTTTCCACAATTGCTCATTCTTTCATAAAAAAGTAATATAGAAGTATTGGCTTTAGTGCTAGGACAGATCCTAGAGCCTTGAGCATCCTGATCAAATGCTCTACACCGAACTGCATTCCCAGCCCTCCTCTTAGGGTTGTTATTTTAAAGCATGTTCTCATGACGTCATTCAGATTGGCCTTGAACTCAAGCTGTCAACAAGTTAGACCTTGAACTTGTGACCTCCTGCCTTGAGCGCAAGCCACCACCAGACCGGCTCTTGTCACTTCATGTGTGTACATCTTCCTATAGCTTTCTTTCCTCATGCCCACCATACTTGTGCATGTTTTATTGTCAACTTGACACAACCTAGAGTCACCTGGAAAGATGAACATCAGTGGTAAGATTCCAAAACCAGATGAGCCTGTGGCCATGCCTATGGGAGAATGTATGGATAAATGATTGATATGACAAAATATCCAGCCTGCTGTGTCAGCATCCCTAGGCCAGTGGGCCTGGGCTTACTAAGACAGTTAATGGGGCATGATCTGGGAATAGGAGTGGGAGGAGGAAGGGGGAGGAAACCAGTGAGCAGCATGTCTCTATGGTTCTGCCTCAATTCCTGCTTGAGTTCCTGTTCTAACCTCTTCAGTGAGAGGCTATTTCTTGAAAGTGTACCTTTCTTCCTAAAACAAACCCTTTCCTCCCCTAATTTGTTTAGATTAAAATGGTTTATTATAATAACAGGAAGCAAACTGGAGTGGTGGCTATATTCTGATAATTATTCTATTAAAATAGTACAGTGATGCCTCACTTTCTTAAAAGCAAGCCTTTGAAGACTGCAGCTAAAATGCGTCCCTTCTAGATCACGGCCAGAATACACGCTTCCACGTTCATCTTCCCTGCCACTGCTTCCAAGTCAGTATCATGCTGTGATCAGTTTGCAAAATAAATCTCCAGCAATGTCCAGCAAGTTTAATCCTCTCTCAGGAAAACGCAAAAAGGAACATTCTCTACTAGGCACTGACCACCCGCCTTTTCACAGAAAGCTTCCAAGTCCCCTCACCGTATCCAGTGGAAACTAGTCCTCACGATCTGGTAGAATTCCTGGAGGAGACAGTCAGGGAAGGTGGTCAGATATCAGCTAGTAAGGAAGAGAGTCATGAAGTGGTCTGGGAACACAGATCTTGAGACAACCTGGGTCTCCACAATCAACTTTACGGGAGCTGCTGCTGCTAATGGCCTTGACCCACACTTGAGAGACATGATCAGGGTACAGTCATGAGCAGCTTTCTGGCTATCAAGTCACTCTGACAAGTGACTTTGGAGAAGTTACTTCACATCTATAAACCTCAAAGCCTATAAAATAGGTCACCTGACAGCATCCTCATTAGACTATTCAGGATCTGGCATACTGTGCCAGGCATGGACTCACACTCATGATAGTACCAGAGAATATATGGTCCCCAAACACAGGTCGTCATGGAGCTGGAGATGCAGGTACAGGCATGTCAACTGATGAACACTCCTGTATTTCCTCTTCTGGCCCCTGTTCTCCTATTCCCCTGTAGGCCTGCCCCTGTGAGTGAGGCCTTCTGGAACTCACTGTAACCCTTGTGTGTATGTCTGTCACATTGCAGGAGGGGGATGGCTATTCAGCCCACCACATGCTTCATTTCCTTGTCTTATTTCCTCAATGACTTTAAAGCTTGGTTCGCAAAGAGACTGCATTTCCTATGAAGTTTCCCTTCCAGCTCATAAACAGGCTGCTTTCCAAAGAGTTGACATGTGTGTGTGTGTGTGTGTGTGTGTCTGTGTGTGTCTGTGTGTGTCTGTGTGTCTGTGTGTGTGTGTGTGTGTGTGTGTGTGTGTTTGTGTGTACATATGGAATCCCAAGGTTAATGTCCAACGTGATGCCTTGATCATTTCCATCTAAAGCGCATCAGTTAAAAGACAGTCGCCCAGTAAGTAAGTATATGTCCATTTCTCTCTGCTCGTGGCTGTGCCTGTGCTGTGACCAGTTATTCTAAGTCCTGCCTCCTTCATTTCCTGACACAGTGGATGCTAACCTGGAATTCTGACCTGAAACTAACCCCTTTCCCCAAAGTTGCTTCTGGTCAGCGTGTATTTCCTTAGCAAAAGAAATAAAACCAGAACAATATAAATAGCCACTCATATAAATAATTAGGAAAGTAGAGGTTATTTTTAAAAAAAGAATTCAGAAGAGTCATTTATCTACCTGTCCATAATAACTGTACACTCACACACAGGCAAATGGTTTTTAACCAGACACTATAAATTGCCAAGTTAGACATCTCCATAGTTTATACTAGTTACAGAAAGAACATGCCAAACTATTTTAAAAATTGATTTAGCTAAAATACAAAGCAATTGATAAATATGAAAATTATTTTATGTTAACTTAGGGTGTTTCAAATTGTACCTGATATAGTTTAGGGGGTCAGAAATCCCAATCAATAATTTTATTTCCATTTGAAACAGCCTCTCCCCATGCCATTGCCTTGAGGAAAGATTTTAATGCAGAAAGAAAGCTTTCTAGAGTCTTTTGCCTGAGATACACTTTTCTAAATTCAATCTGGGCAGGACTCCAAACCAACTCTTAGTGAGAAATTTAGCTTTTGGCTCATGTTTATTGGTGAAACCACTAGTTCAGAGAAGACAGACCCACGCAAAGCACTGGCCCTGACACCAACCACCAGCAGCCAGTACCTACCAACTATCACCATGCACCACCACCCACAACTACCCACCAGTACTTACCTATCACCACAAACCAACCAACACCAGCCACCTACCACTCACCACCACCAACCAACCACCACAAACCACCACCTCTTCATCCTCCCCACCAATCATTACCAATCACCACTGACCAGTCAATACCAATTACCACCAATCCCCACCCATCAACCACACCTCTCCTGCTCACCACCGCTCACCACTGCTCACTACTGCACACCACTGCTCACCACTGCTCACCAGTGCTCACCACCGCTCACCACCACCCACCAGTACCGAGCATACTAGCTCTGCAGGAGAAGCAGATGTGAAGGGATCTGGGCTAGCATAGATTTTATAATGATCATACGCATTGCTATTTTCATTGAGCGTTGTTAAATAGTGAGGACAGTTCACATGTTCTCATTCATGATTGGGATAATAATCAATTAAATTTAAATTATGTCATTATCATCTCCCACACTAGTTTGATCATTGTAACTAGGTAATCAAAGTATTTTAAGGCAACTCCATAGTAGCAACTAATATATCCTACCTCATATAGACTAATGTTCCAATGTTTAAGCCAACCTTGTTGGTCATCATTGGCATGTCTTATTTAGGTTTCATTGCTGTGAAGAGACACTATGTCCACAGCTATATATAATATATATGTATGGGATCACACACCCACACCCCCCACACACCCTCACACACACACACACACCTCCCCCCTACACACACACACACACCCACACACACACACACACCCTCACACACACACACATATGTTATATATATTTATACACATGATCACACACACATTTAGTTAGGGCTGGTTTACAGTTTCAGAGGTTTAGTCCACTATCATCATGATGGGAAACATGACAGCGTGCAGGCAGACATGGTATTGGAGGAGCCAAGAGTTCTATAACTTGATCCTAAGGTAGCAGAAGGAGACTGGATGTGTTTCACAGTGGTCATAGCTTAAGCATTTAAGAAACTTCAAGCCCTGTCTCCAAAGTGGCACACTTCCTCTAACAAGGCCACACTATCTCCAGTGAACACTTCCTCTAACAAGGCCACACTATCTCCAGTGAACACTTCCTTTAACAAGGCCACACTATCTTCAATGAACACTTCCTCTAACAAGGCCACACTATCTCCAATTAGGCCATACTTCCTAATAGTGCTACTTGTTATAGCCAAGCATCCAAACAGGAGTCTGGGGAGGGGGCATACCTATCCAACCACCACAGGCCTCACACATCCTCAGTCACCAGTCAGACTTAAAGCAGCAGTGAGGTTCAGTTGTGATAGAAATCACAGAAAAAAAAAAAAAAAAAAAAAAAAACAGCTGCTCATTTTATTCTTTATATCCTAACTCACACATTTCAAGCAACAGCCATGTTCACCCTAAGGAAAGCATGGTTGAATCTAAATCTCTGCCTGGGATTCCGGTAGAGAATTTGTTGTTCTTACCATGACACCAGGTAGAACTCCAAGTTCTCAGTACAAGTATACTGTGGTTTTTAATATCCAAGAGAACATGAGAAGCTGGACCCTGAGGTTAACATTTAACTGAAAACCAGCAATCCTGGGCCACAGCCCAAGTCAGAACATTGGCCTGGCTGTTCCCAAAGGTTTGCAGAACCCAACTTTTCAAACTGGATGAGGAAGTGGGACAGAAAAACATATTTAAACAGATGTTTTAGAAATTAGAAAATAAAGATCTTAAAATACCCCAAGCCCTGAGAAACTGTCCTGCTAAAATGTGACATAAATCGACTGTGTTTCTTTAGCTGTGCCTGTCTTCCTAACACAAGCTTTGGTCCCTTCTCAGGATCTGAGCCCAGAACTGAAGCTGGAAGTCATATAGGTGTGTGTGTGTGTGTGTGTGTGTGTGTGTGTGTGTGTGTTTGTACATTATATGTGTATGTATGTATGTGTGTGTGTGTGTGTGTGTGTGTGTGTGTGTGTGTAGTTAATGGTCTTTTGAGGTGTTAAAAAGATCTGGAGTCCAGCAATTGCTTCCGGTCAGAGTTAAAAGCTCTCACCTCCCACCTGAAGAGACCTTGTGCTCTAGATTGTGTATCTGAAGTCTCTACTTGATCAAATAGGAAACCTTAATTGCTTTTGCTTCACAGTAATAAGAACTTCATTTCTTATTGATGAATCTCTATTTTCCATCTTTTGGAGTGCATGAGTATGTTTCCATATCTGAGAATTTCCACGAATTTCTGAGTTTCCCCATGCTGCTTAGTTATTAACTCTAGTTTGTAAAAACCTTGTTATTTATGTATTGCTGTGATGAGTTCTCACTGTGGGTAAGTTACAGAAACCTGGCATACTGCGCAGTCCCTGTAAGCCAGACAGCTGGGGAGCTTCTGAGACTGGCTTCCTGGTAATGCAGGAACCTTCTCTTGTCCTAGGAAGTACTGAATGGAGAAGCAATGGGCTCTTAAGGAGTGAGGGGCTGTCCTGTGCTGTTAGGAGGCTCAGTTTCCAGTTATCCATTCAGATCTGAAAACCTCGGAGAAGGGGAACATTTGCCTCCTGTTAAGATGCTCTGCAAGATGGGCTCCAAGCTCATAACGAACACCACAGGTAGCACAGGCCATGAAACTCCTCCAGTTTCCATGGAAAGCAGAGAGGAGAATGAGCAAACGCCTTCGTATCATTTACTACAGGATTCATACGTTCTAGCATGTTTATAAAACACAATTGAGAATCATTTATAAAAGTCATTTGCCTATCAACAGATCGAGCAAATACATGTGAACTGTGTCCTTAAAAATAAATATGTGAAGTTTAAGAAATGGATCCAAGCAGGGCATGGTGCTGCATGGCTTTAACCCCAGCACTCAGGAGGCAGCCACACAGACAGGTGGATTTCTCTAAGTTCAAGGCCAGTCTAGTTTAGAGTAAGTTCCAGGACAACCAGAGTGTTACATAGAGAAACCTTGTCTTGAAAAACAAAGGGAAAAAAAGGAAGAAAGAAAGTTTGGTAGTTTCAATATGCTTGTTCCAGGGAGTAGCACTATTAGGAAGTGTGGCCTTATTGGAGTAGGTGTGGCCTTGTTGAAGGAAGTGTGTCACTGTGGGGCTAGGCAATGAGACCTTTCTCCTAACCACAACTGAGTCAGTTTTTTCCCAGTGGCCTTCAGATAAAAATGTAGAACTCTCAGCTCCTCCTGCACCATGCCTGCCTGGATGCTGCCATGCTCCTGCCTTGATGATAATGAAGTGAACCTCCGAACCTGTAAACTAGCCCCAAATAAATGTTGTCCTTATAAGAGTTGCTTTAGTCATGGTGTCTGTTCACAGAAATAACCCTAAGGCAGACAGGAAGGAAGGAAGGAAGAAAAGAAGGAAGGAAGGAAGGAAGGAAGGAAGGAAGGAAAGAAGGAAGGAAGGAAAAAGAACCAATGAAAATAATCAAAGCTGTGTCTTAATTTGAAAAACAAGTTGATAAAAAAGAAAATATGGTTTTAAATTTCTTTAATAAACAATCTTTCAAGTTCTAAGCAAAGATTTTAACAAACCAAAGGTTCACGGGCACTTGAAAGCCTTCAAAGTAACCATTAGTTCCCTTCTATATATGTTTAAGCATCACACACACACACACACACACACACACACACAAACACACACTCTCTCACACACACTCACACACACACAAACACACACACATTCACACACACACTCACACACACACTCACACAGACACAGACACACACACACACACACACACACCAAGAAATGGAAAATAGAGATGAATATTCATCAATAAGAAATGAAGGAAAGTTTGTTTGTTTTTTAACCACTAAATAAAAGCTAAATAAGGTTTTCTTTGTATGTGGCTTAGTTGAGCAATTATTTCAAGTTATTCAGTATTTTGTAAAGAAGATGGTACATGGCATCTGTCTACTTTCCTTCCTTGTTTCTTGAGCTAGGGGATTATGTGGCTGAGGCTATTGCCTCAAACTCATAACTCTCCTACTTTTGCTTCCCAAGTGCTGGGGTTACAGGCTTGTATCACCACACCAGTCTAAATGGTTTGTCGCTTTATGTCTTAAGCATGGTACTTTATTCCAATTTCATATTTAGATTCAGGACTAGCCCATGAAGAAGAGCTAATTATAATTATTAGCAGACAACAGAAAAGTAATAAGGAATAGATGAAAGAAAATGAACTAAACAAGTAATAAACACTAAGTCCAATTTTGATTTTGAGTTTGCCCAATACTAAACCTACATGACTTAGGATGTTTTAATTTGGAAAGCATTTATTTTGCTCACATATTCTGCACATACAGTAAACGTGACTCTACCAATGAGAGGGCTGCATGCTTAAACATTATTACCACTGAACACCTCACCTAGCTAGGACTTCAAAGTACACTCTTATTTGGAAATGGTGTCACAAGAAGCTAATTAAGGTCATTCTTGATTAGTGGTGGCCTTATAAGAGACACATTTAAACACAGAGAAGATGTCACTATGTAAGCACAAAGACACACAGGGTAATGATGTGCTAACACATAGAAACTGGTGTAAAATGGACACAGGCTATGAACTTCAAGCAACCAGACTCCAAGTGGGAATCAGAAAATTGATTTCCTCCCAGTGCCTTCAGTTGGTACAAATTTACCTTGACTTTTACCATCCAGAATAATGAGAAAATAATGTTGTTTGAAGGTCTCGATTAAGGTACTTTGTTACTGCAGCCCCAGGAAATGAGTACAGACAAGCAGACACACAGAGATGGTCTGTGGGGAAAAATGGAGACCGGAGCAGGCAGGAGAGGTGATGGAATGTCAGAGCCCATAAATTCTTGTTGAGAATATGAATGAATTCAGAGCACCTTTAAGAGACCATGAAGAAAAACAAAACAAAAAAAACTGAAACCAGAGGTCTTGGCTAGCAAACATGATTGGGTTTCACAAACACACATCACTAAGGGAAGCAAAACTGGTTTCCCCGTGAGTCCTCTCTCATCCGTTGTTCTGTTTATAACCCTTTCCCAAAATCCCAAGCTTCATCCAGCTTGCCTACTATGACCAGCAAAGAAACTGCAGCCTCCAGCCATGGGAAGCAAATGAAGGAAATCACTAGGAGGTCATTTCTACCTTGCTTCCCCTTTGAAAGCATCTGCAATCTCCTCAGAAATCCTGCATTTAGGATGCAATGTAGGGTATCAAGGGACTACACACTTTCCAAAGGTAACACACGCACTAAAAAGCAATCGGTGTGCGGATCATCACAGTCATGTCTACAACCTGAGAGGTGGCTTAGTGTGCACCTCACGTATTTCTGCATATGAGTTCAGCCTACGTGCTGCCAGCATGGCTGTTGGAAGGTGAAACTGTAGTCAAGCCATGCTCCTTCAGATGATTTTGAAGCTGTGCCGGCAAAGTGAAGGTCTTTCCAGTTTGGTGCATACTGTGTCCTAAACAGAGACTTTCCAGGGAATAGAAATTTAAATTTCTCATTTGCTTTGAAATTTTCTCTGTCATGTACAGAAGACACACATGAAGACACACACAAGGTGCCACAGCCTTGATAAAATTATCCATTCAGGTCAACATTGCTCTTAAATAGATTCTGTCAGGTGTTATTCTGTAGCTCAGGCTGGCCTTCAATTCACTATCTCCCCCCACCCCCACCCCCAGGGGCTAGAATGGCAGGCCACCCAGTTAAACTTATTACAATCTGGATTCAAAGTAAACTCCACCCTGTTCTGATATAGCACATGCAATTCTACTTGGCTCCCCTCCCTTCTTTCACTTTTCCTTCATTATTAGGACACTTGCATCACGAGAGACAAGTGGCAATGGGAAGAAATGTAAGCTTGGTGTGCTCACATCATGATAGCACTTTTCTAGCTGCTTTCATAAAATGTCACTTAGTTCCCTGAAGGGCCAGCTCCCGGCACAAACTCTAGCAGTTTCTCTCAGTAGTCTACAGCACACTAGTGAAAATATTTCCTGAGACTAGGCATTCTTAGAAAGCTCGATGCTATAAAACCACCAGCAGAATTTCCCCACTGAGGCAAACAATGGGTCTCTCCACTCAAAGGGAAAACGGGCATCTTCTTCTGACAGTCCGTGGGAAAATGAGCAATGGCAACAAATGCCTTAGTTTCAGAGTTTTTTACACTACATAACATCACAACCTCATTTCCCACAGAAGATGTCAGGCAGAAATAAGACCAACAGGACTATAAATGCATCACATGCCTCCCAATAGTTCTTGCTCTACAGAGTAAGGACCTCAAGTACTCTGGCACTGGACCAAATCATTTAGCAAAACTTTTTGTTCCGAGACATTCAGTGACCCTGCTAGAAAGGTGTTCATTCACAGACATAGTCAACCCTCTCACGTACAGTACCTTATTCTGCTCACACATGTATTGTATCCTCAGGGTGTCCATTGCTCTGATCATGGCTTGCATAGCTGTGAATATGTTTTGGTAAACCAGCTTTGTGAAGCCCTTTCTATCTTCATCACTGTAGCCAGACCCATGGATTATCCTCATCTGCTTGATAAAGGTGCTTTTCCCACTCTCACCAGTTCCTAAGAGAAAAACAATGAGTGAAGAACAGTTAGACTCCAAGAGGAACCCTGGTAGCATTAGTCCAGATCCCGGGTAACAGGGTGGTGCGAAGGGCTTGGAAAGAGTCTACCAGAAGCTTGTGTGGTAGCTCCTGCCCATCTTCCTTTCTTCAAGTCTTTGAAACAGGTCAGACACCTGACCACTCTGAACATGAAGGATTTGCTGCTGTTTCTATTGGCATTGATGCTGCTTCAGTGGGCAGGAATGATCTGAGCAGCAAAACTCTTGGAGAAGAGAAGGATAATTGCCAACATGATCCTTGGGCAAGGAAGCATCATTTGCAGAGACGCCAAGTATCTATATGATAGCTGTTCATTCCAGTCCCTACTTCAGGAGGTTTTCCAAACTCCTAACACTAGCCTGTGACACCAAGAAGCATATATCCCTGAACTATTCCATTGGTCTTTAATGTACAAACATGACACGTAAAAAATAGGATCCCAATTTTTTATACCCTATATTTCTCTCACATTGAGAATCTGCTTAAAAGATAATAAAAATATTTATACAATGAAGCTCAATATTTCTAATATTGTCTATAATAAGTGGAATCAATTATATGAGGTATTAATGGTTGATCTCCAAATACAAATAGTGCTTAATAATTTTTATTAACAGTTTGGTTGTTAATAAGGTTTCCAGCAAAGATCAAGGAAAAACTGTCTTAGAACTAAAATTACCCACACTATACCCCTTAAATAAATGTACTTTACGAAGTGAAAATTGCATTTCATAATTTGTTAGAAATAGAGAAAGTTGTCTAACAGTGTGCCTATCAAAAGAAAATCTTATGTGAAAAAATTTGCTAATACAACATAGAAATTCTGCTGTAACAAAAGCCAAAAATTATTTTTTGTGGAATGATCAATTAATTGTGACTCTTTATAGTCATTCATTTTCAGTGTCTCAACAGGACCCCCAGACTGTACAATTGTCATCAACTTCTATCATCTCTAGCACTTTATTGACTCTTAGTCACATAAATACTATGTTGTACTTTTAAAAAATATTTAACTTATAGAGATGTGTTTTTACAGAACAGAGGGCTAGAATATAGACATATAGCTACCGAGTTGATTAAAATTAGTGACTTTTAAACTTATATGTGGTTTCCTCTGTACCATTACCAGGACTCTTCAAAACTCAGAGAGTAAGGTCCAGGAAAGACAAAGCTTTTAGGAATTTTATAAGATTCTTCTGGTAAAACAAGATTTCTTAATACTGATTTTGTCAAAACACACTCTCCTGCTTGTTTCTTTGTTAAACCCCCAGTGTGTTCCCTTCCCCTCAGGAAGTCAGACAAAAGTTGACTAGAGGGCCCAGTGATGTAGGCCTACTGTCCTTAGCAGCCTTTCCTTAAAGACACTTCCTTCTACACTCTATAACCCAGCCACACTGGCTAGCTCTCATATTGAGCCTCCTTGGCCCATTTATACAGATTCATTCCTCTTTCTGCTTTTATCCCTTGATTTACTCTTGGCTTTGCCTGACCTTCCTGACCAGGTAGAGCTCAGTACTCAAAGACTGGCCCTACCCACAATTATGATGTATCTTCTCAGCTCAAGTAAATTAATCAAGATAGGCCCCCCTCACAGCTATCATCACAGACTACCCTTAATCTAGACTAGTGGTTCCCAACCTTCCTAGTGCTGTGACCCTTTAATACAGTTCCTCATGTTGTGGTGACCCCCAATCATCACATTATTTTCATTGCTACTTTATAACTGTAATTTTGCTACTGTTATGAATAATAATGTAAATAGTTGAAATCTAGAATATCTGATAAAATTCCTGTGGAAGGGGTCGTGACCCACATGTTGAGAACCAGTGATATAGGCATTTTCACAGGTGTGCCTGAGAGCCTGTCTTCTCAGTGTCAAGCTGATAATCAGTACTAACCATTACATGAATGCTGGCCTTCTTTGTGCTTGGCAAGGCGCCTGACATTTGGTACCATAAATACATATTGAAAAGCACTTGTTGTTAGGTTCTTCCTCAGTTGCTCTCCATCTCTTTATTTGAGTCGGGGTCTCTCACAAAATCAGCAACTTCTGGAATCAGCTGGGTTAATTGGTTGACCAGTAAACTCTAAAGCTCTGCCTGCCCCCACCTTCCATCTCTCAAATCATAGTTATATACTACCATGCTGGCTTTTTACCTGACTGCTAGAGAAATGAATTCAGGTCTTTCTATTTAGACAGCAAGCACTGAATTGTCTCCTTTTGAATTACTTTTTAACTAACACAGAAATAATTCAGTGTTGTGCAATCAATTGTCAGAACTCTTTTAATCTTACAAAATGGAACCCCACTGGCAGCCTTGGTAAGCACCCTTAATTTCTGCTTTGTCATATCTGACTACGCTTGATGTCTCATTGACATGAAGTTATACAATCTTTGTTCTTTTGTGCCTGACTTACTTCAGCTAGCTTCCCTAGGGCGTGTCCACACTCAGCAGTCCTTTCCTGAATAGCATATGTCTAAATTTTACAAATACAAGATGTTTTCGAAATCTACCAAGTTACAATTACCTAAGCTACTCAACACTTGGGAAAATAGAATATGCCAATTCTCTGTGCCCCAGTTTCTGTTCCATGAGTGTCCAAAGACTCGGATCACATAGATAAGTAAAGAAAGGACCTAGAAGGAGCCTCACTCTGATATTCAATGACCTCTCCTGGGTGCTAAATGGATGCTGATACTAACACATATTAAAGTAGTCACTATGCTGGGGACTCTACCCCAGTGGCCTCCTTTAATCTTCAGAACCACTGTGAAATGAATGCTGATCTCTCGGTACTCAGGTAAGAAACCTGGGATTCAGATTGCTTACATAAAGTCTGCACTACACATAGGTACCAGGAGAAAGACCTGAAATAGATTCACTTGGACTTTACTGACAAGCTCTACTGTCAGAGATGATCAGGCTCATAAACCAAAGGACTTGGTGGTACTGGACTAGAAGGGCAAATTTTCAGTCCAGCCATACACTGGATAAACCCCAGACAAACCATCATCTTGGAGAGACACCCTGCTCAGGTCCTGCTCAGAACTTCTTGTGAAGCTCCCTATGAAAAAATCAGAGCATGTAGAGTTAGCTTTACTGTGTTTCTTCCTATGATTCAGCTTTCATATTAATTAGGTTTTCCTAGATCCACATGAAGAACTGCATGAAAACTGAGCAGAGTACCAACTCCCTCTTCTAAATGTTACAATCAACGCTTGGCCCAAAGTCCTAAGGCAGATTAGATCTCTGTTCCCACAGAATTCTGGGGTTCCTCTCCCCAGTTACAATACTCCATTGCTTCCCCCTTACTGGACAAAGCCTCTGGTCCTTTGCCAGTTCACCCCAAACAAACATTAGTCTTGTGTTTTACAGATGAAGAAGTCAAGGTGAACATGAAGATTATGTAACTGCTTCAAGCAAGCTGTCACTGACCTTGAAGCCAGAAAACTCACTCTAGACAGCGTGAAATTCGGCAGCAAGATAGGAAAGCTCCCAGTAGCAAAGGCTCATTTCCTTATACCAGGACCAAGGCAGTCACAAATGTCTCAAAATCAGCATATTTCTTCCTCTGTATTTGAAGCATTAAAAACCAACCAACCAACCAACCAAAAGACCTACTTTAGAACTGCTTTTAAGATTAAATAGCAAAAGTACTTAAAAATACCATCATTTTAAAGTACTCTTTTAAATCTATGGTTTCAAACAGATACACAGAAGAGAGAGAGAGAGAGAGAGAGAGAGAGAGAGAGAGAGAGAGAGAGAGAGAGAGAGAGAGAGAGAGAGAGAGAGATAGGTTGGAGGCAAAGAAGATGTAGGCTAGACTGACTGACATCACTGAGGACCAAATCAAGAAAACAAAGAAGCCATGTAGAAGCCCCCCTCCACTCTGTTCCCATTCAAGCTGCTCTACAACCAGTTGGAATGATATTCTTCTAGAAGAGGAACTGAGAACATAAAGACTTCACAGGTTGTCCAAGTGTACACAGTTTGAAAGTGTTGGCCGGCGTCTGAATCAGGTCTACATTGGCACATGCTCTTTCCGAGACAATTTGTTATGTCCCTAAATAAAAGGCCTCCTTTACTACACAGACTAAAATTACAAAAGGAGAGCCTTGTTCATTCAGCCTACAGAACTGTGCTAGTCCAGGCATGGCTCCCGCAGCAGGGAGCAGCCGGCAAGAGGGAGTGCAGGCAGGTCATGACATCACTCCTTCTACAGTGGCAGCTGTGGCAGGACTGCAGGGACTGGTAAGGTCAAATCAAGAGTCTGAGCTGATCCACTTACCTGTTCCAACCAGAAACTCCACATTTGGACTTTACACATACAATTATTCATTTATTCAGGAGGAAAATGAACATCCAAAGGCATACCTCTGGGGATGAAAACTACTAGTGCTCTTTACTGATGGTTTTTAATTGAAGAGTGGCTGGCTTAGCTCTTCTCTGCCTCCATCTTTAGCCAACTGCCTTCTTAATCACGGCTTTGGGCCTATGCTGCTGGGCTAAGTGTGTCTGTCTGAGCCTGCTGGGACTACTCCTACAAATGGAGGAGAGAAGGAACTCTCCGTTCACATCAGATTTTTATTCCAAACAGGGGCCAGGCATTTTGGCTGGAGAGGGAATTTTGGTGTTCAGTTATTAGAGATTGCTCCTGATGTGATGAGAGTCCTATTCCAGGAGGCTTTGCAATCAGACTCGGCATGCAGCAACACAGAGGGGCGAAGAGTCGTCTAGCAATTTCATTCAGTCTTCAATATCCATAAGGGAAATGTCACCTCCCTGTTTACTTTCCATTTCTCCATTTGCACGTTTGAAAATGAAATCCAATGAGAGTTAAGTCACTAAATGACCTCCCAGCCAACAAAGGGATGGCACTGTATACAATGGGTGTCATATATGGCAGACTATATCTAATGTCCATGTACTGATGGGCTCTAAGCTTATAATGAAACTGAACAGTTCCCGTCATGCTGTATTGTCACTTACTATTTAACACTGAGAGCTGCTCAGGTACACAAATACCACTGTGTTACAGTCGCCTTCAGTATTCAGGACAGTGATATATTGCATAGATTTGCAATCTATACATACAACCTACACTTGTAGGGCCTGTGTCATCTTGGTTTGTGTAAATAGACTCTGTTTGCACAATGGTGAAGTGTAGTTTTCAGAACATATGGCCGCCATTAGGTTAGACATGTCTGCACTTTCCAACTCTTATTGGCGTCAAGAGCCTGCTGTGTGTGCTGCTTGGCTAGCCTCTCACTGCAACTGCCTTCCCTAATAAAGTCAACGGACAATGCTGGCAGGACACTCAGGCCAGTAACAGAGTCACCAAAGGACCCCCTGTCTGCTTGCTGTCATTACAATAGCTAACATCTCAGCAGGGGAGCATCAAGATACCCCACCCTACGCCATCTTTTGCTGTGAAGCTCTACTTAGGCAATTTTGCTCCCTTTTTCTTTAAGCAACTGCTCTTTCTTTGACTGGGACCCTCAGCACCGGGTAAATGACCATGTGTCTCTTGTTACTCTGCCATGCACAGCAAGTGTAGATGACACATAGTCTATTCTTTTCTCAGAGTCCCGGCGGACTGTGGGTGAGGGCTGTGGGCCTCTAGCCTTGCAGGGCTGGGAGCTCTCCTACAGTAGTGTTCTCGGCTGGACTGTCCATTAGTGTCTCCTAAGCCTCAGTCATGTGTGTATGAATATTCTGATTTGGGCTTCTCCAGATGACCCCTGTGTGATTACCTAATATTTTATTTTATTTGTTGTTCAAATAAGTTTGAAACTCTATATTGTGTGTGATGATCAAAGTTCAAAAAGCATGTGACTTTACAACATTCCAACAGAAATTCTTCCCTGTTACATAGGTGCTACACTTTGTGAACTACTCACAGAGGGTTGTCCTATGTAGATGAAATTATCTCTTCTACTACTCATCCAAGAGTCTCTCCTAATCCCTGGACCTTCTCTCCAGCATCCTCCGAAACCCCACCCAGGAATCTTATGCAGAAACAGAACAGCAAGGCTACAAACATGGAACTGAAAACAAATTAACAAATTAACAAACAAGGGCTGGAGAGATGGCTCAGCAGTTAAGAGCACTGAGTGTTCTTCCAGCAGTCCTGTGTTCAATTCCCAGCAACCACATGGGATCCGATGCCCTATTTTGGTGTGTCTGAAGATAGCTAGAATGTACTCATATACATAAAGAAAATAAATACTTTTTAGAAAATTTTAAATCTAACAAAACAAAACAAAAAACATCTCTACACTAAGATCCTATACTTCTGGGACTGAGAAAACAACAAAAGGTAAAGTATTAATTTAATTTCAAATAATACAATAAAGCTCATTGTGAGGGTGAGGGAGTGGTAAAAGTTGATTTTAAAAGCCAGAAAAAAAAAAAATAGAGGGCAAAGCAAATCCTTTGAATGAGAGACAAAAGATACCTGAACAGAGAACCAATTTTTCTAGAATTTACCCAGAATACAGAAAGACTAGTTCCCTGAGAGCTAAGGCAGAGAACGAATCTCACTGCTGAGACAGGCAGTGGCCTAGTGCATTTCCTGAGCCTGAAACCCCAGCTCCCAGAAGCCAGCGCTCTCAGCCTCGGGTTACAGCAGACATGATGGAGACAAAACTTAACTCACAAGAATGAAGACAGATGCGGATCTCACCTAACTTACACGAGCAATAGGCTGAAAGGGTACGACATGTGTAATGTGATCGCTACGTAGGCTTTCTACAAGCAGGGATCCTATCTCTCTTGGACACACTAGTGTTCATGAATGAATAGCTATGCCTTATAGATCTCCATGATGATTCCCTTCAGGAAAGCAGTAAGGACGGGGTTGCCTGGACTGGGAGGACCTGTCGGACATGCGAAACTAGCTCTCTTTGATACCGCTTGGCTTTCTGATGAAGACATGAAGACTAAGGTTCTATGTCAAGCCTTTTGTGGAGTCCAGATAAATAAACTCAGAAACTGCCTTTTGTAACCTTTGAGTAGAAGCAGTTCTCACCTGCAGAGGCCTGCCCAGAGGACAGTGCTGTAACTTTGCTTGGTCCTGTCCGGCTTAGGCTGACCTTGGCCAGCGGAAGTCTCTGTAGCTGCATGGGCAGCTGCCTGGACCTTGTCACTCCGCAGATCGGAGTTTATGAGAAAAGCTGGCAAACTCTGGGTAAAGCCAAAGAGCTCCCCAAGTGCAAAGCAGAACCCCAGGGTGGAGGACCCTGTAGAAAGCAGATTCTCTCCCACTTACCCCAGCTAAGTTTCTCTGGCCTCAGTAGGAGGCTGGGACTATGTGGTTGTGACCAGTTCTGTGGAGGTTTCTGTGAACTGGACGGACATTTCTGACAGAATCCACCTGGGGCAGAAATGTTCTAGCTGCTATATCGTGTTCAGTTGAATCGATGAGTTTTTCTACTAAGTTCCAATTTTACTTCTTCATGAATCCTCAGATTTCTCCCCACAAGCTCTACTCTTCCATTTCCAAGGAGAAAATATTTCTAAAGAAGCAATAAGATTCACTCATTCCAGTCTCCCAAGCCCATCTCACTGTCAAAACTGCAGCACCTTCCCTAGCTTCTGTTCTCGTATGTCCAGGACTTCCTGTATTTAGCCATAAAAGAGGAAGAAGATTGTCTTGTACAACAACCGAATTGGAAGCAAGAGAGACAGACTCACGCTACTCTTTGAGAAAAAGACGCTAATGGGGGGTGGGGAGGGTTTAAACAGAAAGGAAAAGAAAGAAATTAAAAGACGAAACCTAAGAGCCAGTTTAAGATATAAGAAGGGGGGTTCAGAATATATGTTGCATCACACTTGCTGATCTCTAGGATTTATTAAAATGCCCTGTTATCTTTATGAACTAGACAATAAAAGCCATGATTCTAAGCACATTAGCCTCTCTCAGAGGTAGATGTCACATCCATGGATGTGATATATGAATGAGAGATACTTTTTTTTTTTTTAGTGGCATGTATTTATTTATTTTTTAAGTTTTTTTATTAGATACACTGTATTTACATTTGAGATGTTATCCCTTTCCTCCCCCACCCCGCTCCCATCGCCCTTCCTCCTCCACTTGTCTTCACGAAGGTGCACTTGCTACTAATCACCCTCTCCACCCTACTTCCTTGGCATTTCCCTATATTGGGAAAACATGTCCTCCCTGGACCAAAGGCCTCTTCTCACATTGATGCCGGACACTGCTATCTTCAGCTACATATGCAAGTGAAGCCATAGGTCTCTCAATGTGTGCTCAATGGTTGGTGTTTTAGTTCATGGGAATTTTGGAGAGTTTGATTGGTTGATAATGTTGTTCTTCCCATGAGGTTCCAAACCCTTTCTTAGCACCTGCATGGTTAGCTGCAAGCATGATCAGCTGTATCTGTATGACTCTGGTAGAGCTCCTGAGGAGGCATCTCTAGATGTTTCCTGCCAATAAGTACTTCTTGGCATTAGAAATACTGCTTGGGTTTGGTGGCTGCATATGAGGTGGATCCCTGAGTGAGACCTGAATTATCTTTGCTTCAATCCCTGTTCTATTTAACCTTGTATTTCCTCCTGTGAGTGTTTTGTTCTCCCTTCTAAGGACTGAAGCATCCCCATTTTTCGCCTTCCTTCTTTTTGGACATAGTACTACTTGAAAACCCAGTTATTCCACTCCTGAGCATATACCCCAAAAATGTTCCAACATATAGCAAGGACACATGCTCCACTATGTTTATAGCAGCCTCATTTATAACAGCCAAAAGCTGGAAAGAACCCAGATATCCTTCAACAAAGGAATAGATACAGAAAGTGTGGTACATTTACACAACAATTACTACTCAGCTATTAGAAACAATGACTTTATGAAATTCCTAGGCAAATGGATGGAACTTGAGAATAACATCCTGAGTGAGGTAACCCAGTCACAAAAGAACAGACATAATATGCACTCACGGATAAATGGATACTAGCCCCAAAAGCTCTCAATACCCAAGAAACAATTACAGATCTTATGAAGTTCAAAGAGAGATACTTTTTATGAGTTCATCTAGGCCAATGAGGTCCCTACAAGAGCAAATGTGCCTTCTCAAAAGCCAGATGACTTTAGCTCAATCCCGAGGACCTCCTGACAGAAGAATCGAACTGACCCCTCCAAACTGTCTTCTGACTCCCACTGCACACAGCTCCACATCCACACCTCCACAAATAAACAAACGTGCAGTAAAAATTAAGGAACCCCTAAATTACACATGTAGACTATTTCCCTATTATTACATGGTTACCATGTAACAGCTAAGTAACGTTCCCATCTTAATAGAAACCATTGGTAATACAGGTATGAGCTAAAGTACAGGAGAGCACATGGACAGGTTCTATACAAACACAGCACCATTTAATAGCAGGAGACACAAGTATAGTATATTTTGACCACTAGGAGAGTCTAGGAATCAGTTCCTCAAGAGATAGCAAGAGCAACCATGTGACCCATTGTGCCATCAGGGATATCATTTTTATTTAAATGTACTTTCAAATTTAAGGCATCTATGAGAAGTTCATTTTTTAAGATAAAAAAAAACATGTGTATGAATGTTTGGCTGCATGTATGTCTGTGCATCACATGTGTGTTTATGAAGGTCAGAAGAAAGCATCAGATTCCTAGAGCAGGAGCTATGGATGGCTGGGAGCAGAACTTTGCTCCTTAGCAAACGCTCTTAACGGCTGAGCCATCTATCCAGCTCTCTCGCACTTAGAGCAATCAAAACTAAAGGGACACACTGGCTATCCTTTTAATCACAAGGACTTTTTGACGTCTCAGTTTTTAAACACAAGGTACAAAAAACAGTGCACTGTCTACATTTGCTCTCAATACACTTAAAACTTTAAATACAGAGAGACATCAAGGCAAGTTTTCATTCTAAAGTAATTTGAGCTATTTACTTATATAATCAAATCTTCATAATGTTATAAAGGCGGGATGCACTTAAGATTCAATATAAGCATTTAGCTCAGTATTAATTATTTTACATCAGGAAACATTTGGCACTGGTTTATGTTCATTTCTCAGATGCAGTTACATGATCCAGAGATCTCTGTGATGGGCAAACATCAATCTTTCTGCAAAGAGCTACACATTTCAGCTGCTCTCTGCCACACTCCTCTAATCCAAGCATTCAGGAGGCCATCATTGGAGGGTTGTAAACTTGAGGCCGGTCTGGGCTACATAGGAAGACCCAGGAAGACTCCACATCAATCTGTCACCCCTCCTAGAAGAGGATAAAATCAAAAGCTGTGCAATTTAGCTTATTCTGTGTCAACCTATCTTTTATAAAACCCCAGGAAAGTTATTTAATACTTGTTTGCAACAAAGCTCCATTTTGAAGCATTCTCTAGACCTCCATTAATTTACCCTGGAAACTAACAAATCACATCAAAGGCAAAGAGAATCCTATCCTGATATGTTTTATGGCTAACAGATAAAATAGCAGAAATTCCATCAGCATCACTCATCCCTCTTATGAGAAAGATCATAAATTCACCTGCAGAAGTGACTGATTTACCTGAATGACTTACAAAAATGGCAAACATACGTGTTTTCATGGGTGGTTTTAGAGTCTCCCAGAGATCACTGCTCCTTCTAAAAATAAGCACCCCCTCCTATTTTTACAGTAACATTCACTGAGAAATCCTAGCATCAGGGCACTGGTAGGGAGTGGCTCACAGCCTTCGGAAGCTGCTGGGGCCGCTCTGAGAGAGCCTGTAGTCAGAATTGCCCTTGCACATCATGACAACAGTTCCAAGGCTGTATATTTGCTCATGTTGTGAATGGAGAGGAATCAGAGCAAGGAAGGGGCATCAAGGAAAATGGAAAAGCCCTAAAAACAAGGGAGATAACAGTTTTGAGCCCACATGAGTGTAGGCAAGGAGATAAAGAAACCATTTTGAAACACCACAAGATTCTGTTGAAGAAGAGATGGTCAAGGCAGTCACGGTCTTCACCCCAGGATAAGTTCAAATGAAATGAAATAAGTACTAGTTAATGAAACACTCCTATCTGCTGTTAGTATAACTAAACATGGGGGAGGACAGCAAAGATGAACCCATGAGATTCTCAATATGGCGGGTCAAGAGACACATAGAGTTCTATCAGCCACCTTGGAAAGGAAAAAAAAAAAAAAACTCTCCTTGAAATTCTGGAAAATATGGAACAATTTTATTCAGACTGATTTCTACAGAAGTAGGCATAGAATTTTCACTAGGCTATTATAATCATACACATACATTTACTTTGGTATCCAGCATAAGAATCGAGCAGCTGAGGAAAGGCAAAGTAGTATTATTGGCAAGACCACACACCAGCGTGAAGTGTGTGTGTGTATGTGTGTGTGTGTGTGTGTGTGTGTGTGTGTACATTGTAATATATTTATTTTATTTTCAAAAACAATCTAAAGATTTACATTATCATTGGTGGTTAATCTTGGTTTACTATCCTGACTTGATTGAATAGAGTCTGGAAAATCGATACCAAAATATAGGATTGCTATAAATATACTGGATGGTGTGGAAAGGTAGTTTGTGGGAGAAAGATGGAAGTTTGGGAGAATGGGATAGGAAAAACCTAAATGCTAAAGGTTATGCAAACATGGATAATTCGGTGTTATCTCAGAAAAGGGTATGTGGGTGGAAATGCAGTTAGCAAATGCCACCCTGAAAAGATTTCAGATAAAAATGAAGAAGAGCCTGTTAGCAACTAGGCCAGTGCTGGCTCTTGCATCAGTGGTCTAGCTACTTTCCTTTTTCTTTCCCTGAGTATAGGAAATTATAGGCATCATAGACTCGGGCTGCTGGGTAGGTATGATGACATGTCATTCTCTTTCATTTCTGATGTCATAGTACAATTACATAACTTCCCTCTTCCCACCCTTCCTTCACTAGATGCTACTAGCCAAATTAGCAAAACAAATTTGAGCAAATCTGAGCAGAGAATAAAACTTTGAAAAATGCACAGTTCGAGCTAAGGAAACACCATGAAAAATGGGGCAGAAAGAACCCAAGAGCCAGGGAATGGGAAAATGTGTGGCAAAGATACCTTGCAGACAGGACCTGGCCACCATACGCAGGAACTCACTGCAGCTGCAGGTGTCTGCATAAGACCTTCACAAGACTGGGGCCTGTGAACATTTCCTGGTGAGTGGTAGAGGTTCCATGAAGCCCTCCCTGCACCCTGAGGGATCATTAGTAGTTAATGGCTGTAGGAAGCACCATCTTCTTCAGTGGTATAGCCACTGCTAGGCTGCCAATGCCCTGGTAAATTAACTTCTCAACCATGCTTGTGTACACATCCCTGGATTCACTTGGTCAAAGACAAGAGGGAGGAATGGGGTGAATGTAACTAAAATTCATTATATGCATGTATGAAACTGTCAAGGAATTTTTAAAAGTTAATTCCCAGGCTGGTCAGAAAAAATCAGAGTATATAGAGGTGCATCCAAAACAGCGTGGTTTCTAAAGAGCTGCCCACCATTGAAAAGACACCACATGTCTTATATTGGTACAATAGGAAATGTAAAAGATGAGTAAGTAGCTCTCTGAGGTCAGGGGGAGCTGTCACAGGCTCAAGGATATCAAGGTGAAAAATTGTTTCCAAGGCCCCCATTTGAGGTCGACCCAGAGATACAGAGACCGTGAGGCCCCATGCCTCAGATAAGTACTAGGGAAAGCAGGAATGTTTAAACACCTCTCTTCAAAGGTTCCCCAAATACCTGGTTCCTGCCGGAAAGCCTAGGAATGGAAGTCGTTAATCAATGGCCTGGTGATCCCTGCTATCTGAAGGGCCAGCCCACACCCGACTCCCTCGGACTATAATGTTTGCTCAGACTCTCCCTCTCTAGGTCTTTATCTTCAGCACCGCTTCTCAGTTAATAAAACCCATCCAGGGAACTGTCACATGTACTTTTTATGATAGCCTAGGTAACTTGTATGCTATCTGTAGGGCCAGGCCAATCCTGACGACCACAGATTATTATGTTTGTCTCGGTTGTTCTCCCTAGACCTTTATCTTGTACATTGTTTTTTTGAGTCAACAGAACCCATCTTTATGGAAGAGGACATATGTACTTTTTAAAGAGTTTCAATGTAATGATATCTTATGCTTTGTTGTGCACACAAAATTGAGTTACTATCAGAAAACTTCATTCCAAAATTATGCTGTTTAATGTGTCTAAAATAAGCTCCCCAGGGTCAGACTCTAGACATTTGAATCAACACCTGCTAACTAAGCTGCACTGAACCAGATTCCCTTCTTGCTTCACGTGGCTGTTTAACCTGGTGTTTGCACACCCACACCGAGGTACCCTGCATGGCCCAAAATACCCTGGGATCCATCAGGACATTTCGATGCTACTAAAGTGCAAGTAGGTCCAGGCACAGCTTATGCAGGTGGCAATCTTTGCCATTGAGTTTTGGCCTCCATCAATATTTCGAAGGAATGATGGGAAGGTCTGATCATGTGTGGCAGGTCTTAGAGTCCTTGCAAGCAGGCCCCGACAGGGCAATGTGTGGAGTTGTGACAATGAGGATGGATATGAAATAGAGACTCTAGAAATAGCAAATATGCTGTGCTTGTCCAAGGAAGCTATAGACAGCAAGCAGAGCCAGCATCAGAGCGTGGGTTAGGTTACATTCAACAAGGTCGTAGGAGAAGCATTGTCTAGGCCACATTAGATACAGTGTACAGATGTGGAATCAAGGAATATAAAGTCTCAGTATTACAAAAGCTAGCCAGCAGTGAGGACATTTCCAGGTGGCCTCCAGCTTTGTTTCTCCACATTTTGCAACGAAGGCATATCTTCAGCAGTAGAGTCTTAGCTCTGGGTAGTAACCAGGGGGAATGGCAGGGACCTGTACGATTTGCCTGATGGATCTTGTGAGGAGATTTTATCACAGCAATAGGAAAAGAAACCAAGACAGCTGCCCTCTGTGTAAGTTAGCTATCCTACAAGTGGGGGATGGGGAGCTTTCCACTAAAATTCAAACTGATGTAGCACAGGCATAAAAGACATTTTATTGTTACAAGGCAAAGTTCACTGTTCCCCTCGGCTCCTCATCACTTGGTGGGATTCCCTCAACAACAAGGAGTATAAGGAAGCAAAGGAGAATGGTCTGGAGAGTCTTGCTTCCACTTCACCCCTAAGATACAGACATGACTCATGGCCCTCCTGTTGGAGAGTCAGAGAAACATGGTATAGCGCGACAGCAATAACCAGGCAATCAATTTAAGGTTGAGGAAGTCTCATTGAGGCTAAGAGTATATGTGAGCTGTGACTGATTCTGTGCTTTAGTAGTTTACTATAGCCTTAGACAACGTTTTTACACTGAAGCCTGGTTTTAACAGCAATTAAGAGTATATAATAATACCATTAAGTCAGCGTCTACTATAGCCTTAGACAACTTTCTTACACTGTTTGGAGCCTGGTTTTAACAGCAATTAAGAGTGTATAATAATACCATTAAGTCAGCGTTTTTGTAAGAGTGAAAATCACATTTCAATGTAGAAATACGTATTCATACTACGTACAGTGACTGGTAGGAGGGTGATAGCAGAAATGGGTATAAAGAAGCCGATGCATTAGTTTGAGAGAGACACTATATTTAGGAGACAACGTTATAAGCAGGGGTTACTATCTATGAGGTTAGTAATTTGGTGACATTTTTATTAATAATAAAGAAATTTGCAAAACGGCCATAAATTGCTATAAAAAAGGACTATAGCCAGTGGCTTAAAATGATGGCAATGTGTTTTCTTGTACGGGGAGATCATGCTATGTTGCTCCCCTAGCTCACAGAGGGAGAGGGAGACCACTCCCTGTTTCTTCCTTAGCTCTAGTGTGTCTAGTGATGCTGAGTGACTCCGGGCTTGTGGCCATTATTCAGTCACCTCTCCTGTGTGCATGAATCTATGTCTCACATCAATAAAATGTAGGGACACAGCCATCTTTGGTTTAAGGCCCAATCCAATTTGCTCTGATTGCCCCATCATCTATCACATTCACAAAGACTCCATTTCCAAAGGAAGTCACAATTACAGGTTCTAAACTTATCATGAATTTAGGGAGTACAGTACTAAACAACTAGAGTGCCTGTTTCTCACTGATAAACTTGTTGGCTAGCATAACTATTAGTCATGGATATTCCTTCACATTGTATAAGCATGCTAAACTAAAAAAAAAAGTTAAGTTTTTGAGAATTTCATATAATATATTTTTATCATTCTTCCAACTAACTCCTCTAAGATACACCCTAGCTCCCCAATACCCTAACTTGAGTTGTATTTTAATTTGATTTAATTTTATTTTTTAAACAACCAATTGACTCACATTTGAGCTGGCCATAAACTTTCAGGTGTGGGTCTATCCACTGGAGGGAGCATAGAGACCTCCCTGGAGCCACACAATTTAAGGAAACTGACTCTCCTCCTCCCAGAAGCCAGCAATTACCAATAGTTCCTCACTTTGGACTAAAGGTTCGCCAACGTCTTCCCTTTCCACTGCAGCCAAACTTTTTATGCTCCATCATGAAAGAGAGAGGGAGGTGGGCATGTCCTCCTGGCAAGCACCACTTGTATTTTTGCTAGCATGTTAAACAATTGTCTTCTTAACATTTCCTTTTACACTTTTTGCTTTTTCGATAGAGTGTCATCATGTGGCCCTGCATAGGAACGCACTATGTACACCACGGTAGTCTAAAACTCATGAAGATCCATCTGTTTCTGCCTCTCCAAATTGATATTAAAGGTATGAACCACCATGCCAAGCTATATTTCTTTTCTAGGTGAAGATTTTTCTTAGCTAAGTCATTTGAATGATAAGGTGAACCAGTATCAATGTTATGATGCCAACTTAATTTCTTACCAGGGATCCACATTTGGACTCAGGGATCCAATTTCTATTTAATTTGATGGGATCATCATTCAACTCTCTTAATTTGAAAGCCCTTTATTAAGATATACATTCTCCTGCTCAGCCCAAGTCCTCTCCGCCTGTCCTTAGTCTCTGCTGTCTTGTGAGCTTATTCACACATATGTGGTATACCTGGAGCCCAGACCGCATTTAAGATTTCCACCTACAGCCTCCATGCTTCCTGACACCCTAGAGCCCAAAATCAGCTGACCTTCACACCTACTCCATTTTACCCACAACTTCCTCGACAACCATGGACCAACCACTCTCCCTTAATTATTTATTAGTGGTCTCTAAAATATTCTCATCTCGGCTTCAGTTTTCCCCACAATTAGATTAAAAGTAGCTTTGTGCTTTGTCTCCTTCCCAAACATCTAGCCTAACAACTTGCAGAGGTCAGACAATCAAATGCTTGCTGGCTGAAAAGTTAAAGAAACTGCAGATGCTACTGATGCCAGGGCTTGTCACAGCACCTTTCACAGTTAGACAAGAGAGCGCAAATTCAGCATCAGGTTGTGGTCCTCTTTCATCTTCTCCCCACTCAAGGGAACAAAAAGGACACAGAGCCAAGGGGTTATATGTATGTGTCTATAACATCTCCTCAGCTTCCAGCCTTGCTCTCAGAGGTTATCAATGCCCTGGAATTTCACTATCTAAAACCCTGAGCCCATGTATGGGGTTTATACAGACCCTTCCTTAACCTGAGAAAAAAATATATGCCACTGGGGTGCCTTTCCATAGTCCTGAGTGGAAGACAAGAGATGGATGTCTGGGAAGGGGGTTGGGCTGAGCTTGGACATGCTAGACAAAGCACATAGAGATTTCACTGCTCTGTGGGTGGAAAGGCCAGTGAGGACACCAGTCAAAGCTTGTATCCACTCTGCTTTAGCTCCTGCAAGTGCCCAATATGCACTCTAGCTGAGATAAGTAGCAATGGACAAATTCACTGCTTTTGGGGTGTTGTCCAAGACATGTTTCACCTGGGTATATTCTGGTGTAGATAACAAAGGCTTAACTAATTAAAGAATGGCATGCCAAAAGCAGATTAAAACCTTCATCTTTCATCCTAGTTTTGTAAGAATGGAGAGACTGTTCAAGCATGTAGACATGGTACCTATTGTTAGTTAAGTGTACAAAATTATTCTAAGTTAGCCAGTATTTCTAAAACACCCAGGAAAATCAGGACTAATGTTATGTGGTTACATATAAGACAACATTCACCATGAAACAACCATTATCACATTGTACCTGCAGCTCTCAAATACATGTGGGGGTGATCTGGCTGCAACATCCATCACCCCATTGATCACCAGGGTAGAATCTTCTGATCTGACTTGCCGGGAAGGCATTCTACTTCTTCCTCATTGCTCTATGTGCATCCCTCCTGTGTGCCTTCCCAAAGCTGCATGCTCAGTGGAAGAGGATGACCTTCCCAAATAAAAGAGGACCAGGCTTATGTCAAGGGGTCTACAAGTAGCTTCATTCCTCTGCTAGAAACTCCAAACAAGCTCCCAAGGTCCAAAACCAAAGTGTGACATCAGCCTGGCCATGCTAGTAAAAGTCCATTTCCGTTGTCTTGAAAGTAGCTATTTTATCAGCCTGTCTTATGTCCTAGAATGGAATCACCATCTCCACACTGAGGTCCAGACAGAACCACATCAAGGTCAAGTTGTCGTCAGGAGGAACAAAGTGAGTTGCAGGTTTCAATGCACAGAATGAAATGCTTTGCCCAGGGTTAGCTTTACACACTGGAATTGGTATTTGGATTTCTGCTAGTTTCTTTTATTTTGTTTTTTAATACTAGGTCTCAAAGATAAGACTTGAGTTTTTTCTCTGATGGATAATACTACTGTTAGTTCAGTTTCTATTTTCAATCATATATGAAATAAAAATTGGGTTCTGCCTGCCCAAATGGGGAGTATTTCCAAGCAGTCGGCTAGTCTCATCCATCTTTGCATTTTCCAGACATGAACTGCTGTTCTCTTTCTGTCTTTGACTTAAAGGAACAAAATATAGTTTGTTTGTAAAACTAGTTGAGAAATTTTCAGTATGGCTCATTCAGAATCAATGTGTCTACGAATTAGTAAACATCTAAAATCAATAATCATTGTTCTGTAACAATATTAACACACACTTGTCAGCTGCCAGCTCTTCTTTAGCCCCGCCCCCCATTCTCTTTCAAAATCTTGATTATTTTGAGATTTTAAGGACTTGATATTTACTTGTGTGGTTTTTTTTTGTTTTTTTGTTTATTTGTTTGTTTTGATTTTTGTAGCTAAAGCTCTTCCTGGCAGATAGGCAAGGCCTTACTTAACTTTCCTCATTGGGATTGTGACAGCCAGTGAACCAGACTCACCCTGTCGACACCAACTTGGTTTCTTTTCCCGAAAAGTATATCTGGGGAAGACACTAAACTCAGCAGCAGACCAGAGTGAGTGGGATCTTGCCACGTGCACAATTTCTCACTCATTCACTCTAAGTGACCCCAATGGGCTCTGAAGCTGCCATCAGTGGAGACAATGGCTTTTTCTTGGGACCTTCCCTTTCTCCTAAAGCCTGGTCAATTATCTAGTGAGACATAATTCAATTTGAAATGAGTTCTTGGAGAAAAGTGTATGAAAATCCTGAAGCAGAATCAGGAAGCCAGAAATTCTCAAAGTGTTATTCAGATAAACTTTAAAAATATTTTTCATGAAGAAGGTAAAAAGAAATGACCACAAAGGATCTACATGTGCCAAGTACTGTATTAACACATTCAGTAAGCGCCACTTTGGTGCACTGGGATTAAATCTTAGTCACACATAGGGGAAAAAGAAAACCAGGCCTATGTGGCATATGATGCACAACATATGCTGTCACCTAATCCAATCACTATAGCTGATCCCAAAAAGTACTTACTGGCAGAAACCAGATAGAGATGCCACCTCAGGAACTATTCCAGAGTCATATAGATACAGCTGAGCATGCTTGCAGCTAACCATCTGTCTGAACTCTGGGATTCCAATGAGGTTACTAAAGAAAGGACCTCAGGAGCTGAAAGGGGTTGCAACCTCATAGGAAGATAACAACCAACCAAACCCTCCAAAACTCCCATGGAGTAAAACGCCAACCTTTGTGCACACTTTGAGAGACCTATTGATCCAGTTGCGTACGTAGCTGAAGATAGCAGTGTCTGGCATCAATGTGAAAAGAGGCTTTTGTTCCAGAGAGGGCACATTTTCCCAGTGTAGGGGAATGGGAAGGCAATGGGGTGGAGAGGGGGATCAGAAGGGAGTGCACCTTTGTGAAGGCAACTGGAGGGGGTGGGGAATGGGAGGGGGGTAAAGGGATAACATCTCAAATATAAATACAGAGTATCTAATAAAAAATGAACCTCAAGTCAAAGACTGATATACAGAAAACTTAAATGACCAACAACCTTCAAGAACTTAAGGTGAATGTTTGTTTAGCATTGTATCAGGGCAATTCATGTTATTTTAACCTAAACGTGTAAAATGCTGCATGAAACCACAAAGGCTATATTAGTGAGAAACTTTAACATAGGGAAATGTTTGCATCATTCACTTAAAAAGCCATTCAATACAAATCAAATTTTAGAAAATGCTGTTTGCTGCATGTCAGACTCTGACATGATTTCTTGCCAATAATGCTTATAAAATGAAGAAGCAGGTGCATTATGCCTTCTCCCTGAATCATTACAAAATCTAAGTATCCTTCTCTAGACTGCTTACATAAACAGAATTTATTTTTTTGATCTGGTTACTATTTTAACATCATCGAGTTACATATTTCTGTGTGTTTTCTTTCTTTGTTTCTTTCCTTCTTTCTTTTGTTACTATTTTATATTATTTTTATATATGAATGTTTGTTTGCATGTACCAAGTGCATCCAGTGTCCATGGAAGTCAGAGAGGATATACCTGGATCCCCGGGAACTAGAGTTATAGATGGTTGTGAACTACCACTTGAGTGCTGGGAATTAAACCCATGTCCTTAACCATGAAGCCATCTCTCCTGTTCCCTTTTCTTTTTAAAAATGTAAGTGTGGAGCCAGTGAGATGATTCTGTAAAGAAGGCTGTAGATTAGGCTGCCAACCTGGCTTCCATCCCTCGAGTCTACAGGGTGGAAGGAGAAACTGATTCCCACAGGTGTTCTCTCTGTTTTCTGTTTTCTTTGTGGTTTTCTTAGCTCTTGAGAAGAGATGTTTGTCCGCATGGGTGCCCCCCATCTCTCTCTCTCTCTCTCTCTCTCTCTCTCTCTCTCTCTCTCTCTCTCTCTCTCTCTCTCTCTCTCTCTCACACACACACACACACACACACACACAATGTAAATTTTTTCTGGTGTAATATAAATGATTCCTAACCCAGAAGCTATTAGAAGCTATTAGATTTCCCAGTGGAGAAACAAACTACTCCTAAGGGCAGGCTGTATACCCAACAGCTAGTGGTCAACAAAAAAAATAACTTTGGTTGTTCCTTGTCTCACAATGTCATGTCAGGGCATTTAATTTTTTTTCCTATTTTTCTATTTATTTATTTACTGACTGTCTGTCGTTTCAATTTTCTTTTTCTCTTTCTTTTTTAGATTGAAACCCAAGTTCCTACATTATTTATTTAAGCATCTACTTACTTCATTGGTTTCAAATAATTTTATAAATTTCAAAACTTAAAGCACAGACAAATTTGAATCTATTACTGTGCATGTTAAGTTCACTAAGATCCATAGACATATGGCTAATCTAAACATAAGGCTACATTGCAATGCTGCTGATTTGTTTATTGTGCAGGGCCTGTTAACATGAGACCCTAAAACTTATTTGTTACTGCGTACTGTTTTAACTTCGAATTTAGGTAATCTAGTTTACTTTAAAATTGCAGTATCCATTATACATCTTTTATAACTGTTCAATCTATTCTAAATTACATAAATTTTCTTGAATTGTAATCATATTTTTAAGATATAAATATTTATTCTTTCAATATCTTATTCTTAAAAGGAATTAATGAGATTCCAATTTTACCAATGAACTCATAGATAAAATGTTTAACTTAAGTACTCTCTATTGTGGGATATATTCAAATTGTCCTTTCAAGACTTTTATCATCAAGGGGTTTTGAATGTTGTCAAATGCTTTCTCAGCATCTAATGAGATCATCATGTGTTATTATCTTTGAGTTTGTTTATATAGTGGATTACGTTCATGAATTTTCATGTATTGAACCATCCCTGCATCCCTGGGATGAAGCCTACTTGATCATGATGGATGACTGTTTTGATGTATTCTTGAATTGTTTGTGAGAATTTTATTGAGTATTTTTGCATCAATATTCATAAGGGAAGTTGGCCTGACATTTTCTTCCTTGCTTGGGTCTTCGTGTGGTTTAGGTATAAGTTTAATTGTGGCTTCATAGAAGGAATTGGGTAGTATTCCTTCTGTTTCTATTTTGTGGAATAGGAATAGTTTGGAGAGTATTAGTATTGGGTCTTCTATGAAGGTCTGATAGAACTCTGTACTAAACCCACCTGGTCCTGGGCTTTTTTTTTTTTTTTTTTTTTTTTTTTTTTTTTTTTTTTTTTTGATGACTGCTTCTATCTTGTTAAGGGTTATGGGACTGTTTAGATGGTTTATCTGATTCTGATTTAACTTTGGTACCTGATATCTGTCTATAAAGTTGTCCATTTCATCCAGATTTTCCAGTTTTGTTGAGTATATGCTTTTGTAGTAAAATCTGATGATTATTTTAAATTTCCTCAGTTTCCCTTGTTATATTTCCCTTTTCCTTTCTGATTTTGTTAATTTGGGTACTATCTCTGAACCATCTGGTTAATCTGGCTAAGGGTTTATTTATCTTATTGATTTTCTCAAAAGAACCAGCTCCTGGTTTTGTTGATTCTTTGTATAATTCTTTTTGTTTCGAATTGGTTGATTTCAGCCACAAGTTTGGTTATTTCCTGCCCTCTATTCCTTTTGTGTGTATCTGCTTCTTTTTGTTTTAGAGTTTTTAGGTGTGCTGTCAAGCAGCTAGTATATGTTTCCTCCATTTTCTTTTTGGAGGCACTCAGATCTATGAGTTTTCCTCTTAGCACTGCTTTCATTGTGTCCCATAAGTTTGGATATGTTGTGCTTTCATTTTCATTAAATTTTTTAAAATCTTTAATTTTTTAATTTCTTCCTTGACCATGTTGAGTAGAGCATTGTTGAGCTTTGGTCTTAGTCAGGGTATCTGAAAGGAAAAAGAGATATCCAGTTGTGAGGAAATCTAATCTCCTCACATGGGACACCAATGTTAAAAGATGATGTCCTGTCTTGCGGCACCGATGTTAGAAAAAGGACGAAGAGAATGGGAGGAGGATGTGGTCCATGGAGGTGTGGTGAGGCCTGGGGGCAAGGGAGATGCCTCTGTGGGGGGGGGGGGCATGTTGGAAATTCCTTTTCCCTGAAGGACCAGCCACATGATGGTATAGTACAGAATAGAGTTTATTCGGGTCATGGGGGGAGTTAAGAGGGTAGTAGAGGCCGAGAAAGAGAAGAGAAGAATAGAGAAGTAGAAGAGTAGAAGCCAGCCATGAGCACATGGAGAGAGTGAGGGGAAGGGAGGGGGAGAGGAGGAATAAAAGGGGAGAGCAAGAGAGCAAGAGAGATCAAGGAAGCAAGAGAGTAAGAGAGCAAGAGAACAAGAGAGAGAGGAGGGGGAAAGCAGCCCCTTTTATAGTGTCAGGTAACTGGGGCGGAGCATACCTGTTAATTTCTATGTAACTGAGGGGTGGGATATACCTAGCTATTGCCAGGTAACTGAGTGGTGGGGTTTATAGAATCCCAGGAGTATCTATTTCTGTACAAGTATCATGACCAAGAAGCAAGTTAGGGAGGAAAGGGTTTATTCAGCTTATATTTCCACATTGCTGTTCATTACCAAAGGAAGTCAGAACTGGAACTCAAGCAGGTAAGGAAGCAGGAGCTGATACAGAGGCCATGGAGGGATGCTATGTACCAGATTGCTTCCTCTGGCTTGCTCAGCTTGCTTTCTTATAGAACCCAGGCAGGGCACCACCCACAGTGGGCTGGGCCCTCTCCCCCTTGATTTCTAGTTGAAAAAATGGTTTACAGCTGGATCTCATGGAGACATATTCTCAACTGATGCTCCTTTCTCTGTAATAACTCTAGCTTGTGTCAAGTTGACACAAAACCAGCCAGTATAGTTTCCATGTGTATGCCGACTCTCTGTCATTTTTCTTGTCATTGAAGACCAGTTTTAGTCCATGGTGATCTGATGAATGTGATTATTTCAATTTTCTTATATCTGCTGAGGCCTGTTTCGTGACCAATTATATGGTCAATTTTGTACAAGGTGCTGAGAAGAAGATATATTCTTTTGTTTTAGATGAACTATTCTATAGATACCTGTTAAATCATTTAGTTCACAACTTCTGTTAGTTATACTGTGTCTCTGTTTCCATAATCTGTCCATTAATGAGAGTGGTGTATTGAAGTTTCCCACTATTATTGTGTGAGGTGCAATGTGTGCTTTGAACTTTAGTAAGGTTTCTTTTGTGAATGTAGGTGGCTTGCATTTGGAGTATAAATATTCAGAATTGAGATTTCATATTGGCGGATTTTTCCTTTTATGAGTATAAAGTGTCCTTCCTTATCTTTTTGGATAATTTTTGGTTGAAAATCTATTTTATTTGATATTAGAATGGCTACTCTAGCTGGTTTCTTGAGACCACTTGCTTGAAAAACTGGTTTCCAGCCTGTTACTCTGAGGTAGTGTCTGTCCTTGTCACTGAGGTGTGTTTCCTATATGCACCAAAATGCAGGGTCCTCTTTACGTATCCAGTCTGTTAGTCTATGTCTTTTTATTGGGGAACTGAGTCCTTCGATAGTGAGAGATATTAGGGACTAATGATTGGTTTTTCCTGTTTCTTTGATGTTAGAGGTGGAATTACGTATGTGAAATTATGTTGGCTGTCTTTTTTTGGGTTAAATGAAAGAAGATTACTTTCTTGCTTTTTCTGGGGTACAGTTTACTTCCTTGTGTTGGAGTTTTCTATCTATTTTCTTTTGTAGGCCTGGATTTATGGAAAGATACTGTGTAATCTTGGTTTTGTCATGGAATATCTTGGTTTCCTACCTCTATGTTGAGAGTTTTTCTGCATATAGTATCCTGGACTGACATTTGTGTTCTCTTAGGGTCTGTATGACTTCTGTCCAGGATCTTCTAGCTTTCATAATCTCTGTTAACAAGTCTGGTATAATTCTGATAGGTCTGCCTTTATATATTACTTGACCTTTTTCCCTTACTGCTTTTAATATTTTTTATTTGTTTTGTGCATTTGTTGTTTTAATTATTATGTAATGGGAGGAATTTCTTTTCTGACTTAATCTACTTGGAGTTCTGTAGGCTCCTTTTATGTGTATGGGCATCTCTTTCTTCAGGTTAGGAAAGTTTACTTCTGTAATTTTTTTGAAGATATTTACTGGCCCTTTAAGTTGGGAATCTTTGGTCTCTTCTATATCTATTATCCTCAGGTTTGACTTTCTCATTGTGTTCTAGATTTCCTGAATATTTTGGGTTAGGAGCTTCTTGCATTTTGCATTTTTGTTATTGTTGTGTCGATGTTTTCTATATCTTATGCCCCTGAAATTCTCTCTTCCATTTCTTGTCTTCTGTTAGTGATGCTTGCTTCTATGCCTCCTGATCAATTTCCTAGTTTTTCTATCTCCAAGGTTGTCTTCCTTTGTGATTTATTTATTGTTTCTACTTCAATTTTTAGATCCTGGATGGTTTTGTTCAATTCCTTCACCTGTTTGATCGATTTTTGTGTTTCCTCTTTAAAGGCTTCTGCCTGTTTACCTGTGTTATCCTGTATTTCTTTAAGGCAGTTATTTATGACCTTCTTAATATCCTCTATCATCATTATGAGTTGTGATTTCAAATCAGAATCTTGCTTTTCTGGTGTTTGGGGATATCCAGGACTTGCTGTGGTGGGGGAACTGGGTTCTGATAATGCCATTCTTGGACTTGCCTCTTGCCATCTGCTTATCTCTGGTGTTAGATGATCTTGTTGATTCTGACCTCCTGTAAGCCTGTATGTTAGAACTGCTGAGGGACCAGCTATCTTCCAGCAGGTTCTGTGTAAAAAGTGCTATAAAACTGGAAGAATCCTGTTTCAAACTGCTTCTGAGTTTCTGTGTCCTGCGACTCTGGGCAGGTCCCTCAGAGCAGAATGGTGGTCTCACCTGTGCTCTCAGGTGTGGCAGCACTCCTCGGAGATCAACTTTTTTCCAGTGGGGTCTGGGTACAGAGAGCTCTGGCACAGGGTCAGATTTTGGTGAAAAAGGAAACCAGAAGAATCCTGTCCCAGACTGCTCCTCAGTTTCTGTGTCCTAAGGGCTCATGGTGAATTCTTCTTGGGCCAGGAATTTGAGCAGAAGTGGTGGTATCATCTGTGCTCTCAGATGTATCAGTACTTCTGGGATATCAGCTCTCTTCCCTTAGGTCTGGGTATAGAGAGCTGTGGCACAGGGTCCTGTTTGTTGTTTCTTAACTTGTAGATTCAGCATATTTTTATAGCTTTTACTTTTGTGTTTTTATAGGATCCTTGAATGTGTGGATCTTTTTCTTTTCATTGGGCTCTTTTTCTGTTTACTTTGTTCTATTCTGATTTATTTTTATTTTATTATATTTTATTTAATTACTAACCTTTATATTCTCATTTGTTTCTTAAGAAGAGACAGAAATGGTGTTTATCTGGAGGGGAAGTGGGGCAAAACTGTAAGCAAAACCATAATCAGAATACATTGTACAAAAAATTATATATTTATTAAAAATTGTATCTACTTGACTAGCCAAAAAATCAGATAAAATGTTGGTGGATATCTGGGCAAAATATTACTTCCTTATATTACTTTTGAGTTGGGGGGTAAATAAACAAGTCAGGTGCTTTGAAAAGTATTTGGTAATACTTTTTTAAAAAGATTAAAGATTTACTTATTTATTATATATAAGTACATTGTAGCTGTCTTCAGACACAGCAGAAGAGAGCATCTGATCTCATTACAAATGGTTGGGAGCTACCATGTGCTTGCTGGGATTTGAACTCAGGACCTCTGGAAGAACAGTCAGTGCTCTCAACCACTGAGCCATCTATCCAGCCCTGGTAATATTTATTTTAAACAATAAAATGGCACATTCTAGAATGCCCATAGAGCTTAGGAAATAAAGAAGGTACTATGGGTAAGAAAGAGACCTTCCAAGGGCAGAGACACAGAATACAGTAATATAAAGAGGAAAGGGGAATGATGAAACAGAAGGTTAAGTGGGGTGCGGTGTGGTGAGGCTGGGAGATGGAAGAATATAGTGAGGGAGAAATAATGCTAAGGGAGACACTTTATAAAATAAACGTGTGTGTGTGTGTGTTAAATGGAGTTATCTTATAACCAGGGAAAATACCCTAATTAGATATCACAAACTCTCAGATTAAAAATAAGGGCAGTAGCAGCAATGGTTTACCTTTTTTGAGTTTTTGGACAGTAGGGTTGCATAGATCTCCAAACAATACACAGCATTACTAGTGTTTTTGACCACCCACCAGAACTTGATGAAAGATGCTATTGCTTAAGGTACCACATACTTGGATCATAAAAGATCTAAAAATTAGTAAGGTATCCATCTAGAAACACTATTCGTACTGGCTAGTTTTTATACTGCTGGAAGGTGCTATAAATGCAACAGGATGAAAAGGTAATCATCAAGTAATCCAGCTGTGGACCCTGTAGGCTATAACTTTCCTGATGACATAAGCCCACTGGTGCAGTAGTGGCGTGAATGCCTTGGAAGTAACCAACATGGAAGCCACACTTGGCATTGATAATGGGACTAGAAATCTGTAGTGAATACACTCTCTGCTAGGGCCTATGACCTATCTTTCTACTAAACAGACATATAACTAAAATGAATCATAATGATTTATTGCCATATTCATACATAAATGTATCTCCCTCCCCCTTCATCAAAGCTTGTTTTTGCAATAGGTAACAATTAATACAAAGACCCTAACTGGTGAGCCTGCAGAAAATGGACTGGGGATGCTCAGACTTAGAATGATATTTCTGTATCACATTGCTTGTCCCCAAGGCTCAAATATCTTCAAGGGAGAGTCTCAAATCCAGAGGTGGTAAATAAGCTCAAGGGGATGGTATTTTCTAAACACCAAATGGTGTTGCACATATGAACTCAGTGATGGTGATAGCATGTGTAAGACATATGCAAGTTCAAGGCAGACAATAGGGAAGTGGGTATGAAGGCTCACTGCTAACTGAGGTACAAATAGCATTGGGTAGCTGTTAGAAAAGGGAGAGTCAGTTTTCTTTAGTGATGTCATTCCCAGTAGGCTGACCACATTCCAGGGTGTGTCCATAACCAAGAGTACTTGAGTAACACAAATTGTTCTCAATGGTTTTAAAAGAAAAGAACTTGCAATTGAGTGCATTGGGATGTGAGTGTGGATCTAAGAGGAGTTGTTAGTGTGCAAACATGAGTATGATAAAGATACACTATATGAGTTCCCAAAGAATTAGTTAAAAAATAAAAGACAAAAAGGCACATTCCAGGAGAGTCACTTTGTCATGTTATGTAATTAATCAGTTTTAGAAGTAAACATAATCTTATGGTTATATAAGAGAATAGTCAATGATAAAATATTCAGAAGTTAAATTTAAACTTTAAAAGAGTCTGTTAAAAATGTAAACTCCCACATAAAAACATTCTCTCTTTCCCAAACAGTTTCACATTTCTCTAATCAGAGATTGCTTGGACATTGCTTTTATCTTATTGGTTTATCTTATAAACTTCAGTAGAGCCTTTTTCCTTATAATTATGATTATCAAATACACTTTTAAAGCAATAACCTTGCTTCATTTTGAGGAGAGCTAGTGAGATAGACCTTAGCCCTAGAACCTTGGCAGGTCCAACTGCAGCTATCACACCAGGACTGCAGTACCTGAGATCAGATGAATGCACAAAGGAGAAAGGGAAGAGGAGAAATGAGGGAAGGGGGAAATAAAGACTAGTTGGGAGAGGGAGTAGGAAAACAGAGATCTCTATCAATCATTGACTCAGTCAGACTATGATGCAGTGTAGAACCCGACATGTTTCCTAAATATCTTCTCCCTGGAACAATTCTAGCTCACTAGGAGATAATCAGAACACAGCAAGCATCACAATATCACAGTGTGATCAGAGAAGAGCACCAGGACCAAAACTTTCCTGAACTCTTTCAACTCATAATTACTCAAGCAATATTTTAAAAGAACAAAATATTGGTTAATAAGGAAAATGAATGGTCCACACCAGAAAGTCTTTTGGGAAGAAGGCAAACCCATCTTTTCAAGAACTAAGAAAACCAAGAGGAAAAAATGAGAGCATTTGAATAACTGATACAAAAAAACAGAGTGTACAATTCTTTCTCTTCCAGGGGAACAAGTGGTCTAGCAGTTAATAAGTAGCTGTCCCATAGGAGGAGGCACCATAAAATAGCAAGTATATTCATAATTTTCAGCATCAACCTAGACAACCTATAAGCAAGAGAGGACAGAAAACTACTTTCTCAAAATAAAAGGTATTCATTGCAAATATGCATGATTTCTCATGACGTTTCAAAGACAGGATCAAAAGAGCCCTTAGAGAACACAGTGCCTCATCCCTTCATTTTCCCTATTTACCCGGAAAAGCAAATGCCCTGACTTTCCCAAGGCCTTAGAACCTCCAAAGGTTGCAAGCCAGAACCCAGGTCATACTTTCCCACTGGCTGCTACTTCATTCTTCCCCCCCATAGTCTTCCACCCTCTGAATTCTGTCTCTGTTCCCTACTCTTCTGGGCTTCCTTGGAGAGGCAGTTTTAAAACGTTCTTAGGATGTCGTTGGATATTTGAGTATAGATAGGATGGCACATATCATTACAACAATCTAATAATATTCTTCAGTGTGGCATGGAGTTTTCTTCACACAGAGGAAGATTTCTCGCTGAGGAACACTTAGATATACCATGCCATGAAATCTGCAAGTAACTTCTGTGTCACACTGGGCAAGACAGTTCGGGGATGGAGGGAGCAGGTAAGCAAATATTGGAAGGTGTTGACGACTATTGAACACAAGGGAAATGTGCACTGTGCTAATGTTTCACATTTTATGTTTAGAGTGCAGATGAAAATGAGACACAATGAGGTGCAGAATGGAACTGATTTTTCTGGAGGCAGTCCTCATAGGGTTTGATCCCAGGCCCTTCCTCTTTCTTATCAACAAGTCAGTTCCATTCTGGAAGGGTTGTGGCTAGGGAGTGGCTAGCTGTGCTCAACAAAGCAGTGGGCAACACAGACAAAATACAAGCAAGATGGGGCCCTGCTCTTAAGCAGCTTCTTGTATGTAGAAGGTGTGCCATATTATTGACCACAACATAGGGATCCATGAAATGAGAGAGAATGGTGAGTTAGAAAGAAAGGATGGACAACCCTCCTAAGACAGATGACACAGTAACAGAGGGCAGTGGTGGGGGTCTATGTCCTGATGCTTTCCTGAATGCAGAAGAAGAGTATGCTCCAAATGAAGAGCATAGCTTGCCGTCAGGGTAGTGGTGAGCATGCGTGTGCTGGCTAAGTGCACGCTTATACTTGAAAAACTTATTAAAGCAAAGGAAGTGGTTGACCCAACAGAATCAATCTTTGTGACTATGTCTTCCTATCAGATTTATATAAAAACAAAGAATCATCCATTAAGAAGCAACAGTATCTGTGTACATTACTCTCCAAATCACTTAGTGTTAGGGTGGTACACAAAAGAGCCTCTATTCCCTGGTTTAATTGTTCACTCACATTTTCAGGATCAGCTTTCAAATCATTGTACCAAACTTGCAAATGGAAAGTGTTCCAAAGACACTCTTGTTTGTGTGCAGTCCGGAGCTAAATCAAAAGATTGTTCTCAATGTCTCAACTCAGTGAACCACACCCGGGCTGCCATGAGAATCCCCTGAAGAGGTCTAAAGCATTAGACATTACCAAAGCTCAACTCCAGAAATTTCCATAGTGATTCTGTTTTGGGGGGTTGAAATAACTGAAGCGGAGTTTTTCTGGTTTTACAGTCGAGTTAAAAAAAAGAAAAAGAAATCTGAATAAGTTACAATGAACCATGGTGTAATTACAAGGAAGTCATGTATGTCAAAACAGAAGTAAGCTGTTTCAATAAAAATCAATCCTTTAGTAGCCCTGCATATATTATATTATCTACAATAGATATTCATTTCTCACCAGGCTTAAAGAGTTTCAGAAAGCTTGAAGTGTTTTGTTTTGTTTGTTTGTTTGTTTAAGGGCTTCTTATGAAGTCCATGGTAGCCTGAAATTTACTGTCTGTAATGTGGAAGAAGGAGATGACAGAACACGGCTAACTTAGCTCAGCTGCCTTTCCAGAAAGTGTGAAACTAATTTGTCATCTGGAATAAACAAATTTTTTAAGCGATCAAAAAAGAATGCAAAATCTTTGAAAAGAGCAGAGCAGAGAAAGAGGAAGGGGGAGAGAGACAGACAGACAGAGACACACACACACACACACACACACACACAGAGAGAGAGAGAGAGAGAGAGAGAGAGAGAGAGAGAGAGAGAGAGAGAGAGAGAGAGAGAGAGACTATACGATGGTATGTGTGTGGTTATAACTGCCCCCTAGTTAAAAATCTGTGTTTATCTACCAATGATAGATGAAGCGGGTGTGTGCAGAGTGAAGCATCACTCAGCCTTAAAAGGCAAGGGGTTTCTGGCCGTTGGACTTTGAAAGCACTATGCCAAGTGAAAGAATCCAAACACAACAGGTAAAGACTATTTAACCCCACTTTAATCTAAGAAACACAGCTAAGACAAGCAGGGTCACCAAAGCAAAAGAAATGAAGGTTACAAGGGTTGGGGAAAGGTGGGGACATGAGGAGAGGTTCAGAAGAAATGGAGGATAATTTCCATGAATTTAAAGAACTTCTCTTAAGGATGACGAAAAAGGTTCCAGAAAGGGAGAGTGATACAGATTAGACAACATTGTAAATGTACTTAATAAAAAGGAATGCACACTTGAAAATGGTTAAGATGGTAAATTTCATGATATGTCTATTTTACCACAAGAAAATTTGATTACTATTTCTTACCCACCTATTACTGGAGTTAATAAACATCAATTCCACTTTTTATTGCCCTAGTTGCATAGATTATACAAACAAACTATTTAGGGCCTCTCTTTCTCAAGCAACTCTTCTTTCTGTACCCTCTCATCTTAGGAAAGGTGCAAAGAACCCATCAACCCATCCGATACTGGATATCTTTAGGAGATTTCATTGACCGATGAACTAAGACATCTCCAATCTGTGGTCAACTTTCAACCCCATGAATTAGCTAATTTATATTTATAATGATTCCTTCTACTATTCTTTGAGTACATAGAAGTTTGGCAACTGGATGCTTATGAGACTTCATTAATAAATCTAGGTTGTAAAAAATATCCATATTAACAATATTGATTCATAAAACACAGGTATTACTTCAACACAACTAAACAATGGCCTATTGACATAGGTAACATAGTATTATTTGGGAGGGTAGTAGAAACTTTAGGAGGCATGGCCTAGATGGAGAAATTAAGGTCACTGGAGTTGTGCTGCTTGATCCCTAGTCACTTGGCTTTCTCTTGGCTTTCTGTCTGTCCAAAGATGGACCACCTCACCCAACACAAATACTGATGCCTACCCAAGCTCAAAAGACCATGGTTTGAGCACTCTAAAACCAGGATCCAATATGAATGTTTCCTTTTCTTAAATTGCTTCTATTGAACATCTGGTCAGAGCAATAAGAAACATTATGTAAAAAGACAGAAAGTCGTCTTGTTAGTGTGTGAACAAAGTATGAAAGTGCTGTAGAAAGTCTAGGGAGAAAGAAGAAAAAAGTCTGCATAGTCTTAGCAAAGTCAAAACACTCAGCTTCAGGTCCATCAACTAAGCCCAGCTTGTTGACCTCTGTAAGTGGATGCTGGTAGTCTTTTGGAAATGGCCAAGGTTTGACATTGAGAATAGGATTATGCAACTACATTTTAAAAGAAAGCTGAATCCAAACTATATACATGGATAATGTAACAAATTCATATTACCAGTGAGCATGCTGTTAAAGCATGGGATTTATAAGTTTCTAGGCAAAAGAAATTTTATGGAAAAGATAAGATCATCAAAAATACTTTGAGTATTTTGTACAATCCAAAATATACCATAACCATACTTTTGACTTTGAATGGGTACAAGTAGCAAATGGAGAAAAACAGTGATATATGGTGAATCATCAAATTGATGTTTAGACACCATAAATCTTCCCCCACCTTTAGTGTCCCTCAACTTGTAAAACTTTTATGAAAATATTTTAATCATCCCAATTTGGGAAAATTTTTGTTTATGCAAAGGAAATGTCCTGCTGCTTGGATTCTCAAAACTGCCAACCACTCACCTTTTCTTCCCTCCTGAAAGACTGTGATGCCAGCCCCCAACCAAAGGGTAAAAGACACAGTTGCCATCTGTGTTAGAATAAAAACCAAGGGAATCTCTTGGTTTGATGTGCTTGTGGTCGGCCATGTCTTTTTCCTTCTTCCAAGGAGAAATTGTCCTACTGAGTATAGATAGGTAGGTAGGTAGGTAGGTAGGTAAGTAGGTAGGTAGATAGATAGATGATAGATAGATAGATAGATAGATGATAGATAGATAGATAGATAGATAGATAGATAGATAGATAGATAGATAGATTGGCAAGCAGGTGATCTAAGGCTAAAAGTTGTATACAAGTGCAAAGAACAAGATAAAAAAAATCACATATGTGATAGAGAGAAGACACAGAAGAGAGCCATCAAGCACAAGGAGAATTTATTTTAGGAAACAGAAAGATGTGGAAAGGTAGCCTGCAGGTAACTGTGCTGTGGAAGAAGATTTGAAAAGTCTACTCATCCCTAGCCAAGTCCCACATGCTGGGACTCTGCTAATACTACTACATTCTGCCCCCAGAATTACAACAAAAGATTCAGTACTTATTTATGCTTGTGTTAACCTACACGTCTAACCTCTGTAAACACTGTAACTTAAAATTCTGAAACTGTAAAATCAAGCAACTTTATGTGTATAATTTACTCTTCCAAATGAGAACAAATTTCCATTAAGTTTCTCTGCTGCAGTATTTCCAATGAAATGTTTCAATGAAATGGACCCTGTTCTCAGCAGATTCATTCTGAGTGGTCTTTGTCTAGATTCATCAACTTCAGATCTCAGGGCCTCCTGCTGGTCTTCATTAGGGCATCTCTGCCCCAGGCAGAGTCAGATCTCAGTATTAGATCTTCCAAGTTCTAAGAACAAGAAATATGGGTGCCATTATCAAATGTCCAATGACTCTCACAACTGAATGAAACCGATCTAACACTTGGGTTCTTCCCACAAATGAAGTTGCTCAGTGGCAGAGGATAAAAATCTCACATCTTTATCATACACAAGTGCACAGTACATGTAAACCCTGAGAGCTAAAAGCAAATGAGGAGGCTCATTTGCAGGAAGCACAGTCAGCTCCCAGTGGAATTCAATGTAAAGCCATTGTTCTTATGTTATATGCTATCATTAGGAGGGCAGTACTGGATCCATTTCCTTAGAATGGCAAGTCTATTTCCATGGCAACCAGAGAATGTACTTTTCACTCCAGGATAAATGAACAGAATACCCATTAAGTCATGCATTTTCTAGGCATTTCTAGGACCAATACCAGCTCTAAGTCCTGACAAACACCCTCATTTGCAATTTTTTAATTTTATTTTTTATAAATGTGGAAGAGACTCATAATAGAAATCTAAGAGACCAGCATTCTGACCATCAATGACCCTGGATCCAGTACAAAATATTTCTGATTTTGAATGTCTTGTCTTTCCTAATGAAATTAAGTTGGCTTCACTTCCACTGGCACTAATCCCATAACTGCTGTGTATTTAAGCAGAACATGGCAATAGGAGAAAGTGGTAGGGTCTCTGATATGAGCTTCCCCATCCTGCCACCCCTCCCCCCAATCTGTAGCACTCCAATCAAATGCTGGCCATGACTCATGAATCTAGTTGAACAACTTTTTAGGACTATAACCTTCCCTTTGACACTGTCTGTGGAAAGTAATCCAGGCTCTTACTTCCTTGCACTTCTGCCTGTTAAGAGCACTGACTGCTCTTCCAGAGGTCCTAAGTTCGATTCCCAGCAACCACATGGTAGCTCACAAACATCTGTAATGGGAATCCAATGTCCTCTGCTGGTGTGTCTGAAGACAGCTCAGTGTATTTATGTACATAAAATAAATAAGTAAATAAATAAATCTTTTTTTAAAAAAGAGAGTTTGTCTAGACATGCTCTAAATCCCAGGACTACTTTTACAGTCTCTCTTGGCCAGTGTTGTCATGAACTTGAATGGCTCTAGGTTAGTCAACACCTTCACAAAAAGCTCTCAACCACCAAAGCTCAAATGATCTATTTTCACTGTAAAATATGGGCTGGCTCATATTCAACACAACAAAAACCCCTTGCCAATGTGTCCCTAGGGGATCTCCACTAGGCTCTTACCAAGTTACCTCTGTAAGAAACACCAATTGTTATAGAAAGAGTCTAACTCAGTCCTTTCTTCTCACTCCTGTATCTCCATCCTAGCCAGTTTAGAATCATCTGAAAAGCTTGGTGTTGAACTTTAGGTATTTCCACTTAATAGGTCCAGTGTGGAGCCCAGTAAGGACATTTGAAAATGTGTCTCTAATGACTCTGGTGCACAGCACCACCGATCCCTAGAGACCATTAAATCTATAAGCTCACAAATCAAAAGCCTTTATTATGCAAGTTATACAGTAACACATTTTCCCTTATTTCTTCATTGGCCACCACCTCCAAAAGTCCTCTTTGTGGTGGATGTTGTTCAAAACTCTTTCTATCCATCTATACATATGCATACTCACAAATGTACCAGTGACTAACTATATACAACATGAAAATCCTATACTGATTTCACTTTTCAAAATAATTTTAAATATGCCCTATTGTCTTACTGTTTTCACTTGACAATATCCATTTAGGCTTTCTCTACCTCTTTCCCAGTTGCTGCTGAGAAGAAACTTCCCCAGTTATGTTGAAAGCACATCCCTCAAAGTCTCAGGTGTCCTCTGTGGTAGTAGAAAAGGTGCATGTGGCTATTGGCTGGAATTGAGGTTTAAATTATGTACTAGATTGGAGAGGGTGTGCATGTGTGGGTGAATGTGTGAGCACACACATTTGTACGTAAAGGCCCAGGGTCAGACTTGAGGGTTCTTCCACAGAAGTCATTCTCCTTGGTTTTTAAGACCATCTCTCATGGGGACCTGGGGCTTACTGTGACCCCCACCAATCTGTGTGTCTGCCTTTCCACTGCCAGAAGTCTAAGCACGAGTCACCATGCTCAGATTTGTACATGGGAGCAAAATATTGAGCTCCAGCCCCCCTATTTACAAAGCAACCACTTTACCAATGGGACAATCTCCCCAGGCCTCACTCCAGACTTCAAATACTCAATTCTGGAAAAGATGTAAAGAGTCTCATTGATAGCCTTTATTGATTATATACTAATGTGATGATGTTAGACAATTGGACCAAATTACGCACAGTACTAAAAATAGCCAATTTCACCTGTTTTTGTTTACTTTCATAATTGTAATAATTATAAAATGTAAGGTTCTTATGTGTCTCTGATTATGTTTCTATGAAATGGTTCTGTTCTAACTGATGGCCATTGTATTTCATCTGCTAGTCTAAAAATTACCATAGTGGACATTATTCTAGACTGTGTGGTCCTTCATAAGGGCTCTCTACCTCCAGGAGAAAGTATGGAAACATTTTTTTCCCACATAAAGGGGACTTAACTGTCATCTGCTGCACAAAGCTGCCAGGATGCTGTATTCCATGGGACAGGTTCAGTGTATCAAGAGTGGAGAGTTCAAAACTCAGTTCAGCAAGAAGCACATATGGCAATGATTCCCAAAGGCAGATTTTAAACCAAAGGATTACCTGAGCCTTTGAAGCTTCCATACACATACTAAAATACTCTTCAAAATAGAAATGTCAGCTAGTTACATGAACCCCTTCCCATCTGCTGTTCATGAAAACATTCAAATTAATAAAGAATAAAATTCAGCCTGGAAAATTCTGAAGGAACTCAAATAGCACCCAATATACATTCTAAGTTCCTTCTATTCCCAGTAGGAACAATATAGCTTGAAATATTTTGAGGTACACTAAAAGAAAAAATGCTTATAATTCTAGCACACAATGAACCTTCAGTCCTAATAATGTTAATTCATAACCACTAGTACATCTTTGCTCTCTAACCCTAAATCTTGGGAGCTATTCTCCAATCACCTCAAAAGTTTTTTGAGATTCCAAAGCTATTTTAAAAGATTTGTTTTCTACTAACAAATAAGGGCCTGATGTTCCCAGCAAACACTGGTCTCAGAATGAATTTTATGCACAGAAACTGATAGTGCTAATCATGTGACAACCCAGGTGCTCACTCTCAAATACCACTTATTAGTTACTGATGATCTTGCCAGAGAAATCTCCAAGCAGAAAAGGTGGCACACACCTATAATCCCAGCATTAGAGGGGCCTGAAGTAAGAAAATGTCCAATTCCAGGCAAGGCTACAAGACCCTGTCCCAAAGATAAACAAACATGTACAAAAAATAAATACATTTTTAACAAACGTAAATCTGTTGTGCAAATCCAGGGGCAAAAAGACTATAAGAGCCGGAGAATCAATGAGTTTTCTGTAAGATTGTGTCTCCTAGCAACAGCAGAAGCTAAACTTTCAAACAGGAGCTGAGTAAGGAGAACTCGGATGATCAACTGGATTGGGGAAACCCTCAACCCTGCACAAAGAGCTTCAGACAACTGAGCAAATCTGGGCGTAGGAGCAGTGGTTATCCCCAGAGAGGAGCACCCTAAACGGTTCCCTAGTGGCAAACAGCCATCCCTTAAGACATACATATGAGGAACTTTCTATAGCTGCAGCAGATTATATTTAAGAATATATATGCTTATACACATACTTAGATGCATACAGTTGGTGAGAAGAAGCCGTGAATTTGAAGGAAGGTGATTGGCATATAGGAGGGCTGAGAAAGGAAAAATGGAGGAGGGAAATGATGCCAGTAAAACACAATCTTAAAAATAAACAGAAAGCAACAGTGGCAAGGAAACAAGAGGAGGGGAAGGAAAGGCAAACTGGGCTTTAAGCTCTGGGGAAAAAGCACCATCTTTGTTTATCTGCAGTGCCTGGAAGAGCTCTTGGCACACAATCATACTTCAAATAACTTGTTTAAAAACACTAGCCAGAGAACAGTGGTTACTCGATTTTTAAGTAAAGCATTGAAGGTTGATCAAAAGTTTCATTCACAATCAGAAGTGCAACCCGGCATCTGTGAAGCTCTGGACAGGCAGGCAGGTATATAGGCAGACTCCCTATCACTAGCCAACCATGGCCTCCTTAAAGGCACGGAAAGAATTGGTGAAGCCTTTGCGGGGCAACCAGGGTCTCTCCCCAGTCCTGTTCCCACACAGAACTGAACAACAGACTGCAAAACAACATCTTTTGCAAAACCCTTCAGCTGGCTGAATGAAGGACACTAGAATACAAATAAAATCTCAAAGCCTTTCGCAGGGTCATATATCATGTAACCTGCATATTGGATATTTACATTACAAACCATAACAGTAGCAAAATTACAGCTATGAAGTAGTAATGAAATAATTTAATGTTTGGAACTCACCATAACATGAGGTTCTGTAATAAAGGGTCATGGCAGTAGGAAGGTCAAGAACTACTGCCCTTGGGCTTCTAAGAAGGCATATGTAGAACTTTTGTTAGAATTGCCTAATCTGTAAAAAAACGCCTGATACAACAATGGAAGCCAAGAACAGCCTCCTTTGGTTTCACCCATAACAAAAGACCTTCCAAAGGCCTAAAAAGTCTGGACCAAATGTAATAACAACAAATTAGACCAACTCAAAGCAGGAAAAGGCACTTATAGCTACCATAAACAAAAGAAATTAGCTGTCAAGAGTAGCAGGCCAAGAAGCCGACTTCTCAAGAGCCTCGCATGGGAATTCTAACCCGGGGTTAGGAAGCATAGCTGGCCCTGTGAACTACTGTCCTAGTTTGCTTTTTATTGCTGTGATAGAAACATTCTGAATAAAAGCAACTTGACGGAGGGGAGGGAAGTCTGGGCAGGAACTCAAAGCCCAGAGGTAGGAACTGAAGTAGAAGCTGTGGAGAACTTATTGGCTTGTTCCTCCTGGCTCTCTTAGCTTGCTATTTCATTAAATAATCAAGACCATCTGCCCACAGTGGACTAGGCCTTCCCACATCAATCGATAATCAAGAAAAAGCCTCTCTAGACTTGCTTGTCAGCCATCCGATGGAGGTATTTTCTCACCTTCCTCAGCAGTGAGGGAATTTGGCTAGCAAGTTATAAGGAATTGATGAAGGGCACAGGGGCAACATGAATGTTCTCAAGAAATAAAAGATTAAGGGACAGAAACGAAGCACTTAATCTGCAGGGACGACTCATAAAATCCACTAGCAAAGAGGCTGAGATGTGGTCCATTAAAAAAAGAAAGAAAGAAAAATCTCCCAGTGTGACCCTAAATCCTTTTCCTTTCCTAATCAGTTCTGCCTTCTGCTTCATGGAAGAGTTCATAATGTATAAAATGTATACATTAAAATTTTTCAGAAGGCCATTGACTCGAGAAACTAAATATTTTTAAAGCCCAATAATTATCCTAAAGGGCATTTCCAAGCCTTAAAAATAGGCAAAACCTTACATCCTATATGTTATTTGAGGGACTCTGTATATCTGAAAACAAGGTTGGACCAAATCCAACTGGAATGTGTTGAGCACTTTGGGGCCATCATTGCTGGAGCAGTCATTTTCTAAACACTCTACTGTGATTGCATGGAGATGATGCTGCAGGTGGGAAGGCATGCTCTATAGAACCTGCTGGGATTCTGTAAACCCCACCCCTCAGTTACCTGGCAATAGCCAGGTATGCTCTGCCCCAGTGACCTGACACTATAAAAGGGATTGCTTGCCTCTGCTTTTCCTCTTGCTCTCTTGCAGCCTTGCTCTCCCCCCTTACCCCTCCTCTTTCACCTTCCCTTCCTGCCTCTCCCTACACGAGCTCTCTTCTCTCTTTCTCTGCCTCTACTACCCTCTTAACTCTCCCACGACTTGAATAAACTCCATTCTGTACTATACCATCGTGTGACTGGTCCCTCAGGGCTAAAGGATTTCCAACATGGGCCTCCCAGAGGCATCTCCCTTGCCCTCAGGCCTCAATGCACCACCATGGGCCATATACTCCCAACTCTCTTCATCCTTTTCCTAACACTGGTGCTGAAACCCAGGACATCATCTTTTAACCACGTTGGTGCCACATGACTTTTAACAACAGAACCAGATTATTCAGAATTCCAAGGAGAAAGGACAAATGAAAAATTAACTCACTGTTGCTACTCACTAATAATACTATTTCAACAAATCACATCAGCTACACAGATCATAAATCATGTATTTATGAGATCATAGCTCATAAATATCATAAGTTCAAGGTCATCCTCAGCTACAGATATTAAGGTCACCCTGGGCTATGTGAAAGTGGAAGAGGGAAAGAGAGGAAGAAGAACAGTGAAGGAGACAATGATTAGTACTTTGATCAACTGATGTCTACTTTTAGCAGATTAGCTGTTAGTTCTGTAAAAACGAAGTGCGGTTGCAGGAGAGGGGAGGGGACCAAACCAATGAAAGATGGAGGTTTGGACTTCCTCTAGAATGTAATCTATGCTCAAGGGATTGGATGTAAAAGAGGGAGCATGGTTTCAGGAGAACTATATTGGGGTGATAAAAACAAGATGGAAAAGAAGGGATAAATAAGAGGAGGACCAGTTTGTGTAAAAGCCTCTCAGAAGGAAATAGGATGGCAGACAACTGACTAAGAGCCACCAGCAACCAAAACACTTGGGCTTTTATGTTACGCTATCCTTTTTAAACCTTCATCTGCTTCACTAAAGCAAAGTTAGACACAGCTTTGGAGATAGCATAGAACTAACTTCATCATAGACATGAGCACGCAAGGAGCTAACCGGAATGAAGAACTACAGCAAGACACCGTGACCGCCTCTGAGGGGAGACAGGTGAGTCTTCCACGTCAGCCCAGTTTGGCATAGCATCAAGCTTCATCTGAAAGGTAATTAAGGCAGGAGTAAAAAGACCTGGTTAAAGAGATCATTACCGTATTCTCAAGCAAAGTGATTTTTTTAGGTTGCTTTGGGTCTATTAATAGTTATTAGAAGAGAAAACATTTCTACAAGTTGGAATTTATAGTCACAGGTGTGTGTGAGAGCCACATACTCTTGCAACCAGCAGGTTAGCATAGGAACATTCTCTTCTCTCACTTTAAGATGAGTGGAATTAAAATAACCCTCCCGGTCTATGAGAGTTGCTTTGTTTACAGCTGACAAAAACCACTGTGCAGAATGGGCTCCGAGATCTGTCACATGGCATAATAAAGTGTCCTTTCTTACAGTTTCATCTTTTCACTAAGGTATAAGAGACCTGGAGACAGAATCTCCAGTCCACAGAGTAACATCTTCATCTTGGGATACTAATGGATTCTCCACTGATAATCTGCAATTTGGTGAATCTGTCTGGCTTTTCTGAAAACAGGTTAATGTGTCATTTTAACTCCAGAAAGTGGTCCTTTTCACCTCCCCACGGGGTTGTCACAACCACTCAGTTGCTGTACCTTCAGCAATTTATTTTCTCCCTAACTGAAAGCTGCATTCACGCTCCCTGGTCTTTCTGGAGATACCACTATACTCCATCTAGCAACAGCTTTGTAACAACAGTGGGTGAATTTATAAACCTTCCTGAATGTGTGGTTGTCCTCAGAAACAAAGTAAATGTTTGCCATGGTAAAGGCTATGGTGAAAATACGAGCTCAGTCTGCCTACCTGAAAACATCAAACATCCGAACCCCACCTTAGCAGCCAACTGCTCATAAACAGTAGTGTCTTCCTTGTTGTATTCCAGCACTTCCGATGAAGCAATCTGATGCTCATTCATGAAAAGCTAACAAATCCATGGGAACAGCACAACACCGGCAGTTATGATCCTGAGCTTTGGCAAGCAATTGTAAATTACGAACTTCATACCAGGACTACTCAGCACAGAGTACAATTTAATGCACTACTCAACAGAGAGTACAATTTAATGCAGACCGCTTTCCTAGCATGTACAGGAGAGGTCCTAAACTTAACCTTCAGTGCTAGAGGGGAGAGAAGCACTTTAGAGTAGACACCAAGTTGCTGTGTATATGCATAGCCACAGACTGCCTAGAGAGTTAAAGCAGGGGCAGGGGGTTGTTGTTACACTGAAATTACTAAAACAAAAAAAATACATATACTCAAAAAAACCGAGCTATATGACTTTGGACAATTGGGCATTTTGAGAGCAAGGGGATTAAGTATTTGCTCCATAATTTCCTAAACGCCCATACTTCAGAACAAAAATCTTGATATAAATCACTCTTGCCCATTTTGAAAGAGTTGGAGCACTGATTGATTTAAAGAAACAGAGGCATCTACGGGAATTGAATGAGAGTCTCTCAGACTCCAAGCCTGTTAGTGGATTCAAGCCAAAGTGTTTAAATGCACCAATCTGGGATCCTCTCAAAGGTATTGGCTGCTCTTCCCTTAGGACAGTCATTAGTGGAAATAGTTCTATCTTCCCAAATGCCAAAAGAGTAGTTTACTAAAAGCCAATTATAATATTCTTAACACGGATTCCTATGTCAGCTATTTCCTGTGTACAAATGAACACTCCAAAATCTTCCTACTTACTACACATGTTCAAAAACATATTTTATAAAATCTTGAGGGGGTTCTTGGGAATTGCTTCTTCTGTAGAGCTGGGGGTGGGGTCAATTTGATGCACACCAAATGCTCTGTCTGGACTACAACATAAGCCTGCATTAATTTGTCTTCCCTGTTAAGTGATCTCAGAACGGACATTTTCCAAACAGCTACGTGTGGGTTTTGAATGGAAGTCAACACAAGAAGCTTGAGTGTTTAGGCGCACATGGTACCTCCATATCAACTCCAGCCAAGGTTCAGGGATGATCCAGGAGAGGGGGACGATTTTAAGAACCAGACGGTGGGGAGAACTGAAGCCAAACAGTGTCTTCTAAACATGGCAGATCTCACAGCAGCTGTGATCGCCTGCCTAGAGCTAAGCTAGTCAACAGTCTAGCATGGAGGACTACTGAGCATCCCCACCTGTAACCGAAGAGGGGAATCAGCTCTCTTTAAGGATGAGGCCCCGGTAGGTCCACCTCACTCAGTGGATGCCTCCACACCCGAGAGTATATAGCCAGAGCCAACTGGTCTCAATAGGTTGTTAAAACCAATAAACAAACAAAACCAAAGGATACAGAGTTGGGAAAGGGATGGGGGAAGTGTGGATCTGAAAAGTTACAGGGATGAACAAAGATAAATATGATCAAAACACATTGTCTTAAATTCTCAAGGAATTAATAATCATCCAAATGAAAAAGAACTGAAAAGTGCTCCTTCCTCACCATCGAGTGTATACACTGTAATGTGATGTCTGTCAGAAGCCACAAATAGGCAAAGGGTGGTAGGAAGGACCACCTGGCCACCAGACTGAGATATCCCCAGCTTTTTCCCTAGGCCCACTGGGCCTGCTTTGCTTCACTGGCTCCTGGTGTAGTCTAGAAACCTGTGGTTTGTCGAGGACAGTGGTTCTCCATCTTCCAATGCTGCAAGCCTTTAGCACAGTTCTTCATGTTGTTGTCACCCCCAACCATAAAATTATTTTATTGTCACATTATAACTGTAATTTTTCTACCGTTATGAATCATAATGTAAATATCTGTGTTCTCCAAAAGTCTTTGGCCACCCCAGCGAAAGGGCCATTTGACCCTAAGGTGGTGACCCACACACTGAGAACCACTGCTGGGGGGCCAATGAAAGACCTCACCTAAAATAAGACCTCGATCTGCATAGTGCTTCCCACAAAACCCAGCTGCTGGAATAGTTACAGTGGTGAACAAAAGCAGTCAGTCTACATATTATACAAACATGTGTCACCACCATGCCAAAATCTGAAAATGCAGATCGGCACAACTGCCCTACAATGCACAACAGTTCAAAAAACTACAGTAGGAGTAAAGAAAATATTTCCATGGCACTCTGCCCAGATCCTCAGTTTGAACAGTAACTACTGTCCTAACACCCCTCACGCCAGCCTTGTCCCACCTGAAGCTTCCCATTACGTAGCTTAATGATAAGACCCAAATACATTTTCTTTTCTTTTTAAGGTCCCAATACAATTACATATAATAACATCATTTCCCCTTCCCCTCCTCCCTCCAGAATTCTCCTGTGCCCCTCCTCTCCTTCTTTCATATGTCTGCCCTCTTTTTAAGTTGTTATTACATGTACATATATACATGTATATACATACATATTGTACAGAGTTTTCCCATCCACTTTTGCATATCTATCGTTAATATCCTTGTTCAGGTCATGTTTAGGCACGGAGCAAGGACTGCACTGCATAGTCACACTTCTATCTGTGCACACTTCATACTTATGAAAGAATGGGCTGAAAATGCGGAAAAATGATTCATTGCCAGGTATTCTAGTTTGTGTTCTAACCAAAAGTAACTTAAGGATGAAAGTATTTATTCAGTTCACACGTCTCAGGTCATCATCCATCAGTGAGAGAGGTTAGCCAAGAAACCCAAGGCAGGAGCCTGGAGGCAGGAAACGAGGATGCTCTTAACTAGATTGCTCCTCGTGACTCAACCTGCATCCTTACAGCACCCAGGAGCACATGCCCAGGGATAGTACCACACACAGTGGACTGGGCCTTCTTACATCAGTCATTAACCAAGAAAATGTCTCACAGACTTGACTACAGGCCAACCCAAAGAAGGAATATTCTCAGTTAGGCTTCTTCTTTTCAGAGAACCCTAGCTTTTGTCTAATTGATAAAAGACTTAGCAACAACCCAGGACAGAGCGGACCATCTGAGTCAGGGGCAGGGCAGATATCATAAGGCTACCTAAGAGACTCCAGTAAAACTCCGTGGTCTTGGTTGCTGAGAAACCCTTTGAAACTGAATTGAACCCAAAACAGACTTGTGGGTCGAGAGACTGATGTAGCCCTTATCTCATTCAACACTGCAACACTGTCTGCCATGCCTGGAGTAACTTCTTCTGTTCCATCCTTTGGGCCATTCAATCCTAGAGGTTGGTGCTGAGGTCCATGATTAGAGAGGAAGGCATCCACCCAGGCTCTCTGAGAAAATTGCCTTCAGTACCATCCCAACCCACTCTTTTAAAGTTGAGGTACCGGATGATGTGGCTAGCCTTTTGGTGATCTACTACATAGCCATCTTAGCGCTGAGGCTGGGTATGGCTGAGACAAGCACAGAACAGTTAGAAACAGTGGTCACTTCGAGCTGAGACCACTTCAGTGAACACTAAAAGTGCACCCCCATGTACCCTAGTTCCTCTCCCAAAGCATGCACTTCTGAGTGTGGAAGAGCTGGAAATGAGGGAGGGGCATCCCAAATCCTGCCTTCTTTCCGAAACAGGGATTAGAAGCAAGCAGCTATAGCTTGTCCAGGTTGGTACTTGGGGCTGCTCAGTGACCCTAAGGGTCACATTCTTTCAATTTCTCAAAATCGGCTTCTCCCGTTTCCTAATGTGATGTTAGCTTTGCAGCCTGAAAAGGAAACCTGGCAGAGGCTCACTGCTTTGCCACCGAAGGCTGCCGCCCATGGTTCTCTCCCACTCGCGGGCATTCCGGTGACTGTCATACAGTAGTAAGCTGGACACACGGATTCCTTTGGGTCTGCTGACTCATATCTATACACCAACAGCAAGAAATAGCTTCTTCCACCATGAAGTAGCCTCTTGGTCCTGCCTAGCCTTGCGATTCCTGGCTGCGGTTCCCCTTTGCAAGGTAACTCCATATACTATTGTAGTATATGCCACCCAGCTATCTGTGCATTGAAATGGATTAAGCCCCTATTTAATGAAGCAGGCCCTATGGAAAACTTGCGATATAGGGTGAGTTAGAAATATGATTCTACTTCCTGCTTTCTTTACCTTTCACTTAATAGAAAGTGAGCACGTACCCCACATGCCTCTGTCCTGGTTTGCTACAACACTCCTAGTTTAGCTATGTGGTGCTGGTGAAGCTGTTAACTGTACCCACTCACTATGGTGCTAGCATCCCCTCTAAAGGGGACTAGGTCCCCCTGCATATTTCACAGACTCTGCAAGAGTCTGTGAAGGGGAAGTTTACCGGAAGAAATGGACCCTCATTTCCAGGGTGTATCTGAAACCCCTGTCATGAGTTCAGCTGGGACAGGTTGCAGGAGGAAAGCAGATAACTGTTGTGTCCTCTCAAGAATCATACTAGCTCTTTCAGGGACAACCTAACAGAAAGGTGAAGGGCCCATGCATAGCCAGACTTCTCTACACTGCCATGTCTTGACTATGTACACACCAGTGAGTTGTTTAACCAGCATGTGCCTTACTTTCTTCACATCAACAGTGAATGACAATGGTCCCTACTTTGTGAACCATGAGTCTCCTTCTCACACATTCAAAATGCTAGGAGGTATTTTCCTCCATAAACTATTGCTTTGGATACAAATCCTGTTGCCAGATGGCTACAATGTGGGCTAGACTGAGAAAGAATCGCTTTCAAGGGAAATAAGAAGTGAGATCCTTTGGCTCTGGGGTTGGCAAAGCTATCTGTTCGGATCCTGTCTCTAAATAAATAAATAAATAATGAACAAAATGAGTCACTACAGTGGAATTGCAAGTGACTGACTCAAGTCTCATGGTTTGACACAGTTACAGAGTCCTTAGGGCCCAGAATAACTAAGCATCAAAAGGAATCGCTTTGCCCACTTCCCTGAGAATCCTTGTTTTAGGCTAAGCAATGAACTTCACCTGATGGTGGCTTGCCTCTCCTCTAGTTAATAAATATAAAGATCGAATTTATTCACAAAGATGTACATTGAAAGTAGGAAACTTCAGACCTTGATAGACACTGGAGACTTCCACTTTTGAAATCATATCTTGTGACAATTCAGTCTCTGACCATAACTTCAGATCAAGGCAACTTGCTGGCATTCATGAATACCTCGGGTTTCTCAAAGCCCGCATTGTTCCTCCGCACAACATCCCCTCCTGGTATACTTTCTGGGTCACATGTCCTATCATGTTACCATCCTCTCAGCAACATGTACTTTCTGTATTTACTTTTCTATTGCTGGATAAAACACCAAGGCAACTTATGGAAGGAAGGGTGTGTTTGGTGTTTACAGTCTAGAAGGGATAGGACTCCATCGTCAGATGGAGGGGAGTGTGGCAGAAGGCAGATGTGGCACTGGGCAGCATCAGAGAGTCACATTCCTTTCCACAATCAGGAGGCAGAGAGTGCTCTGGGAATGACACAAGGCATTGAAATTTTAGGCCCACCCTAGTGACATACTCGTCCATCAAGGCCCTGGTCCTAATCCTTCCCAAACAGGTACAAACTGGGGACCAAGTTTTCAAATGCCTGAGACTTGCAAAGGAACATTTCATTCAAACTATTACACTGAATCCTCTCGAGGCTTGCTCATTGCGTCCAGGGCTTTCAGGCCAGGACTGAGCATAATTGGCACGAAATAAGCTCCCAAACAATACAGAAGATATTTGACCAGTGCCATTACTCAGCGAATGTGTGGAACTGTACCAGTTGCTCCTTCAACTTCTGTTTCAAATCTATTTGCCTCATCCTCATCATTTCCCTCAATAATTTCAGACCCTTTCCCTCTCTTCAATTACTTTCTCTCACAGGCATAATGTGGCATTCACCCACCAAAATAAAGTCTAATCTTGGATCATCCATCTGACTCTCTGAAGAGCTTGCCCATTACTTTGAACTTGAAGTTTGTCATCTTTTGATGTTTTCTCATCTATCTTTTACAGCATTAGATCTGTCTGGATTTCCCTTTCTTCTCTCTGGCACACTAGCATGGAACTTTTCCAGCATGGCTCTTTATTTCTTTGTCCCAGATGCCACAAGATTCGAATCAATTACTTTCCACTTTCCCCGTTGCACAATGTCCCTGGGATTTCCTGATATTTGTCTGTATCTCTGAAACTACCTCAAGGTATCACGCTGGGTAAAGTCAGAGGCCTTGTCTTGCGCTGAGCAATTTCTAGGACATACTCAGAAGCCACTGGCACAGAGCTGGAAAGATACCTCAGTGATTAAGAGCACTTGCTGCTCTTGCAGATGACTTGGGTTTGGTTCTCAGCATCCACATGGTAGTTCACAATAGTGTGTAACTCTAGAGCCAAGGGAATCTAACACCCTTTTCTGACTTCTTTGGGCACCAGGCAAGCACATGATATATACATATATGCAGAAAAGAACTCTACACATAAAAAAATTAATCAATTACATTAAAAAGTCATTGACTGTGTTAATGGAAACACCACTAACTTCCAGGCCTGGGTTTTCACACAACTCTGTCAAGCACACTGAATTAGCATACCCTTGGGTTTCTTCCCGTACTAGCACCTGAAACTTGTTTGCACAAACTTCACATGAATGGATGCTCAGAAATTGCCAAGCGGCACTTAGGAATCAGGGAAATGCTTAAGAGCCTCACCCCATCTCTAATTGACTCAATTCCCCAAACACCTGAAGATACAGCACAACCTTTGTTTTGTGAATTTGCTCAGAAAATAGAGGCAAGGCTTACCAACTAGGTTAGGTTAGGACAGGAGGGGCAGCCCGGGAAGGAAAAACAAGCTCAGGTTACAGACAAGGTCAGCAGGCAACACAAACCCCTGGTTTGGGAACTTTGGACTCCTCTCAGTCCAGAGGCCAAAATAAATTACTCTAACCTTATGAAATTCCGGTAAACCTCTATTTGTGACTTTCATCATTTTATTGTACACTGTTAGTTGAGTGGGTAGAAATTAAAAACAACACACACACACACACACACACACACACACACACATACACACACACACACACACACACACATACACAAAGAAAAAATTAGCAAGTCCTTAAACTAGCCATGAGCCTCTGAATGGTATTTTAGATTTGGATTTAAGCCATAACACTGACCAATGGAGCAGGTGCCCATGTAAGGCTTGTAGCTAACTTTCCCTTGCTGTCCATCACTTCCCTATAGCGTGACTTCACACTCTCTTTCTGAGTACCTGGTAATTGCCACTTACTCCAATAATGTGACGCTGGCCTCCTGGACCTGGTCTACTTTACCCATGCTCTCAAGAAAGAGAACAGAAAATAGAATTGCTTATTCTACACATGGTGTGCTCAGTGTAGGGCAGAACAGGGTTGTCAGTATTCTCTCAAACAGGGCGCCTCTATTGACACAGCCTGCGTTTGTCCATTAAGCCCGTCTGTCTTTTTATTGGCACTTCCAGATTTATCTCTTGAACTGAAGATTGTTGGACACAGCATTGATAAATTCGTGCATCACCTTCTTTGTGTGCCTGTAGGGCATACCCATTGCTCACTTGCTGTAAAGCAGAGACTGCCAGGGATGAGTTATTTCTTGGGCCCAAGGAGGCAGCCATTCCTTGCCTTTTCCATGTCTAGAACCACTGTCATTCTTTACCTCTGGCCTCTCCTTGTATTATTTTCAAAGCCAGTCTCATACTCAGATCTCTGTCCCTGATGTAGGTTTCTCTACTAGAACTCCTTCTCTGACTCATCCCTTTCTTACCAACCCCCACATTGGGCGCTTTCGAGAATTTCAACTCTAGTTAAATCAGATACACTCCCACAGACCACAGTCTAGCTCCTGCTGCTATGGTCCTTTTGCCATGTGGGTAACAAAGACCTAGTCCTATGATTTATTTCAGTGTGTCCCCAACAGCTCATGTGATAGAAACTTAACAACCAAATATCTATGCTAATGGAATTTGGAGGCACACAGTTTTGGGGAAGTAATTAAGGTTAGACTAGATTAAAAATCCGGTGGTTTTCTTCAGTCACTCTCCTCTAGAGTAAAACAAAACAAAACAAACAAACAAACAAAAATCTCTTGATCACAGCGTACATGCTCACAGTTTCATTCAGAATAGTTCCAAAAGCTGTGGTCAAGCCAGTCAACTTTCCAGCAAAGATGTGGGGAGCGTATAGTCCTTACAGCTTTGCAAGAATGAGGAGATAGCATGCCTGCTCATCCCAAAGGCCATCTCCGGGTCTGAGTATTCGTGAGAACAATGCTTCTTCTTGGACTACACCAACTCCAAACACAAGCCAATGGATGCTACTCTTTATGGTCACCTGCCCTTGGGGTGTTTCAGTACAGAAACAGAAAATGAACCAAGACAGCAAGTTTCAGGGATTCAAATGTGGTCATCTTTAGAAGGTCATTCCTGTCCGTCCCATCTTACACCATTTTCTTTCCTTGCTTCAGCTAGCCAGTGACTGTGGCTTAGCCAGGACATTCCAGCACTAGACTTTACTACTACTATTCTGGGTCATAGGAATTCCCACGTTTTTAATTCTAAAATTTTCATCCTTTGGCATTTCATAAGTGTACATGATGGATTAGGATTATACTCATCTCCTGCCCCTTTGTCCCCTTATTCTGTCTCACTCTTTGGACTCTTTCCTTCAATATGTATTTTAAAAAATTAATAACACACTGGGTTCACTTAGGGTTGCTTACGTGCTCATGGGTGTGAGATTATTTGCTGGATCCTAACAGTGGCTAGACCCCCCCCACACACCCAGCAGTCACTAACTACCAACAGCACCTCAGCTAGGGGGAGGGCCTCACATGCTCCTCCATCTTTGCTGGAACATTGACTAGCTTTATCTTGAGGTGTAGGTGACCACAATTTTTAGAGCCACTGTGAGTGAAATGGTGAGCGTGCAAGCTGTGAGCCAGATGTGAGGTTTTCTAACTCTAGTGACTGAGGAAAGTCATGGTGGGTTGCATAGAGTAAACTCATTTCTCTGGAAACAGGGCAGCCAGCAGAGGAGAGTCATAGTCTCTAGGGGACAAGAGAGTAAGAAAGAGGGAGGGAGAGAGAGGGAAGGAAGGAGAGACTAAGAGACAGAGGGGAGAGGGAGGGAGAGAAGGAAGGAGGGAGGGAGGGGAGAGGGGGAGGGAGAGAGAGAGAGGAGAGGGAGGAAGGATGGGAGGGGGGAGAAAGAGAAAGAAAGGGAGAGACTTCTGCGTCATTCTGGGCAGTTACAATCACCCCAAAAAGAAGGAGCTGAACCACCTGCACCTCTTCCCTCCACCCGTAAGTGCCGGGCACACCACAGGAATGGAGTTCATTTGATAGCATCATCAAGAAGAGCCAAGACTCCAGATACGGTGGCACACATCTGTAATCCTAGCAATCCAGAGACAGAGGCAAGAGGATTTGGGGACTGTGCAAATATGAGCTTCACAAAACAAAAGAAAAGCAAAAACAAGAAGAAAACGAGGAAGAGGAGGAGAAGTGGGGGCTAGTGCCAGAACAACTCAGATGGGTTTGATTTTAGACAGTAGCACCCAAAGACTCCCCATTCTATCTTTAAAATCCAGCTCGAATGGTAGAACTCTCAGATGTCTCACCAAGCTATATGATTCACTAACTTTCAGGACCAATTTACCAAGACCTGGGATTGATTTTTTACTGGTCTGGTGAGCAAATAGCAGCCTCAGAAAGCAGCTGGGTAGGCAAGGCTACCTCCTTCCCGGGCCTCTTTAGGGAAAGACCATTAAATTGTCCGCTAAAGAGTTAGTGCCGCCAATTAATCTGACTTTGACCTAGAAATGCTATTTCTATAAAATGCAGCGAGGTATTTTATTAGTATGCAGGGGTTCCTGGAAGAGCAAAGAACATTCTTTGTTCAGTGTCTGATCTTAGGGTTCAGACATCAGTTATGTTGATTCTCAGAAGCCCTCGCCGGTGGCAGCCTTGCCTTTATTGGTACGTGTTTGTTGAAATGGGAGGGGGCTGTTTGTTCGTCCAGGGTGGAGAAGCATTGAAGGTGGCCACATATTGCCTTTTTCCTCTCCCCTTGGGTTATAATCTTTAGTCAGTATACACAGAGTAAACTGTACGTGACCCAAAGACTGAGGGCTGGGGTTACCTGCACAAGTACTCTGTTCCTGGGTCAGCTCATACCGGATTTTAATTATGAGCAGCCAGAGTTATTGCCTTCGGTACCATGAAGTTCCTTTTCTAAAATGCTGCTCCGCAGACTTTGTCTTGTGTAACCAGGAAACATTAGATGGGAGGAAAAACAATGTCTGTGGGCCTCTCAAAGGTCGGGAAAAGTGGTACAAAGCCACCTAGAAACACAGCAAATGCCCCACCGCTCCCCAGCCTTCCTGACTGTCCACTTGGTCTTCACTCTCTGTAAAATGGTTTCTAGTCATAGTCTTTGTATGAGAGAAATCTTATGTGTCTGTTTTGTTTAGGAAGCATGAATAAGACTCACATATGCAACAGAACTTGATCATCATCTCTACTCCCTACCCCTGTTTTCCATGTGCCCTGAAACCACCCTCACATGTAAATTTATTAAATGTCCTTCATTTCACATAAGAGGCTTGAGGTCACACAGTCTTTTCTTTCTTCCCACAAGGCTCACAGTTCCCAGCTACGAGAACTAGTCTCTGCTACAGAGTGAAGGGTAGATAAAGTCTAGCACATAATGAAGGAAGTAATCTTTTTTTTAATTTTCAAAAGTAATTATTTTTATAAGTAGGGGTGTTTTCCCAGCAAGTATGTCTGTGTACCACCTGCATATGGTACCCATAGCATCAGATCCCCTGAGACTTGAATTATAAAAGTTCTGAGCCAACATGTATGTGATAGGAATCAAACCCATGTCCTCTGGAAAAGTAGCCAGGGCTCTTAAATTTTTTATTAATGTATATGTGTGTCTATGCACATGCATTAAAGTGGCTTTGAGAGCCAGAAGCAGTTGTCCGACTCTCTGGGGATGGAGTAATAGGCATCTGTGAGCTGTTAGGTGAGTAATAGGAATTAAACTCTGGTCCTCTTGAAGAGCAAAAAGCACTCTTAGCTGATGAGCCATCTCTCTAGCCCCAGAAGGAAACCATCTTAAAGGACCATTAATTCATGAGTCAAACAAAGAGCACCTAGTCTACACACATGTAAATTTATTAAATGACATTATTACTCAGCAATACAAATCTCCCACATGGAGAGTTGAAGTGTGCATTAGGCTATCCTATTCACTTTTCTGATTAGAAAACCATAAGACAAATATCCTAATAAGAATGGCATGCTTGCCAGGCATGGTGGCATAGGCCTTTTATTTCAGCACTTGGGAAGCAGAGACAGACAGATCTCTGAGTTGGATGCCAGCCTGGTTTACAAACTGAGTTCTAGGACAGCCAGAGCTGCACAGAGAAAATCTGTCTCAAAAAGCCAAGATGAAGATGCTAATGATGTTGATGATGATGATGATGATGATGACATACTCTACACACTGAGTATATTTTTACACATTGCAAGGTGCTGTCACCCAGGAATGTAGCTAGGATCTAAACATGGCTTTGCAACACAAGATTTCATTCTTCTCTAGGAACAGAGAGAAGAAACAGCCTTAAAAGAATCTCCCAGAAGAGGAACACTCCTCCACTGTTGGTGGGGTTGTAAGCTGGTACAATCACTCTGGAAATCAGTCTGGCAGTTCCTCGGAAAATTGGATATAGTACTACCTGAAGACCCAGCTATTCTACTCCTGCGCATATACCCCAAAGATGCTCCAACATGTAACAAGGACACATGCTCCATCATGTTTATAACAGCCTTATTTATAGTAGCCAGAAGCTAGAAAGAACCCAGATGTCCTTTAACAAATGAATGGATACAGAAAGTGTGGTACATTTACACAATGGAGTACTTCTCAGCTATTCGAAACAATGACTTCATGAAAATCCTAGGCAAATAGATGGAACTAGAGACTGTCATCCTGAGTGAGGTAACCCAGTCACAAAAGAACACACATGGTATACACTCACTGATAAGTCCATACTAGCCCCAGAAAGCTCTGAATACCCAAGAAGCAATTCACAGACATGAAGCTCAAAAAGAAGGAAGTCCAAAATGGGGATGCCTCAGTCCTTCTTAGAAGGGAGAACAAAACAATCACGGGAGGGAATGCAAGTTCAAATAGAGGAACAGAGATTGAATAAAAGATCAATCAGAGGCTGCCTCACCTGGGGATCCACCATATATGCAGTTGCTAAATCCAAGCACTATAGCTGACGCAAAGAAGTACTTACTGGCAGGAATCAGATAGAAATGCCCCCTCAGGGACTATGTTAGAGTCATATGGCTACAGCTGAGCATGCTTGCAGCTAACCATCAGACTGAACACAGGGACCCCAATGAAGGTGCTAAAGAAAGGACTGAAGGAGCTGAAAGGGGTTGCAACCTCATGGGAAGAACAACATTATCAACCAACCAAACCTTCCAAAACTCCCATGAACTAAAACACCAACCTTTGAGCACACATTGAGAGACCTATTGATTCAGCTACATATGTAGCTGAAGATGGCAGTGTCTGGCATCAATGTGAGAAGAGGCTTTTGTTCCAGAGAGGGCATGTTTTCCCAATGAAGGGGAATGCCAAGGCAATGGGGTGGAGAGGATGATTAAGAGGGAGTGCATCTTCCTGAAGGCAAATGAAGGGGGAGAGGGGATGAGAGCAGGGTGGGGGAAAGGGATAACATCTCAAATGTAAATACAGAGTATCTAATAAAAATGAGAACAAGAACAAGAATCTCCCAGGAAGGTTCTGAAGTGCTGCACTCAAAAACCATCTTGTGACTGCTTCCAAGATGACTGGCATCACTCAGCGTTCTCTCAGCCCTTGCTAGTCACCTACTCCATCACACTGGCACCCAGGGCTCTTATTGAATACAATGTTTATCCGTGCTCTCAGATCCTTGGTATTCCATTCTGAAATTAAAGCACAAAGATCTATGGGAAAAAAATAAAATCAATCTATTGGTCTCATCCTGCCTTCTCTCTCTCTTTCTCTCCCACCCCTCGCCCTTACCCTATTACATCAGAAGAGCTAAAGAAGACATTTAAAATGAAATGTCCCTGGACTTAAACCAAGGTTCCTCCTCTAAAAAGAATGACCTTGTGGGGAGTTTCCCACCAGCATTTTTCTCCTGTGAAGATAATTACTGGCCTCCAACTGTTTGCATGTTATAGAGGGTATGTATGTTTGATAGAGATCATGTCTTTTTGATAGATGTCATGTATGTTTGATAGAGGTCATGTATGTTTGATAGAAGTCATGTATGTTTGATAGAAGTCATGTATGTTTGATAGAGGTCATGTATGCTTGATAGAGGTCATGTGTGTTTGATAGAGGTTATGTATGTTCGTTTCAACCAGTACATGAGAAGCATGGGTACCCATCTCTCTCTGCTTTAACAAAGATGTTAGAGAACACAGATAATTCCAACAGAAAATCCACTCTCTTGCTCAAAAACCTTCCTTGGCTCCCTATTCTCATGAGCGAATCTCAAAGCCTCCCGTCTGGCACAGTAACTCCCCTGATAATGCCTCTCAGATGAACTCTGTTCAATGTCCCTCCCCAACACACCCCCTTAATCTGCAAGTTATATCTGCGTATCTTGTAAAGAACTTGAGGAGGTAATGTAAGAGAACTACACTTCTGGACTCCAAATGGGCTGCAGTAACTGTGGGCACAGAGGACGGATCCATTGCAAACACCTCCAGTGCTGCTCCCGGCTCTGTTTCAGTTTGATGATCACAGCCACTCCTCCAGGCACTCCATGTGATCTGTGCCAAACAAGCACAAGACATGCACCTTGCAGAAGATGGGACCAGTGACTATGTAACTTCCCTGACTCTGAGGTCCTGCAAGTGTGCACTAGTAGTAGGATTCTGGCTCACGTCCTCTGTCCATATCTGAGCCACCAGGCCACACCCTTCCGGACCGTTGTTCCCAAAGTCAAATACTGATGGTGTGATAATAAAACACAGCTATTCTCATTTTCCTCTTGCTGCCCGCTGATCTCAAGAAGCCCAAGTTATCACTCACAGGCATGTGAATGAGATAGCTTAAGTCGGGGCCCCGGCAGAAACAGGAAATGAATTTTACTGCAGAGAAACTCAAATGCAGCCATTTGGACAAGAGAGCTAGGGAAGAGACGCTGGGGCTGTTAGGGTATGTCCACAAGACAAGAGCCTCTTCGTTGCTTCATCTATTGTTTCTAAAACAGAACTATGAGTCCTTTAGAATATTATCCAAGCATAGAGCTGTTTATCTCTATGAACAGAGAAAATGGGAGGAGCCCACCCAGGCTCCTCCCACTGCAGGGAGGAAGCTGCTCTCTGCTCAACATGCCTCCGGTCCATGAAAGCCTTGCCAAGTCTACCGAATACAAAAATGCCTGGCTTTACAAGTGGTTTTGGACGTAAAATGCAGCAGGACTCTGTGTTCTACTGCATTTGACATGCTCCTCTCAAAGCCAGCTACGCATCAGCTCATCAACGCTGCTGTCACTAAACAGATGTCACTCACTGCACCGAATAGAAACATAAAGTGCTGAGGTTAATAGAAGAACATGCTTTTCCTGAAGACTGAAATTAAGCTGTAGTTTTATTTTTTTTTAAAGCAGATTATGATTATGAAGCCTCTTCAAAGTAGGGTGATGGTTTAAGAGTAATTTTGTCCAAGTGAAAACATCTAGCTGGGTTTGGGCTACTTTGCCAAGGATTAGAATAGACACCTAAGTAAGAAATCGCAAAGGTTTCCCTTCATTCTACAGCACTGCTCTCTTACAAGCCTCCTCCCCCAACATCCTAGGCCAAGTGCTTCTGATGGCAAAGATTACACTGTGGATGAAGTGCATGTCGGGGCACTGCATGCTTCCAGAGCTAATCTCAGGGGAAGGGACTAGAACTGAGATAAGGCTGCACTCAGCTCTCAAGAGCGTATTTCAGTTCTTCAACTTCAGTCCTGGGAGGTGTGCTGCTCCTTAGCGCCTTGCTCCTGACAGACAGGATCTCACAGGCTGACATTTCACCCACTGAAGCTGCTCTGCGGACCGATCTCTGGCCAGATCTCAATTCTCTGTGTGGATTCTGCATTTGGTCTCAGAGCACGATGTCTCTGGAGAACTGACAGGCTAATTTAGCAGAAATGGCTGTAACTCAGCAGCCTTGGATGGAAGCAGCGTAACTCTAAAGATACAACTTTGTAATATATGCAAAACCAGAAGCAGGAAGCCTGGGCATACTAAGAAATCTATGATTGACTTCTCCCTCAAGATTCTTTCTCTAACTCTGTTTTAGGAGGAAAAAATGTATTTTTTAATTTTGTGTGTATAACTGTTTTTGCTTGCATGCATACATGTGTGCTACATGTGCCTTGTGCCCATGAATCCAGATCCCCTGGAACTAGAATTACGAATGATTGTGAACTACCATGTAGGTGCTGAACACCAAGCCCATGTCCCCATGTCCTCTTTTACTAAATTTTAAAATACTCATCTTCTCTGCTCTTCCATCTTTGGTTCTCTTCTTGCTAGAATAAGCTCATCTGAGAAAATTCTAGCTATCTCTAACAAAATTTTCTATTAAAAAGGTTTCAATTCAAAACACGAAAACCTCTGTCAATTCTAAAACCTGGCTGACAGATTACTGATCCCATTTAGCTCTTCCATACACATTTGGCATTGCAAAGAACCCTATTACTATTTAGGAGGGAGAACCTGGGCTGGAACACTCTGAGTATGCACATCATTGAGCAGTCCTGACTTTCCCCTGCTAGGGGGGAGGGGACATTTCAGATAAAACCTATTCCTTAGTTTACATCCCACTCACACTGAACCTGTGAAGATTGAGAGTCATGAGTCTGTAATGGTTTCTGAACGCTCAGGAAGATTTTTATTATGTTAGACACCTATCTTCCCAACCCAATATCAGTCTTCAAAGTTGATGGTGAGTTCTCCACGGTACCTAGACAATCATTTTTAATCAACTTATCAACCCCTCTCTCTTCCTCTCTCCCTCCCTCTCTTCTTCTCTCCTTCCCTTATATTCTTTCTCTTTCCTTTTTTTCCTACTTTAGGTGCTTGAACCCAAGCCCTTAATCATGAAAAGCAAGCACTGTTACTGAGCTACATCTGCCTCCCATCAACAGCACTCTGAGAAATATAAGATATGAATGTGCCTCAAATCCATAAAACCACATTTTTCTGGAGTGTATATGGAAAGTTCCATTGCTCTGGAAACTCAAGGAAGAAACAAAAAAGAAAATCTAGTATAAACTATTCTGTGTCCTCAGCCATTTCTGCTTTAACCACAAATAGAGTGCAGGACACACCTGGGCTCTGGACAAAGAACTGAGAGGTTTCCATTTTTCTGCCTGTATGCTTTGATCAGCAGCCTAGCAAGCAGCATCTACAAGTGCCCCCTCTCAGTGAGAAGGCCTGTTGTTGGTACTAAGTCTCCCTGACCAGTTCTTTCGAAAGTGATTCATTCACTTACTACCTAAGCGCCTATTCACTTATTATCAGTATAATTTTATTAATTCTTGGAGAATTTCATACAATGTATTTTCTTCTTACTTCTTCCCCCAACTACTCCCATATCTTCCCTCACCTCCTCATACTCACCACTTTGTGTCCTGCTGCGTTGTCTTTAAATAATCTATTGTTTCCAATCTGTGCTTCCCATAAACGACTGGATATGGAGACATTCACAGTTAATTTACCAGGGGCCATAGTGTACTGGCTAGTTTTAGGTCAGCTTGACACAGAGGAGGGCGCCTCCCTTGAGAAAATGCCTTTATGAGATTAGGCTATAGGTAAGCTAGGAGGGTATTTTCTTAACTACTGATTGATAATGGAGGGCCCAGCCCATTTTGGGTGGTATCACTCCAGACCTCGCTTCCTGGGTTCTATAAGAAAGCAGGCTGAGCAGTCTTGAGGAGCAAGCAGCACTCTTCAATGGCTTCTGTGGGTCCCTGACACCCTTAAGTTCCTGTCTGAACTAACTTCCTTTGATGATGAACTGTGATGTGGGAGCGTAAGCGGAATAAACCCTTTCCCCTCCAAGTTCCTATGGCCATGGCCTTTACTCAGAACAATAGTAACCCTAAGACATGTACCCTTAAGAAAAACAAACTCTACTTCTCCTAGAAGCTACCAACTCTCCCTGCCTCCTCAGTTGGGGTTGGGGGCTCCTGACCCATTCTCCTGCCCATGTTAGAATGTTAAATAGCTTGACCTTGAACTGGTCTCAGGCAGGACAATACCGATTCTGTGAGTTCTCCTTCCATTTTCAGAAGACATGGTATTACTCCAGACCTCCCTGACTTCTGACTTACAGTCTTTCCACACCCTCTTCTGTGATGATCCTTGAGCACAGGGATGTAAGTGTCCATGTGTGCCTTAGTGTCCCACAGCACTTACTCTGTACTTTGACTACATGTGACTTTCTGAGTTAACCTCTAACCACTGCACAAGGAAACTTACCTGATGAGGGTTGAAAGCTACGAAACTCTATAGGTATAAAGATATACATTTAGAAGGCAGTTGGATATTACATCAATTTAGCAAACTAACAGTAATATATTTATCCCTGGAGCCTATGTTCTCTAACCATAGGTTCTTGGCCAGAATTCTAGTACTAGACATGTGTTTATACCTATGGAGTGGACTTTAAAAAATATCTTTTCTCATATATTACATCTTAACCAGTGTTTCCCCTCCTTCCTCTTCCCCAATCTATACTCGCCACTCCCTCTCTCCCCCAAGATCTACCCCTCTCCTCCTAGCCTCAGAAAAGAGTAGGCCTTGCAGGGACATCAAACAAATATGGCATTACAAGCTAAAATAAGACCAGGCTTTTACCATCACACCAAAGTTGGACAAAGCAACCCAGTTGAAGTAAATGGATCCCATAAGTAGGGAAAAGAGTCAGAGACAATCCCTGCTTCCGCTGTTAGGATTCCCACAAGAATACCAAGCTACCCAGCTACAACATATATGCAGAGGACCTATGTCAGACTCCTATAGGCTCCCTGATCTCTGCAAGTCTCCATGAATCATAGTTAATTCTTTGGCCATGTTCTTGTAGTATGTTTCTGACCCCTCTGGTTCCTCAGATCCTTCCTCCCTCTCCTCCATAAGACTCCTCAATCTCCACCTTATGTTTGGCTCTGGGACTCTGCATCTGTTCCCATCAGTTGCTGAATGAAGTCTCTGTGGTCCCTTTGATAACAATTCTGCTAGCTCCAGTTCCAGAACACTCTTCAGGCAGGAGAAACTGTAGGTGGAAGGTTTTGTAGTTGGTTTGATGTCCCAATTTCTTCACTTGAGGCCTTAGTAAGTCACAATGACTAGTTTAGGCACCATGTCTTCCATTACTAGGAGTCTTTGCTAGGGCTGTAGAGTGGGATATAAATCCAACCAGAAAGCAGTTGGCTGCTCCCATAACATCTGTGCCACTATTACATCAATAGGCATATCTTGTCATGCCAGAGCTCTCAGCTAGATAAGACCATTGCTGACTTTGTTTATTCACTAGCCTACATCAAAGTTTCTGGTGCTATAAAAGCTCTCCATCTTCCTGGTCAATGTCAACTTGTTTTCTTTATATCATATGGCAAATGTATGTGATATCTTCAAAAACAGGATCTTATCATTAAGTCTATGTGGGAAATCAGAAGTAATGGCAATAGTGTGTATTATTTTGTGCTTCTTCAAGACACTCATGACCAGCAACTTATATGGAGTTATGCCATAGTTAATACTAGGCTTTGTATTTATCAACCCATGATTTGGGGAGGAACAATATCTTCTATGAAGAATTACACCAATTAAACTCATTTATATGAATAAATATTCCCAAATTCCTACATATACACTGCACATATATACATATATGTTTAGTAATATTGTGACACAGTAGGCTTCTATATGGCTTTTTCAAATATCTTTAGTGCCCCTTCCTCTACCCTATCACTCCTCTCTACACTTACACTCAGGTATTCTCTTTCCTCCATCTCCTATTTACTTCTAAATAACAAAGCATAAGCTGGGATAGAAACAGGAGTAGTACTACATCTGATCTCAAGGAATGGCAGTCCATGGAGGAGACAAATAGGGGGATTTTTATAAAGCAGTGTAAGAGAAACAAAACCAGACATACCATATGCAAGCATTTAGAGAAATATGTTAGATGAGAATGTATAGAAATGTCCTACAGAGTAATCATTACTAGTGTTAAGAGTTTTCCACAAGGAATAGGGACAGTAAGAAAGTCACATTTCAAACATGGAAGATGGCATTGGTGATGTCATGGCAGGCCTGGCACAACCACTGCTCTTAACATATTGACTTTAATGTATTCATTAGGTTCTTAGGTCACTGGGGGAAAAGAAGGTCCTGGAGGGAAGAAAAATAGGAAATGACTTTTGAAGGTAGGATGATATAAGCCAATCTTCTCTAATTCCCACAGAGTCACTGTCAAGAACATATTGGTCGAGAGCGGAGCCTGGCCTACCTGCCACCCGGATCGGCGGCTCATAGACGCTGAGCAACTGCGATTGGGAACAGAAAATTAGAACTTCTGTTTCTGCCCGGAGGCGACTTCAGGACGCAGAGCAGAGTCTGGCCCATCTGCCACCCGGAACGGAGGCTCGTAGAGGCTGAGCAACTGGTGGGTGGGAGACCTGGGCTGCGGGGGAGCAGAAAGATCTCTGTGGAGTACACACGGAAAGTGCGCCCCCTGCCTTGCCCTGCCCTGCCGTGCCTGATCCAGCAAACAGAAACAGAACTTTGGAACTTCTGCTCACACCTGACGACTCTGAGGCATAAAACAGGGCTCGACCCATCTGACACCTCAACCTGTGGAGAACCAGGGACACAGACCAGATACAAGGGAAAGGCAAGAACATATCACTGACAACAAAATGGCAAGAGGAAAGAGAAAGAGTATATCCCAAGGGAACCAAGACAATCTAGCAACACCAGAGCCCAGCTCTCCCACAACAGCAAACATCGGAACTCCAAACACTCCAGAAAAAGAAGACACAGACCTAAAATCATGCCTCAAGACGCTGATAGAGTTACTTAAACAAGAAAGGGAGGAAAAGCAAAAAGATTCAGAAGCTTTTAAAGAAGAAACAAGAAAAACACTTAAAAAACTCAAAGAACTAGAGGAAAACAGAACCAAAGAAATAAAGGAATGGAAGAGGGAAATTAAAACAGAGATTGACACAATAAAGAAAACACTAAAAGAGATAACCCTAGAGTCAGAACACCAAAAAAAGAAATCAGGAGTCACAGAAGCAAGCATTTCCAATAGATTACAAGAGATCGAAGAGAGAATCTCGGGGGCAGAAGACAACATTGCAAACATAGGCAAAACAGCCAGAGAAGATGCAAAAAACAAAAAGCTCCTAACCCAAAATGTCCAGGAAATCCAAGACACAATGAGAAGACCGAACCTAAGGATAATAGGAATAGAAGAGGGAGAAGAGTATCAACTAAGAGGCACAGTAAATATCTTCAACAAAAATCATAGAAGAAAACTTCCCTACCCTCAAGAATGAGATGACCACGAGCATAAAAGAAGCCTTCAGAACTCCAAATAGGTTGGACCAGAAAAGAAATACCTCCCGACACATAATAGTAAAAACATCAAGCGCCCAAAGTAAAGAAAGAATACTAAAAGCAGTAAGGGAAAAAGGTCAGGTAACATATAAAGGCAGACCAATCAGACTCACACCCGATTTCTCAACAGAGACTATAAAAGCTAGAAGAGTCTGGACAGACATCATGCACTCCTTAAGAGAGCACAAGTGCCAGCCCAAGCTGCTATACCCAGCAAAACTATCAATCACCATCGATGGAGAGACAAAGATATTTTAAGACAAATCAAAATTCACACAATATCTGACCACAAACCCAGCACTACAACGAATTATAAGTGGAAAACCCAATACAATGAGGGAAAATACAGCCTAGTAAGAACAAGAAAACTCCTAAACAAGAAAACTAAAAGAAGAAAAAAACACAGACACAACTCAACCCAAAAAAGCAATAATGGCAGGAAACAGAAACAACTATTCCTTGATATCTATTAACATAAATGGTCTCAACTCCCCAATAAAGAGACATAGACTATCAGACTGAATACATAAACAAAATCCAGCCTTTTGCTGCATACAGGAAACTCATCTCAGAGACAAAGACAGACACTATCTCAGAGTATAAGGATGGGAAAAAAACTTCCAAGCAAACAGCTCCAAGAAGCAAGCTGGAGTGGCTATTCTAATATCGAATAAAGTAAATTTCCAACCAAAAGTTATCAAAAAAGATAAGGAAGGACACTTTTTTCTTATTACCGGGGAAATCTGTCAGGAGGAACTCTCAATCCTTAACATATATGCTCCAAATAAAAAATCACCCACATTCATAAAAGAAACCCTACTAAAGCTCAAAAAATACATTTTACCCCACACAATAATAGTGGGAGACTTTAATACCCCACTCTCACCAATGGACAGATCAGGGAAACAGAAACTGAACAAGGACACTGCAAAACTAGTAGAGACTTTGAACCAACTAGAATTAATAGATATATACAGAACATACTATCCCAAAGTAAAAGAATACACCTTCTTCTCACCACCCCATGGCACCTTCTCGAAAATTGACCACATAATTGGACACAGAACGAGCCTCCATCGATATAAGAAGATTGAAATACTCCCATGCATCCTCTCAGATCACCATGGTCTACGGCTGGTCTTTAACAACAACAAAGACAACAAAAAGCCCACATACACATGGAAACTAAACAATGCTCTGTTAAAAGATAGCAGGGTCAAAGAAGAAATAAAGAAAGAAATTATGGACTTTGTGGAATTCAACGAAAACGAAAACACAACATACCCAAACCTATGGGATGCAATGAAAGCAGTATTGAGAGGAAAACTCATAACCCTAAGTGCTTCCAAAAAGAAACTGGAGAGAGCTCACATCAGCAACCTGACAGCACAGCTAAAAGCCCTAGAACAAAAGGAAGCAGATATACCCAAAAAAAGTAGACGGCAAGAAATAATCAAAATTAGGGCAGAAATAGACCAAATAGAAACAAAAAGAACCATAGAAAAAATCAACAAAACCAAGAGTTGGTTCTTTGAGAAAATCAACAAGATTGATAAACCCCTAGCCAGACTAACTAGAGGGCAAAGAGAGAGTATCCAAATTAACAAAATCAGAAAGGAAAGTGGGGACATAACAACTGAAACTGAGGAAATTCAAGAAATCATCAGATCCTACTACAATAACTTATACTCCACAAAATTGGAAAATCTGGAGGAAATGGATGAATTCCTAGACAGATACAAAGTCCCAAAGTTAAACCAGGACCAAGTAAACCATCTAAATAACCCTATAACACCTAAAGAAATAGAAGAAGTCATCAAAAGCCTCCCAACCAAAAAAAGCCCAGGTCCAGACGGGTTCAGTGCAGAATTTTATCAGACTTTTATTGAGGATATAACACCAATACTCGCCAAACTATTCCAAAAGATAGAATCAGATGGAATATTACCCAACTCATTTATTGAGGCTACAATAACCCTCGTACCTAAACCACACAAAGACCCTACAAGGAAAGAGAACTTCAGACCAATCTCACTTATGAACATTGATGCAAAAATACTCAACAAAATCCTTGCAAACCGAATCCAAGAACACATCAAAGCGATCATTCATCATGACCAAGTAGGCTTCATCCCTGGGATGCAGGGATGGTTTAACATAAGGAAATCCATCAACGTAATCCACCATATAAACAAACTCAAAGACCAAAATCACATGGTCATATCACTAGACGCTGAGAAAGCATTCGACAAAATCCAACACCCTTTCATGTTAAAAGTCCTGGAAAGAACAGGTATCCAAGGCCCATACTTAAACATAATAAAAGCAATATACAGCAAACCAACAGCCAACATCAAACTTAATGGCGAGAAACTTGAAGCAATCCCACTAAAATCAGGGACTCGACAAGGCTGCCCACTCTCCCCCTACCTATTCAACATAGTACTGGAAGTCCTGGCTGGAACAATTAGAGAGCAAAAGGAGATCAAGGGGATACAAATCAGAAAGGAAGAGATAAAAACATCACTCTTTGCTGATGACATGATAGTGTACTTGAGTGACCCCAAAAATTCCACCAGAGAACTCCTACAGCTGATAAACAAGTTCAGCAAAGTGGCTGGATACAAAATTAACTCAAACAAATCAGTAGCCTTCCTGTACTCAAAGGACAAACATGTGGAGAAAGAAATTAGGGAAAACGTACCCTTCACAATCGTTACAAAAACTATGAAATACCTTGGTGTGACTCTAACTAAGCAAGTAAAGGACCTGTATGACAAGAACTTCAAACCTCTAAAGAAAGAAATTGAGGAGGATCTCAGAAAATGGAAAAATCTCCCATGCTCATGGATTGGAAAAATCAACATCTTAAAAATGGCCATCCTACCAAAAGCAATCTACAGATTCAATGCAATCCCCATCAAAATTCCAACCCAGTTCTTCATGGAATTGGAAAGATCAATGTGCAATTTTATATAGAATAACAAAAGACCTAGAATAGCGAAATCCATGCTCAACAACAAGTAAACATCTGCGGGAATCACTATCCCTGACCTCAAGCTATATTACAAGGCAATTGTGCTGAAACCTGCATGGTACTGGTACAGAAATAGGCATGTGGATCAATGGAATAGAATAGAAGATCCAGAAATGAGCCCTCATGTATATGGTCACCTGATTTTTGACAAAGGAGCAGTAAACATTCAATGGAAAAAGGACAGCCTATTCAACAAATGGTGCTGGTCCAACTGGCACTCAGCATGCGAAAGAATGAAAATAGACCCGTTCTTATCTCCTTGTACAAAGCTCAAGTGTAAGTGGATCAAAGACCTCCACATTAAACCAGATACACTGAAACTATTAGATGAGAAAGTAGGGAAAACCTTAGAACACATTGGTATAGGAGAAAATTTCCTGAACAAAACACCAATGGCTCAAGCTCTAAGGTCAAAGATTAACAAATGGGACTTAATGAGATTGCAGTTTCTGTAAGGCTAAAGACATCGTCAAGAAAACAAAACGGCAACCAACAGAATGGGAAAAGATCTTTACCAACACCACATCAGATAGAGGCCTAATATCCAAGGTGTACAAGGAACTCAAAAAGCTAGACACCAGAGAATCAAATAACCCTATTAAAAAATGGGGTACAGAGCTAAACAAAACGTTCTCAGTTGAGGAACACCAAATGGCCGAGAAACTTCTGAGGAAGTGCTCTACATCCTTAGCCATCAGGGAAATGCAAATCAAAACAACCCTGAGATTCCACCTCACACCAGTCAGATTGGCCAAGATCCAAAACTCAGATGACAGCAGATGCTGGCAAGGCTGCGGAGAAAGAGGAACACTTCTCCACTGTTGGTCGGGTTGCAAGCTAATACAACCACTCTGGAAATCTGTCTGGCAATACCTCAGAAAATTGGATATAGTACTACCTGAAGACCCAGCTATTCCACTTCTGGGCATATACCCCAGAGACACTTTAATACACAACAAAGATATATGCACCACAATGTTCATAGCGGCTCTATTTATAATAGCCAGAAGCTGGAAGGAACCCAGATGTCCTTCAGAAGATGAATGGATACAAAAATTGTGGTACATATACACAATGGAATACTACTCAGCCACCAGAAACAATGGCTTAACCAAATTCTTAAGAAAATGGCTGCATCTAGAGAATATCATCCTGAGTGAGATAACCCAGTCACAAAAGAACAGACATAATATGCAGTCACTGATAGTGGGATGCTAACCCCAGAGGCTTGCACTCCCCCAGAAACAACTCACAGACTGTATGAAGTCCAAGAAATAAAGAAAACAAAAAAAAAATACATATATTTAAAAACAAGAAGACTTTGACTGTTTCCATGTTTTGTTTTGTTTTGCATGTACTTTACGCTTATTGTAACTATTAGGTTTTCAATGCGTACTGTCGGGCCCTTGAAAAAAATCAAGTACTGACTAAAAAAAATATATTCACATGGTTTTATGTGAAAAATTATTTTAATGTCAGAAAAAACAGTACTGACAAAAAAGTATAATTTTAAGCAAAAAATGTTTAAAATCTGTACATTTATCTTTGTTTTGTAAAATAAAGTCGTTTAAAAAAAAAGATTAACAAATGGGACTTAATGAGATTGCAAAGTTTCTGTAAGGCTAAAGACATCGTCAAGAAAACAAAACGGCAACCAACAGAATGGGAAAAGATCTTTACCAACACCACATCAGATCGAGGCCTAATATCCAAGGTGTACAAGGAACTCAAAAAGCTAGACACCAGAGAATCAAATAACCCTATTAAATAATGGGGTACAGAGCTAAACAAAACGTTTTCAGTTGAGGAACACCGAATGGCCGAGAAACACCTGAGGAAGTGCTCTACATCCTTAGCCATCAGGGAAATGCAAATCAAAACAACCCTGAGATTCCACCTCACACCAGTCAGATTGGCCATTATCCAAAACTCAGATGACAGCAGATGCTGGCGAGGCTGCGGAGAAAGAGGAACACTTCTCCACTGTTGCAAGCTAATACAACCACTCTGGAAATCTGTCTGGCAATACCTCAGAAAATTGGATATAGTACTACCTGAAGACCCAGCTATTCCACTTCTGGGCATATACCCCAGAGACACTTTAATACACAACAAAGGTATATGCACCACAATGTTCATAGCAGCTCTATTTATAATAGCCAGAAGCTGGAAGGAACCCAGATGTCCTTCAGAAGATGAATGGATACAAAAATTGTGGTACATATACACAATGGAATACTACTCAGCCACCAGAAACAATGACTTAACCAAATTCTCAAGAAAATGGCTGCATCTAGAGAATATCATCCTGAGTGAGATAACCCAGTCACAAAAGAACAGACATAATATGCAGTCACTGATAGTGGGATGCTAACCCCAGAGGCTTGCACTCCCCCAGAAACAACTCACAGACTGTATGAAGTCCAAGAAATAAAGAAAACAAAAAAATATACATATATTTACAAAACAAGAAGACCTTGACTATTTCCATGTTGCGTTTTGTTTTGCATGTACTTTATGCTTATTGTAACTATTAGGTTTTCAATGCATACTGTCAAGCCCTTGAAAAAAATCAAGTACTGACTAAAAAAATATATTCCCATGGTTTTATGTAAAAATTATTTTAATGTCTGAAAAAACAGTACTGACAAAAATGTATAATTTTAAGCAAAAATGTTTAAAATCTGTACATTTATCTTTGTTTTGTAAAATAAAGTCATTTTAAAAAAATAAATAAATTCAAATAATTTTTTAAAAAAAAGAACATATTGGTCAATAAGTATTAGCTATCATGTAGAAAATGGAACTGAGTGGAAAATCATGCCATAAGTTTTGAACTGAGATAAGCAAGTACTGGTCCTGGAGAACATGTCATAATCTGTTTCTAGTAATTGCTTGGTCAAGTTCACATGTGTTGACCAGCTAAATGCTGGGACAGGAACTAACAGGTGTATCTGGACTTCCTTTAGTCTAAGTCATCTCCCAATGACATCTCCTTCCATTTTCCAGAGTGTCAAATTGATAATCTAAGATTATAGCCACTGGGATATGGTGTCTAATGATAACAATGTTAACTGTTAAACTTCAATCTTTAGACAGTATTAATTGACGTAGAGCAATTACACAAAAGAAGGACCTAGAATCGTAATTGCAGAAAATTCTACACTCCTCAGTTTTAAATTCAGTTTGGGGAGCTGGTTGTTCTAAGTTCAATTACTTTTCTCCAAAGAAGAAACTCATTGGGCCTCTCTAGTCCCCAAATCAAAGCTGTTATGCCACCACTGCCAGACACCCTCCTGTGTACGGGACCTGTTGCTGGCCTCCTGACACCACCTGGTCTTGAGTTTTGTGCAAGCTTTAGATTGGAGGACAATCTCTATGTATACTGAAGCTTTACAACAAATATCCATCATAGGTTAAAAAAAGCCTCTATCCATTTGCCCACCAGAGCCAGGGGGTGGCTCCACAACCCACAGCCTCAAGTCTAAAGCTTTTGGTGCAACGTTCCAGCCTTCTCTATGCTTGTCTCATCGGTCTTAGGACAGTTTTTACTGTATCCTGTAGCTCCTAGATTATGGCAACAATTTCCCACACTTAGCACTATTGCACTTGCAGTGTACAAACTAGGACAAGTCTCCTCCTAACCTCAAGGCCTTGGAATTATTGGTACTGTTTGGGAAAGCCCTGGCATCACCCAAACCTGCCTCTAAAGAACAGTAGACAATCCCCACAGCTCTGGGATGGTAACTATCAATGATCCCAGCTTTATCAATCCAACCAGTCCTTGCTTTTCATGGCCTAGAGGCATTCCCACCTACCTCCCATGGCTCCAAAATCATGGGTACCAATATCTGCCTAGTGTTGGAAGGGTTCATTATTGGACCTCAACTACTCCTTAAGCCTTATAGTCAGGAACAATTCTTCAAAAACTCCCAAGACCACAAAAGGACCTCTGTGCCAGTGTGATTCCTGTGGCTCATAGCTGCACATTCTGGCAGTTAAATTTTATCTGCTGATTCACTTGGCTCATCCCTACACTATTTTAGAATTGTGGGTCTCTGAACATCTTTTAACAGGCCCAGTGTTCTCTTTATTGCTTAAGCACCTTCATCCAACATTGCCCTCACAGGTGCAACTTGCCTGGCTTTCCCTGTTTAAATGAGAGCTTGGTCTCATGCCCCACTTATGACGATGCTTAATTTAACACACAAACATTGCATTTAATCACTGCCTAACATAAAGCTGACTCCTGTTCACAGCCTTTATTTCACCAAGGTTCCACTGTCTATCTTTTTCAGACACTGAAATTGCCACCATACCAATGCTTGCAGCCTCTCTCTGCAATAGACTAAATATTATTTTAAGGTACACAAAACCAATTTACCATTCTCTGACCACGTAGCAAATGCAAGTAGTAATGAGTTTGGTGAATTTTGTGAAAGAGAATTCCGTAATTATTTAACCTGCCCATTCTGTGCCTGTGTGGGTACTTCTCTAGCTTCTTAGTATTACTCAAGCACCCCAAGAACAGAGATAATTTATAGCACTGGATCTGTTTGGTCCACTCTCCTCTCCATGTGGAGCCAAGATTTTCTGCCCTGTACCCACAGGAAAACATCATTGCTCACATGAACTCCTTTTTCTTTTTCTTTCCTTTTTCTTTCAAATTTTCTGCTGTCTCATCTTCAAATCCTTAATAGTTTTTACTCAAAGCCCTACCTGCACCTTACATTTGCATGATTTGGGGAAATTATGTAACTTACTCTGAATATATTTGAACTAACACCTAACTTATGAAAGGAATGCATGTCTTAGGTGATAATTTTTCAAATCTATCTATAAAATAGGGTAAACATCCTGTCACGTTAGGTTCCCAACAATATAAGATTATCCATGTGTGGCCTAAAGAATCCCACATATCAGCCTCCCATAGATAACCATTGCACTCATGAATTATAGTCTTTCTTCAAGAAAAAGCCTGATTATATTAAGACCAGACAACACCTGCTACTTTAAAGGATTGCCCTGCTTCTTGATTATTACATTCTTTTTTGTGAATTAGAACAGGGAAGAGGTGGGGCATGAGATGCTTAGGTATAATGACTGCAAATGTCTAACATCCATTAACCACACCTATTTGTGCTATCAGAAAACAGCCCCAGGTTCCAACCAGCTAGGGGAAGCAAAAAGAGTGTGAAGATTAGTCTGAGTCTTTGGTTCTTATACTGAGAAGAGCAGCTAAGAATGGTCAAAATTGTGTCATTGAACATAAAACAACAAAAATGTCTAGACTCCCTAATAGTCACCATAAACCATGTGAAATATTATTTGCAATATAGACTAGGTATTTTATAAAATAATTAAATAGCCATTAGTTTTGTAAATGTAAACCTTCAGATCTATTTACTACTGAAACAGTATTGCTAGAACCTTGCCTTAGTCATATTTCTATTGCTGTAATAAGATACCATGACTAAAACAACTTAGAGGAGAAGCAGTTTATTTGGGGCTTATGGTTTCAGAGGGCTAGAGACCATGACCATAGGGTGGGGGGCATGATACTAGGCAAACAAACATGGCACCAGAGCAGTAGCTGGAATTTACAGTTTGAGAGACAAGAAAAAGTCAGAAAGAACTAACTAGAAATGACTTGGGCTTTTGAAACCTCAGATATCACTACCAATGGCATACCTCCTCCAATGAGGTCACACCTCTTGATCCTTCCCAAACAGTTCCACCAACCAGAGGCCAAGTGTCTTAGTCAGGGTTTCTACTCCTGCATAAACATCATAACCAAGAAGCAAGTTGGGGAGGAAAGGGTTTATTCGGCTTGTACTTCCATATCGATGTTCATCACCAGAGGAAGTCAGGACTAGAACTCAAGCAGGTCAGGAAGCAGGAGCTGATGCAGAGGCCATGGAGGGATGTTACTTTCTGGCTTGCTTCCCCAGGCTCGCTCAGCTTGCTTTCTTATAGTACCCAGGACTACCAGCCCAGGGATGGCACCATCCACAATGTGCCCTCCCCACCCTTGATATCCAATTGAGAAAATGCCTTACAGCCAAATATCATGGAGTCATTTCCTCAAAGTAGGCTCCTTTCTCTGTGATAACTCCAGCTTGTGTCAAGTTGACACAAAACCAGCCAGTACACCAAGTATTCAAACATATGCGCCTATGAGGGTCATTTTATTCAAACCATCACAAGTCTATACCAAAATACCCAGGGCTTCTCTCCATTCCCCCTTCCTCTATGAGGAATGCTCTGATGAAAACATTTGCAACACTCTTCTATGTCCAAAATCACAGGTCAACATGTCAATCTTATGTTTTCACACACCATTGCTCATCCTCTGAGTGAACATGGAGGAGGCTCAAGGAAAAGCTGTTGTCCAAATGCTGTGCAGAGTCTTTGTTTCCTTGTCATTTATCATGGCTGAAAATTACTAAAAAAAAAAAAAAAAAAAGTTCCAGTCCATTTAAAAAGGAGACCAATATTATGGGCTACCATACTAAATTGGAAGCCAGAGTACTCTGATTTTTATTCTTTAATTAGCCTCAGCTACCTTCACTTTCTGTAACAAACTACTACAATTTTTTTCAACTTCTACTACAAAAGAAGGCGAGAGGGGGAAGGGAGAGAGAGGGAGGGAATGAGAGAGAGAGAGAGAGAGAGAGAGAGAGAGAGTTTTCCACTATAAGGTCAGACTAGATAACTGCCACTGCATAGTCAGAAGATTATCTTCTGGCAAAGAACAGCTCTTGATAAGTATAATATACACTGTGCTGAGAGACATCTCCTCTTCCTGTTAATGGGGAGGAACAATTCAAACAATGAAGTAATTCAGGAAATGTTTACTGGGGCAAGAAGAGCTGCATTCCTCCCTGGCAGCCTGAAATGAAACAGAAACACTGTACCTGTTTTGTTATTCTCAGAAAGGAAGGCAACTATTCTGTTCTGGCAAGGCCTTGACCTGGAAGCCCCCTGTCTATTTGCTTTGGGGGGAAAATCAACTAGCAATTCAAAATTATTGTTTTCTCTTTTAAAAGCTATCTTCTAGAGAACGTTTCTGAGAAGGTAATTTTCTAGTGAGTTGACTAATTGACCTCATTTTTACTAAATCTCTCTCGTCTCTTAAGTGGCTGTATCTAGGCAAGCACATTTCTCCCCATAAGCCCATTAACTTGATTGTTATTTTTGGAAGAACTAGTTAATGAGTATTAGCCTATAGTTATGCAAACCTAGAATCTGAACCTCTTGGATTCTTTCTTTGTTAGTATGTTTAATCTATTCTTTTCAGAAGGCAAAGAACCATTATCAAAGCAACTGAATGCAATATCAAAGCTGGAATCTGCGCTGGTGCTGTACCACATGTATTGACAAACCCACTGAGTTTTCCCAAAGAGACTTGGCTCATGTATGCTGCCATTAAGTTAGTTGCAATAAATGGGTTTAATGAACTGGAGTTCATGAGGAAGCCATTTTCTGGGTAGATGTAAAACGAACTGTGAAGATCAACATTTTGACCACCTCTAAGTTTCTGATTTGCACTGAATGCTTTTTCCTCTCTATAAATTCCTAATCCGCAGCTTGAACCACCATGTGATTGTGTAAAGAGGCCTTTAGGTTATTTGAGGTAATGAGGTTGGAGCCCCACTGGTGGGAGAAGTACCCTCAGAGGAGGCTGAGACACCAGGCCTTTCTTTCACTCCCATTCCAGAAAAAAAAAAAAAAAAGTCAGACAAGCCAAGATAAGAAAGATCCCAGAACCCAACCACACTGGCACCTTGACCTCAGAGACAGAAATCAACGCCCATTGTTTAAAGCGCTTAGTATGTGGTATTTTGTCAGCGACCCAAACTGGTGAAAGCATCTTTTATTTCTGGAAAGGAATTGCTTTACATGGGGTGGTTTGAGATTCTCTGGAATTTTAATACAAGAAGACAGGTTGTCAGCAAATTAGAGTGAGAAGAGATGTCGGGACTGAAGAGATGACTCGGTGGGTAAAGTGCTTCCTACAAAAGTACTAGGACCTGAGTTCAGACCCCAGATGCACATAAAAACCCGGTGTGGGGGCTGGAGAGATGGCTCGGCAGTTACGAGCACTGACTGCTCTTCCAGAGGACCCAGATTCAATTTCCAGGACCTGCACAGTGGCTCACCACCATCTACAACACCAGTCCTAGCATATCAAACACCCTCTGGCCTCCAAAGGCAACAGACAGGCATGGAGTAGTCCACAGATATATATGCTGGCCAAACGGCCATACGTATTACACAAATAAACAAATAAGTAAATAAATAATTAAACAGTTTCTTTAAAGGGTGTTTGTGTGGCAGTACACATCCTCGGGTATCCACACCCACGGCCTGTGAGTGTGGAGGCAAGCATGTTCTGGGGGCTCACTAACAAGTCTATGTAGGTGGAGCTGGGGGTTTAGTAAGAGACCCAAAAAATAAGGTTTGTGATAGAGGAAGACACTTTTTGTCAACCTCTGGCTTCCAAGAATACACACATGGGCAAGCACACATGTACAAACACCATGAGCCAGAAGCAGAGAATTACATTCCAGGCCATTATATAAAACCACACTATATTGGCTGTAGATGAGATGTCAGTATGGATAGAAGCTACAGTAGCTGACTGTTGTATAGGCCTTCCCAAACTCTCCTTCTCAGATGGAAAGAGGGTAGAAATCTCAGAGCCTCTGTGGCAGGATTTCCACAAAGCTAGGTTGCCGGGCTGACACTGGGCTCAGAAGGCAAAGTGCTATGCCAAGCAAGAAATTTCTCAAGGCTAACACTCTTGCCATGTAAGGCTTTGGACTTGCTGCTACATGCTACTGCTTGTTTTTCCCTGCCTTTCTCTTTGGGGGTGAGAATAAGGGCCCATCCTATGCCTGTCCCACCACTGCACTTTGGAAGTATAGAACTACCTGCTTTCATGGGTTTGCAGTTGGAAATTCTGCCTGAGAACAATTCTTGACTTAGTCTCTCTTTCTCTCTCTCTCTCTCTCTCTCTCTCTCTCTCTCTCTCTCTCTCTCTCTCTCTCTCTCTCTCACACACACACACACACACACACACACATGCATGCACACACATACTTGTACTCTGAGACCCCACTAGGCTGACAGATGAGTCTGATCATGTAGTTCTCTAGATAAGCAGCACCATTCCACAGGTTGGCACTGGTGAGTAGTCTTCTGCAGAAACAAACAAACAAAAAAAAAAATGTCTGCCTCAGGAAACTGGCCTTATACCCTAGACCTGTGATCAGAGTGGGAACCCTGGCGATCTCCAAGTTGCCTTTCAAGACTTTCAAGTCACCTTTCTCTTTTCTTGAAGGATAAAATACATTCCCAGCCAAGCAGCTTACTTTCTCCTACCCTGTAGAGTCCAAGAAGTCCACTGTCCTTTCTTTAACCTGCCCTTTTTTCCTGTTTCCTTTCATATTAGATGGCAGCATTCATTCTAGAACAACCATATATCTATTTTCTATTCCTGGCTTCTGCTGCGATATCCAATTAAGTATGTGACTCACAACAGTACAAATCTCCTTAGCAAACCTCATCCAACCACATCCTTGGTGGTTTTTATTCAGGACCATCACAGTTCACAGTTTGGTTTGGTTTGGTTTGGTTTTCCTTAGAAATGCCTTCTTCAGTCAATTTCTCTGCTTTCTACTTTCTTATGAGAAGTCAGGAGGAACCCAGCCATTTCTCCAATGTTTGTCTTGAAACCTCCACAGCAAAATATCAGTTTCCCCAGCTAAATATCAGCTTCATTGCTTGTAAATTCTGTCTCCTACAAAACACTAGAAGATGAAGGCAACTCAGTGAAATTCTTTGCTGTTTCACCAGTGTCACCCTTCCTCCAGACTCCAGTTGCCTGTTCTCTGTCTCCACCCGACATCTTGCCAGAATAACACTGCCATCCTTACTTCTGCCACTCTTTCTGTGGCTAGTGATGTGTTCTCTATAATGATGGTGGGTTCCTTTCTAACACTCATCTTTTCCTCCTGACTCCACACCAAACTCACCTCCGATGTCTATACTTCTAGTATACAGGTAAAAGTTTTCCACGATCTACCCATTATCCAGTTCCAAGGCTAATTCCCCATTTTCAAGTTATTTGTTACAGCAGTACTTTCTGGCTACCGAGATGTCTACTGGTTTACTAGGAAGAATGACCTAATGAAAACACCATGCAGTTGGTTTAGACAACAGAACGGTCTTTCTCATAACTCGGAAACCTATGGAGTCTAACATTCAGTTCCAGTTTCAGCTGACAAAAGAGCCTACATTCTGGCTTGCAGGCAGCCATTCTGCTACCTTGTCATCCTCACAGGGTGAACAATGGATGAGTAAAAATTCTGGCTTTACTTGTAAGACCACTGTAAATCAGAGCTCTATCCATGTGGGGTTTCCTGTAACTCTGTTGATCTCCAGAAGGTTCCATGAAATAGTTCAGATACAAGATACCATCATGCTGATGTTTAGGGCTTCAGCAAATGAATTTGGGGAGGGCTCTAAACATTCAGTCCATCTTATACTCACAAATTTAAGACTAAGTAAAGCATGTATTTATTAAGGTCAGTGTCTATTTGTCCAGTCAAGTGCAGACAGCTAAGCAGAGCGTTAAGGCTTCACATTTTCACTGCAGCAGAAGAGTAGATGTATGTACTAAAAACATCTGAGGTGTGCAAAGCCTGGGCCCTTGCCTAAGAAGGGACAGAAAAAAACAGCAAAAATTCTGCTTTGCTTTCCTATCAGGTGGTAGACATTGACTTTCCAATCTTCCCCTTCTCGCTTGAGGAACTACACTCCAGTTTCCCCTTAAGCTTTTTCTACTCTCTTGTATTTCAGGAATGATTTTTTCCCCAAACTTGGGCACTAATAATGTAGAGTCACATGGAAAGGAGGAAGATTATGTAAGTGAGAAGTTTGTGCTTTAATATACACATTTTAAAGGGGCTGGAGACATGACTCAGTGTTCAGCTCACCACACTTTGCACGGATGCTAGTAGAGGCCATGAGACCCTAGGATCCAAAACAAAGCGGTGTTCCGTGTCACATTTGCACAAGAAGTAGCACTGAGCATCAGCAGATTTGCATGAGTTTCCTGCCCCAAGTTCCCATAGACAGGCTCTGACAAAGGCCTGAGCAGCCAGTGGGGCTGCGTAGCAGAAGAGGAACTTGAAGTTTAGGAAACAGGATCTTTAACAAGGGGCAGTAAGCTGCTCATTGTGTTACTCTCTACTATACATTATATATTAAATACGTGTATTAAGTTTATGTGTCTATGTATGTATGTGTTGGTGAATGTGGGTGTCCACAGAAGTTAGAAGAGGACATCAAATTTCCTGCAGTCACAAGCAATTGTGAGACACCCAACAATATAGGGGCTGGCAACTACTTAGATCCTTACAAGAGCAGCATCCTTTACTCTTGGGAAACATACACTATTGCTATTATACCAACATTCTCAAAGAGGAAATCCCTAAAGGAAACAATTAGTAGGATTTTACTCAAAGGACCTCAGAAGCCTGAGCATTTCTACCCAGTGACAGCCATGAAGGTGGGAAGCAGAGGCTTCAGACTGTGATTGAAGATCTTCTGTCTTCCTGTTGCTCCCTTTCTAACCCTTTTACTATACATGATCTCCAGAGGAAAGCAAAAGTGAAATAGTGTGTATGTGTGTGTGTGTGTATATGTGTGTGTGGTGTGTGTATGTGTGTGTATGTGTGTGTGTGTATGTGTGTGTATGTGTGTATATGTGTGTGTATGTGTGTGTATGTTTGTGTGTGTGTATGTGTGTGTATGTGTGTATGTGTATGTGTATATGTGTGTGTATGTGTGTGTATGTGTGTGTATGTGTGTATGTGTGTGTGTATGTGTGTGTATGTGTGTGTATGTGTGTACGTGTGTGTATGTGTGTGTATATGTGTGTGTATGTGTGTGTATGTTTGTGTGTGTGTATGTGTGTGTATGTGTGTATGTGTGTGTATGTGTGCATGTGTGTGTATGTGTGTATGTGTGTGTATGTGTGTATGTGTGTGTGTATGTGTGTATATATGTGTGTGTATGTGTGTGTATGTGTGTGTATGTGTGTGTATGTGTGTGTGTATGTGTGTGTATGTGTGTGTATGTGTGTGTATGTGTGTGTATGTGTGTGTATGTGTGTGTATGTGTGTATATTTGTGTGTGTGTATGTGTGTGTATGTGTATGTGTGTATGTGTGTATGTGTGTGTATGTGTGTGTATGTGTGTGTATGTGTGTGTATGTGTGTGTATGTGTGTATGTGTGTATGTGTGTGTATGTGTGTGTATATGTATGTATGTTTGTGTGTGTGTATGTGTGTATGTGTGTATGTGTGTGTGTATGTGTGTATGTGTGTATTTGTGTGTGTATGTGTGTGTATGTGTGTGTGTATGTGTGTGTGTGTGTGTTGTGCGTGTGTGTGTTTGAATCATGTCTGTAAGCCTGACACACCTAGCTATTCTGAATGATCCCAAAAACATTTACCCTCTGGGTTTTTACACTCTTGTTCCTTTGCAAACACTCTCATAAACTGGCAGTTTCTAAATATCAGTTACCCACAACAATGCAAGCACTAATTTCAAGGCAAGGCACAATTTCAACAATATCAGCAAGACTTGGTAGTCCAGACCTGTGATCTTAGTTACTAGGGACACTGAGGCAGGTGGACAATCATGTAAGCTACAGAGTTCAAGGTCAATCTGAAAAACAAGAATTATTCTCAAATAATTTTATGGGGGCTGAGAATACTGGTCCACTCCCCTAATGCCAGCACTCAGTAGACAGAAGCAGGTGGACCTCTGTGAGTCTGAGGCCAATCTGGTCTACATAGCAAGTTATCGGCCAACCAGAGCTACACAGTGAGACTCTGTATTTTTTTCTTAAAATGCTTTTTAAAGAGTGCTATCTGAGACTGCAGCTCAGTGGTAAAAAAAAAAAACTGCTTAGCATGCTCAAGAGCCTGGGTTCAATTCCCAGAACTACAAAACCAACAATATTAACATAGCAACCTGGGGGCTTGGAGATGGTACTGGTCCTAACTCCAATTCCAGGGCATCTAACAGTTTCTTCTGACTCATAGGGCACTAAGCATACATGTAGTACACAGAGATTCATGCAGGTAAAGCATTCATTCAGATAAATTAAACATCAATACAGTTTAAAAGAAGAAGTTATATATGTCCCTGTTCATTGTAGTATTTTTCACAGCAGTCAACGTATGAAAACAAACCACCATCTATTGATAAGCAAACAAGGAGAATGTGATACATGTTTATACTGATATGCCAGTCGCCCTTTAAGGGGCGGGGCTGTTGCCATTTGCAACAGATGGTACAGATAACCTAGAGGACACTATGCTGAAGAGAAATGAGCCAGGCACAGAAACACATATACTATATGGTGTGGAAGTTAAGATATTCAAACTCACAGAGCCTGAGCCAAATGATGGTTGCCACAGGCTAGGGAAGTGGAGAAATGGAGAGGATGTGGGCAAAGGGAATAACATTTCATTTATACGAGTCCTGGAGGTCTACCACGTGGCACGGTGTCCACAGGTAACGAGACAGGATGAGCCCTTGCGGCTCATGCTTGTAACCCCAGCACTTGGGACTAGAGAAGAAAAGATCAAGTGTTTAAGATCAAACACAGCTAAATAGTGAGTTTGAGGCTTGCCTAGATCCTATGAGACCATGTCTGAGGTTAGCCTAGATGCCATGAGGCCCTGTATGAAAAGGAGGGGAAAGAGAAACAGAAAGAACAGGATGGGTGAAAAGCAGAGACAGAAGAGAAGGGCAAGAAGGAGGAGAAGTGATAGCTATGCTGTACATCTTAAAATTGCCAAGAGGGTAAATCCAGAGAAAGAAGCTTTCAACCCCAGGGATGATTGCAGAGGCAAGAGGCAGCTTCAGGAGGAGCCGTAGTCACAGAAAGTTCTGTTTCCCCAGGAATAAGAACAAATGTTTATCTGCTAAAACAAACAAAATAGCAATGTTGGGACAGACACCGCACCATAAGCCCAGTGACCAGCCACTGGATTATGTGTCTCCAATTTCAACATCAACCTTTGAGGGAAGAGCAAATCTCAGTGCCTTTCAGAAACTGGAAAGTCAAAAAGAATGCTTTGTAAGCCAGGAAAGGACACTCAATCCTAGGGGCGTTTGTGTACTGGGCTGAATACTACAGTAGCCCTGGCAGCCCGGAGGCTGGCCACTGAGGATGTACATGTGTTTACAGAATGGCCAGGGAAGGGGACATCTTCACACAGGAGACCAAGAACATCCGCGGATTGTTTGGAAGACATGATTTAGTCTGCCCAACTTCATAACTAGTCTGTGTCCCAGGGTTTCTCTTGCTGTGATGAAACACCATGGCTAAAAAGCAAGTTGAAGAAGAAAGGGTTTATTTGCCTTACACTTCCATATTGCTATTAATCATTAAAGGAAGTCAGCAATCTGGAGGCAGAAGCTGATACAGAGGCCATGAAGGGGTCAGGGGTGGGGGGTGCTGCCTACTAGCCATTCATGGCTTGCTCAGCCTACTCTCTTTCAGAATCCAGGACCACCAGATCAGGAATGGTATTACCCACAATGGCCCGGGCCTTCCCCACTCGTGCCTTATAGAAAATGCCTTACAGGCCTGCCTACAGTCTGATCCTATGAAGGCATTTTCTCAGTTGAGGAGTAAAGTCATCTTCTCAGATGACTTTATCTTGTGTGAGTTGACAAAGGCTATGCAGCAGTCTGGGAAGATCAGTCTTTCTAATTTCACATACTATGGTAATGGTCGACCCACGGGTAGAACATAGGTAATACGCAAAAGATTTACCAACGAAAATACTGTGGTCTGGGTACTGACCAATCAGAACACAATGAAGGCTGGACCAGCCCCATGAAGCTAACTGCTGGGGCAGGATGCTGCTTCCTGTTTGGTAAGCAGAGGAAGGCCTGGCATGTTCCCAGGCTATACCCCGTAGCTCAGTTTACAGCAAAAGGAGGAAGTGGCACTCAGGTCAATGGCTTTGCATCAAGAGGCAACTTCAATACTTAATACACAACACAGGCATGACAATCAGAAGCTGACGCCTCAGCCTTCTAACAGGTCTCTCCAGGCACACACTGAGATCTTTCAGCAGTAGAAGGAATGTGCACATGTGCTCTGTACCTTTCACTGTCACTCCGAAGCACAGGCACGATGACAGCACATACACTTGGGTGTCAAAGGCCAGAACAAGACCCAGCCCACAGTGAGCTCCCAGATACTTGAAGGATTAACTGGTTCTAATTCATGGTACCCATCTGAGAAACTTTTCTGTTATTAGCACGTTATCTCATCACTAGAGTGCCTTAGAGCATCATCTTGTTGTTAAGTCGTTACCTTAGAAGGAATTCTCTGTGCAGCTTAAACAGAAATGAACCAAGTAACCACACAAGAAAGCACCTACTGAGTACAGCTGCTCACAGCACTGAGGGGTAGAGATGACTGGGACTTTGTCACTGTGATCTCGTTTTCCAGGTTTCAGACCACTCGCTATGAGAACCTGTGAGCGATTGAGCATAGAAACATAGCTCAGATGTGCTGCAAGTGTAAAGCACAGAGCAGAGAGCAGGGATGGCAAGAAATCCCTGGCACTCGGCTCCACAGTAAGTGTGTCGGGGCCAGCTCCTTAATCTTCCTTTACTTTGACTTTCTCATGTAAAATGGAAAAAGTGTGCCCCTACCTCAGTAACTCCTAAGAATTGGATGAATTACTAGATACAAAACTGTTGAAGGTGATCCTGCACTCACTTCATTCTGTACAGGTTCAATGTCATTGTTCTTATTCAGCTCTCTTAAATTAAAGACCAGAAGACTTCTTAGTAATGACAGTCACCTCTGTACGTATGACATTTGCGTTGAGAGGTAGTTCTAAAATCACAACTTGCTAGTCTGACTAGAGATTCGCTTTTGAGCCTGGGAACCCGTTCTGGTGCACGGAGAGTAGTGAGTCTGTAGGGACGTGTGTCCCATTGGAAATTCACACACTTGGTGAGCCAGGCAAGAAGGAAGACTTGAGTTTTTGCCACTGGTCACCACAAACAGTAACCTGACCCTGTTTCCTCAGGTGTGCTGGATGAAGGCTTGAATGAGCTTCTGCTGTCACTGGAGAGTTCCCATGGAAACTCGGGACAGCCTTAATGAAGTCTGTTGAATTTTGTCTCCTCAGTTTACTGATGAGAACTGAATCTCTTGACGTGCCAAAGATACTATCATGCTGGGACTACCACCAAAGAGTTCTGGCAGCTCACCCACAGATCTTAGGTGACACCTAACTCTTTCAGGGATTGGAGGTTAAAGGCACTCAAAGGAAAATCAGCCCATTCAGCAGATGATGACAAGGTAGCAAAAGGAATGTTCAGGATGCTGGAAGACTCATGAGTTATAAATGGTACCTCTAACCCTGTGACCCTCAGAGTAAAATCAGCATAGTCCTAGTTTGCCACTCTTTATAAGCTAAGCAGAAAGACATCAGCTTTGGCCAACATGATTCTCCTTCCAGAGAAAAAAATGACTTCAGACAAGTTTCACATTCTTAAGATGAATACCTTGAACCAAAAACAAAATACACTTTGTCTGATAAGTTTTGGGACTTTTTATGGTCGGTATCAAAATATAATCACATTGTCCATAGAATTCATTATTCAAGTAGCAAATTCAGATTATTTTGTGAGTGGTAACTTCAAAATATCTGCTGAGATAAGTGGGCAGGCACAAGCACACTTGGGTGCACATACAGAATCAGCCTCTTTGGGTTGTACTATAGTGAAAGCTGTTTTCTTTGGCGTCTAGTCTCATTCTGGTGTGCTGTATCACATAAACCAAAGTCTCTTCCTCATTTCTTCTACATGTTCATCTCCTAACACAGACATAAATTAAACTATAAACGGGGGTGGGGGATGGGGTGGGGATAGGGTGGGAGATGGGGTGGGGGAGGGGTGGGAGAGACTTTCTCATTGAATAGCAATCTGAATGTGGTCAGGGAACGTTTAGGCAGTTTTCTCATGCATGAACTGTCTTCAACTCTACTTCTGCACATGAGGCAGATGGAAGCCTTGGAAAGGAGTGGCCGGTTGGCTGGTAGAAAGAAGAGCATTTAAATGTAAATCTTGCTGCTGGTAGTGTTTCCAGAAGGCTTGTGTTTTGTGATAAAGGCTTTGGGGCTGGACTTGCAGCCCGGGAGAGAAGTGCACCAGACAAGGTTTAAGATTTCCATCGCTGGGCCTACTCTTGTTCTTTAATTCATTCTTAAATAGCTTAAAAGCCTGGCGAAAGTAAAGATGCTTGTAGACACAGAGGACATTGGACTGAAGGCGGGTTTGCACACAGGACAGTGAAAACAGAATATGGGACGGCCACTCCTAAAACAAAAGCCCCAAATCAAAACTGCTTCAAAATGGGGATTGGGGCAATGGCTCAGCAGTTAAGACACGGGCTGATCTTGCAGAGGACCAGGGTTTTGATCCCAGAACCCAAATGGCAGCTTAGAACCATCTATAACTCCAGGCTCAGGGGATCTGATTTTCTTTCTTGCAAGTAAAGTACTCATACACATAAAAATAAACCTAAAAAATAAAATATTTGAACTGCCCCAAAATTGAAAACAGCTTTAGCAATGACATGGTGTCACAAGTGGATGACCCATACCTGATGTCACAGACAAGGACAAGGGCACAAAACTCAGGTGCAGAACAGAATTGCCTTCAGACGTTTCACTGAAGTAAACATGAGCCGTAAATGTGCCTTCATGTCAAGACTTGGCTTCTGCTGCCGGGTCATTGAACCACATAAATGCAAAGATTTCCAAATCTGGAAAAAGCCCAACATCTAAGAAATTTCTGCTCCTAAGCATTTTGAAGGAAAGGATCATACTCTACTTGTATAGACAAGCATTTCAAAAATTATGTCCTATGTCTTGCATATCTTGAATTTGAAATCTAATTTGGTTTTCCTTTTAAAGTTAACAGCCTGGCATGACAGCATATGCCTATAGTTCCCAAGTCTGAGAACATCCGGTGTTATGAATATATAGTATGACACTGCCTCAAGAGTGAAATTCAATTAGTTAAAGTGTCAGCAGAAGAGTTAGAAATGGTGGCCCTAAGAGAGATGAAGAAATGTAGAGTAGAGAGATTCTTCAGCAGAAATCAGGAAATAAAAAGTCATTGCCATGGTGGGTGGGCGTGGTGATCAGCGCTGAGATGGAGAAACTCAGATGCTTTGGGATTTTAAACCTGCCTGAAGAAACCTGATATGGATGCCTCCTCAGAGGCTCTGCCAGAGCCAAACTGATACAGAGGAGGATGCTTGCAGCTAACCATCAGACTGAACATGGGGACCCCAATGAAGGAACTAGAGAAAGGACTGAAGGAGCTGAAAGGGTCTACAACCCCATGAGAAGAACAACATTATCAACCAACCAAACCCACCACAGCTCCCAGGGACTAAAATACCAACCAATGAGTGTGCATGGAAAGACCCATGGCCCCAGGTACATATGCAGCAGAGGATGGCATTTTCTGGCATCAATGGGAGGAAAGGCCTTTGATCCAGTGAAGGCTCATTTTCCCAGTGTAGGGGAATGAATGCCAAGGTGCTGAGGTGGGAGAGGGTGGTTGGGAGAGGGGGCACCTTCATGGAGGCAATAGGAGGGGGAGGCGGAGGGGATTGGTGGGAAGGGGATAGCATCTAAAATGTAAATACAGAGAATATCCAATTTAAAAAAAAAAAAACAAAGACCTGCCTGAGCTTAAACCCTAACTCATGGGTCATGGTCTAAGTCTCGTTCTGGTTGGTTGAACTTTGCAAGCTGCAGGGAGCCTAAAACACAGCAAGGTCTACGGGCATTGCCTTGGTGCTAGATTTTCATTTCTTACTAAAATTAACATTTGAAAAATATTGGGGATACAGAGGTTCGTAAAATGAGCAAGTGTCTTAAATACTTAAATGAAATTCAAACTGAATTTATCAAATGCCCTAAACTATTTAATAACTATTGACTAATTCAGTGAATTATTAAATGGCATTAATTATATTGTGAGCAGATTAAAAACTGATCAAGGAATTATGTAAAACCCATAGCCATTGATTTTTAAAGAGTTCTAAATGTTAAAGAAAGTCAAATAGTTATTTAAGGAAAACTTGGGTTTTGATATTTTTTTAGTTTAAATTCAATTAAACCAAGTAGCTATACGTGTTTCTATGCTCCTAGGAAACTCTTTCCAGCCCCTCCAAACTGTGCTGCAGAAATCCAGCCAGTATATGATGACATGGAGGATGGGCAAAGAGAGGTCCACAGCCAACAGCATTATCCTAACTCCCTGGTCCATGTTAGATGTTTGGTTTTCTGTCTTAGAATGCCTGGTGATTTGGAAAGAATCCCTGGATATAGTATTAAGTATTGAGAATCTAAGAGGACAGCTGAATGAGCAGTAATTTTAGGTATGCCATTAGGCAAGTTGCTAATACAAAAGCCCCAAACCTTCACGGGTTCTGGGCTGATAGGACTTTGGTCAGTTCATGGTTATCAGATACGTAGGCCTTTTTCAAGCATTGCCTTCTCTTTCCCCATACCACTTCCTCATTGTAAAGACAGCTGCCACGACTCTTAGAATTAGGACCACATCTTTCACCAGGAGGGAAGAATCACTTCCTGTTAAGGAAGCAACTCGGAAATTGCCTACATTGATTCTGTTGGTATCCCAATGCCTGCAACTTAGCTACACCGCGACCTCCAACGTCAAGGAGGAAAGCTTTGGAATCTTTAACTAGGTGTGCCTAGATGGAAATCTCTGTATTGAAGGAGGGGACATAGTGGATATCTCGGTGACATCTACTCCACTCCTAATGCTAAAAAGAAAGATCACATTCAGAGCGTTCACCTTCCTGCATCAAGAAAATGTGATCACCTAGGCAACATGGTATAAGCAATAAATGGCTCCACTGGAATATCAGTTTTTCATGCAGCTTCAGAGCATAAGGAAGTTTTCATTCATATAAATGGGGAATAAGTAATGAATTAATTTTTCTTCTATTAACATGATGCCTTAACTCATCATGATTTCTCTGTTTTTTAAGTCAAAATATTCTTTCTTTTATGCAATACTAGAAATGTCAAATGACTACATATTGTTCAATTTTGAAATTATTTATGAGGTCTGGCCAATATACAAAGCACTGAAGTCTGCTGGTAATAAAAAGCCCCTTGATCTGTAGAAGTTTGAATGTAGCAGAAACATGGATAGTGAGTAGAGCCTACACTAGAATGCTTTTGCTTTTTAAAATTATATGAGGTATGGGAGAGTAAGGTATGTGTATGTGAGTGCGGGTGCCTGTGGAGCCCACTAGAGGGCATCAGATCCCATGAAGTTTAAATTATAGGCAGCTGCAAGCCACCAAATACGTGTGCTGGGAACCAAATTCAAGTCCTTCGAAAAGCATTTTTAACCACTAAGCCATATCTCCAGCTCCCAATATTTGTTTCTAATTTGTGTGTGTGTGTGTGTGTGTGTGTGTGTGTGTGTGTGTGTGTGTGTGTGTGTCTGTCTGTTATTTTTCCTTTTGTAATATAGAAGGTCCTATAATAAATATTCTGCGAACCTTAATTTGGATTAGGAAGTCAATAGAGACGTCTAGGAGGAGGAAGTATTAAGATGCATTCTGAAGATGCATGCCAGTTAACCAGACTAGTAAGAAAGAGGTTTGTGGGCTGATGGATTGGCATCACAGAAAGTGGTGTGCTGTGAGAGGAGAAAGAGTTTAAAAGTTCACCAGAAGTTCTAAAGCCAAAGCTAAGTCATCCTGGGGACAACGGCAAAGGGGCCATAAGAGGAGAGATAGAAGGTTTCCAGGGATATATGCAGTTCCATATTTTGGCCATGGGTAATAAGGAGATAGAGAAAGGTCTGTATCGGCAAAAGAGCAATGTCACATGTGTCTTTAGTATGCTACTCTGAATAGAGGCTAAAGACTGAGGTTTAGCCTGGGGTGTAAATAACACGGAGACAAGCGGTATAGGAACGCAGTCTAGGATAGCAGCAAGGGGCACAATAGAGACAGCTACTTGCATGGACTTTCTTGAGATGCTTGTCATGGGAGACAGGAACAAGCCTGTGATTAGGACCAGGACTCTGAAGTCAAACTATATGAGTTCAAGCCCCAATTTTACCATGAGCTTGGACCCAGGGCCTCAGTTTCCTCATCTGTGGAATGGATAGGAATACAGCAGTAGCATCTAAACTATGCATGAGGAGAATAGAAGGTATCATTATTATTAATAGAAGGTATTATTAACATAATCGCTGCATAAACCTTACTGCGTTATCAGTCAGCCCCACTGTCAGTGTTACAGAAAATAATGGATTCTGCTTTGAATGAGTTATTTTGGACTAAAGCAAGAGAAGGCTGAGAAAAATGCTTCAACTACAATTCTAGTTACATATTTAAGTCTTACCCCATACAATCACCAGGGAAAATATCTATGAAAACACAGAAAATACATTTCCTAAGGGCTTGGGCCTCAATTAAGCATAAGTAAATATCCAAAATGAGCAAGTATAGAGACATGAGACACAAAATCTCTCAATTTTCTGATTGTCCTATCTTCATGGTCTAGCTCAGGTCGTTTCAGACCACAGAAATCTCCAGCTTCTGGAAGGAATTCTTCATATCACTCAGGATGTGTTTAATACAAACTGGCTTAGAAAAATAAGCATATATACACATACATACTACATATATATACTATATAGACATATGCATACATATGTATATATTATATATACCATATGTAGAAACTATATATATATATACATTAAATATAGTACATACACTAGTGTATATATATATATCATATTATATACTATATATTAATATTATGTAAATATATATACACACACATACACACACAAACCAGTGTTTAAGCTCAGCACCAATGAGAAACTGGGGGCTCAGAGATCAGCATTGTTCTCCATGTAGAGTTGAAGGTCTCATGTGAAGCTTTTCCTAGACTCCTCCGTTGCCTGGGTGTGACTCCTCCACAGTTGTCTAGATACTGAAGAACAGCATGTATTGGAGTGTGTACAAGTGGTTTCTCATATTATAGAGTCTTCTTTATATGCCAAACTGTTGCACAAAGCAACTCTTTCAGGTCCTATGTGATAAGACCACTGGAAATAGATCCCAGCAGGCTGATGTCTTGATATAATGGCTTATTTCTAATCTAATTTTAACTCCAAGGAAGATCTAATCAAATCAAATCCTACGTCAATAACCAGAGCAGTTTCACTGTTTTTATATTTTTATTAACTGGTTAGAGTAAACCAAAAAAGGGGAGGGGGAGAAATTAATCTTGTGCCTTAACTATTCGAAACACCATTTTTGAGTTTGAGGTGCCTGTGCACTTACGTGTCCTTACTTAGGATGCTGTTTGTCTTCCTGAAAGGCTAGTCTCAAGCAAGAGCATGACTTAGAATCAATGCTGTCACAGAAACCAAGAAATTCAGCATGAAGATGGAGACCACAGTGAAGGAGGGGTAGAAACAGGGTTACTCATCTGGGCTTTCATTGTAACTCCCTAAAGGCTACCTAGCCCTTGGTCATCTCTGCACTTCTCCAGATCCTCCCTACCAAACAATGGGGAGGAGTTTTGCAGGCTGTATTAAGAAATGAACAATAGAAAAATAGTTGCTGCAGGACCATGAGTTCTAAGTGATTAGTGTCTAGGCTGTTTTGTGTATGCAGCCCTCCTAGGGCAGTCTGAGGGGTACTGTCTCACTACTGTAAAGATTAGATGATGCTTCTGCTTTACCGCCTTTGCTTATCTGATTTTGATTGGCAGTACAATTAGTTTACATTCCCAACTCCACAGTCATGGGAAACAAATTCAAAAGCCCAATGGGTAAGTTCCTCTAGGCCTTATTCGTGGTAGGCTGCAGGGAGCACCACCATGGAAGCATCTGAGTCATATGACGGTGATCAGCATGACAATGTACAAGATGCCTTTCTTACCTTCTTGCACTCACTGAAAATTATACAAAATATGGCAAGTCATTGGTCACTATATTTTGAGAAAAGCATCATTATATATGAAGAAATAACCAACTAATATTCCATGTAAGTGGGTTTTCAAAGAGAAGATAGATGATTGATGGTGATAAAAACATAGTAGATAAATGATTGATGATTAATAGTGATAAGATGATAGATAAATAAATAGATGATAGATAGATGATCAATCATTCTAGAATATGTTTTCTAGGCATCACTAAGTCATTTTAGAAAAAAAAAACTAATGTTTATAAGCTACAAAGGCCATTGTAGATTATAAGATTATAGCTTTTGGGACACATTTCAAAATGCCAAGCCAGGACCCACATAAATATCAGTACCTCAGTGAAACAAAATAAAAACATATTCATGTGCTTGCTCTTTCATTTTGGTCATTGCCAGGCAGCTGGACAAATGCAAAAAATAACCCCATATATTGCCTATCTCTTGGAACTCAGTGGGACTGACCCAGAGTCCCAGCTTAGGAGGCAGATCCAAGAGGATTATGAGTTTGGAGACAGCCTACATGATATGGTAAGGTCTCTGTTTCAGAAAAGAAAACACAACAAAATGTCCCACTCTGATTCTGAGACCCCTTAATCGAGGGGGGTAAAGGGACAGATCAATCTCTAGTGCTTCTGCAGTGTCTGTAGAGATATTGACTTTGGAGTTCCAGTGACCACAGAGGCTGGGCAGCTCTCAAGACTCAGGCTGAGGATTTAAAATAAACTCAAGCAAGTGCTGGGGTCACTCAGAGGGCTTATCAATATATGTATCGCCGGCTTCAGTCCTCAAGTTGATTCAAAGGTCCACAATGCAGACTACACTTGGGCATTTCCATAAAGGACTCAGAAGGTGCTGAGGCTGGCAACTGCAGTCCTAGCAAGTCACAGGTGGAGACTGTCACTGGTAGAAAACATGTTGACAGAACTGGTAAGACTTGTGAGGTCACATTTCATCTTACAGGTGAAGGATGGCTCAAGGTTCAGAGAAAAATGTCTTACTTGTGGTCCTAAACCAGTACTCCGTCTCTTTTCCTGCACACAACATCAGTTTAAGTCTCTGGAGCTTAAACCAGTGATGGTTCATCTCATAGCTCTGTACCACCAGGAGACACATAGCAATGTCTCTTGGTCACAGCCAGGTTAGCTGTGTAACATTGGCCCTGTGTGTTTATAACGAAACTGAAAAGTTTCTGTCGTCAAGGCCTGTCTTACTTTATCTATTTGGGATAAATTTAGATCCACAAATGCTATTGCTATCCACAGTATTCAGTGCAGTGGCATACAATACAGGTTCACAGCTGAAAAGCCATGGGGTGTACCATATAGCCTACCGTAAAGCAGGCTAGCCCATTCCATTTTGGTAAATACCTAAGGAGGCCTCTCGGAATGTTCACCACCATTCAGTAACTGTTGGACACATTCCCAGCGGACCCTGCATTCCTTTTCTCTGTGAAGGAACATCAGGAGCAAAAACAGCTAACTGTTGGCCCTCCTGCTCCAGCAGACAGCAGGAAGGGAACCAGAAAGGCCATGGGTTCACCAAATGCTCCCAGAGCCCCACATTCTCCAGGAAAACCAAACAAAACAGTTACCATTAAGAAGAACAGGGTCACAAACTGGGCAAATTCTTTTCCTGGCTCAAATCCTCAATTTCTAGCCTTATCACTCCCCGGTACTCTTCACTGTTGATTGCCTCTCCCTACCAAATTCCAAGAATGCTGCTTAGTTCCCTTTGTATTGATCCTTTTTGTAATGGATTCCTTAAACCCAAGGAACATAATAGAAAAGAGACAGTAACAGAGAAGTTTGGCTCCTCTGGGCCCTGAAATTACCAGCTGTCTATAGATAAATGTATGTCAACTTAACCTCACCCAAATAAATCTGTGAGCAGATATATACATATAGGGAAAAATAAATGTAAGAAATTAATTTTTCCGTGCCAGCAATCTCTCTCAATAAGTTTCTTTATTGTTAATTTTATTGGATATTCTCTGTGTTTACATTTTAAGTGCTATTTCCTTTTCCCCTGCTCCCATCCCCCATTCCCCTCCACTTGCTTCCATAAAGGTGCTCCCTCTTCCAATAACCCTCTCCACCTCAGTGCCTTGGCATTTCCCTACACTAGGAAAACGAGCCTTCACTGGACCAAAGGCCTCTTTTCCCATTGATGTCAGACAATGCTGTCCTCTGCTACATATGCAACCGGTGCCATGGTGCTCAGTGGTTGGTGTCCCTGGGAGCTGTGGAAGGTTTGGTTGGTTGATAATGTTGTTCTTCCCATGGAGTTGCAAACCCTTTCAGCTCCTCCTGTCCTTTATCTAGCTCCTTCATTGGGGTGCCTGTGTTCAGTCCGATGGTTAGTTACAAGTACGCTCAGCTGTATCTGTAAGACTCTGGTAGAGCCTCTAAGGAGGCATCCATATCTGGCTCCTTCCAGTAAGCACTTCTTGGCATCAGCAATAGTTTAGTGGCTGCATATGGGGTGGATCCCCAGGTAAGTCAGTCTCTGAATGACCTTTTCTTCAATCCCTGTTTCTTCTCTATTTGACCTTGTATTTCCTCCCATGAGTGTTTTGTTTTCCCTTCTAAGATGGACTGAAGCATCCCCATTTTGGCCTTCTTTTTGAGCTTCATAAGGTCTTTGAATTGTTTCTTGGGTATTCGGAGCCTTTTGAGGCTAGTATCTGCTTATCAGTGAGTGCATACCATGTGTGTTCTTTTGTGACTAGGTTACCTCACTCAGGATGATAGTTTCTAGTTCCATCCATTTGTCTGCAAATTGCATAAAGTCAGTGTTCCTAATAGGTGAGTGGTACTCCATTGTGTAAATGTACCACAATTTCTGTATCCATTCCTCCATTGAAGAACATCTGAGTTCTTTCCAGATTCTGGCTGTTATAAATAAGGCTGCTATGAACATGGTGAAGCATGTGTCCTTGTTATATGTTGAAGCATCTTTTGGGTATATGCCCAGGAGTGGTATAGCTGGGTCTTCTGGTAGTATTATGTCCAATTTTCTGAGGAACCACCAGACTGATTTCCAGAGTAGTTGTACCAACTTGCAATCCCACCAACAATGGAGGAGTGTTCCTCTTTCTCTACATCCTTGCCAGCATCTGCTGTCACCTAAGTTTCTGATCTTAGCTATTCTGACTGGTGTGAGGTAAAATCTCAGGGTTTGTTTTTTTTGTTTGTTTGTTTGGTTGGTTTGGTTTTTGATTTGCATTTCCCTGATGACTAGGGATGTTGAACATTTCTTTAGGTGCTTCTTGGCCATTTGGTATTTCTCAGTTGAGAATTCTTTGTTTAGCTCTGTCCTCATTTTTAATAGGATTATTTGATTTTTCTGGAGTCTAACTTCTTGAGTTCTTTCTATATATTGGACATTAGCCCTCTATCAGATGTCGGATTGCTAAAGATTCTTTCCCAATCTGTTGGCTGCCATTTTGTCTTCTTGACAGTGTCCTTAGCCTTACAGAAACTTTGCAATTTTATGAGGTCCAATTTGTCAATTCTTGATCTTAAAGCATAAGCCATTGGGGTTCTGCTCAGGAAAATTTCCCCTGTACCTATGTGTTCTAAGCTCTTCCCCACTTTCTATTCTAATAATTTCAGTGTACCTGGTTTTATGATAAGTTCCTTCAACCTATTTTTTTATGTATATCGGAACATGCTTGGCTATCCCATCATTAAAGTTGCTTCTGTCTCACTGTGATTAACAGCAAGTGCTAGCAGGGACCATGCACACAGGAAGAACCTCTTTTGTTCATACTCCAGAAAGCATCATCCTGGGTTGCTGTTCTTTGCTACTTTTTAATTTTCTTTTTTTTTTAAATTTATTTTTAAAAAAAAACCACTTAAATAAGACCAACTTATTAGTTTTGTGTTCTAGTTTTATTACTAAGTAATACAAAATTCTTAACATTTATGAAGATTTGATGTTTTTTTACATTCTTGTGAAATGGGGGTGTTTCTGGGTTTCTATTGCTGTGATAAAGATTATGGCCAAAAGCAGTTTGGGGAGGAAAGGGGTTATTTCATCTTATGTTTCCAGGTAACAGTATATCACCGAGTGAAGTCAGAGTAGAAACCTATAGACTGGAGCTAATGCAGAAGCCTCAGAGGAGTGCAGCTGCCTGACTTGCCCTCATGACTTGCTTAGCCTGCTTTGTCCTACAATCCAAGACCACTTGCCCAAGGATGGCACTGCACAGTAATCTGTGAACTCCCACACTGATCATTAATAAGGATAATACCCCATAGACTTGCCTCCAGACAAATCTTAATGGAGGCATTTTCTCAATTAAGATGCCCTCTTCCTAGACATGTCTAGGTCTGTGTCGCGTTAACAAAACCCAGCCTGCACACTAGGCATATTAACAAGAAGTCCTTTTAAATAAATGATATGTTATAGTCAATGACCTGTACAGGTCCTAATGTGCTCATGTGGTGCCTGTCAAGAAGGACTCAGAGACTGAACAGCGCAGCCCCCATCTCAGGAGTTTGTAATCTAGAGTGGAGGAACTGCAGGTCTGTTTCAAGATGGACACTACAACGCAACTAAACTGGGGAATGGAATCAAGCAACTAGGAGCTGAAGCTGCAAAGGTTGCCGACAAGGACTGAACTTTGAGCAGAGATTGAAGATAAAAAAAGATACAGTCAAGACAGAAGAGTGGGAGTAAGAAACAGATGAATGTTCCAGGCAGAAAAAGAAGCAAGCTCAGAGAGTCAGATGCAAACAACAACAAAAACAAGACTGTTTTCAAAACCAGAAAGTAGGTGAACCTTGGCCTGAGGATGGTGAGCCAGAGAAAGAAAAATCCATGCTATTTGCATTCTGAGAGGTTTTGGAACCTTACTCTAAGGCTTTGGGTTGCATCAGTGTGATACGATCTAAGTTTCAGATGGACCATGAAAGGCAAATATGGACACCACAGAGATCCAGGAGGGCTGTAACTGTCGGCCTGGGCCCACAGCTTCAGAAATTTAGGGAAGACTTTAGTGCCAGAGACAGGGCTGGCAATGGTTTGTGGGAGCTTCCTGGGATAACAGGATGCATGTGTGACATGTTTATATCCCCATAAAATAAACACACAATAAAAAAGAAACACCAGAAATGATTGCAGCACTGTTAACTGTGCCTTCAGATTTGAAGACATCTGCTTCCTTTCCGTCCTATGCTTCTGTTGTCTGAAGGTTTCTATCAGATTTTTTATTTCTGGTTGCATTTACCAACCCACTTAGACTTCTTTCTTTATGAAAGTCTCACATCTTTGCCTTGGACCTTTGTCACTTGGGACTGCCTGGCATCTAAGCAGCCATTTTTGTGGGGAGGAGTGGAATTCTAAAAAATAGTAGACAACAGCCCAGGCCTCTTTGTATGGTAGACTCTCAAGATTAGCCCATGGTTATTCAGCCAGTGCTGAACGTTTTAGGTATCTTTCTTTCGAGAGCTTAGATTAACAGCATGTGCTATCAGCCCCGGCCAACCAGCGCTGGAAGTTAATAGTACTGCGTGCCAGGTGATAAACATCACAAACATAGTGACTCACTCTGTTGAATTGTTCATAGTATCATGCACTCAGTGTGTTTGCTATTCTCAGTTAATGGATGAGAAAATTAGACTAATTCAAGGATGCTATAGCATATAGAACCTAGATGCTGAACTCAGCAAGGCTGGCTGGCCTCCAATACTATGCCCTAATCATCAAGGACACCCCCAGCAACCTAGTGGGTGGGTCCAATCAAATGGCCTCTAGCTCTGAAAAATGATACAAAGATGTAAGGGCTACAGCAACTCCCACAGACAATGAAGAGAGATGCGGGGAGCATCAGTGTCCAGTACAGTGCTAGCAGCAGCTACAGGTCTTCTGTGGAGTCACCTGGCTGTTGGTGGCAGGCTGGGCTGATGCCAGAGCCCTCTGTGTTAAGGCTTTCTTGAAGCCTGCCATTTTGCTGAGTCTGCTGTCCAATTTTCATCAACTCCCAGTTTTCCACTTTCCTCTTAGCAGATTATTCTTCTGCTGAAATGTTCTGCAACCAAGGATCCTGGCCAGCACTGTTAATTTACACATCAGCGGGCAGCCAGCCACTGTCAGGAAAGTCAAAGCTCCAGCAGCGGCCATTGTATCTTCTGTCCTCAGCATCCTCAGCTTCCCACAGAATGCTTCTTTCCTCTGACAGTGAACACAGTCAAGGCTACCTTGCTCCCAGGAACCCCTGCCTCAGAGCATGAATCCTGGTGGCCACCATGTCTGGAGTGAATGTCCCCTGGCCAGGATTGATATACCCCGTGTCCTTCCTCCCACAGAGGAAGGAATTCAAGCCAGAGTACTCTGTCACTCTGGAAGAATGGTGGTGGCTGAGAAAGGTCACCCACATCAATCATCCTGGCTAGTGATCCTCTGCCAATCTTCATTTCTCAAATCCGGGTTTAATTCTATGAGACTGAATGAATCCCACCTTCATCTTCGGAGCACAGTATGTTTGCTACAGAGATTCCTGGAATCCCTTCTCCCTGCTGGCCCATCCTGCAGCGTGTCACAGAGGGAAATTTGTAGAAAAGTTTTTTGTTTGTTTTATTTTATGGAGGAGATATTATGGATACAGATTAAAGCAAAGTATTCTGCAGATTACAAAGCATCTTTCAAATCTAGTGTGTGTGTGTGTGTGTGTGTGTGTGTGTGTGTGTGTGTGCATATGCTTGTGTGTGTGTGTGCATATGCTTGTGTGTGTGTGTGTGTATGTGCATATGCTTGGGTGAATGTTTGTGTGTGTGTATGTGTGTGTGTGTGTGTGTGTGTGTGTGCATATGCTTGTGTGTGTGTCTGTGTGTGCATGTGCTTGTGTGTGTGTGTGTATGTGCATATGCTTGGGTGAATGTTTGTGTGTGTGTGTATGTGTGTGTGTGTGTATGTGCTTATGCTTGTGTGTGTGTATATGTGCATATGCTTGGGTGCATGTGTGTGTATATGTGTGTGTGCATATGCTTGTGTGTGTGTGCATATGCTTGGGTTCGTGTGTGTGTGTGTATGTGTGTGTGTGTATGTTCATATGCTTGGGTGCATGTTTGTGTGTGTGTGTATGTGTGTGTGTGTGTATGTGCATATGCTTGGGTGCATGTGTGTGTGTGTGTGCATATGCTTGTGTGTGTGTGCATATGCTTGTGTGTGTGTGCATATGCTTGTGTGTGTGCATATGCTTGTGTATATGTATGTGCATATGCTTGGGTGTGTGTGTGTGTGTGTGTGTGTGTGTGTGTGTGTGTGCTTGCATGGTATGAGTGTGGCATGTTGCACAGTGTGGTGCACAGAGAGATCAGAGGGTAACTGTGGCCATCGGCCCTCACCCTGTACCTTGTTTGAAGCAGAGACTCATTCACAGCTGCCAGGCCATCTGGCTGCCAAGATTTTCCAAATTCTGTTGCCTCTTCCATACTGCAGGAGTGCTAGAATTACAGATACATGCACAGCCATGCCTGCCTTTACATGTGTTCTGGGGATTCAAACTCAGGTGTTCATGCTTGCACACCAAGTGCTTCTTCCACTAAGTCCTTTCTTAGCCAGGAAAGCGTATTTTAGGGGGCACTGAGGATAAGAGCATTATTCTGTTGCCTTCCTCCAAACTTCACTGATAGTCCTTCCTCTTTTGTATCTGCTCATAGTTGAAGACTCATTACTGCCTCAAAACTTTCATCTCCTAGCGGCATGGTTTAAAAACTTAACTCTTTGGGACTTTGGTGTTGGGGATGGATAGGAGATGGATTTGGTGGGTTTTGTCTCAAATATTAAAGCATCTTAAAAGTAAGGGAAGGTTCTTCCCTATCAGTGATCAAAGTCCTTGCAGAAGCAGCTAGAGGCTAACAAAGCGGATACAAGTTGATCCTGGAACATCTCACTGTACCAGGAAGAGAGCATGTCACAACGCCACAGGGGCCAGCTCCGAAGGGCTCTCCTTGCACAAATCTTGTACACCTTGAGAACCAAATGAGCCCCCAACGTAATAAATGAATGGATGAAGACAGACAGAAGCAAAGAGAGGCAAAGGGGAAGCTTTTAAGCAGTCAAGTGCCTACCAATGAGCAATGGGGGTCTCCTGGACACAGAAGATATTTCCACAGCCACCACATAATACAATTAACCAGCCAGGAATACAAAATGATTAGTAAATAAGAAGAATATGTTGGTATATGGAAATGTACCTGAGGGACACAAAATGTACCTAACACATTCGAGGCCTGGGAGGGGGAGGTTACAGAGAAGGACATTTTGAGAAGGAACTGTGTGGCTCAAGGGACAGGACAAGCAGTATCTTGGCTAGCTAATCAAAGTTAAAGTCATCAATGAGAAGCAGGTGGCCACCACATACCTCAAGTGTAACCCTTTGAAAGACACAACACTCAACGGGGCATTCCAGCCAAGAATGCCCAGCTGGACTATCATCATAAAAGAATTAGACAAAGTTTAAAGGCTTGGTTTGAAGAGGAGAGAAAGAAATGTGTTCTTCAAAGATTCAATGTCATAAGAGCCTGTAAAATGTTGCGGTGAAAGAAACAAAAGGACATGAGTATCGAACATGATCTCTCTGCTAACATTGAACCCTGGCTTGGAAGGAGGCAGTGGCACTTGGGATATTTTTGGGCTAATTGACAAATCTAGGATATGAGGAACAGGCTGGATGCAAATATCCTACCATGATTACACTTACCAAGGGCTCACAAATGGACTGTGCTCATGGAAGATTTTTGTCCTGTTTTAGGAACAATTCATGGATATAATTAGAGGAAATGGCTATGGTGCATATGACACACTCTGGAGAAAATACACAAATGAGAACAAAAAGAGGCACAAGTTACACAGCAAGTGAATTAGGAAAAGAATATACCTGAGTAGTTTGTAATTCTGTGTGTGTGTGTGAGTATATATGTGTCTGTGTGTGTGTGGTGTGTATGTGTGAGTGTGGGTGTTTGTGGTGTGTGAGTGTGTGTGATTGTAGTATGTATTAGTGTATAAGTATATGATTGTGCATGTATGTTTGTGGTGTGTGTGAATGTGACTGTGGTGTGTGTCTGTGGTGTGTGTGTGATGTACATACGAATGTTGGTGCAGATTCATGAACATGCAGACACCACAGGAACATCAAATATCTTCCTCTATCATTCTGCACTTATTTTTGAGGCAGGGTCTCCCAGCGAACCTGAATTTCACTGTTTCAGCTATGCTGTTGAGCTAATGAGCTCTGAGGATCTACCTGTCTTTGTCCCACTACATTGAGGTTGTAGGCACATGTAGCTTCTTATGCAGGTTCTTGGGATTAGAACTCAGGTCTTCTTGCTTACACAGTAAGTGTTCTTACTCACTAAAGCATCAGGCAGCTTAAGTTCATATTCTTGTGTTCTTCAGACAGTTAAAGGTATTTCCATAGAAGAGGTTAAAACTAAGTGATTTGAGGAGGGGGAATAACCCCATTTCACAAAGGGACATTTGTAGGGATGGGGAAATGTTCTAAGATCATGTCTATACCTATGTTTATAAAATTCTCAGGTTTACCATCTGTACACTTAGAGCTGGTAGCTTTCGCTACATGAAAAATACCTTGAAAGTGTTGTCTTAAATGTTAAATGTCTTGGAAAGATTAGAAATTCAAGGCCCATACCTAAACATAACAAAAGTAACATACAGAAAACCAGTCGTCAACATCAACCAAAATGGAGAGAAACTTTCAGCAATTCTACTAAAATGAGGGACTAGACAAGGATGCCCACTCTCTCCCTACCTACTTAATATAGTACACAAGGTCCTAGCCAGAGCAAATAGACAATCAAAAGGATACAAATTAGGAAGGAAGAAGTCCAAATATCACTATTTTCAGATGATATAATAGTTTACTTAAGTGACCCCAAAACTTCCCACAGAGAACTCCTAAATCTGATATACAGCTTAAGCAAAGTGGCTAGGTATAAAATTAACTCAAGCAAATGATTAGCCTTCCCCTATCCAAAGGATAAACATGCTGAGAAAGAAATTAGGGAAATGACCCCATTCATCATAGTCACAAATAATATAAAATCTCTTGGTGTGACTCTGAATAAGTCTGTATGACAAGAACTTCAAGTCTCTGAAGAAAGAAATTGAAGATCTCAGAAGATGGTAAGATCTTCCATGCTCATGGATTGGCAGGATTAACATTGTAAAAATGGCCATCTTGCCAAAAGCATTCTACAGACTCAATCCAATTCATAGACCACATGAAGCTCAAGAAGAAGTAAGACCAAAGTGCCGATGCTTGAGTCTTTCTTAGATGGGGGAACAAAAATATCCACAAGAGTAAATATGGAGACAAAGTTTGAAGCAAAGACTGAAGCAAAGGCCATTCAGAGACTGCCCCACCTAGAGATCAAGCCCACACACACCAACAAACGCAGACCTGTGCTTGCTGACAGGAGCCTGATATAGCTGTCCCAAGAGGTTCTGCCAGATCATAACAAATACAGCAGCAGATGCTCACAGCCAGCCATTGAGGAGTTAGAGAAAGGATTGAAAGAGTTGAAGGGGTTTGCTATCCCGTAAGAACAACAATACCAATCAATAAGAGTTCTCAGGGAATAAACCACTATTCAAAGAGTACAAATGGATGGACCCATGACTCCAGCTGCATATGTAGCATAGGATGGCCTTGTTGGGCATCAATGGGAAAAGAAGCCCTTGGTTCTGCCAAGGTTTGATGCCCCAATGTAAGGGAATGTCAGGCCAGGGAGGTGGGAGGAGGTGGGTGGGCAGGGGGCACCCTCATAGAAGCAGGGGGAAGGGAGATGGAATAGGGAGGGAAAACCAGAAAAGGGGATAACATTTGATGTAATAATGTAAATAAAATATATCCAATTTTTTAAAAAATCAAAATATATTGGCATATATAACCAAAAAAATAAAAAGTACAGAGAAAAAGTCAAAAAACTGTCCTAGACAGACAGACAAAAAGAAAATGGGTACCTGCCTTTGCCTCTTAAGAAATCCCCAGGGTTTGCTGCATTAGGGATGGAGCACGTCATTTATCTGGTAGTTGGGGCCCATTCATTGCAGCCACAGAGAAAGCTATACAACATTTAGAAATATATTTTGGCCAAAGCATACTAATCATCTCTATATTAAGATCTATTTTACAATTAGGCCTAAATCACAAAAACTTGATGCAATCCTGCCCAGAGAGTCATGCATGTTATTCCAGATCCTGAGACTACCCTCACTATCTGCTTTTAGCAGGAGAGTTTGTATTCATCTCTCCTTGGTGCATGGACCATGCAAGCCCTAGCTTATGAAGAGTCGGTCACTACTATCTCACAGCCCCGGCTTTATAAAACCCTTCCAAAGTGACCCCTGTCTTACCCACTTGCCCTGTGCCGCCATGTCAGGATGACCACTAAGATTTGTGACAATCTTTCCATCCACCCATCCCATTTCTCAACTGGGCACTAGCCTAGCCCTCTGGAGAAAAAGTGAGTAAACTGAGGAGGAGAGGACGTGTTTGCTATTACGCAACTTTTTCAGGAAATTCTGTCACCTCTGCAAAGAAAGTAACATGCAGTGTTACCCCTAGGACTGTCCTACCCAGAGACCACAATTAGTTTTAGGGGAAGATTTTGTTTTACCTTATTCAATAATGCCTGTTTAGACCCAGAGTTTTATTATTTATTATAACTAAGAAAAGTGACCAAAATCAATTTACAGTCCAGGAAACTCTGAAAGAAACACAAAGCAAAATATCTCTGTTAAAATGCTACTTGTTAAAATTTAAACAAAGCACTACACAGCCAGAAATTGGTCAGCTAAAATGTGTGATGATATCTCCTTGGTGCCTGAAAATTTCCAAAAAGGAAAAAAAAAATGGGTCAACAAGAGTTCAAGGCACACAATGTGTCAGACAAAGATTAAAGGATCATGTTCACCGGCAATGGTAGAGCCAGTGTTTGGAAGCAGAAGTCTAAACGAAACCAGTTTTGACTCCCACACTGTTACTGGGCAGAGCAGAAAGACGTGGAGCATTAATGGGACACAGGAGCAAAAGGGGCTTCTTATCCCGTGGTCTAGTTTGTATTTCTGCCATCAGTTGTATTCAAAGCCATCAACACAACTGATAACATCAGAGTTTCCTTCAGAGACAGTGCTGGCCTTCCTAGTGACATCTTGAACAAGGATTTTACTACTTAGGGCTGGGACCAGAATGCTCAAGTGCAGGCCAGCATGTTAGCTGTATCAGCCTCTCATCCTTCATGCTTATACCCAAACAATGGACCTTGCAAAGCCAACTTCAGTGATGACAAGAATTTATTCTTAATTTATAAATGTAATTTATAAGACAGAGTCCCTGTGGCCCTTCTAGCATCCAGCTTACTACAGAGCTTCCAATATTGATTCTTCTGCCTCCAGGTTCCCCATGGGACAATAGTTGTGAGCCTCCATTCCCCCAGCTAGGAAAATCGTCAAGAGAAATAAATAAACCCACTCATGTTTATCTACTTCATTTCTAAACTTTGCTTAGCCCTGGTTGTAAGTTACCCACGTCTGATTTGTATCATCCCTTTTCTTACGGCCTGTTGTGATGATTCATGGATGTTTAATGTCAATTTGACAGGATCTGGAACATCTTTGAGGAGTTATTTAGATTAGGTTGGTCTCTTTGGAGTTAAATAGGTCAATTGATGAGGGAAGAACCTTGAGGAGAATGAAATATTCTCATGCTTGGGTCTTAGAGACTGGATACAAAGACTGAGGCTGACTGACTGAGTACAGACAGTCTGTGCTCTGGTGCTTGTCTGTGGATACAATGTGACCAGCTAGCTCAAGTTTCTGCCGCCTGGACTTTCCACACAATGGAACTGTGGGACAAAATAAACCCTTCCTTCCTTAAGTTGCTCTTCTCAGATGATTTCATCATAGCAAGAAGAAAAAGTCAGTGTGACATCTCCCTCCTTCCGAACTTCGATCTGAGCCAGGTATTAGCCTGAGTCTCTATTTAATAAACCCACTAACTTAGCTTCATCCTGACTTGTCCTGAAGTACTTTTCTGTGCCATAGTCAAAGATAAATTTACCTGAGAGAAGTGTGCCAAGAAAGGAATTCACAGGTACTGGCCCCTGTGATTGGCTGTCTTCCCAACACTGTTGACGTTATAGGCTGAATTATACCCTCCTGACATTTATCTCTTGAAGTCTCAACCACCAACAGTTTAGAGAATAGCTGTGTTTGGAGATAAGGTCTTTAAAGAGGTGATTAATATTTTTTAAAGGCCTTTAAAGTCCAATTTAACAGGACTGGACTCCCTGCATGAGGAAGAGAAAATACTAGGAATATTCATGGTGGAAAGACCGAGAGAGGACATAGCATGTCTCCTGTCTGCAAGCCAAAGCCAAAGCCTCAAGATTAAACAAACCTGTCAGCACCTTGATCTGTGGACTGCAGCTTCTGGCCTGGGAGAATCAATTCCCATTGCCTAAGCTTCCCAACCTGTATCATCGTGGCCATGCCAGAAGAATGTAATTGACTTAAATGCCATTTCCCCTTCCTTCCAGACAGTTGCAAGATGAAGTTTATGTCCAAGTTTAGCAACCCTTGTGACTGAAAACACTCACCTCAGTTGATAAGCAACACCTCACCAAGCCTCGTGGAACTAAAATCAAAGAAAGACTACAATTCCTTCATTCAACTGCTATTGGCCAGAATTAAAGCTTGCTACACTGACAACAGCACCTATCAGTGCTGGTGTTTGTTTTAATTTTAAACCAAACTTTATTGCTATGAAATTCATGTGCATTCCACACATATTAGAAAATACAGAACAGAAGAAAGAAAAAAAAAACCTCTCTATTGCTGCACTAGCTGGTTTCCTGCCAACTTAACACTGGAGAGGAGGGAACTTCTATTGAGAAAATGTCTCCATAAGATCATGCTATACACATGCCTGTAGGGCATCATCTTAATAAAGTAATTAATAGGGGAGGATCCTGCCCACTGTGGGTGGTACCATCCCTAGGCTAGTGGTGCAGGGTTTTATAAGAACGCATCTGACCAAGCCATGAGTTTCAAGCTAGTAAACAGCACCTCTCTATGGCCTCTGCACCAGCTCATGAATCCAGGTTCTTGCCACATTTGAGATTCTGTACTGATTTTCTCCAATGATGAATAATGATGTAGAATTAGGTCATGGTGTTTCATCACAGCAATAATCACGCTAAGACAATCATTTATACAGAGAAGTTGTCTTGGGAATCTGCCTCCCATGTATGTACCCACATGAAGGGTATATGTTTTGTTTGGCTGAGATGGACTAATCAAGTCATGTTTATAGACCTCTCATGTGGTGTTAAAATAGAAAAAAAAAGTCAGATAAAGAGAATAGAATTTTCAACCTGGATGGAGACCTAACATTTTAATTGGGCAAAGTAGTTCACTGGGTCAAAGAAAGCAGGTGTGATGGTTTGATATGATCGGGCCAGGGAGTTGCACTATTAGAAAGTGTGGCCTTGTTGGAATAAATATGTCACTCTGGGCATGGGCTTTAAGACCTCCATCCAGCTGTCTGGCAGTCTGTCTTCCACTAGCAGCCTTCAGATGAAGATGTAGATGTCTGCACCATGCCTGCCTGGATGCTGCTATATTCCCACCTTGATGATAATAGACTGAACCTGTAAGTCAGTCCCAATTAAATGTTGTCCTTATAAGAGTTGCTTTAGTCATAGTGTCTCATCACAGCAGTAACCCTAAGACAGCAGGTTTGCCTTAAGCCATACTAAAGAGCATGCAGTACAATTAGTCCTTTGATGGGGTACTGTTCTTTTTCTTCCCAGAATCCCTATGCAGCTTGTAAGTCAGCTCACTAAAAAAGTTCCTCAGAGAAGCATAATGTTGCCTTCTTTCTTTCTTTCCTTTTTCTTAAACCTGTGGGTTTCTTTTCTCAAAATGTCTCCCATCATGTGGCTGCTTGTCTGCCATGTGCCTGACCTCCACACCAGCCACCAGCTGAAACAAAATTGTCTTTTCCTCTCCTTCCCTCCATTCCCCTCCCCCAGGCAGCTGCTGATTTCATAGTTTATCTGCCTGGGTGTTTCTTCCCTCCCTTCCCATCCTTCTCCTCCCATTGCCTTCCCTCCTCCTCTTCCCTGATCTCTCCTTCCTCCTCTCCTTTTATAAACTAGTAAAATTGTTCTTGAGCTTCTGCTTGAGCCCGTTCTTAAAGAAAGGAACCCGATTACCTGTGGACCAGTGGTGGCCATCGAGGTGCTCAGCATGTACCCAGTTTATGGTCTCTCTGTAACCCACCAGCTGCTGGGTTCAGCTCTCCCCAGCCTCTTTCTTGCAGTGATTCCTAGGTAGCCCTAGCGAGGCCCACTCAGTCTGCCTAAGTCTCCTTCACGGGCTCTGGGATGCTGCAACTGCCCCGTAGCCCTAGGTTTCCACTTTAGCTCTCAGCAAACTTGAGGCTGACCTGTGGGCTGTTCCCTAAAGTAGGAGCCTGAAGGGAGGGGGGCTTAGATTCCCCAGGACAAGCCTCATGAGAAGGCCATGCCAGCCATTATGAGACTGTAGTCACCTGAAGATCGATCACAGAAACTGTGGCAATGGGAAGCCCTGAAAGCAACTCAGGCTATACTAGACTAAGACTGAGCTGACAAGCTTTTTGCACCATTCCTCACTGACCAGAAAACTGCATCTCTAGATGAGAACCTTTTCTCCTCAGTAAGTTAGCCCTGGTATCTCACTTGACAACCAAGAAGGCCTCTGACAAAGGGGACATGGGATCTGTGTCCAAACCTCTATGTTCACAGTTACCTACTTCTGTTCACCAAGTGCCCTAAGATCTACACTGTGTCTATCAACCTCATCTCCTTTGCCCAGTCAAAGGGCCCTGGATCCACTGGCAGCAGCACCCACTCCAGAAGTGACCTGTGAGGATGGGACCTGACCATGTGGCTTACCCTGGAGGAGGCTGAGGACCACCCTGGGTACTGAATAGTCACATCAGCACCTCCCGGACGCAGGGTGAAATCTGGGTCCGTGAGAGTTGTGGGGCCTGGGAGTGCTGACTTCACATTTCACATCCCGAGAACAGAATCTATCAAACCTGCCAATATTTAGCACGAGTCTAAATTGCCATTCCACCAGGAAGCTACTGTTCTGTAGCTCCTCTGTCCCCAGAAAGAATCATTTCTCAGGATCACGGGTGTGAGGCCGCAAACAACCGAAGCCGAGAGCAAGCCAAAGCCACAGGAGTGTGCACTTTAGCAGATGGTGTGAGAAACGAGAAGGTCAGGAAAGGGAGGTGGGAATCTCAAGCTCCTCCCTACGCTTGGTGACTCGGAGAAGCACAGTGGGCTCCCAACTGGAGACAATCTTCACAGGGCTACTGAAACAAGAGCTTGACCAGTCCTGGGTGTCCTGCTGTCACCAGAATCCAAACTAGAGCTACAGAAGGTTATTTAAGTCTTGGGGATAGATAGAGCCCTTGACAATTCTCAAGTGTCAGTCTACCTATCCCAATATCAGCACCCACCCTAATTCTGCCAAGCTCAGGGTCCAAACTGAGGGGCCCTGTCTTCTGCAGGCGACTAGAAAAGCGAGTAGTGGTTCTGATTGGGAAGTAAAGTCACAGAGAGTCCAGCTACAGGGGCCCCAGTTCATAAATTCCTTTGTTCCCCCCAGTCTGCCTCGTCTCTTCCCCTAGGCTTAAGGCCTCAAGGCTAGCAAAGGTTCCACCCAGGCTCAGGACAGGATTCAAGGCTGCTGGCACCTCTGTCCACAAGGGCATCCCCTGGATCCCACAGCACAGAGCCTTATGGCTGCTTTTCAGCTGCTGCTCCTGGGCCAGCTGGGCCAGCTCTCTGTCACCATCATGATTGATAGTCTCAGCTGGGAGACAGAACAGGAAGTGCTTTAAGGAGTCAGGAGTGCAACAAGAGGCTGAGGGTCCAGAGTGAACTATCCTTTCTTCCTCAAGGAGTTGAGACTGCTATCTCTGGCCTGGGTTCCTCCTTTTGAACTCACTGATCTGAGCTTACTGGTCACCCTGTCTGCAGCCATAGCTCACATGGAAGTTTCAGTTTCTCCTTGTACCCAATGCCTTTGGCTCTGCATCTGTCTGTAGGAACAACACCACACTCCTTCGGGTCCAGCTCCAACCTCTACATCAAGGCCCTGGGAGATTTTATCTGTGGTCTGGCGAAGATATCAGTGTGAGGACAGTCCAGTTCTTACCACGACAGCTACAGAGGTTGTGGAATGATGAACTTCCAGGTACAGGACCCAGGGGCCCAAATCCAAGCTCCACCTCCCCGTCGATGTACAAGACAGGGATACCAATTTTCCACTGGTGTTCTTAGGACTATTTGGGTTTTGTCCAGTTTTGTCCAATCAGAAGGAATTTCTGCTAAATTCAACTGTATGCTTTATTGTCTTTATCTCCTCCTGTCAAGAAAGCACCCTGCCAATATCTCACAACCACCGGCTGTAACCAGACAACCTCAGTACTGGACGCTGACTTACACTTTATAAAGCCCAGACAGGACTCTGCTGCCCTATAGTAAGTACACTTCAGAAACACCAGCTGCAGACACATACATCATTTTGAGAGTCCATGGCTTCTGGGAACACAGTCCACACAGGATCCCAAAGTCCCATTTGTGAACTGGGGCTTTTTATCCGAGACACATAGCCTTCAAATGATCCAATCCAGAAGCTGGTGAAGTTCCATCCCATGTGACTTAGACACATCCTCCCCTGGCTCCCGAATCTTCTGAGTCACAGCCTCTTCCTTTAACTTGAGAACTGGACTACACCATAACCCTCTAAAGATGGAAAAATCCTGGAGTTTTAAGGTCATACTCAAAGCTCTAGTAGCTCCATGGGATTTGGAAATCTACCTCTGAACAGGAAAATTGTCAATAGTCTCAGCTGGGAGAAGAGAACAGGAAGTGCTTTAAGGAGTCAGGAGTGCAACAAGAGTCTGCAGGTCCAGTTACCTGGACTAAATGTGACTTCTAAATGAAATGGTATGCCTTTAAGCATTCCTCCTCTACTTTGTATGTCTGGGTCTGCCAAATAGGCCGGTCAGCAATACACTATGTCTCTGCTTACTTAATTTGCCTTCCAAGGGGCGTTCAGCTCTTAGTATAGTCCTAACAGTACTTCACACAAATCTAAATATCTTGGAGGGAATTAGAGTTTAGTCTGCCCTTGACAAGAGAGAGTATGCATCTGGAGTCAAATGAAGGCATAGTTAAATCACCTTTAGTGTCAATCAAACCATAGCACTACACACTTGACAAGCTGAACTTGGCACCAGATTGCAGGATTTGGCTAGTGTCTAGGCCTATTCCAATTCTGGATGAGCAGCCCTGGCCCCAGGAGCTTCCTTCCCATCTACACCCCACACTCCGCCCACCTCAGGGACCACTTAGGCATAGCTGTGGACCTCAAGATATGGGTCCAAGCTCCTTTATAGACTCAGCAAACAGCTATCCTTTTTGTTTCCTCCCCTGACCGGGTCTCTCCTCACTGAATAAGACCCTAATCATAAGCTAGGAGTCCTTTTGGCAGGGACTTTGCTCTGGCCTCAGAGAAGAGTCAGGAGTATGGAATCTGGGTGGTCAGCCCTTTGAACTTGCAGGTCTGAGGAAAAAAAAAAAAAAAAAAAAAAAAACCAAACCAAAGGAGGCCCTTTAAACTCAGCAGTAGCCAGTTACATAGTAGAGGGCTGGGCTCCCTTGCTCTGTGTGAAGGCTGAGCAAACTAAATGCCCTCTACAGACCCTTCGTCTTTCCTCCAGGTCTTCAAATGGGACTGCTTAATTAAATAATGAAGCACAAGGTGAAAGAGAAGACTCTGGCCTGGAAGGGCGGAGAAAACAAGTTAAAATACTTGCAGCTATTTGGGAGCCGGGCATGGGGTGAAAGAAACAATGTCCAACAATGGATGGGCTTAATGAGGTTCTACAGGCCAGAAGAAAGAGACCTTGCTTTGGGGGATGAATCAGGCCTTAAGCTCTTCTTTTATAACACTTCTGCAGGGACCCTCTAAAAGCCTGAGGAAGCACTGATTGAGGTAGCCAGGACATCAAACTTTAACTAAGGTGGACCAAGGGAGGCTTAAGCTGCTCTCTTGATGTGGGCTACAGGAGGTCACCGGCCGAAGGCATTGGCCTCAGAAGAGAGGATAGCAGTAGGGCCTCACCTCCGAGGCTCACTTGCTATCATTTTCCCCCTTTCTCAAGTTTGTCAGTTTCTAGGGTTTCCTCCCCGGTGAGGACAGGCCCTTCCTACATGACCTCACCTGCCAGGTAAAAACTATGCTGCAGCTGCACCAGGCGCCTGCAGTCAGACCCCCAACAAGAACCGAACCTAAAGTGCCAGCCAGGCAGTTCGGCACCACCAGCAGCCAACAACCAGATTGGGGGTTCAGCAGCAGCCGCCTTCTGAGAGCCCAAGAGCAAAAGCAGGCGGGGATGGGGGCGATAATAAGGGTGGGGACAAACAAGAGCCCAAGAGCCCGAGCCCGAGCCCTGCTTTGAGATATTGGGAGTCTGCGATCTAAGGTCACTTTGCTCCCCAGGTGCAAAAAGACCTGTGCCTAAGCCCGGAGGTGGCAGCGCCTGTGAGCCAGGAAGGGACCTGGAAGAAACTCAAGCGGCTGGCCAGGCTTATTGGGACGGGAAGGAGCCGGGACCCGAACACCAGAGCCGCGGCGCTGGTTAAAGGCGGCTACTCACCCAGCAACAGCAGCTTGAGCTCGCGGCGCGCGTCCTTCTTGTCGCGGCGAAGCTGCCGTTCAATCTCCGCGCTGATGCGCTGCGACTCTTTCTCCTCCGCAGACAGACAGCAGCAGCCGGCCATGGCTTGCCACCTCGACGGAGCCGCGCTGATTATCCGCGCCAAGCTCAGGGTTTGAAGAGGAAACACCTAAACAGACTATGGTATGGAGCAAGAGTCTCGGACGTCCGGGGCTAACCGCTTTCTCGAAGGCAGTCCTTAGGTCTGGCGAGTCCTGGGAACTTGTGTGGTCCCGGATCAGGCACCCAATCCCGCGCTTGGGAGGGAGAGGAGAGCTGGGCGTTTTGAGTAGTGCTGTCTCCAGAAGATGTGCGCCCCAGGACACTGTAGCTGTGTTGCACCAGGTAGACAGCACAGACTGCGAATCAAAAGTTGGGGCGTTGGTGCCGCTGCAAAAGCGGTGTCTCCAGGACTGTAGGCGTTGCAGGCTAGCAGCAGGTGTGGCGTGGTTTGCAGATAAAGGGCCAGCTAGTCCCTGTATGCAAAGTTCCGAAAACCTCAACCCTTACACTTTGCTGAATGGAAGGTTCCTCCTGGACTGATGGCTCTAAGTGACAGGAGGAGGCGGGGCGTCTCGAACCTTTTCAGCCTTGGTGTCTGCAAGAGTTGCCTGAAGACCTACCTCCAGCCTGGGGTGGAGATGGTGCCTGGGGACAAAGGAGAGCAACAAGAGGCTGGGGTGCGGAGCAATCTCACACTTGCCTCTTTGGCGGTGTCGCCCTAGTGCAGGCAGGGCCACTTGCCAAGCTTGCTGTAACCAGCAGGCGCTAGCTGCCAGCCCCCTTCCCGCTGCCAGATCCGGGTTCCGACAGGTGAAGGAGTTTCGCCAATTCTCAACCTCAGTGCCAGGGGTGGAGGCCGAGCACTAGGGGACCCAAGCCAGGCGTCTGCAGGTCACACACATCATGCCAGAAGCTGAGCTCAAAACCTCTCTCTCCACCTAAGGCTGAGCTTTGCCCACCAGCTTCTTTACCGCTCACACTCACTCTCGGAATTTTTAAACCTTCCCACTCTGCTTCCCGGATGCCACAACTCAATTTGGGCTTAGCGCAAGCTCTCGAAGCTTGCCTGCCTAGTGCAGATGGGATAGGAACTGCAGCTGCCCCGGGACCGGTAAAAGAGCAGAGGGTTAGTTAACACCTCCCGGACTGTCCTACAGGCACCGGATGAGGGGACCGGGGACTGGAGGGGTGAGGGTGGAAACCCGCTGGCTGCTTTGCATTTGATGATGGAAAAGACTTCTGCTTTGTAGAAAGAGTTGGCACCTTCCTGGCACACCTGGCTAGTTCCCCGTCTAGCCCTGCAGCCAGACTGCAGCCTCAGGACAGCTCCTGGAACTCTGCATGTAGGTGTTGGAAATCTAAAAGCACCCTTAGCAACTCAAATGGAAAGGCACAAAGCAAATTACCCTCGCTGACTTTGTGCAGATTTTAAGGTGCAGATAAGGGGTCCTGAGGGACCACAGCAAAGAATCTTCTTTTCCTTCTATTCAAGTTGGCATATGACATGAGCACCCTTACGGAATGAGATGTCAATGCTTCCTCTGTGAAAGCAATTGAAGCAGGAGTGGGGCGCTGTGGTCATTATGTAAGAACTTGGCGGTTAGTGCTATCTGGCTGCAAAGTCTTGTTTACTTTAAAGCTTAAGAAGTGCGGACCAATCAGGCTTTAAAATGTCCTGCATTTTAGTATCCTTCCAAGCATAAATCGATGACAATAGTGTCCCCTACTGGAAAGCTTCTGGATTTTTTTTCTCGGCAATCTGTCTCCCACTTTTCCTCTTGGCTCCTACAGGTGGCGAGAACACCACCTCAAACTAATCACACTTTTTAGTCTTCCATAGACCTTAAAACCAGAGCAAATCTAAATTCCAAGTTAACTGGAATCGTTCTTTTTATTTCTTCTAGGCTGATTTGAGGCCTTAGTTTCATTGTTTCCTGCCCTCTATTTCTCTTGGGTGTATCTGCTTCTTTTTGCTCTAGAGCTCTCAGGTGTGCTGTCAAACTGTTAGTGTATGCTCTCTCCATTTTCTTTCTGGAGGCACTCAGAGCTATGAGTTTTCTTCTTAGTACTGCTTTCATCGTGTCTCATACATTTGGGTATGTTGTACCTTCATTTTCATTAAATTCTGAAACTTCTTTAATTCCTTTCTTTATTTCTTTCTTGGCCAAGTTATCATTGAGTAGAGCATTGTTCTGCTTCCATGGATATGTGGACTTCCTGTTGGTTTTTGGTTTTACTGAAGACCAGTCTTAGTCCATGGTGATCTGAGAGGATGCATGGGATTATTTCAATCTTATTGTATCTGTTGAGGCCTATTTTGTGACCAATTATGTGGTCAATTTTGGAGAAGGTACCATGAGTTGCTGAGAAGAAGTTATATTCTTTTATTTTAGGATGAAACATGCTATAGATATCTGTTAGCTTCTGCTAGTTTCACTATGTCTCTGTCTAGTTTCTATTTCCATGATCCGTTCACTGATGAGAGTGGGGTGTTGAAGTCTCACTATTATTATGTGAAGTACAATATGTGCTTTGAGCTTTAGTAATTTTTTTTTATGAATGTGGGTGCCCTTGCACTTGAAGCATTGATGCTCAGAATTGGTAGATTTATCCTTTGATGAGTATGAAGTGTCCTTTATTATTTTTTTTTTTTTGATAACTTCTGGTTGAAAGTCAACTTTATTCAATATTAGAATGGCTACTCCAGACTGTTTCTTGGGACCATCTGCTTGGAAAAATATTTTCCAGCCTTTTACTCTGAGGTAGTGTCTGTTTTTGTCATTGAGGTACATTTTCTGTATGCAGTAAAAATGCTAGGTCTTGTTTACATATCCAGTCTGTTATTCTATGCCTTTTTATTGGGGAATTGAATCAATTTATGTTAAGAGATATTAAGGAAAAGTGATTGTTGCTTCCTATTATTTTTGTTGTTAGAAGTGGAATTATGTTTGTGTGGCTATCTTTTGGGTTTGTTGAAAGATTACTTTCCTGCTTTTTCTAGTGTATAGTTTCCCTTCTTGTGTTGAAGTTTTTCATCTTTAATCCTTTGTAGCGCTAGATTTGTGGACAGATATTGTGTAAATTTGGTTTTTTCATGGAAAATTTTGGTTTGTCCATCTATGGTAATTGAATGTTTTGCTGGGTATAGTAGTCTGGGCTGACATTTGTGTTCACTTAGGGTTTGTATGATGTCTGCCTAGGATCTTCTAGCTTTCATAGTCTCTGTTGACAAGTCTGGCGCAATTCTGATATGTCTGCCTTTATATGTTACTTGACTGTTTTCCCTTACTGTTTTTAATATTCTTTCTTTGTTTTGTACATTTAGTATTTTGACTGTTGTATGACAGAAGGAATTTCTTTTCTGGTCCAATCTATTTGAAGTTCTGTAAGCTTCTTGTATGTTTATGGTCATCTTTTTCTTTAGGTTACGAAACTTTTCTTCTATAATTTGATTGAAGATATTTACTGGTCCTTTAAGTTGGGAATTTTTGCTTTCTTCTATACCTATTATCCTTAGGTTTGATCTTCTCATGTGTCTTGGATTTCTTGTATGCACTGGGTTAGGAGCTTTTTACATTTTGCATTTTCTATGATTGTTGTGTCAATGTTTTCTATGGTATCTTCTGCCCCTGAGTTCTCTGTTTCATCTTCTGTATTCTGTTGGAGATGCTTTTGTTTATGACTTCTGATCTCTTTTCTAGGTTTTATATCTCCAGGGTTGTCTCCCTTCGTGATTTCTTTAATGTTTCTAGTTCCATTTTTAGATCGTAGATGGTTTTGTTCAATTTCTTCACCTATTTGGTTATTTTTTCCTGTAATTTTTAAGGGATTTTTGAGTTTTGTCTTTAAGGGGTTCTATCTGTTTACCTGTGTTCTCCTGTATTTCTTTAATGGAGTTATTTATGTCCTGCTTAAAGTCCTCTATCATCATCATGAGATGTGCTTTTAAATCAAAATCTTGCTTCTCCAATGTGTTAGAGTATCAAGGGCTTGCTGTGGTGGGAGAACTGGGTTCTGATGATGCCAAGTGGTCTTGGTTTCTGTTGCCTAGATTCTTGTACTTGCCTCTCATCATCTGATTATCTCTGGTGTTAGCTGGTCTTTCTGGGTCTGACAGTGGCTTGTCCCTCCTGTGTCAGCACTCCTGGGAGATCAGCTCTCTCCAGGAAAAACTTGGATATGGAGAGTTGTGGCACAGGGTCAGGTCCAGGGTGCAGAAGGAAACTGGAAGAATCCTGTCCTGGGCTGTTTCTTGGTTCCTGTGTCCTGAGGGCTCTGGGCAGGTCCCTCTTGGGCCAGGTATTTGAGCTGAAGTGGTGGTCTCACCTGTGCTCTCAGGTGTGTCAGCACTCTTGGGAGACCAGCTCTATTCAGGTAGGGTTTGGGTAAGGAGAGATGTGGCACAGGTCAGCTTCTATTGCAGATGGAAACTGGAAGGATCCTGACCTACACTGCTCCTTGGTTCACATGTCCTGAGGGCTCCCGGCAGGTCCCTAGGAGGAGCCACACCTGCATTTTTCAGAGCATACAGTACATATAGCAGAAAGGTTAGTAGCTCTGAGTCAAAACTGGCTGCTTGGGTTTTAATTATCTGTCAGGGTTATTTGCAGCCCCTCCCATCATACTTAGATTGTACTTTTCTTAACCGGGAGCAGAGCAATGGACTGGAATCCATTCAAAGGACTTGCCCAACTCTAGCATTCAATTGTTCCTTTGATGATTTTCACACTTAGAAAAAGACAAGGGGCTGCAGAGCTGGCTCAGCAGTTAAGGGTTGCTCTTCTAGAGGACCCAGGTTTGATTTTCAGCACCCACATGGTGGCTCACAACTAAACTTCAGTTCCAGGGAATTCAGCATCCTCTTTTTACTTCTGCATGTGCTGCACACATGTGGTGTACAAACATACATGTAGGCAAAATACTCATACACATAAAAAACATTTCTTAAGCTATATATATATATTCCCAAGAACCATACAACAGGTTAACATGAGGTAGTTTCCTATTTCTGTATTTATTTGTTTCTCTTTCCCTTACATCTGACCAATCTAGGACATAAGATCAGAATAATTTTATGTCATGATATTTGAAACATCTTTCTAGGAAAGGCTAGCTGTTAAGGAATGCTTACTAATGGACAGTACTTCTCCTCATCATTTCTGTCTACTGTACCTCATTCCTCACAGACTGGGCTGCCAATGGTGGGCTCCACAGTCAGATAACTGCACTGGTCCTCAGAATGATTCCCTGCCAGCCTGACACTAGGCGCTGAGGACGCTGGCAACAAGATGTACTGAGCTGGGATCCACCGGAAAGAATTAAAGTTGAGACCCTGCTGTCCTGTTTGCCAGGAGAAGCATCACTCCATGACAGTGGCTTTCAAAAGGAAACATAGTGCATCTCTTTTAGCTTAGCTTCCGTGCCTGCCCTGCCAATGAATCTTCGACAAATGTACTGTGTGTTCTCTGAAGGCCTTGGTGCACCCTGTCCCCTTTTCCAGGAATGCCATCTCTTACCTCAGCAATGTTGGGTCATTTCTTTTCCAAACACATCTCTTCTGAGGAGGCACCTCCACTTCTTCATTAGAAGCCTGTGTTCATCCAATCCCACCCTAGCACACCTGTCTGTGTCTGCTACTTCATGTTATTCACAGGTAGTTTTTCTTGTTTAACCTGCTAGTCTTATATTAGCAAGTCTCAGCTGGGATACATAAAACTGAAACCAAGGGGGAAAGATCATCTAAGATGATTCTACTTGTAATATAAGACCGTGGTGATGGTGGTGGTAGTGGTGATGATGGTGGTGATGGTGATGATGATGATGATGATGATGATGATGATGATGATGATGATGATGATGATGGAGAAGGTGGAACTCAGAGAAAATGAGCACTTACTTTAGAAAGAGCTTGCACATGTATGCTGTTCACTATTCCCTTGGATAGAATGACTTCCCTTACTGTACACTTACACACACACACACACACACACACACATCATTCTCATCTGCTGCCAACAACATCAGCTCCCATCTCCTACTTCTCCTCCAGCATTAATACTGTTGCTCATTAGCTTTTGGCAGCTTGAAGGGAATAAAGTGATATTAAAGAGCTGTTTCTTTGCTTCCTGTGCTTGCTAGTACTATGTGTCCTCCTGACTTGCCCATTCATGTCCTTTGCTCATTTTTAAAAATTGGACTATTTGTCTCCTTCTTGACAACCTGAAATCTCTTCAATAATACATGTTGGCTCTTTGTCACAAACTGGCAAATATAGTGTTTGCCCCCTTCCCCTGCTCCCTATCTGTCTGTCTGTCTGTCTGTCTGTCTGTCTACCTATCTATGAGACACGTTCTCACTGCATAACTCTGAATTGATAGCTTGAAAGTTGTTATGGAGACCAAGCTGGCCATGAACTCACAGAGGTTCTCACCCATCTCCCACATCTCTAACCAGCAATACACATTACCCACTATAAAATATCTGCTCTTTATTTTTGTGGAATGTGAGAGGTAGAAGACCAGTTTTGTTTACATCTAGATGGATACCAGGTTGCACTAACATACTCTTCCACTAAGCTATGGCTGAGTTCTCTGTCCTTTCCATCTTGGTCTTACAGAAGGCTTTGGAATGTTCTGCCATCTGAGAGGCAGACCCTCTGAGTGTTGTCACACTCCCCTGCCTGTGTATAGACTTGATATAGACAGCCATTTATTAATGTCCCTCCCTCAACTTCACCCTAACATTGACCCCAACTTTCTTGCCTTCTGGACACACCAATTTGGATATCTAATAGACATCTCAAATTAGAAAATCTGAGAGAAAACTTTGAATTTATTAAACAAATTTCTTTCTGCTATCTTTCCTGTCTCAGAACTACCAGACACACCTTGTATGCCACCTACTCTTTCTGAACCCTCTCTTTAGTTGTATTCAGACATGTCAGAATCAGATCCATGTCTTGTATATTGCATTTTTAAAATATTTTTTTATTTTATGTGCATTGGTGTTTTATGTTCATGCATATCTGTGTGAAGGATCCCCTGGAAGTAGAATTACAGACAGTTGTGAGTTGCCATGCGGGTACTGGGAATTTAACCCAGGTCCTCTGGAAGAACAGCTATAGTTTTTCACTGCTGAGCCATCTCTTCAGCCCCTTGGACATTGCATTTTTATAAAAGGAGGTTTCTGAGTTAAACTTAGAATGTTACCTAGCTGCCCAGATATATTCTTTATATTGTCACCCCTGAACAAACCGCCATAATACACTTTCCCACCACAAGAGGTACCTTGGTGCTTCCATAAAGTCTAGCACCTGCCAGCATGGTGTGGGACAAGCATAGTCACACTCCCCGTGTCCTGCCTCCACAATCAGCAGCCATGCCCTGTGGTGGAGCAGACACAACCCTACAGCCAGTATCCTCTGTCAGTAGTCTAGACAAAAGAGATTTGAGGGGAAAGTTTTGCTTTCCTTTATTGGTTTTGCCTGCTTGTCTTCCTGCAAGTTCACCTACTTTGTTTGTGAATTTGTTCACTCTACTGCTTCTGTTGCTGCTCCTGATGCTACCTTGTTTCAATGACACATTCTTACCTCACTTAGAGTGCCCCAAGAAGCTAGCGTTGACCACTTGTCCTTTATAAGCCGATTAAAAGTGGAGAGCAGAAAAAGGAGGTTCATTCATTGTGACCACATGGGAAAGAGGATCAACGAGTCCCAGAGAACAGCCCCTCTTCTCCAGTCTTTCAGGCTTCTGAAGTTAGATCAAAATTTATCACCAATGTTATGCATATCTAAGCAGTCCATGTCAGGCATGATCTTGTCCATTGTTGACCTGTCATTGTCTGGGCTTCCATCTCATCATTAATCTGACAAGTTGTTAAAGACGTGTCTTTTCAGGACACAAGTGTCCTTTTGGCCGGCACCTTTCCTTTTCTCAGCATGAGATTCCTGAAGAAATTCCCATTTCCTTGGAGTTTATTGTTAGATTGAGAGACATAGTGTCTCTTTAGAATATCATCATTTTCCAGGGCTGCTGCAAGGAAGCAGGGATAATTAATTCATCCTGTATGGTCCTCTGGAGTTATTCCAGCATCTGGCAGCAATATCAGATAGGAATCAAGCTTTTGCTTCTTATTGAGGACAGAGCAGTGGGCAGAGACCTTACCTGACCTATCTGACTAACATCAAAATAAAGCCATTGGGTCCCATTGAATGTCTTCATCAAATCCGCAGATTCAAGGGCATTGTGACTGAAGCATGCATGCATTCTATGACACTCCTGCTCTGCTTTCCTAAACTTAATATGCATTACGTATTTTCCTTCAGGATTTAAAAGTCTGGGAAGCTGGTAAGAACTACTTGGAAATGTTACTGAAACAGAACAATAAAGCTGTTGTCTGCCTTTAAGGTGTCTGAGGCAGCCCTCGGAGACCCAAGACCCATGTGCTCCTCTGCCAATTTCTGACATCACTGGGAAGAATACAAATGGCCAGAAGCTCTTGAGCACTCCTCTATTTGAGAGGTAAGACATGCATTGTATCCTAAGCATGGGCTGGTTTTGTGGCTCTTTGGATTGATAAACTTCCAGTTCTGTCTCTTAGATGTCATGAGAGGCCATGTTTCTTCATCTTCTTGGCTAGGCTCTGAGCTCTCATCTCAAGCAGTTCTCTTCTGCCGTAGTGTCAAGATGCTGCTGGACCCTCCCCCTGCCTCTACCCTGCTTAACTCATGTCTGCTGAGAGCTTCAGTGACAAGAACATCTCTGTCCCCCCGCCCACTCCCCAAGCTCAGCAAATGCTATGATTCATGCTAATAGAAAATGTGCTCATTAGCTTGCCCGAACTGACCTGTTATGGACAAAGAAATAAAATGCTTAAGGTACCAGCCTTGATTACCTCATTACCTCTTGTCATATAGTTTAATTGACCCAGGATAGCCTAAATATCATAATCTGTTCAACATTTAAATTATTAATAAATTTTTGTAACTTCAAATTACAGCAAGAAATTTACATCTACTGCCAGTTCTTTTGGGATCATACTCTTGTTTGACACTTACCTGGGTTTAGTGACCATAAAAGGAACAGAGTGAAACAAAATTACACAGAGTAGACAGATATTAAATGTAGACATTTCAGTAGATTTCATAGAGAAAAGACGTCATGACCCAGTGTCAGCTTGAAAGGACCACATGGAGACCACCTCAGGCAGATGATCATCTTGGACTAGACCTCATTTTATACTCTATCTCTTCCTGGTGTTAAAACTTAGACAAAAACAAAGACATAAAACACCATGACTTGAATGAGGAGGCTTTTAATGGTGAGTTAACTCTGTATTAAGTTGTATGAGGAAACATCAAACTGTCAGTGAAGTCTCAAAAACAGTGTGTAACTGGCAACCAGAGCCGAATCTTGTTGTATAGGAAGGAGGGCTCGATAATGGGCCACTTCCCAGCTAAATTTGGCAATATCTGGAAATATCTTTGGTTGTCACAACTCAAGAAGAGGGATTACAATGCCTGTTGGGTAGAGGCCAGGATATCTAAGCATGCATTTCATGGAACAGCTTCCCCTAAGACAAATTCATACACTTGGATCCCCTAATATCACTGCTGAGCAACCCAAAGGAAAAAAAAGTCAATCTTTATTCTTATGAGAAATGCAAAGGAAGAAAATGCAAGGTTTATCTACATTAAAGTTAACTACCACAAAGGGCAGGCATAGTTGAGGCAGGCAAGCATAAGGAATAGTTTGGTAATCTAGGACTCTACTTGTCTTGGGCTGTGCATGCCTCTTCTAATACATTTGGAAAATTGGCTGTTTTCCCTGCATGTACTATGTACACCTATATCTTTCCAAACAATAGACTTAACAACCTCAGACCTCACCTGCCCTGGACTTCAAGTACATTTTCCTCTAACCAATGGAATAAGAGTCTCACTACACAAAAATGATTAAGCTTAAACATGTTTATTCTTACATCGCACCAAAGTGGAAAAATGAAAAGGCCCATCTGGCCTAAATTGGGTTTGGTGCATTTATAATAAGGCAAAAGTATGTTCTCAAGTGACCAGAATCTTCTATATACTGTCTTAAGCCTATTCAAGTTGGGCACTCATATAATTAAGGTCCAATGTATTTGGGAAAGGAACATGCATAGTTTAAGAAGAAAAAAATCAAGGCAGAGACCCACCATCTAGACCTCTAATAACCAAATTCCTCTTCCTGAAGCCCATAACAGGAAGCCCTGAATAGTACTCAGGCTCTTGGGTACCATAACTCAAGAGGGCACTGTCAATCTTGAGTGTACTTCTTCCTAAAATGTTGTGATGGTTTGAATATGCTTGGCCCAGGGAGTGGCATTATTAGGATATGTGACATTGTTGGAGTAGGTGTGGCCTTGTTGTAGGATGTGTGTGAATGCGGGGAAGGGCTTTGAGATCCTTTTCCTAGCTGCCTGGAAATAGTCTTCTCCTGTCTGCCTTAGGATAAAGATGTAGAACTTTCTGCTCCTTCCGTCTCATGCCTGCCTGGACACTGCCATGCTCCTACCTTGATGATAATGGACTGAACCTTTGAACCTGGAAGCCAGCCCTAAATGTTGTCCTTATGAGAGTTGCCTTGGGCATGGTATCTCTTTACAGCAATAGAAATTCTAAGACACCTATGCTTTTGCTTTGGTTATAAATGAAGTTTCCTTGCTACATTTCCAATTCCATGTGGTACTTGTTTTAACCCTTTAAAGAAGAGTCCAAGGAAGCTGGGTGGTGGTAGCACATTCCTTTGATCCCAGCACTGAGGAGACAGAGGCGGGTAGAATTCTGTGAGTTCTAGGCTACCCAAAAACTGTTACACAGAGAAGTGCTGTCTTAAAAAAAACTAAAGAGGCAAAAGGGTGTCTTAGTCAGGGTTTCTATTCCTGCACAAAATATCATGACCAAGAAGCAAGTTGGGAAGAAAAGGGTTTATTCAGCTTACACTTCCACACTGCTGTTTATCACCAAAGGAAGTCAGGACTGGAACTCACACAGGTCAGAAAGCAGGAGCTGATGCAGAGGCCATGGAGGGATGTTTACTGACTTGCTTCCCCTGGCTTGCTCAGCCTGCTTTCTTATAGAACACAGGTCTACCAGCCCAGGGATGATACCGCCCACAATGGGCTCTCTCAACTGGATTTCATGGAGGCATTTCCCCAACTGAGGCTCCTTTCTCTGTGATAACTCCAGCTTGTGTAAAGTTGACACAAAACCAACGAGCACAGGTGCGGAGGAAGAGGGGAAAAAAGAGGGAGACTGAGAGAAGGAGAGAAAAGGAGGGAGAGAGAGCAAGAAAGTGGAAATACTGGTGTAGATAGATTACTGGTAACAGAGTCCTAGGCTTTATGCAATGCTGTTCCTATGACACTAGGAAATCAAATACTGTCTCAAAGCTGAGGTAAAATTATAGGATGAGTTTGACCAAAGGCTGCAGCCTCTCAGGAATTCCTTCTTTTCTCTCTCCTTATCCTCTCCCTGTTTCTCCCTGTCATTCCTCAAAGGAATGTCACTGAGAGGACAAAGAACAGTGCTCTCTCAGACTACTGGTGGCCAAGGTTCCCCGCAAAGCCACAGGCACCTAGAGTTGTTTTGCCACTGCAAAGGCAGCTGGGAGGCTGGCAGAATGAGGGGCCAAGCTGGTTGAGGTAAGGAGGCTCTTCTTCCCACTGAATAGATGCTCTCACCTCAGCATCACCTGGGGAGCTGGTGGAGACACAGCACCTCTGTCTGACCTCCAGGGACTCTGAGTTAAGTCAGGTGTGGAGCCTGCAGTGACTAACACATCCAGTTCAGCCTGGGATTTGCCCAGTGATGGCACCAGAAGCCCTGTATCCCTCCAACTGGTTTGATACTCTGGGGAAAGTCTCAGATTTCGAACTGTAAGAGCCTCGAAATGTTATGAATGTGATCAGAAGGCCACTCTTCCCCAGGGTGCTGTCCACTCATAAGCTCTGGGATTCCCACTTAGCCTCCAGACCTAGCACAAAGGACATTATCTCTAGAACAGGTTCCCAGTGATCTTTGCTTCCCTTCTGGATGTTGTAGCAATGCACTTACTTGGGTGCTTCTGGCAGGAATCACTCCCATCGACATGACAATCTGCCACCAAAACTATGGAAGATAATGAATAGATTGGTAATAGGAACAGAGCAATCATTAGCTGTGATGCTAAGCCCTTTACTATCACCCTCCAACAGATTTCTGTGGTGAATGTTACTAATACCCCAGTTTACAAATGAAAATCAAAATTACATATTAAAGCAGGAACAATTATTCAATGTCACCACAAAGCACAAGGCTGAAGGATCTGAATTCTTCCTCCCATATAACATCAGAGCTGTATCTTGCTTGCCCACTATGTGTCAACAATAGCTGTGTGATTCGTAGATGACATTAGGTGAGTGAGTGAGCCCTTACTCCTCAGTGCATTTCTCCTCCCAGAGGCTCACAGGCTTGAACTGCATTTGCATGTTTAAAACAGAGCCATACCCTCTCCTTGGGATAACTCTGGGGTTCTCATTTTAACTCAGAGTCTGATAAGACCTGGTTCATTGTTGCCAAATTTTTCATTTTCAGTAGAAGTAGAAGAAGCTGCTATGGGGAAAAGAAAGGTTTGTCTCCCTTGAGAGATAGTTCATCTCTTGTTTCACAAAAACTCACACCATCTTTGTGATTTACAGGAAACTAATGGTTCCTTCTGGTTCCAAGGATAAGTACATGCATAACCCAGATATGGCCTCCTCAAACACTGCATATTCTCAGCCGTGACAACTTGTCCAGGGAGATATACTTGTCCCAGTCTTGGTCAGTCTAAACATTGTATCTCTGCAGTTCAGATACTAGCTCACTGGCCAGCTAAATAGAATGCTCATCCCTAACTTTGCTCATCCTTTGATGAGAGGCATTCCCCCTTTGCTATGTCCAACCCGCTGGTCCCGACGGGCCATATATAGACTGTATATGGCCAAGGAAAAGTATGAATGAAGCCTGTCTTACTTAAGGTTTCCATTGCTGTAAAGAAACACCATAACCAAGGCAACTATTTCTTATGAAGGACAGCATTTAATTGGGGCTGGCTAACAGGTTCTGAGGTTCGGTACATTATCGTCATGGCAGGAAGCATGGCAGTGTGCAGGCACACTTGGTGCTGGAGGAGCTGAGAGTTCTACATCTTGTTCCGAAAGCAAGCAGGAGAAGACTGGCTTCTGTGTGGCTAGAAGGGGGGTGGGAGAGTCTCAAAGCCCATTCTCAGAGTGACACACTTCTGCCAACAAGGCCACACCTCCTAATAGTGCCACTCCCTGGGCCAAGCATATACAAACCACCACAAGGCCCAACACAAAAAAAAGTAAACACACTTAAAACATTAAGAGATATTTTTTGTGATTTATTTATTTTTGAAACTTAATTGTGTGGTTCTCATGTGTGAACTTTGAGGATGGTGATGTCACATCATAATATTAAATGGTTGGACATATCCAGGAGTATAAGATACTCAACTTGATGCATACATTAAAGGTTGGTGGTCACCTTTGGAAATAATGGACTATTACTACCTGAATGATACCAATAGGGAATGAGCCACGAGATGGAGAGAGAAGGAGAGTTTCTTCTTATATTTATATCTTATAATCTTGACCATTTGAATCATTAAAAACTCTTATTTAGACCTGCGTAGATTAAGTTTTTTATCATTTGCAACAGCAACAACAAAATCATGGCTGATGTTCCTGGTCCAACAGAACTGAGAGGATAAATAACAGAAGTTAAGCAAACAGCTGAGAAAAAGATGAGGCTCACACATACCCTAGTGAGTACTTGATAATGTCGAATGTAATCATTCTGTCCCTGTAACAGGTAACTAAAATAAACAGCTGTATGAACAACAGGTCTCCAGTCTCAACAATTCTCAAGCTCAGGCCATGGATGGTTATCCCCATGGCTCTTGGTCTTCAGCAAGGTGCTCCATGGCCATGGAGCAAAACTAAACATGAACTAACTTAATTATCAAGTAATTAATTATTTCAATTGAGAAAAAGAAAGAGGACAAAGTCTCACTTTTCTCTTTGTGGACACACTAGCTGTAGTCTAAATTACAAGCTTCTGACTATGACCTACCTCCTGAGGTTGTCACCCTGGAGACCAATCCAACCTACTGCAATATGAATCTTCAGAGCACTGAAGACCCAAACCAGAGTACCCTGACAATTCAGCAATGTCAGGACTTCAGTAAGAAATGCTAATGCTAATGTGGCCATTAGATTCTTCTTTCTGAGGCCAGAGAGGTGATTCAGTGCTTAAGAGAGCACATTGCTCTTGCAGAAGACCCAAGTTTAGTTCCCAGACTCCATGTCTGGCAGGCAGCATACAATCTCTAGTAACTCCAGCTTCAGGGTGATCTGATGCTCCTGGCCTATTAGGATGCAGTTGTACCTATTAAAAATTAGGAAGTAGGTCTTTTAAGCATTTGCCTGGGACTATGTTTTGACTTGACTTTCTTTCCTGGATATTGATTGTACTCAGCTACTCTTCAAGGACTGGTGGTCAGACAGATTTTTTTTTTTTAACATCAACTATTTAGATGCAACACACTTGCAAAAAGATTTGAACACATCCATCAAAAAGCTGCATGTTAATTACCCAAGTCACTTCTTCCTTGCAGCTGTCTCTCTAATGAGGTATCGACTGATTAAGTGCCTACTTGTCAGAAAGAGCTGTGCCGGGATCAAAACTATTCTGTTGAATCGGAGAAAAAGGAAAAGAAACAAGGGCACTGTTGATAAGGTTGAACATTCTAGCATTGGTTGAGTGGAATTTGGAGAGCTGAGAAGCTGATAATATAATCAAACTAAAAGACTTCTTCAGCCTAAGGTTTTGGGGTTTTGGTTGTTTGGTTGTTTATGTTTGGATGGTTATTCAAATGACTACCCTCTCAACATTGTCTCTTTGTTTACTTGGTACAGAAGCTGAACTACCAGGACCACTGAAGCCATTAAGTACTCCAAAGGATGTGCTTGCCAGCACTAATGACCTGACTCCCATGCCCACACCCCAGCTTCCCTCAGGAAGTTGTTGTCTTAGTTGTTGTTCTATTGCTGTGAGGAGACTCCATGAGCAAAGGTAACTCCTCTAAAAGAAAGCATTTAACTGGGGGCTTGCTTACATTTAGGAAGGTCAGTCCCTGATCTTCCTGGCAGGAAGCAGGCAGGCATAGCTTTGAAGCAGTAAGTGAAAGCTTCACATCCTGATCCCCGTGAAGAGGGCATGGAGAGACTGGGTCTGGTATGGGCTTTTGAAACCTCAAAATCAACCCTCAGTGACACACCTTTTCCAACAGGCCACACCTCCTAAACCTTTCTAAACAGTTCATTAGCTGGGGACTAAAACTGTAAATACACGAGTCTATGGGGGCCATTTTCATTCAAACTACCAGCTCATCTGGGGCTCCTATTCTGCAGCGTGCCACCTGGACCAGGATTATTTTCTGATGTCACATCCCAAGCTTGGCCTCAAGGTTATCTTTCACGCCACTCTGACATGAACTGTCAGTCAATTTAGACTTTCTTCTTTCGTAAATGTCTGTCAGAGTCTACAGCAATCCAAAACAGTAGGGCCCGTTTCCTCTGAAGATAGAACAAGTACCGATCAGAGAAACTGGTCTATGACAACCTGACACAGCTGTGCCGGACACATCCAAAACGTTCCCCGTTGTGTTCCACGAGCTCTGGGGTTATAGAGGCGAAGCTCTTTGGGACAGATAATATTTTTTCTATTAAAAACACTTTCTTGACAAGTATACTATTGTGTAGCTCTCTCTTTGATGGTCATTTCTCAGAATACTTCTCAATAAAAGAAAAAGTTGGGTTCTTTCTCAGCTCCCCTCACTACAACTTTGGTATGACAAACATTTTCCCTCCTATTTTTTTTTTTTTTTAATTCTGAGAACTTTCCAGACATAACAATAGCACTTGTAAATTCTTTACCTAAGTTTTCTGCACGTTAACGTGTTCCTCTGCATCTGTTTTATCTTCTCTCTCTCTTTTCCAACACTATGTATTTCCTGAGCCATTTGACATGCTGTCAACAGCATGACTTATCTCCCCTAAACGGTTCAGCCAGAATAAGGACAATCTCTTGTAAGAACAAATAACCAGAAAAATTACACCTGAAATTTTTTAAATTCCTCAACTCAGTTTAATGGAAAATCCATATTAAAATTTATCTAGTATCTTTTGTAGCTTTTTTTATTTTAAACCCAGGCTCTAAGGGATTTTTTTTTCTTTTCAAATTTACAACACTTGTATAACACCCATTTTTCCATATGTTTTAAGCAAGCAAGAAAGAATCTGTCTTCCTTTGAATCTGAGGCTCTATATCACAATGATTTTCCCAAATCTCTGCCAGAAAATCCTTTGAATTGTTTCACGGTTTTACAAGTATGCACATGGATACTGAAGGTCATCTAGGATGTTCTTACTTCACTGTACTAGTAGGCATGGGGTGGACATGACTAATATTTTAAATCCAGACTAAAATAAAATACAGAAATAGATTTTAAAAAAAAGACACAATCAGCTGACTTTGTTTTCAAATGGTAAGTGGCCTTGATTTATGAGGCATTAGCTCACAAGGGTCAGAAGAGCTTCTTAGAAATAATGCAGAGCTACAGGCCATGCCCTGCAGAACACCAGACCACTCCCTTTGCCTGCCTTCTTCCCCTCCTCCTCGGGTATCCCAAGTGGGGCAGGAACCCTCTACTCAATCATAGGCCATGCCTGCTGCAAGACCAGGTGAGGTAAAGAGGAGGGCTTAAGGGAGTACACATGGATCTCCCTGGGAAGGGGGAAATAGAATAAATTTTGCAGGTGAATTGAGGGTGGATGGGACAGAAGCAGGAAGAAGCATGTTGGGGGGATTGAGGGAGAAAGTGTGAGGAGAGACAGCTGACTGTAGGGGACACTGCAGATGGTTGTGAGGAAACCTAGTGCAGTGGAAACTTCCTGAAATCTATGAGAGTAACTCTAGTGAGGGCTCCTAATGGAGGATATGTAGCCATCTCTTCTAGCCAAAGGAAACTTCCACTGGTGGGACTAGGTTACTTTCGGCTGAATTGCTGGCCGACGGGGTCCTGTGGAGATCCTAAACAACCTAGGCTGATACTAGGACAGAATGCTGCTCTCTAAAAACTGACAGCGGAGCCCCATTGCCAAGGACAGCATAGACATAGCTCGTGGAGTGGAGAGAGGTTGAGCTAGTACCTGTATGGAGCCTCCACCCCTATGTATTAGTCCCTGGTGTAGGAAGATACTCTGCAGAAGGAGAAATGTGGACACCATCCCATCCACAAACTGCTCAACTTACAATCCGTCCTGACTGAAAGATATTCTGGGGCAATAGTGGCACAGAACATTTGGGAGCAGCCAACCAATATCAGGTTTAACATAAGCATCATGCCAAGAGAAGGAGTCCATGCCCTACACTGTTTAGGGTAGCCAGGAACTGGAGAATGGATAGCCCAGATACCTAGGGTAGAACCAAACATGACTGGCAAATAATAATAATAATAATAATAATAATAATAATAATAGTAGTAGTAGTAGTAGTAGTAGTAGTAGTAGTAGTAACAGTTATTATTGTTGTAAATAATATATTCTAAATTATTATGGCATTATAAATGTAATTATAATAAATATAACAAAATGAAATAATAATTATTTTTATCATCATCATCAATGAAATGCTTCCTAATGATATTCTACTCATAGATCAGGTCCTTGTCCAGTAGTCATCAGAGATGGGAGCAGTTGCAGAGACCCACAGCCAGACATTATGCAGAAAGAGGATCTAGGAGGCCTCCACTGGGCCTTCCCCATTAGAGATTAGAGAACCCTACAGAAGATAGGGAAGAAAGGCTGTAGGAGTCAGAGGGGTTGGAGGACACCAAGAGAACCTGGCTACCAAATCAAGTAAGCAGAGCTTATATGAACTCAGACTGAAGTGGCAAGCATAGGGCCTTCTTGGGTCTGCATCAAGTCCTCTGTGTGTATGTCATGGCTGTTAGCTTGGTGTTTTTGTGGGAGTCCTAATAGTGGGAGTGAGGACTCGGTTGTCTACACTTGGAACTCTTTTTCTCTTATTGGGTTGTCTTGTCCAGCCTGGATATGAGGGCTTTTGCCCTGTCTTATTGTATCTTGTTTTGTCTTAACTGCTGTTATTTGGAGGCCTGCTCTTTTCTGACGAGGAGACAGATGGGGAGTGGATCTGGGAGAGTGGTACAGGGTAGCAGGGAGAAGTGGAGGAGAGGAAATTATGGTCAGGATGTATTGTATGAGAGAAGGATCTACTTTTTTAAAAAAGCATAGAACAGACTTCCCCTAGATGATAGGAAGACAATGGATCCTGACATCTGATTTCCAGAGGAAATACTCTTAAGACATTTTCAACTTTTATTGAAAGCAGAAGTTGTCATGAGACAATTTTCACAAATGGAGTGGAAACAGCAAAGGTTCAGCTGGCTCCGTGATCTTCCTTCTTTTACCACTGTGCACTTACTTAGTGTTCTCAGCGCTTACCTGCTGTGAGAGCATTTTCAGTCATCTTACTGGAGTACCACTTCTCCAGAACTTAAGGAAAGAAAACAAAATACACACACAAATGCAAGTACACATTATTGCATGCATGTTTCCAAAAGTATTGTTTATCTTTTTCTGAAACTGGTTTGAGATTGTTCCTATCTCTCTCCTCTGCCACCATTGCAGCCCGACTTGGAGCTGTAGAGTGAGTGTCAGGTATATGCAAAACTCTGGAGTCACTCTCTAGCACCACACCATAACGCCAGCACTCAGGAGTCGGTGGAGGAAGAGTTCAAGATCAGCGTCTCCAAGTCTGAGGCCAGCTTAACAACATGAGACCCTGTCTCAATCAGGAAAAAAAAAAAAAAGATCAGTCTTTACACAGAGGAGTTTTATGTTCCCAGTATCCAGCTTCTTCTATTAGTCTAGAGGTCTGGATTCGGTTTGCTTTCTCTGCCAGTTAAAGAATTTAAAGGCAGGAAAAGTCTTCAGCACAATAACCAACAACTGGCGAAGTCTCTCAGACAAAGCAGACAGCACCAGAGTTGGCAGGGTAAAAAAGGCAGTTTATTAGGAGTGAAGAGACACACAGTAAGGCATGCGGAGAGAAAGAACCTCTGCCAAATAGTAGGGAAGTTGAGGCTGCCGCTCTCCTGGAGTGCTGGGATTCCAAGGCTCTGGGAGGGTCTTCCTCCCTTAAATTAGGGCTTGTCACAAACATCATAAACAGGTCCCCCTCTGTTCTTGAACTTGCTGGACCTGGCCCACAGGCAGCAGGGCCTTACTTGGGGAGAAAATGTGTACCAAAGCTATGTGTGAGCTGCAAGGCTTTTGTCTCAGAGGGCCAGGAGGAAGCCAGCCATCTTGGAAGTTCACCATCTTTATTGTCTTCTCGTCATGCTCAGTCTCCTTGTCGGTCACTTATCAGGAAAAATTTTCAGCTCCGAGTCTTTCAGTTCTTTGCTAGCTGTAATTAATTCTTGGCTAGGTGCAACAAGTTTAATAAAAGGGTTATCAAGTACTTCTCTCCTCACCCACAATGCCTTACTAATTGCTCTGCATGCCATGGGAGGATCATAAGTAGTTGTTGAATGGCTCTACATACTAAACATTTATTAAGTGCTCTATCTGCAAAGACTGCACCTACCCACACAGGTTGCCAAACCCTTTCAGCAAAGAGCCAGATAGTAAATATTTAAGGCTGTGTCAAGATGTAGATCTGGGTGTGTACTGTAAAAGCTTATATAACCATTTAAAACGTAAATTCTAAGACACTTAAACCCACTCGTATGTCCCAACTATACACAAAAAATATCAATAAGCCAACGAATTAAATAAAAGGGAGAAAAATAACAAAATTCTTTAAGAAAAGAAAAAAACCTAAGTATAAACCTCACACCCTTAGATTACACAATGTCTATTTTACACACATACAAACACAGGCAACTTGGCCTCCATTCAAGTAGCTTTCATGTACCAAACAAGAAAATAAAAGATTGTAGACAAAATAGGAGAAAGTTTCTCTAGAAATTTAATATCCAGGAAAATATCTATATATTTTGCCCTCAACTACAAAATAATGAATAATCCAATTAAACTTTTTTTTTTTTTAAAAAGGACAAGGAACAAGACTTCTCAACCACCACCACAACAATAACAACAGCAACAACAACACAAGACAAATGGCCAATAAACTCATTAAAAGGTATTTAATATTATCACTCACTAAGGAAATGCAAATCAATGAAGTACCATTTCAAATTTAACACAATAAATAAATAAATAAAATAAAAGCAATGAGAAGTATTGTAGATACAGAAAAACTGAAACCCTCACGCCTGGCTAGTAGGGATGTAAAAGGCTACAAAAGGTGAGGGAAACGTTTGATAATTCCTCAAAAAGATAAGTGTAGATCTGGCATATCACCCAGCAATCACACTTGTCAACAAAAGCCCACAGGATTGCAAATGGGCACTCAGATTGATGCCTGCACACCTGTGTTCACTGTGGTATTAGTCACAATAGCTACCACACAAACCAGTCCAAATGACTCTCATTCAGCCACAGAAGAGAAGTTTAACATGTGCTATGTGGTGGTTAATTTTAGGTGCCCATTTGACTGGATTAAATGATACTCAGTCAGAGGGTAAAATATTATGTATGCATGCCTAGGTGTATGTTTGGGAAAGCCCTTTCTATGTGAGATTAGCATTAGAAACAATGAAGTGAGCACATTAATTATTATTCCCAGGGTGACAAAGATACAAGTTTTGAGGGCTGAGAGGGTTATATTGCCTCATAGCTTCAGAAGGTATAGTCAGTCCATTGTGACAAGAAAGGCCAGTTGCTGGATGGTCTTGGTCCATGATGACAAGAGCCCATAGCATGACTTTTTCATAACCCAATAAATAGATCAGGAAACAGAGATCAGAGTAGAAGCTGAGCCAGGATATCACAGTAAGGACCTACTGCCGCTAGTCTGTATCTACTATCTTGGTCCTATGTCCCCATGGTTTCATATTCTCCCAGAACAGTGGTACAAGTTAAAGATGCAGTATTTAAACACACAGACCTATGGTGAATGTTTCATATTCAATCCATCATACTCAGGAACTTTGAATATCAGTGGGTACCAAATTAGCTGAGGACCAAATAGAGCAAAATAGACAGACAGACAGATAGACAGATACAAATCTAGGTATTCTGGAGCTTGAGCATTCCTCTTCACCTGCCCTTACATATTGGAACTCTAGCTCTCTAGTCTTGTCCTCTAGAACTTGGACCAGAGGCCTTCCTGATTCTGTGAAGTAATGGGTATCTAAACCAATCTGCTACTTTCTTATTCCCCCAGCTGTGAATAGCAAGTTGTGAGACTTCTCAACTTCTATAATCATGTGACCCAATTAAATTTTCTAAATCACTTTTCATGCATTTATTTACACTGACGTATATGACTCAAGAGTATGGATACATACTAAGAAATGTTAACAGGCAACTTTTCTAATGTAGACCATCATAGAATGTGTTTGCACACTTCTAGATGCTGGGGTCTATTGCACACCTGGGCTATAGGGAATAGCCTTTTACACGAGGTATTGCAGTAAATAGTAAAAAGTGGCAACCTTTTATCCCGCAATAGTGCTGGCTTCCGCAGAGCAATCTGGCACTTCAGGGATCTCTAACTTGGCTCTCCATGCTGCTCCTAAGAAATCAGGCGCAGTTCACTCCATCACCCCTGCTGCTTCTGTCCTGGATGGTCTACAGCCTCCCCCAACATGTTCATTTCAATCACTTTCCTCCACTTCCTGGTACAAACATGACTCCACATTCATTAACTTATCAAACAGGGTTATATGTTAAATTCTCATTCCTCAAACTCTCTATACAATAAGCTTACAACCAATGGACAAAGATATAAATTGTCCATCTATATGAGATAAATTAGACCCTTAGGAACCCTTAGAAATAATCATGACAACCTCATCAAGATGTGCTGAGAGGAACATACACATCAGCTTCCATCCTTCCTCCTTTGTCAATCCCTGCCTATTGCCTCCTCTTCTGCTTTCTTTGACCTTTCCCCACCTACCCCTCTATTGTTCAATCATGTATTGCCTTAACATAAACCTACACCGAGGTCCATGAGAAACAAAATGATTAAATCAAGCAGAACAGAGAACACACCATCAAGAGATGAAGTAATCTTGTGTTACATGAAAGTGCTGTCATAGGGACACTGCATTCTGATAGGTTTGTCAGACTTAGCAAGAGTCTTTCTAACCTTAGAGATAAATTCTGAAGCTGTAGTCCTGTCTCCAATGTGGCATCTGAGTGTATTAACAGCCTTCTCTGTGGGTGGGTGAGGCACCAGGTGCCAGTCATTCACATGCCCAGGTCAAGCTGCACTTCTCTGGCTCCTCCTGGCTCCTTGGCTTCTGGACTGCTATACTGTGTCCCTCACCCTCGTGGTTCTCATAAAGATTAGCCACTGGAAAATATTGCCATGAGCTTGCCATTGTTCTTAAATCATAAACCAGAGTGTCCATTTATTCGTAGTCTCCTATAACTAAGTTGTAGCAGCATCCTACTTCAGTCCCGAAGGGTCAATATGATGGTTCTTTATGTTGCTAGTTTGGTGTACTGCACCACTTTTTAAAAGTTCCCCTTACTTTATGTAGGTTCTGCCCTGACATCAGAAGGCCTATGACAGGAGTCCAAATGGAGAACCATAGGTCCCGTCCAAATCTTCATGTGGACCTTCCATGGAACATGAAGATTTGTTCTGGTGCTACTATGTATACAAATGCTAAACACTGACACCAAGATATGGTTGCAGTCTAGATGAGAACATTCTCATTTACATCAAATAATATGTAAATTTTGCTTACCAGTCTTCTCTGACTGGTTAAATAAAACTGGTTGGCAGCCAATTACTATGTAAAGTAGAGGTGTGCAGGGTTTCAGTTACCAGGCTGGGGGTTGCAGGTAGGGACCAGAGAGAGAGAGAAGAGAGAGAGAGAGAAGGGATGGAGGGAGGAGGGAGGGGAGGGAGGAGGAGGAGGAGGAGGAGGAGGAGGAAGAAGAAGAAGAAGAAGAAGAAGAAGAAGAAGAAGAAGAAGAAGAAAAAGAAGAAGAAGAAGAAGAAGAAGAAGAAGAAGAAGAAGAAGAAGAAGAAGAAGAAGAAGAAGAAGAAGAAGAAGAAGAAGAAGAAGAAGAAGAAGAAGAAGAAGAATTATTAACGGAGAAAGCAGGTGGGATGGACCAGGAGCTCATAGCCAAGAGAAGTGCACCCTGATGACAGAAACAGCCCAGGCAAGACTCAAACAGCAAGTAATTTGGGGAGCAGAGCTGGAAAATAGCCAGTCTAGTGTAAGAAATAGTTTAGGGGTAATTGCCCAGTAATTGTGCTAAAGCTGATTAAATAAATCAATAGACTCTGCCTCAATTATTGGGGGGGGGGGGAATGGCCAGGTCATAATAAAAGCTAATAGAGTTATTAAATATCCAACAACAACATAACACAAGTTCTCAAAAACCAGCATTCTTTGTCCCTGCCTTTGAGACACAGAATAGCATTGATTCCTGTCATCAGAAACTGGGGGATAAATCCACAAATATGGTGTTTGAAGCATTTCCTTTCTCCACTTGACTCTGTGGCTACTTTTCCATATAGTTTAGGTAGTTTTGACTTTCTCTAACTTTGATTAGCTTTCCTTGGTCGAGCCATTTGAGCATCCTGTGTCGCACATTGGAACCCTGGGTGGGACAAGTATGCTTTTATCACGTTTGACCCGGGAGCCAGCCAGCAAGCAGTCACTTTCTAAAACACTTTCGGGGCCCAGTTTTCTCTTATGCTCACCACATCTGAGGCTGCTGGGAAGAGTGGGAATTGGAGTCAGATCCCCAGCCTCCTTTCCAGTGTCCTTTTACCCTATTGCAAGCTCAGAAGGGGCTACACTGAGAATAATTACAGGTTTTGCTGTTGCAGCTAACCTTGCCAAGCCCTGACCAGAGTCAAAAACATCCTGGGGCGGGGGGGGGGGGCAGTTTCTTTTGTGCTTTATTTGACTAATGGCTAGAGAAAGATCATATCACTGCTTCCTTCGTGTGTGTGTGTGTGTGTGTGTGTGTGTGTGTGTGTGTGTGTGTGTGTGTGTGTGTGTGTACTAGTGTATATCATGTTATGTATACTGAGGTCAGAGGACAAATTCTGATGTTGGTCCTTGCCCTTTGTGATTTTAGAGACAGGGTGTCTAGCTACTTGTGGACCATGTTGGCTGGCTCACCACTTTCCAGGGATTCTCTTGATTCATTTCCTACCTCCCTCTAGAATCCTGTCATTGCTGTTACATGCTACTGCATCTGGTTTTAAGATAGAAATTCAAACTCAAGTCAAGCACTTTCCCCACTGAGCCATCTCCCCAGCCCTGGGTAGATCCTTTTCAACTGTACCCATGAGATAATCAAACAGGTTCCTTTTGGTATGTATTTGCTACTGTTCTTGTAAAAACTAAATAGAGAACATATTGTGACAGAAGTCACAGAAAGTCTCGTATCTTGTATTAGGCTGGGCAAGATGGCACAGCCTTCTATTCTCAGCACTGAGGATACAGAGATGGGGGAATCTGTGTGAGTTTAGAGCCAGTTTGGTCTACTTAGCAAGTTTTTGGCTAGCCAAGGCTACATAGTGAGACCCTGTTCAAAGGGGGAAAAAAAGACTGGAGGCTACATATTGTTGCCATCGCTCTAGCCTCTAACTTGATATATTTGATATCTTAGCCTTTCTGCTCAATAAACTATATATATTTCATATACCAAACCTTTCCAGACCCAATCATGCTAATATGTTTCTTTATTCCCTAGAATATTTCTTTGTCAGCATGATTTCTTGACAATACTGCCACAATATTTAACAGAAGCCATGCTGATTTTGTGCTGAGATTCCATGTCAGTATGAGTTAAATAAAGGGTGTTTGTAATGTAGATGAACAACTGTAAGAAAACAAGGCCACTGCTCTCCCAGGGAGGGAAAGTTGTTTGAGGATTGATGGTGAAGGAGTTCTGAGAGCCGAGTGTCTCACACTTTCTACATGATTTCTTTCCAATAGATCTCTTGGCAACAAGCAAACATTTTAAATTGTCAGTTGTTCTCAGAGGTTGACAATAAATCCAACCAGGAATATATTTAATATCCACACAGAATTTTGATGAAAGTGACTTTTGATTCTCTGCCATTCCCATAAAGCCAAACAAACTTAGTATTCTGATACTGCTGCTTCCTTTTCTGTTACAGAAACCAAAGCAAAAATCAAATTAACAAAGACAAGACAATAAACACAGAAACTGATGGGGTTTCAAAAGGATATGATTCTGCTTTAGAGATGAGGAAACTGAAGCCAAGAGATATAAAACATTACCTAAAGTCAAAGTTATCTAAGGTCAAGGAGATTAGAGTGCCCATGAAGGAGGCTTCCAGATGCATTTCAATACGTGATTGACCACTAGATGGAGGAGACTTTTTCATGTCATCAGACCAACAAATATAGAGATATTGGTTAATCAAAGGAAAATGCATTAGCTATCACAGAAAACAGAGTGGTAACTAAAAGGGAAGGTCTGGTAGTGCCTCTGTGATTGATGACTGATCTCAATTGTCCCACTTGATGAAATCAAGAATCTCCTAGGAGATAGGTTCTCTGGCCTTTTTTGAAAGGATTGCCTTGATTTGGTTAATTGTGGTGGAAAGACTCACCCACTGTGGGTGGTACCATTCCCTGGGCTGGAAACCAAAACCATATATAAAGGAGAATATGAGATGAGCACTCTCTACTTCAGGACAGTGGAAGCAATGTGACCAGCTGCTTCAGGCTCCTGCTACTACCACCTCCTAGCTATCATGTACTGGACCCTTGAAATGTGAGTCAAAATAAGTCCTTTCCATTTTAAGTCATTTTTGTCATGGTAGGTTTTTTTCTACCTTTATTTAAACAACATAAAACATACCTAATACATCCTTCCCCTCTAAGCAGCAAAAAAGAATTAGGAAGCCGATTGAGAGTATGCTCACAAGGTCTCCTGGATTCTCGTTTATATCAGTCATGACTTGGTCTCAAAAGATAGGATGATAGGAAATACCGAGAGAAGCAATGAACTTGATGTCTTTCGGCCTTTGTAACACTTTGGAATCATCATGGAGCTACTGGGGAAAAAATCTGGACATTCAGATCACAGCTCAGCTCCATTTTATCCATATGTTTTCAGTATGGTCCACTTTGTATTCTAAGTTGAGACTCACTACTCTGGAAAAACCCTAGTATAGGCCACAGAAAGGAAAGGTAGGTATAGGTTATCCATAAATCTTGAGGCTGACATTCTCCTCTCTAATGTCCCTTGGAGCTACTCTTAGAAATAAGGCATTGACTTTCATAGTTAAATCATGACACTTTGGGCATTGCTGTGCATGGGCCTTTCTATTATTGACTCTCTTCATTTTGAACATGCATGACTATCCTGTGGGTTGTCTGGAGAACAGCAGTGCTGATATTCTGGGCTTATTCTCCCAGCTGCATTCAGCTAGGCCGAAAGTCAAAAGGCAGCCTTGGTTACACATCTGCAGCTGGCCTTGGTGACAGCTGGATCCTCTGCGTCCTCATCCTTGAGACTTTTCATCTTCACTGTCTAGACTGGCTTCCTTAATGAAAGTCACATGAACATTCCAAGAGAATGAAAGAGAAGTTGCAAGTCTTAAGGACAGACCTCAGAAATCACTATTACACCACTTTGGCTGCATTTTCTTGATTTTGATAGAACAAAATACATCTTACACACTTCACTACAGGACGTGTATTTGCCTAAGGGCCTCAGCTTCTCTGATTCAAAATGCAATCTTGAGTTTGTTCAGAGGCCACAGATGAGATAAGGTAGACCTTTACCTTGTTTTAACTCAGATTTCTTCCCTCCTTATTTTATTTTTCTAGAGGATTCTCTAGTGGCTTTGCAAAACCTTGCTCAGGTGTTTCTACTGGGTGTCTTCTTCCCTCTTCACGCAGGTTGAGATTCTATGGTGCCCTTGTGGCTCTCCCAACTTTTTCTTAGGACTTTTTTTCACGTAGTCTTTTCCTTTATAAGATCTGTGCATGTTGGCTCTGCCTTGTCATGTTTGGGAGGACATGGGTTAAACCAGGTGTGATATTTAGGTGTCATTATCAATTTGATTAGATTTAGAGTCACCGAGGAAGTTGGGTATTTGTCAGGATAATTAGCTTAGAGGGAAAGATACACCTTGAGAGACACACCATCTTATGGAGCTGAGCATCTGGAAACCAAAAAGGGAAAAAGAAGGATAAAGTATGTATCTTGGTGGGAGAAGAGCAGCCACAGGGCAGAGGGACATGAAGGTTCCTGCCATCTTTGAAAAGAAATAACATGGTTTCCATTCATGGAACGGGATTACTTTTCCATTGAACTTAAAACAGGAACCATGTAGCTCTCTACAAGGCTTCAAGTATTTCAATATCTCTTGACTAGGCATCCATTTATATGTTTTTGTATAATTATATAAAAAATTACTGGGGTAGAGAGATACCTCAAGGGTTAATAGCACTGACCGCTTTTCCAGAGGCCTTGAGTTCATTTCCCAGCAATCACATGGTGGTTCACAATCATTTCTGTAGTGGATTCAGCAGGGTGAGACTGCAGGCTGGTAGCAACAGAGTCATTTTAGGTGGTTGGCAAATTTACTCTTTTGAAGTTATTTGCCTCAAGGTCTTGGCTTTCTGCTAAGCATTGGCTGTAGTACACCCTCAATATTTAGCTGCCCACAGTCCTTGCATTTAAATGGTCACATTTATATTAGAGTTCCTTTCCTGCCTGTCCTATTTGGTGCTAATTGGCTTTGTCATCTATCATGAACACACAGGTGATGTCCTTTATAGTCTTCATGACTGACTCAGTAGTAATGATCATAGTGGTCAAGCTTGTTTCTTCTAGGCATGCTTAGGGTATTTGGGCTGCCTCAGGCAATATGGGCTAGAGCTGTGTGAACCATTCAAGCACCGGCTTCTCTTGGGTTTCCATGCCTTCTCTTCATGTTATCTTGGTGAAAAGACTGCCTTTGTCTTCAGATGTTCATTTTGGATCTGCCTTCAGAAGTGCATTAACTATTGATGCTAATGCTTCTGCCTGCTCCCAAACTTCTAGGGTACTCCATCTGATACAAAAGCAATGGGGGGGGGAGTCAGGGAGCAGGGGATTGCCAGTCTAAACTGTGTTGAGTGACAGAATTCAAACACTGACTGTAGAGGTGAAAACGAGGGGCTGGTGGCTCCATCAAAAGCAGTTTCTGACATTATAACAGTAATGTTCAGGGAAGTCTTACAAGGAAAGTGCTGTTCTCCCCAATTTGATGCATGATAACTTGAGGCAAAGAGACAATAACTTGCTCCAGGTCACACATTGAAATCAAATCTGGAAGCTATGCTCTGAAGCCCTTGTCTGTCTTCACAAACAGTCACCCTGCCTTCTAAGAGTTTCCAAAAGGGATACCTTTGCAACAAATGTTCCAGTGGGGCACTGACCTGCCCCAAATTTGCTTTGACCACAGCAGGTGATGGCATTACAGATGCTTGGGGAAGCCAAGTCACAGCATGGCTTCTCGTTTATGCTCCTGGTCAGCTGAAACCATAGCCTGATGTAGTCCTGGCTCAAAATGGGGAGGTCTATGCACTGGTCACCTTTTGTTTCAGCTTCTGAGTAACTTTCCTGCCAATACAGCCCATCAACTGTGACTTAAGGAAAGCTTCTCTCTGGTCCTTTCACTGCCATGACAGGAATACAGCACTTACCTACCTGCCTGGAAAGACATGTGAACAAATCCCCAGCTGTGGATGCCCCAGCTGCGGTTGCCAAGGCACCGCCATTCAGGGGAAGCCACTACTGCAAAAGGCAAGGCCTCTCTTGGGAGAAAGGTGGAAAATCCTGAGCAAGTGGCTTCTTTCCCTAGACAGCAGTGTAATGTGAAGAAATTAATAACAGCTTTGGCCAGCAATGAAGACTAGCTCATTTGATGTCTACTTAACTGTTTCAGCATAGATTAAAGTGGTTTCTTCTGCATTTCCCAGGTAATAATTTCATAGAATTGAGTCTTTCTACGATGGTCTCTTTTCTCGATGGTGGACATTTGAAGAATTGAAGAAGAGGACACCGTTCTTAGGGAGAACTGAGAAGTTACCCCATCTGTCTTAGTCAGGGTTTCTATTCCTGCACAAACATCCTGACCAAGAAGAAAGTTGGAGAGGAAAGGGTTTATTTAGCTTATACTTTCATATCGATGCTCATCACCAAAGGAAGTCAGAAGGTTCCCAAGACCACGGGTGGAAAAGCTCTTCAAACACATGTACTAGCTTCTTGTTCAGTTTTGAGCTTTCTTATTTATCAAGGCTTTGTGTCTTAATTTATTTGCATTTAGTCCCAAAGTCTAAGAAACAATGCCTTATATCTAAATGTTCCCCCTTAAACATTTTACAGGTCTGTGATTTTATGTGTTTTTTGTTTGTTTGTGATCCATTTGAGTTAACTTTTCTGTATGCGTCAAATCTGCTGATAGAGGTGTTTGTCCCTGTGGATATCCCATCTCCAGTACCATTTGCAGACAAGTCTATCTCGTCTTTCTTCGTTGAAATGATTTGTGTTGCTGTGGAACATCTGGTGGGTAATTTGTGTGGATCCGTTTTTGGACTGTCTGTTCCACTGATGCAGGCTTTGTCAACAGTCCCACACAGCAGTGCCGTCAACCTTGCACTTGGGTAGACTGACTATTCTGATCAGTTTCCTCCCTCCAAGTTGTTTGAAGCCATCTACCTCCTTTAACCTTTCTTCTTCTGATAGTACAGAATTAATCTTGTTCACATCTATAAGGAAAAAGTTGCTAGCATTTAGACAAGAGGTGGTTTTGGAGGAGACAACATCCCTATTCTGCTGAGGTTTTTTCCTGTTCAGTGATCAGGATTTGCCTATTTACTTCCAGGTCTTAATTCTTTTCTCAGCATCTTTGAGTTTTCAGCACAAAAATCCTGCACATTAGTAAGATGTATGCCTAAGAACTTCTTGTTTTCACCTTGTAAAAGTGATTGAAATGCCACTGTAGCTTTAATTTCAGACTTCATGACTAGTATGGGAAAATTGCTTTTCAAGTGTTTATTTTATACCCTGAGAAGTTAATCATTCACATTTGAAATGTAAATTAAAAATATCCAATAAAAGAAAAAAGAAGTTAACGGATCTACTTACTAGCTGTAAGTGGTTTCCTTTCCCCAACTCTCCCTGTTCAACAGAACCCAGGGCTTGTACAAGCTAAGCAGGTGCTCAGCTACTAAGCCATACCTCCACCTGCCATTCTGGGGTACCGTTCTCAACTGTGAAGTTTAGTTCAATTATTACAGTTTTGGTTGTAAAATTGTTACTCTGTTCCATGTGCATTTGCCGAGAGTGTCTGTCATGTTATTCTTGCAGACAAGTTATTTTTAATTGCTCATTGGGATAGTCTCACGTTTGCTCCCATAAAATTGTTAGATCACCCCTCCCTTTGCACTGGCGTCTCTCAGTAGAGACTTTTCATTTATTTGGAGAAATCCCCGGTTTTTTAGCATGATGCTTGAACTTCAGGTGAAACCTGGACATTTTGCACGTGTGCAGCAGAAGCCAGGTTAGCCTCTGTGTCATGGCTTGCTCAGCAGTTATCCACCTTGTTTTTGTGACAAAGTCTCCTGCTGCCCTGAGCTGAGGTTTGGAGACTTAGGCTAGCTAGGGCAGTGATCTCTACCTTCCCAGGCGCAAGCCTATATAATCAGACCTGCCTTTTCTTTCCTTTTTAAAAAATACCAGTTATGAGGATCAGAACTCTGGTCCTCATGTTTGCCCAGTGTGCTTGGCTTATGCGTGCCTTATGTCAACTCAACAGAAACTAGAGTCATTTGAAAGGAGAGAATCTTAGTTAAGAAAATGTCTTCATAAAATCTGGTGGTAAAGCGTTTTCTTAATTAGCAGTTGACGAGGAAGGCCCAGTCCACTGTGGGAGGTGCTGTGGGTTTTAGAAGAAAGCAGGCCAAGCAAACCAAGCCATTAGCCCCTCCATGCTCTGCCCTGCCTCCAGGTTCCTGTCTGAGTTCCTGTCCTGACTTCCTTGATGATCAATAGCAGTAGGGAAGTATAAGACAAATAAACCCTTTCCTCCCCTAATTGTTTTTTGGCCAATGGTGTTTTATGGCAGTAATAGAAACCCTAAGATACCCAGCAAGCACTTCATTGAATAAGCCACCTTCCCAGAGCCCCCCTGGGTATAAAATGTTTTTTCTACCATCCTTAACACAAGTTTTGAGGACCATTTGTTTTCTCCATGACCAATGGAACCCAATTACCACCTTTTGCTCCAATCCATTTATTAGTCATGGGTCACGTACATGGGTGGAGATATTTCTGTTGCCTTCAGTTCTTTTCATGACTTTTTGAACTAAAACAATGACAGAAAAGCACAGCAGGAAACACTATATCCTGATTGTACAACAGCCTTAATGCCAGCACCATTATGATGCCTAGTTTACAGTTATGTCGCCCACCCCAGATAACTAAATAATTAGAGCCAGTTCAGAAATCCAAGAATGACCATGGGACTGCTCAGAAGTCTTCCTTTCCCATCACCATGCAGGGCTGTCGGTAAAGTAGTGCTGTACAGGGATGAGAATATCAAGAGTTTCTGTAGCTCCTCCACCATTTTTCTTTAAGCTTTGGTGATTTAGTTCTGTTCCCACTGAAGGCTCAAGCATGCATGGCAGAGGTTGCCAGAGTCTTGGGAGGAGAGGAGTCTTGTATCTCGTAGAGCGATTTTTGTGCAACATTTAAATTGTTGTGAATGCCAGAGGAAGCATGCCACAGATCCATTTCAAGATGCAGATGCCCCACCTTGATTTATCTCAGAAGGCAGACTGCTCCTGTGACTGACAAGTTTGCTGTTCAGTTATAAGAGAGAAATTTAACTCTACATTCATTTAATCTTCTTAAATGTTACATTCCTAAGAAAGACCTGTACATTAGAAGACATAATCTATGGAAATAGATTTGTTTTGAATAGAAAAGCATATTTAAACCCAATTTCCAGATCTCCCATTGGTCTGTGAACTCTCTGTCCAAATTGTCCCTGATACCATGGGGTTCTTTAACCATTAGAAAGAGGAGTCAGGAGTTAGGATGAAGGAACCTTTTCCTGAATTTTCTGGTTTTTGCCCAGGCGCCATAGTTTCTCAAACTGAAGAAGGCTTGGGAGGTTGATATTGAGTTACTTATATCCATGTTAGGTGTGAAATTCGAGATAATAGAAGTGAACTTTTAGTTTAGTAGGAAAGAGGAAGAAACTTGCTCCCTTAGGAGTCCTTGCACATATTTTAGATGCCCTTATCCATCTGCAAGACACCCAGAGGTTACCGTTATGTAATAAACCCATTTGGTAGGATCTCATAAGAAAGTCGGAGTCAGTATCAGGATCCAGTGGCAAAATGTGTACTTAAAAAAAAAGTTAGCAAGGCTCAATACAGCATAGGGAAGGAAGATGTTATTGTGTCGTTTTCCTCTTCAGAGCCACACTGTGTGCAGCGTTGTAAATGGCAGGTATCACCATATTTAGTGCTTTCTAGTCCAGGAACTTTCTTCCTCATCCTCGGGTTCTGTGGGTCTCTGTCTCAGTGAATCTCCCCACCCCCAATGCCCTGGGCAGGCTAGCTTGTGTTATTCTGCCTAGCCTGGGCTAAGGGGGAACAGGGCTACATTCTCTCTTAACTGCCAACCTGGCTTTGTGTCCCAGAGCCTGACAGACTCTGAGATGATGCCGACAGAAACAAGGAATCTTCTTCCTTGTTTGGCCAAACTAGAAGCAAATCCATTTTCCATGATATTTTCCCCTAATTTCTTAGATGTGGTAGTTTATAGATTTAGGTTTCCTGGTAACACTATTACGTTTTGCAAGGTTGTGACTCCCAAAGCAAGCTCCTCACATCCCTGGTCCATATCTGTTTTCGGTGACTGTAACCCCTTCCCTGCCCCATCACACAGTTGTTTTTGGTTTTTGCTGTTTGTTGTTTTGCTATCTTTGTATCTTTTGGAGGCTCACATTCAACAAGGTGTGCAAATCTCATAGGACACAGAACAAAATGGCCCATTTCCTCAGTAGACTCTTCAATCTGACCTTCCCTCGGGGCAAGACAGTTGATCCCCAGTTGTGTGCCTCACCAGTCGTAGAGCAGACGGTACGATATGCCACTTCATACCAGTGGAGGACAGCCACAGGGACACTCCACCTGCAGGCAGCTTGGATCTAGCTGCCACATCTCATCACTCACAGCAGAGGCAATGAAATGGCTCCTTCTGTCACACCCCTGTCCAGATGTCACACTCTCAGCTTTTCCAGAGGAGGCATGAACAAGTGTCTGTTCACTCCAGATGGAGAACCAGTGACAGACTAAAGGAACAATTTCATCCAAGTTTAGCTTGTTGAGTGTGCTGGGCTTAGAGAAGAATGGGGTTGGAGGGTAGGGGACCCATAACACATGAGCTGTAAAAGTCCGACCTCAGGATAAGGAATAACCTTACATTGGTGGAATCCCTATTCGGTTAGCTTTTTACCCCTTTGAAGTCCAGCATCTCCTGGGATTAAGTTTAGCTGGGCAGGTTTACAGGCAGCTGATAGTGGGACATAGAAAGGTTGGATTGACTGTTCTTTCAGGTGAGGGCCTAATGACCTGACCCCTACTCCAGGGGACAACAGGCGCCATCTTATGAGGACGTATAATCAACTACTCTGATTTCAAGATGGCAACGGCTATGTCATGCCTGAAGAATCGGGTTCAATATGAGCATCTAACATTGTTTTGAAACATTCTATTTTCTCCAAATATTCTCTCTATATGTCATACATTTTTGTTATGTTATTTTGTTTTGTACTCCGAGATAGGAACTCACTGTGGGGACCAAGCTGGCATCAAACTCAGTTACTCCGCTTTTCAGTTACGGTATCTGTTGACATAGTCTCAGATGAAGAGTTTCGTCCCTACTGGTATTTGGTCGACTAAAGGGTGTTATTCATTATCGTGATTTCTAGCATGTCATTTAGACTGTTCTGAGAATTTCCACCTCCAAGCTTACCTTGTCCATCATTGTTTGGTTCCCTTTTTCATTAAGAGTCCAGAGCATATTAGTCAATGTCTTAGGGTTTATATCACTGTGATAAAATACCTTGAGCAAAATCAAATTGTGGAGTGTGTGTGTGTGTGTGTGTGTGTGTGTGTGTGTGTGTGTGTGTGGTGTTATTCGGCTTATACTTGCACATTACTGAAGGAAGTCAGGACAGGAACTCAAGCACAGCAGGAACCTGGAGGCAGGAGGTGATGCAGAAGCCATGGAAGGGATGGAGGTTACTAGCTTGCCCCACATGGCTTTCTCTGAAGCCAGAACCTCCAGCTGGACCCACAAGGGGTGAATCCACCCACAAAGGGCTGAACCCACTGACATCATTCAATAATTAAGAAAATGCCCTACAGGCTTGCTTATGGAGAACATTTCTCAATTGGAGCTCCCTCCTCTCTGCTGTGTCGCTAGTATGTCAAGCTGACATAAACTAGGCAGGGCAGTGATCATTTTTCAGCTCTCACCTTTTTTTGCAATAATTCTGACTTTCTTGCTATAACTGAGTTGGCTCTGAAGCTTGCTCTGCCTCAGTGAACTGTACCTGCCGGGATCCCTGCCTTTTTGTATGCTGCGAACTAATTTTTCTGTTTGTTCTTCCAGTCTGGGCATGAGAGACTGGTGTAGGCTTTACTAATGTTGTGGAGGTGTGTGTGTGTGTGTGTTTCAGTTTTTCAGTGGGCCTGCTCCTCTGGGCTGTGTGTGAGCTTCTGGGAGAGGACAGCTGGGGGTATGCAATTGGCCATTTTTTCCTTCCTAAGGGTGAGCTAGATTTTAATAAAACTCTAATATGCTCTAGGAACATCTTAGAATGCTGTACAAGTTTCTTTTTCCTCACCCTGAAGACTCCAGTCTTCACAATGTGGTTGCAGCAGAGAATGAAGAGTTAAACATAAAATGTCTGTCTTCTGGCTTGAAGTTCTGACTCAAAATGTTCCAGTGGTCAGTGCAAAATCTCTTAGGGTTTCCACCTTCGGGGATGCTTTGGTGGCATTTGCGCTGGTAAGCTATTGTCCCTCTACATTAAATGTGGCAGGAGACAATGCTGCAATGCTGTTGGTCTCAGAGACCTAAGAATTGCCTGCTTTTCGCCCAGGCTCTGATGCAATTTAGGGGAGAGTCCTGCTGGAGCGTGGGGTCTTCTTTTGCATTGACCATCTGTTTTTGTTCACAGCGTGCACCTTATAAACAGCTTTAGCTGCTGCACTTAGTCCAATCTGATAATTTCAAGACGTTAAAGTAGAGGCTAATAGTTCATTGGAATGCAGGATTTAAATGTTTTGAGATAATATAATTACATAATTTCCCCCCTTCCCTCTCCTCCCTCTAAACCCTCCCACATACTCATTCCTCCTTGCAGTCTTTCAAGTTCATGGCCTCTTTCATTGTTGTTACATGTGTTTCTTATATATACCTAAATATAACCTGGTCAGTCTGTATGTTACTTGCATGTATGCTTCCGGGGATGACCGTTGGGTACTGCATAACCAGTTGATGTGCTCTTCCTTGGGGAAGACTATTCCTTCCATTCTCCCACTCCTTAGTTGCCTGTAGTCCTTTGTACAGGCCTGAACCCTCATGGGCTTTTCCTCATCCATGTTGGCCTATTGATGCCTTGTTCGGCTCACGTGTATGCCGCCACCTTAGTGAGGCGTTGTGTAGCTTTCGACATTACTATAAATCTCAGAGCAAACTCATGACCCTGTAGCTCTTAGAATTTTTTTTAGCCCCGTCTTCTAAAATGTTCCTGAAGCCTTAGGTTCAGGAATTGTTTTTTAGACATATTCACTGGGATTAGGCTCTAAAACTCTGCATTTTGATTGGTTGTGTTTTCTTTTTTTTAGTGGTCTTCATCTGTTGCAAGGAGACATGTTGTTGATAAGGGGTGTGGATTACATCTATCTGTGGGTATAAGGACAAATATTTAGTATAGTTAGGGGTTATGTTGGTTTATTAAAGTGGTAGATGGAGATTCTCTTTTAAGACTCATGACTTTAGTAGCCATGGGTAGTTGGCTAGGTTCCTAGTACCAGGAATGACTTTCCTTTTGTTGGGTGGGTCTTAAGTTCAATTCAAGAGCTGTTGGTTACTGTCAAGATTGTATGCCATTACTACAGGCTTAGGGTTATCTTGCTGTGTTGGTTGTTGTTTTGGTTCATAGGCCTCATAGGTAGGACAACTGGCTATCTCTGTGCTTTGGAAGCTTTCATGGCACCTTCTGTCACCAGGAAAACTAATCTCAGGGAGGTGGCATTCAGGTCAGTTCCAGCTTAGGGGCACCTGGACCTTATGCCTAAAGTGCAGTGTCTTTAATAGTAGGGACAGTCCTTCAAGGGCAATAGCATTAGTCTGTAGTGTTTGGGGCATCTCTTGGCCAGCCCTGACCAACAACTTAAAAGAAAGCTTCTTCTGTCTCATGTTGGGTTGTTAGGTGGTCTTTGGCTCTTGGAGGGAGCACTGTCAACCCAGATGAAAAAATTCACTTAAATTATGTATGTATATTTATACATATATTACGTGTATTAGTTTTTTCCTCAGTATGATTCCTTATGACTTTTTCACACTTTCTACTGACATTTTACTCTCCTATAAGATGGTTTCATCAGAGGTTTTCTTTAACTGCTTACAGTTAGCATCACTACATTAGTTTCTGGTGTTGAATTCCATATAAGTGGACTTATCCTACTCCACACCCATCCCAATTTTACCTGAGTTTTACTTCAAAGTCAGCAACATGGGCATGAATTCTTTTATGTAGATGTCTTTGAAGAACTTTTCACTCAGCTATATTAAGCCAAAGATCCCAAAATTTCTTTAATTTTCTATGTCTAAGGACATACATATCTTTACTAACCACCAAAAACATGGGAAACATAATTTTAAATATCCTGTCCCAAAATATGGCCGTGGCAATGCTCCTATCCTTCTGTAACTTTTATTTAAAAAAAAAAAAAAAAACATGGCTTTTCTGACTTTCTCCAAGCAATTAGGTCACTGTATATGCCAATATTGTGATCAAATGTCCTTTCTTCTGGTCACTCTGACTTTACCTCCAGCAACATCCTCTGCTCAAGATGAGTGAGAAAGTGCCTTTGTACCACTGGGATGCTCAAGGCTGGTGTAGAGTGCATTCAGGAGAAAGTAGCCTGGGATAGGCAAATGGCAGCAGGGAATACCGATTCCCTTGCAATGTTAAGGGAAACAAGGCTGAAGTATGGAGCTCACGTTTCTTCAACAATTAAAATTAATTGCTCTTAAGAAAATGCTCTGCTAGTAATATTCAGGAATGACAATATTCTTTGATTATTACAGTCAGACATCAGGCCTCTGATCTTAACATGGCACATACATGCACACACACACAGAAGTATACATAAGGAGACTTGCTTATTCTTGTGGCTATTAGAATCATTGTGACTCATAAAATGAGTCCTTATTTTGACATTTCATTTCACACTGGGGGCCTGGGCATTATATCTTGAATCTTAGCCTTGCAGTATAGCTAGCTGGAAGTCCATTCACAGCAAAGTGTTTTTTAGCTTTTGTTGTGACAAGTACATCATTCAATTGGCCCTGATAATTCTTATGGATAAGATAAATCCTGGTTACTGGACTGTGGTTAGGAAATGCTAGAAGGATATAGACAGCCCCTAAAAAGGACTGTCTGCAATAGCCTACAGCATGTACCATGGCATATAGAAAATATGAAAGACTGTTTTAAAAATAATATTGTAAAAACACAACCCCCAAATTGTGTCCTTGTCAGAATCTGTCATCTGTATAAGCATTCTGTAAAGCATGCATGCGGTATTGAGCAGTCTCCAGATTTATCTCAGGAATGGGAACACCCATAGGCCTGGCAGATTGTATCCAGCTTCTGTCTGCTCTAAAACCTCTCCTCTCTGTATCTGATGAATATTTACCTCATCCCTCAGCCATAGACATCTCACTTAAGAGTCACAGCCTGTAAACAAGTTTAATGCTGGGGCTGGGCTACAGCTCAGCACTAGAGTGCCAGCCTAGCAAAGGCAAGGTCCTGAGTTTGATCCCCAGCACCACAACAAAACAAAGAACCAAGAGAAGTTAAAAGTCTGAGTTCTGTCCTAAACTAGGGGTCCGTTTTGAAAAGCTGGCACCTGAAAAGACTGGAAAAAAATGTTTAAGAAGTTGTTAGCAGTGGGTCTTTATCATTCTTTGCTGTGTCAATCACATTACAATGCAGACTTATTCTCCGTGAATCAAAAAACTTCTAGTAACCACAGGAGTAGGCAAATCTCACTCTATACATGCATGTGCACACATTATGACCAAATCATGGTTAGAGTCTACATGTACACTGACTTACATAGCAAAAGTATTTGGGTTTAATGTTCTACCCCAAGCAACATCAATGATCTATGGCCTTCTTTGCTTCATAAGATGATGCTTAGGTATGTGCACACACAAACTAATTTTGCATTCTTCCTCCCAGCTTCAAGTACCTGTTATTCATTCTTGCCTTTCTTTTAGTCTAAATATTTTATCTCTCTGGTGTCACTGCCCATCTGAATATGGTACCATTGCTTTTTAGTTGTTAGTGCCTGGAGAGGAATGGAAAGAGGATGCCAGGACGCCACCTATGGGCCTTCTTCATGTGCACAAAAAGGCTTTGGCTCAAGGCCTTGACAGCAGCACATAGATGCAGCCAAAGAGAGCCAATAGTGGGCATCTCTGTCACATTGGAAGATAAAATTGGGTGTGGTTGAATATTTATACAATGAAAACCAGCACAACCCAGTAGCCCTGTCTCCACTGTTAACTCTTTAGTGGAATATCCCAGGAATGGGCCTTCCAAAACTTAAAAGAAAAAAAAAAAAAAAAAAGGGCAGCCCACTTTTGCTAGGGTGGTTCTGGTCTCAGAATATAACCATTGATACTCCAGCCCTGAAAAGAGATCTGCACCTCTGGTGTGCCCTAGACTGGATTCAAGTGAACAGCATCTTCTTGTATCTACTTGGCCACTGGTACAAAAATCCGGAGGCTCTATTTGTAGATAGCAAGAGTTAGCCAAGTTTCACTCATCCATGGGTCTTGTTCTTTCACTTTCAAAGATGATCTAAAGATCTGCCATACACGTTTGGGCTAATTGGAAACAACCATAAGCCTATCTGTTGGTCAGTCCACTGAGTAACAAAAACACCTGTGGATCTGTACAGAGGACATCATAGCAGGGACAGGTCAGGCTGCTCACTTCTGTTAAAATGTTCAGTGCAATTAACTTCTCAGAGGATTTTCCTGCTTTTTATCCCCAGGGTTATGGAGCAGAAAAATATTCTGGCCTTTGAATTGCATGCTTGAAAACAGGCAGGGAGGATATTAACACTGATCAAATTTAAACAGTCTTAAGGCACAAAAACTGAATAGAAAACATCTTTTCAGTATTTTCCTAGGTACCATGGAGTTAAACCCAGTTTGTAATGAGTTTTGCTGAAACCTTGTGGGAGCAGGGCTAAAATGGACTGTGTTCAGTTCCTTTTAGTAGTTGGAGGCAATTACCCATGATCATGAAACAAAAGGATTCCAATGTGCAGGTAATTAGTCACTGTCATGGGGCTAGTAGATGGTAGAAAGGTGTATCTCAACGTGAGGGAGAACAAAGTTCAAGTGTTTAGATCACTTTTCTTCAACAGTTAAAAACAACTCGAAACTCACCCTCTACTACTAGTAAACCAATTGCTAAGGCAGCAACTTGGAATTAAACAGAAGATCAAGAAATTGGGCAATTTAACATCAGAAATTGCTCAATAGACCTACTGAGCACACTGCAGATGTTTACCACTGAGTTTGTAGGATAAAGTAGCTGAGGATACATTTTGTGAGGCCAGTGCCATCAGGGAGATATGGCCACAGCAGGAGTGGGCTTTGCTTCTACTGTGCTCTGCAGGCACATCTAAGCATCCATTTTCTAGACATACTCTGACATCACTACCTGTACTTTAGAAAGCTCCCAGAAGGAGAAAGGCTAGTTCTTAGCAGATCTCCAAGCTGTATGCAGGTCTTTTTTCTAGGTAGAGTGCCTGCTTACAGCTAACAATAGGATGTAGAAGAGCTGTCAGGGCAGGGCTCTTCCTAACAACCTACCTATGGGAAGGAGTGAGGTTTTACTCATCAAACGCTTGCTTGCCAGGGTGAGGCTAACCAGCTCTGCAGAGGCCTACACTGAACAGCTACTTCTATTCCTAAATAGACCACAATTAATCCAGGGCCAGTTTTTGAAGAACAGATCCAGAAAGTACTACCAATGCATATTTGCTCTACAGGGACAGAAATTTCTGACTACACAAATGGGAAAAGGCTGTGTGTGTGCTTTAGAAACCATTACATCTGCCTTGGAAAAGTGCACGTGACCTATGAAGTGGAAGAAAGTGAAGATGTGTTACAATGCACTTTATGATCAGAGCATTCTCAGAGGGGCTTAGGCAATTTCAAGGGAAGCAAAACTCAGAATGAAGAATACTGTAGTACAAGATTATGGCTGAAAATACTGTATTTTTAACCAGTAAGATCATTGGGGCATTATTATACAACATTAGGTTTTTTTTTTTTTTTTGAAAAACTAGTTCCCATCCCCAAACAATAGACAATACATGCATTTGAATGACATTTTAAGAACAGTAAATATGATTTTTTTAAATACTGCAAGTTAAAAATGTTTTTGACAAAACTCCCTAAGTACACAGATCTAGTCAGGGCTTCCAACATGAGGGTGGATGCAGAGTCTGGCAAGAGGCTTCAGCTCGTCCTTTGAGGAAATTCGCCAGAAACGTGTTTCAATAAAAGTGACCTGGACACTTACATAGTGTTTTTCCACTTTCTTTTCTAATCCTACAAACATCTTGCTGAATGATCTTCCTCCCTGTGTTTTCTTCCTGACTACCAAAGCTTCTATGAAAGCCAGAATTCTTTTATCTAAGTAAGATCTGACTTTACCAAGTGTCTGCTTTTGTAACATGTAAATGTTATTCATCACTGGGTTCAAATTTTATGGAGTGATGGAGTCTCCACGGTAGATATGGAAGGTGGGAGGACATACTGGAGCACCTACTGTGCATCAGGTGCGCATGCACACTCTGGACAGATGACTCTAGAGGCAAGAATGCTACTGCAGGGTGGCAGAGGCGGTGATGGCAGGAAACATCACTACTGCAAGAAAAACAGTGTAGATATTCAGCAAGTTATCTGTGGAATGGCAGGTGTCTGGCTTCCCAAACCTTGGCCAAATCACAGAGAACCAAGCCGTTTGTTTCTCCTATTTGTGGAGAACCAAAACGGAACCCCAAAGACACAAGTGTCAGGACATGTAGTAACGCTGCAAATGCTGGAAGTGTGGGGAGATAAACACACATTATTAGCTTCCATTTTTGTATGTGTTTCTAGCCAAAGATTTCTCTTTGGAATAAAATATTGACATATGCCCAAGCACACCTTATTTCTATCAACTGAGATGCAGTTAATTACCACTTGTGTGGCTTGAAACCCCTACTTAATTTTAAGAAGAGCAGCAATATACATTTACAATATTTGGGTACACTTTATTTTTATATGGGTTAACATTCTGCTATATTTCACTTCATTCGTTCTTTGAGAAACTGAAAACAAAGGGGCGCTGGGGGTCATCTGAGGGTCTGAGTCTTGCAGTGTCTTGTTATGCAGCCCTTTCTTCCCATTTTTATTTTTTGCAAATAATCAAGTCATTTTGACCCAAATCCAGCATAAACAGCTTTTCACCAATTCCTACTTAAGACAACTAAAATTTACAATCATGTGGCAGTATAAATTTTTAAATTACAATTCGTACAACTTGACAATCAATATAAGTCTGAAGTACAAAAAGTAAATTGCCCTTTGGCTGAATTACCTTTTAAACCGATTAGGCCTGCTAATGTAATCTAAACCAAACAAAACTCCCAAGCCCCCAAGTTCCAGGTGTTCTTTAAATAGCGCTGTGGATGCCACCTGCAGTGAACAACATATGCAGGTTCTTAAGAGGAATTTCCCAGCTACTCAGGACATTCAACAGAGCTCTTCCTAAGGAGACAGTAAGGAAAGCCCAACAGGTTCTGTAAGACTTACTGCCTGTTTCAGGGGTGTGTGTTTTCCCTTTGTTTCAGACATGAGGCACAGACTCTGAATTTAAGCTCTGTAAGGCATAGTATAAACCTCCAATTTACAAATAGGCATTTTCTGTGGGTGGGAACTGCCTCGTATCACACACAAAAGGGAGACATCATCTGTAAACGGCACACTCGTGCTGAGTGACTCATGAGATGGCTGCTTGCCTTGGTATGCTGAGGAAAGGTCTCTGTGGTCTGTGTTTTGCTTCTGAATAAGACATGCCCAAGTCACCATAAGGCTCCCCACAAGCCTCCATTGCCTAGAGCATCGACAACAGGAATGCTTGCAATCACAATAGAAGAGAACGCATGAGTAAACTTTTACAAAACTGAGAAACCCATCCCGCCCGTCACCCCTTCAATAAAACCCCGAACGAGAAACAACAACAAAATTATTTTTAGCTTCATTGACTAGTGTGGATACCATTAGAGGTCCAGGCATTACTGCAGCTAGGGTGATCAATGTTTTCCTTTCTCAAAAGAAGGGATCCTGTCATGCACCCCAGGATGTGCAGTGAGGCCACAGACATCATCTCTGCACTGCAAGCTGCATCCTCAATTCATAACGACAATGTGGCCACCTCTCTCTGCTTTACTCAGAAGCTCCGAGCTTGGTATCAGCATGGCTCAGCTCCATCCACTACAGCTCCATTACACAGAATAGCTCGGCTCCTTAGGACTGTTAACACTTATGATCCTGGGATGAGGTTTTCTCTAGACACTGCAGGCCATAAAATGTTACTATTTTCTTCTTCTTCTTTTTTTTTTTTTGTCTTTTTGTATTTTTTTTGTTTGTTATTTTTTTTTTTGTTTTTTTGTTTTGTTTTGTTTTTGTTTTTTTTTTTTTTTTTGCTGCACCAAATTTAAGGTTGCCCTTTCAGGCAAGCAGTGGTCTCTAGCTGATAAAACATTTCCTTAGTGGATCACAATAGCTTCTAAAACTGCCTTCCTAATAAAGGCCACCAGAGAGGTAATGCTAAACTGTGCATTTGCCAAATAAGAATATGAATCGTATAAAAGCTCATATTCCAACCCCAGGTCAAATGGCAAAAGGTCTACAAAGTTGGTCTCGTGTTTGTATAAAAGCTCTGATGGATGTTGTGTGTTTGCTATGAAATTACCTTTGGGTTAGGTCAGCACACCTCTACTCAGGAATGTGCAAATGATTTTAGACAGCACAATGGTAGTACCGCTCTGTATGACAGTAAGGGTTTTTTTTTCTTCTTTTCTAAATGGAAAAAAAAATATCCTTAGTCAGAAATAAACTGACAAATTTACATTTTCCTCTCTTAAAAAAGTAAATAAAATAACATTATTCAAAATGTGAATTAGCTATAAGACATACAATACAATTACATAGATACATATCAATACAGCACATTCAATCTGCCAAAAAATTAATGATTACAAAGCCAGTATGGATGTTGCAATATCAAGAGAGATGTATGTACAATGATCAGAGCATTCATAATTGCACTATACCTACAGGCAGTCTGGTAATTAAATTACAGGGCTTTCTAGAGCAAGGGATAAGGTGGCTGGGAGAGTTAGCATGAGAACCCGTCATTGCGAGTCAGCAATCTCAGTGCTCATACAGTGGGTGTTCCCTCTCCCAGCCTGGCTATTCACCAACAGTGATTTATATGGAAGTTGAGATCAGTGCCAAGCGCGAATGAGACCAGCATCGAGGTCTAACTTCCCCACGGCCATAGAGCACTTGCGATCTACTTAAATCACATATGGATGCAGACTGCTCGACGGCTCACTCATACATGTTCGGCACGGTTTGCATCTGCTGATAAACTGCACATGGAGAATTCCAAACATCTCTCCTAGTGTGATCATCACAAAAATACATGCTTGACAGAACACTGATCGGTGACTTTTGAATAAGTCCACAAATCTTCCTTAAGTTCAAGCGACCCAATCCAAGATCTTGAAGGTGGTAAAGCCAGCTCACTATTCCTCCCCCTCCCCCCAATCAAAGATTTCAGGATAATACTATCAACCAGTGTTCTTGGCAGATTCACTCAAACTTAAAGAACATAAAGAGCTAATAAAACAAGTGCCAGTAAACAGATATAAGCAGATCTTATAACGAACTACATGGGGTACTTTTCTACACTGCTCATCCGGACACTGGCACCAACCTTAAGGGCAAAGAAAAGAACGGACCATGAGAAGAAGCAGTTCAGTTAGCAACTGTTTGGCAATGTGTGTTTCCGGTTCACACCCAGCTGTCCTTTACCTCACTGTCTTAATGCTGACATCTTGAGACACTGGCTTTTACTGGTTTAAATTCTTAATTTATTTTGCCTTATAAAAATCTGGCTTTGGCAACATATATCCATAATAAAAATTATTTTAAAACTATGGCCCAAACACAAAGGGGAACAGGAGCAAAGGAAGGCTGGAAACAAACAGAAAATGAAGAAGTTACAAGAGGACTCCGGCAGCAGCTGCTGGGGAATGTAGTGTCTGTTGGCATATCATTTGGCATCTGTGGTTTAAAGAGAGGGCGAAAAACTAAAGAGAAATAAACGGAAGCAAGGAAGAGCGGAAGGGCGTGGCACACAGACTGGAGAAGCAAGAACTTCTTCACAGCCTGTTCCCTCACACCCTGACTTCCATACATTTCTCTGAACAATACAGCTGTGGCTGAAGGTCTGCACCCAAAAGATATGACTTTTAACCACCAATGGGCACCCACCGTCCTACTCTGAGTGAGACAAGACAATATATATATATATATATTATACATATATATGTATGTATGTATGTATGTATGTATTGAAAAGAAATACTAGATGTGATGCGCATCCAGAGATACATTTAAAACCATAGTAGTAATACATATGCTCCTGCCTTCAGCAGAACCAGGATAAAAGAAGCTGATGTAAAGGTGGCTTCAATTGAATGACACTGTCCTGACCGTGTCACTCAAGAGAGAAACTGCCCAAGAATGGAATTAGGGTAAAGGTCATGGACATGAGGGAAAATAAAATCAGCAGGGAGGTATGGAACAGGAAGAAGAAAAACCAGCTTCATTTTGGTCAACAGGAAAGGGGAGGAGGAAGAAGGAAAGGAATGAAGAGAGAGAAGAGAGAGAGGGAAGAGGGAGAGAGAGAAAGAGAAAATGAATGACAGGAGTGTTTTTATACTGTGAGTGAATGACTGAAAATTTAAAATACATCGAGTCAAGGTTTGCCTAAAAAAAGAGGAAATGTGCTGGGACTGTACTTCAGCATCCTGTTTCCTCTGAATAGTTTAAATAAAATCATAATATTTACTACAGCTCTGTGGACACGCTCACAGAGTCCAGGACGGCAATAAATTAGTATTATGCAAATTGTTTTCCACAGAAATACAGTCCCTCTTGTTTATCTTCAGCAGCCCACAGGGAAGGGAAGAGTGGTTTCTGGGAGGCACGGTTAGACCAGATTGTACTCCTTCAGATTCAGCTGCAGGATGGTGTCCTTGACGGCAGCAAAGACGAAGCGGATGTTCTCGGTGTCTGTGGCGCACGTGAAGTGGGAGTAGATGATCTTGTCACTGTCAGGGTTCAGGTCTACGAACATCTTCAGGATGAATTCTCGAGCAGCCTGGGCATCTCTCTGGGGTCCTATTTGCCAAGAGAGGGAAGAAGCAAAGTGTGTGATGTGATCCACATTCATTTATCTGCTCAACCAGCATGTATTGTGGGTCATGCCCTATGAGGACTAATCTATATTCCAGAGCTATGCTAACATTGCCAATAGCTGCAGTATCATAAATGTAATTAATGTCATGAGATTATTACATACTTAAATTATAATTTAAATGTTCTGTATGATGTTTCAGTGTGGCATGCCCTGAGCCATTACTAATTTTGTGCAGGGTCAACCACAGTCACATCTCAATCAGTTTAACACTTAAACAGACTCTGGCAAGTGAGTTTAAAACTTCTAAATTACTAACATCAAAACTTCATTATCCTTCAGGTACTGAGCACAGTGCCACCACATGCCTGTTTCTCTCCAAGACTGCAGGCTAGCTCCATACAGTGAAAGGCTGTGTGGATTCCTCCCTCCTGGGAAGGACCTCCAGGCAGGCATTCCTGGAGGTGGGTCTGTTCCATGCAAAGGAACACTGCTGAGGCCTAACTACCAATGCTCAGGGACTTCTACTCTGTGGCTGCACAATGCTATCTGTCTGTATCTAAGCAGGAAAATAGGGGGTCCCCAGTGCTACTGCTGTGCATGGTGTGGTCATTTTCCATCCACTATGCACTGACTCTCACCAACTCTGGAGAGAAATAAAGTCTGCCTTTTGGGTGTAAGAGCATGTATGCATGTATGACACAGCTGGTTCTTGCTCCTGTTCTCAGACCATGTGCTTACAGGACAGGCCTGCTATTGAGGGGAAGCAGGTACACCATATATAGTCATTTCTTTCCACAACTTCCTTTGTAACACTTAGGCATTTACTAGTTGCTCTTGGGTGAGAAAACAGAAGAAGCAAAGAGAAACTGCTTTCTAGGTTAAGACAGTTTTCTTTTAAAACAGCCAGGCAAGCAGGAAAAGGTGCCTGGAGATGTGTGCACTTGCTGCTGCACACCCAATGGTGTATATGAGATGCAAGTTACAGCTGTAAGGAACGCCACATTCCCTTCCTTGAGCCAGCACTGCACCTAATGCACACAGAGCAAAGGGGCATGGAAAGCCATGAAGCCAAATGATCCTTAATCTCCAAGGACAAAACCACTATGCCACAGATACCTAGATCTGCACTGTTGATGAGTCAGTTTGTAGTAGTCACTTCTGCTGTTACATTCGCCTGTAAGCACTTTGGGATTCGGCCCTAGTCAATGAGAGGTGCTGTGCTAAGTCATTCACCAGAACCCGATTAGTCCTTATGAATGTGGGAAGAAATTAGGAAGAAGTAAATGTGTTCGAGGTAATACCATCGGTAAGAAGCAGCCTGGAGATCCTCAGTTCATACTGTCTAGACCATGGCTTTGGTCAGCTTAGGCTTTTCAGATCATTTAATGCTTATCAACACCACCCACTCTGATGTGGTGGGGACAAGATAGAACTAAAGAAAATGTGTGGCTGCAATAATTTCTTCAAGAGGATTTCAACAACAGGAGACACCCTCTAGTATGGTCTGCCATGGCTGGTTTAAGTTATGAGGCCTTCTGGGACTGCTGGGAGTTACAATTAGTCAACAAGTTTTCCTCAGCATGGTGATGTCCTGCTGTTTAGAACTGTACAGTGTAGCTAGGAGATCTACTTTTTTTCCCCCCAAGATTTATCTATTTATTTTATGTATGTGAGTACACTGTTGTTGTTTTCAGACACACCAGAAGAGGGCACTGGGTGCCATTACAGGTGGTTGTGAGCCACCATGTGGTTGCTGAGAATTGATCTCAGGACCTCTGGAAGAACAGTCAGTGCTCTTAACCACTGAGCTGTCTCTCCAGCCCTGGAGATCTGCTTTTCAATGGTGAAAATAGTGTAAGACCAAGTTCAAGAGAGTGCTGCAGACCCCAAGCAGCCATCATTAAGGATGGAACTTCCTTCTCCATGAGTCAAACACGAAGTAGGCCATCAATTCCAGGGCTTTTGCTACTGAGGGTCCTCTAAAGTAAATGCTGCCCGGATATACGAAGTACCACACTAATATCATAATTGTTTTCTATTACCCTACAAAGCAGATCTCATAGTTATGGCTCAAAGGGCCAGGACAATCAAGTGACTTTAAAAATAACTCTAGGTAGAAAGGGCCTCAGGATATGTGGTGGTTTGAATGAGAACATCCTTCACAGGCTGGGATATTTCAGCCTTGGTCCCTGGTTGGTGGTACTATCTAGAAAAGTCTAAGAGTTGGGGCTTGCTGTGGGAAGTAAGTCACAAGGAGTGGACTTTGAACTTCAGCGTCTCGACCCACATCTGGTTCTTCTTGCTTTGGCATGTGTTTTAAAGATGTGATCTTCCAGTTGCCTCTCTCTGGCCATCATGCCTGAAGCTTTCTGCCATGCTTTCCAGTCATGCTGGGCTTTTCCCTCTGAAACTGTAAGTCCAAGTAAATTCTACCTACTCTAAGTTCCTTGGTCATGGTCAACAGCAGAAAGGAACAAGTTCATTACACCTTCTTCTAGGTGAGCTCCTAACCAGGGAGAAGCAGAGGTAGGTATCAAAATGGAAGGGAGGGAAGAGAACTGGTTGATAGAAAAATCCAGTTAATTATTCCTTGTCTCTGCTGGTTATGCTGAAACATCAGAGAACTTGTTGCTTCCCCATAACTGGTAACGTTAGTTAAGGTTAACGATGTAAAGTGTTTTATATCATTACAAGTCAGGAATCGTTAATTCCTACTCTGCACACCTGTCCTTGTGGACCCTGTGACCCCAGGCACTGCGCTCTCAGCTGTGAGGCTGGCAGAGGGTGGCCACTTACCATCATATTCTGGGAAGTAGTCGACTAAGTGGGAATACATAATTTTCTCCTCTAGAAGATCTTTCTTGTTTAAGAACAGAATAACAGACGAGTTCTGGAACCAGGGATACGTGATAATTGTTCTAAAGAGTGCTTTGCTCTCCTCCATTCGGTTCTGGGAAAAAAGAAAATCAGAAATACAGGGGTTTTAAAGCCGACATCAGGATTTCTGTGCAAATGCTCTACCACACTCAACACCTGTTTACATGCTGCCAAACTCAAGACAGCAAGCCGAAGAGAATAGTAATAGGAATGCCTGCTGAAACAACTTCTTAGGTTTGAAAAGAAAGTGATCAGGGCCTAGATGATGAGGTTGTACTTGACATACTGTAATAAATTTCCACCAAAAAAATTCATTCATTGCCAAAAACTTAAGCTATGAGATAGCACAAAGCTGGGCTTCACTTTAAATTTTCTAAAGTACATTTATTTGGAACTTCACTACGCCTTAAGCATTCAAATCGAAGTTCCTCAGTTGCTTCTAAGCATATCTAGGATACGGCAGCAATGGTGTATACAGTGTATATGCACACACACACACGCCTGGGTCAGCTGGGGCCCGAGGTCACCACTCACTGTTCTTGGGTGCATGTCTTCTCCATGTTTCACTGTACATGTTTCACTCGTACAATATGGATAAAACAAACTAACAACCTGGGGATAAAAATCCGCTTTTGTTTGTTTTAAAGACATAAGCTCATTGTGTAGTCCTCTCTTTACACTGTGTGGTAGAAAGGCTTGGTGGTACCCTCTATCTTCTGAGCCACCTTACCAGCCCCCACCCAGGAAGTAATTAAATTAATTAATTATTTAATTAAAGGGTTTTCCCTTTTGTTTTGGACTTTTTTGGAGAAAGGGGTCTCTCTATTATGTTGGCTTGAAACATAAGTAGACCAGACTGGCCTTGAACTCTCAGATATCTACCTGCCTCTACCCCCCTGCTGCTGGAATTAAAGGACTGCAGCACCGGACCCAGCCAAATCCCACAAAGTGAATCAGTACGCTATGCTCAAGTAACTATTAATTTCAGCACACACATTTATCTTTCACATAAATGACACACATGCCCTTAAATGCATTTTATCGTCTTCATGTCTTTTATAGACTAACATAGTCAGTGGTAAATTTTATTTTGTTACTTTTTTTGAGACAGTACTGCTTCTGTGAATACAGGTTGGCCTCCAACTCAGAACCATCCTGCTCTGAGTGTTGGGATAAGCATGTGCCACTGAGCTTAACTTAACGTTTAATACCTGGAATTTATATTCTCTGAGACACAGGGCTTACTTTACTGAAACTTAGACTTTATAGATTGAAAACTTCAAGACTGGCAGTGACAGCAGCCATCTAAGAGAGGCTAACATCTAGCAGGTGATCTTCCTGAGAGGGTTCCACCACAAACTGTAAAACTACAATGGGGAAGTCCTTCTAGGCAAGGTTAAAGGGACATTTTAGGGAAGATTCCTGCTATTAATATGCTTTCCTGTTATTATTAAATATATGTAACAAACACTAGGTATTATTAACCCACCCTTTTGGGCAGATTTCTGCAGATCCATGAAGATGCACTGTCTTATAGTGATGCTATATAGACGTATAAATGATTTCTTAATTCTTATGATGAACCTGTAATAATTCCTAAAGTTGTACTAGCAATTATTAAGCCCTTTACAATAGGGCTGCTATTAAACCTCTCTGATCCAAATACTGCAGTTAGAACTCTGCCAGTCCCCATGTGTCAGTTAACCGTTTATGAGATAATTACAATTAACCAAAGGTCATAAAGGGAACTAATGATTTATTGTAGGTTCATGGAGAGAAGATCAAATACTGACTGGATTTATCTATACAAGACTTCAATGGCAACTTAGTCACAAAAATTAAGAATTTTTTATTCTCCATGAACCTATGAAGCTAGTGACAGATAATGAATGTCAACTCTTAATGGGAACATATATAAACATCTGTTGTAAACTTCTCATTCAGTTTAAGATTTTAATTTATGTTTGTACTTTTAGTAAACTTTTGTAAAAAAAAAAAAAAAGTTGGAAAAACCATGTGATCCATTCCCTAGAAAAGGCACAGAAAGCTAGGATTGACTCCACTGCACGGCATTATGGCATCAGAGCGGGAGGAGAGAACAAGATGAGGACAGCAGAGTGGGCAACTCAGAAATGTGGACAGCATGGAGTCCCTTCGACATACAGAGGGCAGTAGGGCAGGGGCAGAAGAGAGTGATACGCAGGATGCAGAGAGAGAGGGACAAAGGAGAAGCCGCAGGGGCAGGAAGAACAGGCAGGCCTTCTTCCCAGGGGACAGAGCAAGTCTTTTGTAACAGAAAGGCAGGCTTAGTTTTTCTAAAGGGGACAAAGCTGTTTTCTTACAGACTTGGGTTTAATTCATTTAGCGATAAAAGAGTAGACATTTTTCTTTCTTTATGCAATAAAGATTGGAGCTTGTTTTTGTCTTTAAATACCCAGAATGAGTGAGTACTTAGTGCACTGTCGCCTGGGCTTTTGCTTCATATGATACTTACATAGCTGTATTACGTAGGTATGTAAGTTGATTAAAATAGATTGTTGGGCCCAACAAGTAAGTATGAATGTGTATCTATGAATGTGTGTGAGTTTATTCATATTTGCTTGTATAAAGACTCTTCCTTCTACAAGCCTCTCTTCTACTGCTCAATAAGTTTCTTGCTCTAAACCTCCTGTCCTGTCTGACAAGTGAGAGGTGAGGATTCTGGGCAAGAGGGAAAAAGAGCCCTAGCAACTAACCTTTTACTTTCCCCCTGCTATTGGGCTACAGGTGTTAAATACCCAAGCCAACAGTTTTTAACCTCAGAATAACCAAGAAAGTTTTTTAGGATTTTTTAGATGCTATTGGCAAGCATTCAGTATATTTAGAGAGCTAGCAGGCCAGAGACCATCGATCTTTAAATCTACCTCTACATCCAATACTGTGTCTAGCTTCGAACCATTCTAGGCCAGGCAGGCCAGCATGAAGAAAAGAGGCCCCATGCACTGAAAGGTCAAAGAGGGTGTAGTGGGCTGAGGAAGGAGCAGTTCCCCTAGGTGAGAGATTACCTGTAGAAAAGTTCTAAAAAGCTATACTGTGGCTTTTTAAAGGAGCCCTGTCTAAAGGGTGATATAGCCCTTTGTGTGAGTTAAGGCCATTTGTTAGAAAGACTAACTCTGTCCTTCCAGTTCTTCAAAGGAGCAAGAGCCTGTACTGGGCCTTTTCTGGTCTGCGTTCCACCAAGGCAAGCAGCTAGAACCTGGGCAGAGACAGGCAGCACAAGGTGCCTTCTGCTTCTATGGTTAAATTCAACTGTGAATTTTCTCCCAGTGGGATCTGGGAGAAAGTCCCACATCAAGCCTATAGGAGGGCTGCCAGGACTATCTCTCCAGCCCAGCACTGGGTCCCTGAAAAGACCTGCATAAAGCTGTCACTCTACTCAGGTCTATTGCTGTTAGGCCACTTAGACAGCAGAACCTGCTCAAGAATCTGTCCTGCTGAAGTTCCATGGGGAAGGGTGCTGTCTGTAACAAATTCAGGTTTGAACAGTGGGAGGGCTGCTCTTGGCAACAGGCAACAGAGGATCACTATCCCAGCTCACCTTTACAAAAAGTATTTACAAAGCAATGTGCTCTGTACTGAAGCTAGGCACATCTTAAGAGCACTGCCTATAGTTTTCACACGCCTCGCTGACACTCACAGGGCAGCACAAATGCAAACATTCAGATAATTGACTCTGCTCAGAGACCCAACCTTGGAGGGAACAGTACGTCCAAGGAGGCACAGAGCTCTTCCCTTTTGTAGTTTGTAAAGATAGGAAGTTCAAGGAGAAATAAAGCGTGAGCAATGATGAAAGCATTGAGTTTCTGCTCACTCCGAAGACAAAGCAGCCTGGGCGGGGGCGGCACACTCTCACAGCCTCTTAGGTTTTTAATAGAAACTGCCCGAGAGGATCAAAGAGGACCTAGTACCGGCCTCACTGTGCCAGACAGAACTCTGCATTAACTAGCTGACATGGCCTCCACCTCGCCCCAAGGAGCCTTTCTATTGCTTTCCCTCAGTTAGTCCTTCTGAACCCAGCCCTGTAGCTTTGAATGCTGGAATGGGGTGGAAGAGATGGAAGCCACCTGCTAGGGTGGGGTGTGCCTGGTCCTTCTTCCTTTTGGAGTCACAGAGAAAGGCCATGTGCTTGACCATAGGTGTCTAGACTCTATGAAGCATCCTGTAGACATGGAAAAAGAAAGTTCCCCAGCCCACAGTGTAATACTCAGCTGCAGATGTTTACTCCCAGCCCTGACCCTGCCTGTCATTACAGCAGGATAGTGAGACTAGAAATCTCATTCCTTGGTTGAGCCCTGCTTAAGGTCACAAGGAGAGTTCTCACTCCTCATTTGTAATGCATTCTCCTAATACATAATGGTTAATGCTGGTATCGTGAACAGAACTGGTCATGGCATTCTCTCTACCTGAGAGACAGATGACCAGATTCTGGGATATTAGCTTTTCTGTGTGTTTCTCGTTCCTTCACTCCCTTTCTATCCCAGTCAGGTCAAGACTGTCCAAGAATGTGGCATAAGTCACCTGACTGCCTCCTTGATATTTTGCCCATTTTAGTAGCTTGATAAATCATATTGAATTAGAGTTCATATAAATTCTAAAACAGTGCTTGTACATACAAGATGCTAAAGAAAACACACATGTAGAAAATCAGATCCCCTCATGCCTCAAGGCTGATGGTCATCTGAATTGTTTACAGTTGGGGTCTACTGTTAGAAGCAAGAGAACCTAAAGGAAGCTTCTAGGCTACAGTGATGCCCCACACTATCTGAAAACCACAGAGGGTAGGTGGTCCACAGTGTCACCTCCTGATGCCAGAAACACATAGATGTGACCATTTCTTGTCCTTTCCATTAGAAAAGAACATTTTAAATGAGGTCAGACAGACAACAGATGCACAGACAGAATGCACACAGGAGGATGCTTATATAGCAGACTGCCCAGTTAAAGGCTAAAACAGTTTACAAAGCTTTATAGAATCCGTTAACCCTGACCTTCTGAGGTCACCGAGTGTCTGCTTGGTCACAGGTGTCCTTCATGAACTGCACATGATAGAAATACCACACAAGGCACCATTTTAAATCTGTGCCATTCTACTTAGGAAACTGGAAAAAATAAGTCATCAAAATAAGAGGATTTTATGTTTTGGAAATCTAAGACAACATCTCAAGCATCAGCCTTAACTTCTAGTTGCTACCATAGACTCGGTTATTTCTTTTCATATATACCAAACAACATCTGGTAAATTTTTAAAATACTACTTTAGAATACTTATATTAATTCTCTGAGAATTCCACACAGTGTATTTTGATTATATTCACCCTCTATTCCTTCTTCAACTCCTTCCAGATCCACCCGCACTTCTCTACTTGACCCCCAACAACTCTGCTTTTTGTTTATACTAATCCAGAAAGTCCAGTCTGTGCTGCCCATGTACTCATGGGCGTGGCCATCTCTTCCAGTGGCAAAGTCTTCAGGAAAACCAACACGGCTTATTATTTTAAAAGAGTAAAATCAAATTATTTACTTTCACTTCATTACTGTATGTAATACCTCATGATAACGTAAAATCCTAAGCAAGAGCATTATCATTTGCAGCACATCAGTGAATCATTTAAAAGCTCAATTCTCCAACAAGGAACCATGAGGCCATCCCTTAGGGTTTGTTCATTTCAACCTACTGTCTACTAGGTCAACGAAGGCAACAACTTAAAAGACAGTTTAAAGCCCCACAAATGCAACCTGCATGAGAAATCTTGTGTGAATTTCTTTCCTCCCTTGATTGTTAAGGATAAAGCTTGGTTGTTTGTCACTGTGTCTCCAGCAGAGCTACACTGTGGGTGTGGGGTGTGGGGGAAGATGTCCAGGAATCCCTAAGACTGATGTTGCTATGGCAGTGCTGAAGGGCCAGGACTGAGAGGAGGTGGGAACTTTGCTTTGAGAATGACTCTGTTGTAAATACTCTGCATGCCCTTGGGCAAGGGGTGAGCCTAAGTTGTCACATATCTCCTAGAGTTTGTGAATATAGAACAAGACATAGATCCAGTCACAAAGGCAGCCATAAAACGGGTAAAAACTAGCATGTCAACCTCTTTGTGAGGCCATTTACTTACTTTAAATTTCTCTAGACATACACATGCTTATCTCCCCATGATCCAAAATCCAAAATCCAGGCACACCTGACTGCTAAGGGCTGGAAAGCCACCCAGACCTCTTACCACTTTGCCCAGGCAGAGAAAGGATGCTTCTGAGATTCTCCACATGTTAAAGTGGCTCTCTTCAAAATCTCAGAAAATGCCTAATTCAGACAAAATCAAGACGATAGACACATGACATTTAGTAAAAGAACAAGAGATAATTACTTCCTTAGCCACCTCCCTTCTGCTACCCAAATCAGAAAAGAGGGGTAGAAAGAACAGAACAGCTGGGCACACATGGTTTCCTTGATGATTTTCCTAGTCTTTGCAAATCTTTGCAAGCAACTATTTGAGAACAAATAAGGTGTGCTCTTCAGGCCTGAAGACAGCTCCAGAAAGTTTTCATATGATAGCTCTGTACCTGTGTCAGCACATTGTGCTGCCCAGGATGTGTAGAGAGGCAAAGACACAAAACACATTTGCCTATTACCAGAGATGAGGTCACAGATGGCACCTGTGAAGTGTGGTAAGCCAGTATACAGCAGAAGAAAACCAGGAGGAGGAAGGAGTTGGAGGGACAGAGGGGTCAAAAAGAGACACAACAGAAGGAACTGGACAAACACATGACCTTCTCTGGTGCAGATATACAGTACTGGAGTTGAGACTGAGACCACTTCCTTTACCATTTTCTGGCATTCTAATTCAGCCATGTGACCAAACAACAGCCTCTTTTCAAAGGCTCTATCTTACAACACCCTGGTCTTTCAAGGTAACAGGCACATACACACCCAGCCTTTTAAGATGACAAGTCAGCCTATCTTTAATTTCTACATGACGCTCCTCTTTCCTCATGGCACTCTTTTACTGGAGTAGAGCAGCTTCAGAGCTTTAACATCCCACGTACACATGCTACTGGTTTCCAAGTAGCCGATCTTCCCTCCTGTTAACCCTGTTTTCCATCCATGCCTGTTATTCTGTGCCACCATCTGGGGAAGTTGTTGTCAATTCCACGGAGACCACTCCTTCCTTTTTCTCTTAAGTAATTGTGTTTCATAGTCCAAACAACTGTACCCACTACCTTTAAAATACTCTTCTGTTGTGCTTCAAAGTTAAATCCTGTATAGTATCTTAGCAGTGTAATGCCTTCCCTCCACTGCACACACAGGAGCCTGTTAGTCTGCTGAGCAGTATTGGATGCTTCTTCTAGTCTATGTTTAGTTATAACCAAAGTATTCTATTTTCAAACCTCTGAGTTGACAGCGACAGTTTGTTTCCAGGAGCACTAATGGGAAAAGTTATATGTTTCACACCATGAAGATGGACCTCTAGAGCTTAGTCAGAACAAAGTCTTATTCAGCATGTAACCTCTCAGAAATTCTTTGTGTCTCCATTCATATAAAAGGTACTTCAACAAGTATCTACAGATACTGTTCTGAGCCAGTTATTAAAGAAACAAAAGAACAACTATGGATCTATACAATGTGGCCACCTGAAGGGATGGACTCCAATCTTGAAGGGCAGTGGGCCCATTAGTACTGACTGTGCCAAGACACCACAGGCTGATTTGGCTGGAAAGTATCTGTTGCCATTTTACCCTAGAGCAGTGGTTCTTAATCTGTGGGTTACCACCACTTTGGGTGTCGACCAATAGGATTTGCATATCAGATATCCTGATTTATGACATGATTCATAACAGTAGAAAAATTATAGCAACAAAAATAACCTGATGGCTGGGGGTTGCCACAACACAGGAACTGCATTAAACAGGGTTGCAGCATTAAGAAGGTTGAGAACCACTGTCTTAGATGATCTAAAAACTATCTCACTTGCTGAAGTCCACCTCTGTACCTCTTCGCTACATTTAGATGAACTCACACTGAAACCAACTCAAAACAGACAATGAGGAAGAAAATACAGGTTTCTGGAGAGCTCAGTGATTTTTCTTTTCTTTGAACATGAGGCAGACAAAATGAGTTCTCCATGTAAGCACCAGGATTCCAGTTAGTGACATACCCTGAAGACAGCTGACACCACTGGAACTGTGATGAACAACAAGCAGGAAATGGTAGAATGGTAAATTAAGATCGAACACAATGACTGTTGAACTCCAAGAGCAGCTCTCCAAGCTCTTGATTAGGACTACCCTGTGGCTCTCTGCAAGAGGCCAACCCGTTCCAACGCCCCAGGCATGTGTGAACCTGGTCATCACACTGCTTCTCCAGGACTCCCGTCCATTCCTTCCAAGTCCTCTTCCTGAGAAAGTACACCTGGTGTGCCAAGTCAGAGCAGATGACATGTGCAGTGAAAAAGCAACAATGCACTGTGCATTTCTAAATTTTTCTTAGCAACAGCCAGGTTTACGGCTCTAACAGACTGGCTCACCCGCAGTCCTCTCTTTCCGTGAACTGTCTGTTGGCTTCTGTGGGTTTTACTCTTTTTGTATGGGTCTGTTTGTATTCCTAGTATGCTGGAGTCATCTTATTTATCTTACTAGTTTTCCATTTTGCACATGAGGTATTACATTATTTAGAGAAGACTTAAAATAATATTGAAGCACTTCACCTCAGCACTGCTATGCATCTTTAACTAGAAAGCAGTCCCACTTTCTTGTAAACTTTGTTTCCTAAAGAGCCAATCTCAAAGTCAGCTCAGATTCCTCTCCTAGCTAGCTCAAGTATGTAGCCCCCAGAGACCATGGCAGATTCTGCATGCTGTAATCCCTGCACAGGTGTTGTCAGCAGGAGCTAAGTACACCCAGCACAGGTTCACTGCTTTGTCTTTCTTTCTGATTCTATGTGTGATGAATAGTAACTAGGACAAACTGAGACTTTGAATAAAGGGAGACAGAAACAGGCTTTGGGAATATGTAGACAAAGGATTACAGAGAACAGGCTTCAGCCAGAAATTTCAGGGTACCCTGAAAAGGACACCGACAACCAATTATATAAATATGAAAACTTCACACTGAACCTGACACATTCTTTATATTCCTGGCTTACTGGCATGGGGCAGTCTAAGGCCGGGAAAATAAAAAGTAAATAGCTGGAGGTAATTAAGTACTGTGTTTTATTGTCTCAAATGTTTTTATGGGTAGGTTATGATTCAGAAATGTGACTGGCTGGTTCTTTGGCTAACAGGATGGTGTGGTATCAGTGGGGTGAGAATTTGACTTGCCTTGTGTCCAAAGAGAAACATCTTAAGAATTCACGTGGATGATGACATCTTTATGTGTATGTACATTTCTGTGTGTGAATGTGGGTGTACAATGGAGGTTAGAAGACAACCTTGGGGGAGTCAGTCATTGGCTGGAGGGTTCTCCTGTCTCTGCTGAGATTACAGACAGGAGCTGCCACATGTGGCTTTATGTGGGTTCTGGCATTTGAACTCTTCCGCAAGCTTGTGCAGCAAGTGCTTCATCTACTAAGCATCCCGAGGCTGTGGATAACAGTTTTGCACCCTGCTCACTGGGGTAGCACTGGACCATGCTCCTCCATCATCTTGAGGTTCTTTTCATTCGCTCTGCCTCTTTTCCCCTTCCTTCTACCCTCTGCAGATTGCAGGCACATGGCTATAATTTCCACTAAAACCAGACAGTAAGTAAAAAGTGAAAATAAAGGAAAGGAATGAGAGTAAGTTGGCATTTGGCAAGATTCAGGGGTGCCGATGAACAGATTAAGCAAGAACACCAGGAAGGAAGGTGGTATAACCTGTTGGCTTATAAGGGTTTTCAAAAGAACACATAATATATGCTGAATATATAATCCTTAAATGAGCCTGGTATGTTATATTTCAAAGGCTATACTTCCGTATAATAATGACTTGATACAACAGGATCTACACTGTTATGGGTGGGGCTGGATTTGTCCTGGAGGGGGCATAAACTATATTTCCTTGTTATATGCATAACAGCATGGTATTTCCTATTTAAAGATTTATTTATTTTGTTACACATATGGCTATTTTGTCTGAGTATATGTCTGTGCCAGACTGATTTCCAGAGTGGTTGTACCAGTTTACAATCCGAACAGTGGAGAAGTGTTCCTCTTTCTCTGCATCCTCATCAGCATCTGCTGTCACTTGAGTTTCTGATCTGGGCCATTCTGAGTGGTGTGAGGTAGAAACTCAGGGTTGTTTTGATTTGCATTTCCCTGATGACTAAAGATGTTCAAAATTTCTCTTCTCTAGGTGCTTCTCAGCCATTTGATATTCCTCAGTTGAGAATTCCTTGTTTAGCTCTGTCCTCCATTTTTTAATAAGTTTCTTTGATCCTCTGGAGTCTAACTTCTTGAGTTCTTTGTATATATTGGATACTACCTCTCTATCAGATGTAGATCAGTAAATATCTTTTCCCAATCTGTTGGTTGCTGTTTTGTCCTAATGATAGTGTCCTTTGCCTTACAGAAGCTTTGCAATTTTATGAGGTCCCATTTGTCAATTCTTGATCTTAGAGCATAAGCCACTGGTATTCTGTTCAGGAAAATTTCCCCAATGCCCATGTTAGAGGCTCCTCCCACTTTTTCTTCTATTTGTTTGAGTGTATCTGGTTTTATGTGGAGGTCCTTGATCCACTTGGATCAGAACTATAAGAATCGATTGACTTGCATTCTTCTACATGCTGACTGCCAGTTGGACCAGCACCATTTGTTGAAAATGCTATCTTCTTTCCACTGGATGGTTTTAGCTCCTTTGTCAAAAATCAAGTGACCATAGGTATGCGGGTTTATTTCTGGGTCTTCAGTTCTATTCCCCATTGATCTACCTTCCTGTCTCCGTACCAATACCATACAGTTGTGTGTTTTTTGTTTGGTTTGTTTTTTAAATCACTATTGCTCTGTAATACAGCTTGACATCAGGGATGGTGATTTCCCCAGAAGTCCTTTTGTTGTTGAAAATAGTTTTCGATATCCTGGGCTTCTTGTTACTCCAAATGAATTTGGAAATTGCTCTTTCTAACGCTATGAAAAATTGAGTTGGAATTTTGTTGGGGATTCCATTGAATCTGTAGATTGCTTTTGGCAAGATGGCCATTTTTACTATTAATCCTACCAAAACCACACGTTATACACTCACTAATAAGTGGATATTAGCCCCAAAGCTCAGACTACCCAAGATACAGTTCATAGACCACATGAAGCTCAAGAAAGAAGACCAAAGTGCACAAGCTTCAGTCCCTCTATTCTATCCAGGAGGAAATACAGAGACAAAATTTGGAGCAGTGACTGAAGGAAAGGTCATCCAGAAACTGCCCCACCTGGGGATCCATCCCATATACAGCCACCAAACCTAGACAATATTGTGGATGCCAAGAAGTACATGCTGACAGGAGCCTGATATAGCTGTCTCCTGAGAGGATCTGCTAGAGCCTGACAAATACAGAGGTGGATGCTCGCAGCCAACCATTGAACTGAGAACAGGGTCCCCAGTGGAGGAGGTTAGAGAAAGAATTGAAAGAGCTGAAGGGGTTTGCAAAATCCCAAACCACTATCCAAAGAGTACACATGGATGGACCCATGTCTCCAGCTGCACATGTAGCAGAGGACAGCCTTGTTGGGCATCAATGGGAAGAGAAGCTCTTAGTCCTGCCATGGCTTGACGTCCCAGTATAGGGGAATGTCAGGGTGGGGGAGGTGGGAGTGGGTGGGTAGAGGGGCACCCCCATAGAAGCAGAGGGAGGGGGATGCTATAGGGGGTTTATGGAGGAGAAACCAGGAAAGCGGTGATGTTTGAAATGTAAATAAAATATATCCAATAAAAAGTGTATGTTTAAAAAGAAAAGATATCCAGACAATATAAATGGGCAGAGAAATATTTGAACTTGTAAGTACAGATGTACAAGAAACTATAGTGTTTCTATAATAGGGCAAAACCATATAAAACATAAAATAAAGTTCTAAAAATATTAAAATGAACTTTCTTTATAATTAAATCTTTATGTTGCTCTGAAGGTAAGGTTGGAGGGAGTGGAGGTGTGTGTGTGTGTGTGTGTGTGTGTGTGTGTGTGTTTGGGGAAGTGGTAGTGCCAGAATTATCAGGTGAAATAGTGTTATAAAACCTTTCACAGAGAACAAGCCACATCTAATGAACAGAACTGTAGATCCTGAAAGGGAACATTGGCCAACAGGAAAACAATGCTTTCAAAATGTTTTATATATGAAAATTCTATACCCAACAAACTATCAATTAAGCTTGCAAATTTCTGTACCTTTCTTTACTCAGAGAACTACAGGCAAATAGAAGTCTCAAATTAAAAAAAAAAAAACATTAAATCAAAAAGGAAGACAATACAGGATCCAGTTGTGAGCTCAATTCAGAAAAGGTGTCAAATAAATTTTAAGGCTGATGATGAAATGAGGGCTCAGGATGACAGCTTGTGGGGTGGAGCCTTAGATTTGAAATGATGTGGCTTTAAAGTCTGTGTCATTTTCATTCCCCTACTTAGCTATGGTGACAATATCAACCCTTAAGGGATTAAGAAAATGTTATAATTCCTAATGTAGGAAACAAGTATAGTCCTGAGTGAACCTGGGTTGAGGCCTCAGCTCCATTCAAGTGGCTAAACCTTCCCAGGGTGATGCTTGGAAGATAGCAAAGCCTTCCTCTGATCCAAGTGAGTGTGTTAATATTGTGTTCAGAAAATGACCACTGTAGCTTCCTTCCCCGGTTAAGGCTGCTCCCCTCCCATACCTACTCCTACCTGGATTAGCTAAACTTGCCTCCTTGTTCAGGTCTATAAAATAACCTTGCCTTCTTGTTCAACTGCACATAATAAACATGCTGACTATCTGAGGCCTGTAACTTCTTCAGCCCAGAGCCCAGATCACTGGATTCAGTATTTTTTCTGTGCCTGCGTGTTTTTCTTTATTTCCTTGCCATCCCTATCAAGTCCCTGAGGCTTTGCAAGAGCAAGGCATAGCCGATTTAACATTAGTGAGCCTGCCTCAAGCTTAGATGGAACAAGACCACATGGTACAGTGAGAGGTGCTTAGGAGAAACTGTGAGAGAAACACTAGTAAGAGGCAGTATCTCCAGCTACTTTGTTGAACACAGTATTTCAGTACTCATCTTTTCACTTAAACCTGCATCTGCTGCAACTGAAATAGCATCATTTTCTAAAGCTTTCATTTCTAGGGACTGACGATCCAAATCCCAGGCAATGAAAACACTGTTTCATTCAATGGCGTAGGCTTTCCTAAAGTGACCTGGATGTGTCAATAGATTCACCACTTTTCTGAGAAACGGACACCCATCTTAACGCTCACTCCCCCAGATAGCTTTTAAGGGAGAGATGAAAGCTTTGGAGAGCCTTATTCCTAAGTAAGCTCTACAGTAAATGTGAGGCATAAACTGCTTCCCATTAAAACATCCGTAGAGGATGGCAGGAGTGAGCCCAGAAGAATGGGGCATTTTCCCCCAGGGATTCCTGGCTACAAACTCCCTTTCCGGTAAGGGAGCACCTCTGAAGTAAACAAACGCTAAATGTTTAGCAGATCCTTAGGATTCCCTTTTTGCATTACTTAGGGTCTTCTGGGAAGGTACCAAGATCTGTGGATGCTTGAAACTATATAAGTGGTGCAGTAGTTTTCACATACATCCACATATTTTAAATAATCCGTAGAGCAATTGTATCAGTTAATACATCAGCAACGCAAATGCTCTGTGAAGAGTCACAGAAGGAACAGTAACAAGAATAGGCTTGTATGCCAAGACCCCCTTTATTACTAAATATTTTCCATCTGTGCTGGGTGAATGTGGGTAAGAAACCTTGGGTACAGACAGCTGAATGTACTTATATAAAGTTATGACAAATGATAATATTTTTCTCTTTTCACTGGTACATGTCTTCCAGGTCAATAGCTGTTGGGGTAACTGTACTGCATACACATATATTAACATTTCTCTAAAATAGTGTTTTCCAAACTACTGGTTATGTTAAAAAATAATTTATATAGAAACATACTGGCACACAGATGAAATTAGTTTCCCAGTATGGCACATACTCTTAACCTCTATTTAACCTCACTGTGTTCCCCACAGATACTCCAGTCTTTTGCATTGGAATCCTTATTTAGCAAGACTCATTAAGCTAGTGGATGCCAGGGATGATGTGTATTACTTTAATCCCGGTATTTAGAAGTCTGAGGCAGGAGAACTGAGTCAATCTAGGCTATGTAGCAAGCCCACGTTACAAAACCAAACAAAAGTTTTATTACAAGGCTCTGGGTTCGATTCCTAGAAGGATAGGAACAACAAAAATAATTTGGTAATTATTTCTTTTCTATCCATTTAAAAAGATTCTTTCTCAACAACCTCAATTACATTGACTTTTATAAAATTAACTGCAATATGGATTTGATACCCAACCTTTTAAAAATATAAAATAAAAAACCCAACCAAACCAACCTACTTCTTCCCTGAAGTTCTAATCCTCGTGCAGCTTTAACTGTACAGAGGCTTTGTGATTACAATGCAACCTCAGTGCCATTTGCATGCTACCATCTTTATATGACTCGGTCAAGGTCGTCTCCAAGAGGGCATACAAAAACTAACCTCACTGCCTTCATCCTACCCAGAATGTCTGTATTTTTCTTTATCTTTATCTACCTTTCTTGAAGTCTTCAGTCATCAAAGTGGAAAACAACTCATCTTTCCTCTGAAATCATAGCAGGGACAGCCCTCATAACAACCTCCAGGCAGATTCTTGGAACATAAGTCAATTCTCTTGACTTCCTTCTCCCGATACCCAAGCATCAATCTTGTGAAGTGAACAGTATTTAATTGTTGAGTGAATGAACATTTTCAGGAGGGGGAAATGGATTTATATCTAAATACTCAGAGGGGGTGTGGCTCTCACTGGCAGTCTTAAGAGAGACTTATGTGCAGACAATAAAGTCCTGCTGGGTGATCAAAGGTGACTGAAGGAGCCAGTAGTGTCTCAAGTATAACCCACTAGGTCAGTGATAGCCTACTTTCACCTAGACTTCTGACAACACTGAACTTCTGGAAGGCGCCCCTAGCTCTTTGTGGTTTGGCCCATGATACATGCTAGTTTCTTATTTTCTCTGCAAATAAGGTCAACAGAAGATATGCCTAGGCTGGTGTGGTGGCTTGAATGACCCCCATATGTGCATATATTTAAATACTTGGTCCCCAGTTGGTGAACTGTTTGGGATGGTAGAAGCTTTACCTGCTCAGACTCCAGGCCTCTGTCACAAAGCCACAGCCCCCCATAGAGAGAAGTTTGTTCTTCAGGGCCCACAAATCCATCCTCATGTAGATGAGGCACCTCAGGTTAAGCAAATAGGAAGCACCTGCTGTCAGATCCAACCCATCTCAAAACTGTAGGTAAAATCCAGTCCAGAAGGAATAAAGGTGTATGAGAGTTGGTGTATGAGAGTTACTCGGTCATCCGAGAGCATCTGTTGCAAGAGCTGTAAGAGTGCCTAGGAAGAGAATGCTCTCCCAAAGCTTTTACCATCATAAGCTTCCCTGCACTCTGCTCACTAACCAGCACCCATCCCCCATCCCAGTGCAGTGTCTTGGAGCAACAGGGGCTAAGGCATTTTCCCCTCCCTGCTTATGCCCTTTCCACTTCATTGAACAGTCCCGCTGGGCCAGGCCAGAGGCACACTGACCAACCGATCAGTACTCAGCCATCATCAGACACTTCCCTCCGCAGTAGCTGGAAACAAATACAGAAACCCACAAATAGACAATGTGTAGAAAGTGAAAAACCTTCCACCACTGAGTCCTGACCTCAGGGGTCAGGGAACCGTATGTATGGAGGAGGAAAGACTGCCAGAGCCAGAGGAGATGGAGGACAAGAAGAACACATAGCCTAAACACAGCAGGACTGATGTATCTATAGATTCCTGGGGACTGTAGTGGCATGCACAGGGCCTGGAAAGGTCATGCATGAGATGGGGAGTGAATTTTCACCCAGAAGCTATCTCCAACTGATGACAATTGGCAAAGGAAAAAACTGTTTTCCCCAATGGAGTCTTACTGGGTGTACAGACCACATTTAAGGCCAGGCCCCATGCCCAGTAGCAGATGGCCAACACAAAATGAACTCAATGGTATTTTGAAGGTTTTCGGTCTCATAATGCCTTATTCGTTCTTTAAACCTTACAGGTGTTTTGCTTATATATTTAGTTTTTGGTTTTGTGTTATGGCATTTCTGTGTGTTTGAATGTATGTCTCTGCATCTATGTTTCATGTGCTTTTACTTTGGTCCTTTTTTTCCCTATTTGTTTTGTCCTATATTATTTTATTTTTATTTTATGTATGTATGTATGTATGTATGTATGTATGTATGTATGTATGTATGTTGCCTGTTTTCTACTGAGAGAGAGAAAGGTGCGGAATTAGGTAGATAGGAGTTGGGAGGAAGATCTGGGATGAGTTATGGGAGGAGAAAACCATAATCACAATATATTGTATTAAAAAAAAACCCTATTTTTTTTCAATAAAAAAGTAGATGGCTGTGTGGCTTTCCTAATTAGATACATAAGGCCTCACGTAATCCTGTATGAAAACTCAAAATGTGTCTGTTACATAACCAGTAAAATGAACAAGTTGGTTCTACGATCTCCATGTAAGCGACACACATGCAATCTTTTAAGATAGCTGAGTTTGTCTCAGAAAAAAACAAAAACAAACAAACAAAACCAATACCAAAAACTAAAACATAGTGAAGAAAAGCCCTGAGTAACTGGTTATCCAGGATAGACAAAAATTTATAATGGGAGGACATTTGGGGGTTTCTGAGCTGTGGGAGTCTGCAAAGCTATGCTGCCCCTCTGTGGATACAAGCAGTAGACCTTGTATGAGACAACAGCTTTTCTTTCTTGATAATAATAACAAATAAGCCCCTTTACTTCCTATAATTTCAAGTTGATGGCTGTTGCCAGGACAACTAGGTAGAGTAGCAAGGAACCAACCAACTAATCAACCAACCGAAACAAAAATGACAAAAGCAAACAACAACAACAACAACAACAACAAAAACTAAATCAGATGCCCAACTAAAGTTATAGTCACTCTATCAGAAACTGTGGCTTGCCAAGGAAAATGGACAAATTAACCTGTCTTTTAAAAGCTGGCTGCAGATGTGTTCAGGCTTAGATACATCCACTAGACAGAGCTTGGAAACACCTTCCTGAAAACTGCTTGACAAGAGGAAGGCAAACCTTACAAAAAATTTAAACCCAACCCTCCAATCACTTGTAAGTCAGTCTGAGTGGTATCTCTGTGTGGAGCTGAACTGCCAAACAGTTAACAGAGCTGAATCTAGAGAGGTTTTTAGGTGAGACTACGGTGAGGGTCCCTGCAAAGGGTGGCAAGAGCTTTCAAAGGTAGGATTAACAGGAAAGCTGGATGGTCTGAGGAGATTTAGATGAGACCTTGTTTCAGGGCCTCTAACCACAAAGGGACAACTCTCTCCTGGAAGGGCAGGAGGTGCAGGAACAAGACACCCCATAAACATTTGCTAAGTAAACGCAGCTGCCAAATTGGGAGGGTTTGATGCTGTCTGTTCACTTTTAAGCACCAAGGACTGGAGGCTGCTGGAAGACTAGGTGTGTCTAGATCTCATCTGTCTAGATCAGACATCCACCTGCACCCCGCAGAGGCCAAAGCCCCTAAACCCATTAGTGGTTTTGGCAGAGTCAACTCAATTTCTGGCCCTTGCTCCAAGGCCTTTTGTTTCCTTGTTTTGTTAGATTTGTTGTCTTGTTAGGCCTTGCAGTTCTGAAATACATATGAAAACACACTGGTTTTTTTAAAATTAAAGGTGTTCTTAAATTTTGTCAAATTTCTGTATTTGCATTCTCTTAGGGCCACTTTTCTTGAGGACTTTTGCAAATAAGTGAGTAGTTGAGACGATCTGATCTTGAAGTCACACTGCTTGGGTTCACGCTTGTGTGTAGTTAGGGCTGCTGCCCTTCTTCCTTACAACACGGGTATACTGACTGACACTCACAGAAGACAACAGAAGGCACCACACAGAGTCTTGAAACACCAATGTGTCTGAATGATTAGAAAGTTCCCCAGACAGTGGAATATTTAATGATATTAAATATCCTTGCAGATTACTGAATAGAGCTACAATTTCCTAATTTGAAGCAACAAAATTTTAAAAAATGTAAAAACTCTGGTCATGAGATTACCTTTAAAATAATTTTCTTCTTAGCTATTGGAATTTTTATGTCTGAGTGAAGGGGAATTTTTCCCTTGGAAGCAAAATCTTAACCTCTTCCCGAATCCTCAATGGCTGAGGAACCGTGGAATGGCCAAGTTAAAGGAGCATTTGGGAGAGCATGCTAGCGCTTGCTGGATGGCTGGCTGTTTCCCAGCATTGACTTACTGCTATGGAAATGCTTTACTATCTAGTGTCTCTCTGAGGAAACCAGACTTTCCTTAAGGATGGGGATGGTATCTTGCCCACTGGAGTTCCACACCCGACAGACAAAACTGCAGTCACCAGGTCTTAGGATGCTCCTTCCACAGTCCTTGATGAAACAACAGGTGCTTCCTAAGTTGAGCCCATCTCAACTTTTAACCTCAGCTTTAACAATCCCAGTAAACAGAGCAAAAATGCTGAGCTGTTCCTGTGCTCTTTCAAACTGTGCTGCCAGCTATGAAATGCATTATTGGGATTTTGGTGACAGATACAATGTGGCCCTTGGGTGCGACCGTCTAAATGAAGAAATAGAATTTAGAGGGCAATAGAGTTCTTTGCAGAAAAGGCGTGGAAAACACAAAAGTATAGGTTTATGAAAAGCTACAATTACAGACAGCAATCTAAGCAGATTTCATCAACCTCCATGGAAGGCTATTCACAGTCTAAGCATGTTAACCCCTCAGAATATAACAGCAATCACTTCATATGTTCTAAGAAGTTCCTTGGATGAATCCTCACATAGGACAAACCCCATAAATATCTGAACCTCATAGAAATGGTATGATTCCTATTTGAATATATAAAAATTGAAATGATCTAATGATTCAAAATCTGAAACTGAATACTGACTTAATTTGAAAATTCCCTACAACCTCATGTGAAACACTGAAGTCTAAACTTACTAGAAATGTTGTATTAAATTGCCTTCATGCTAACTATATATGTTTATACAGTATAAATAAAATCCATGATGAGATTTGGATTTTTATTCCCAGTTATCTTTAAGCAAATATTCTAAAGTCCTTAAGAACAGTAACAATAGACCCTGAGTGCAGGAAGTAGCCCAGAGGCAGAGCATTTGCCTAGCAAGCACAAAGCCCTGGGCTGGATCCCAGAACTCCAACAACTAAACAATAAAACAGAAACTGCCAACAAAATCCGAAACACACATGGGAGATTTGGCTCAGAAATGAAAAGCACTTGTTGCTCTTGCAGAAAACCCAGGTTCAGTTCTCAGGACTCACATGGTGGCTTACAAACACCCAGTTCCAGGAGATCCAACACCCTCTTACGAACTCTGAGGTCACTGCATACATACATACATACAAGCAAAACTACTCTCACACATAAAATAAACCTAAGAAAGAATGAAAAATAATTCCAAAATATAAGACTAAAAATAAATGTAAGACCCTAAGGAGCTCTCAACCTGCACATATGTAACAATGCTAATATGTAAGTCATAAACCTAACACAGTAAGACAGTAAAAAGAACAATAGCATAATGAAGTAATTGTAGCAGCAGTAAATAAGCCACTGCTTACTTATGAATATTTTTATTTAGTATATTTGCACTACAAAGAAGAGCAAGTAACTGAAACCAGAGAGGAAATTACTGATAAGAGGAAGTGTGTCATGGAATCCTCCAGACTTCATTTGGAAACACTCTGAAGATCTTATCAGCTGACCAGTGAAGGAAGAACCACTTGCAGCCATGAGCTAGGGAATGGAGAACAGGGCTTAGGGAAGGGCTGGTGACCACCCACCCCCACATCGGCGCTTGCTAAAAAGAGAAGCCATTTTCAGCACTTTAAAGATTAGAGGTTGATGTTGGTTGGTTTGTTAAGTAGTTGTGTGCAAAGAAACAAGAAGAAGAAATTAGATATTCTGAGAGCAAAGATCAAACTTGGCCGAAGGAACTCACACTTCTAATTCCAGGAAGTAGTCTAACGCTAACATCACCCTTTTCCCTTCTTTTTCTCTCCCATCTGGTGTTAGGGGGTTATAAGAAACCACCAAGTAGCCACAAGTTCGGCTATGCTAACTGACTATGCTAACTGATACACTTTCTTAAAGATAGCTCTACATTTGGAGAGCAATTACTATAGTAAGAAAGACCAAATGTGGAAAGATACAATTACATGCATTACCAGGCAAATAAACCTGAGCAGAACTCAGTTACAATCCAATAGACAGATAATTCTAGTAGACCCTGGAAACACAAGGGCAATACACATGGGGGAACCAGTGAGAACTGTGTATAAGTCAGTAAATGACTAGCAGGGCAAGCTATACAAACAGTCCACAAACGAACTGTCTGCAACATCATAAAGACAACTGCACTTTTTGGTTTTGTTGATGGCTTACAGGCTATCAGAAATGTTTAATGCTAATACCAGTGAAAGTTGCAAAGTTTCTAAAAAGGTGATTTGGTAAGTCAATTTCATCTCACACCAGAACTATAATATGAGTTTCCATCTTTTTTATGATCAAAAGGACAGGGGTGCCCTCAAATACAAAAGGCTGAGTGAGTCAGGTTTCAAGCTTTCAGGCAAGAGTTTTTATTTAATCTGTCCACTTTCATTAAGTAATTTCCCAAGATTAATGAAAAAAAATTAGAGAAAATTTGAATTTCTAATCTGTATTTAAGGATCTTTCAAAATAGCCATAGAATAAGTACCCTGTATAGAACTGCAGCTTTCTTATGCTACACCAACAAGGCCTCTGAGAGTGCACTCCAGACTCTCTGGGATGCTAGTTAATAGTCAGCTGTGGCATTGTGGGTAATGAATGGGAACAAAAGCCCGGAACCAGACTATCAGCATGGGAAGTTGGGAATGGACTACAGCTCAGAAGCTCGGGGATAATTTCTACGTCATATAGTCCTCAGATGTGACTACTCTGTCCAGATTAACGTAAATAGCTTATCTGTTTGAATCTTTGTTGTTGTTGGAACAACTTGGAAATTTATCTTGAGCTATATGAAAACATTCGTTGCTGCAGTTGGAGCACCATCTAGTGGGCATTTGTGCAACCTAAATAATGGCTGAGTAATCAAAGTTACCTTTACAGAAGTGAGCATTTACTCAAAAACAAAACAAAACAAAACAAAAACAAAAACAAAAAACCAAAACAAACGAACAAAATCCCCGAAGGTCAAAGGACATGCTCATTCCCACTTCATAGGAATTTTTTTTTTTTACTGTGACTGCAAGTTAGTAAGTTTTTTAACTAGTGTTCTGAAGAAATAGTAACTTAAACATTGATACTATATTTAAAATGAAAAATACTTGTAAATTAAATATTTGTTAAGGAATATCTAGAACTCATGAAAACCTCCTACAAGTCAACAAAAATGAAAATAAAAACCCTACCTGATTAAATATGGACAAAGGACTTGGATAGGTGTTTTACAAATGATTAATAAACACATGAAAATTGCTCAACATAACTAATCAGAGAAATGCAAGAGAAAAACCACAAGTGATAACTCATTAATGATGTCTCATTTAAAACAAAGCAAAACAAAACAAAAAAACCTAGAGATATGCGCTGTTCTCTCGAGAGTTGTGCCTCTTTCTAAACTGGCACTCTGAGGAGGAAGCCACGCTCAGCTCGAGCGTGTGTGAAGCCCAATGGCGAGAAGTCGGACGAGTTCGAGTCTGGCATCTCTCAGGCGCTGCTCGAGCTAGAAATGAACTCAGATTTCAAGGCGCAGCTGCGGGAATTCAACATCACCACAGCCAAGGAAATCAAAGGTGGTTGTGGTCGGAAGGCTATCGTAATTTTTCTACCAGTTCCTCACTGAAAAAGTTTAGTGGGAAGCACGTAGTCTTCATTGCTCAGAGAAGGATTCTGCCCAAGCCAACCCGGAAAAGCGGTAAGAAAAACAAGCAGAAGGGCCCCAGAAGCCGCACCCTGACAGCAGTACGGGGCGCCTTCCTTGAGGACTTGGTCTTCCCAAGTGAATTGTGGGTAACTGGCTCATAAAAGTTCATTTAGACAAAGCACAGCTGAACAACGTGGAGCACAAGGTTAAAACTCTTTCTTCTGTGTACAAGAAGCTCACAGGCTAGGATGTTAATTTTGAATTCCGAGAGTTTCAGTTGTAAAGAAAATGACTAAATAAAATGTCATTCATAGTAAAAAAAAAAACAAAACAACAAAACAAACTAGTAACTAATACCTGATGGCAAGGATGTAGAGGAAGACAAAAATTCACACTGGTGGTAACATCAAGATGATACCGCTGCTATGGAGACATTACAGTAGCTTCTCAAGAAATAAATTTAAAAAATAAACAGAATTACTATACTATCCAGTAGTTCTATTTCTGGGTGCATATTTAAAAGAACAAGAATAGGAACTCAAAAGAGTCAGCCTGAACTCACAGTGGGAGGTTAAAGAAAAAAGCCATAGCAGTAGCTTCTGAAGGATGCATAAAACCAATGGAGCGAGAGGAGTAAGATATGCATGAGCCAAGGATACACCATACACCAGGAATCACGAGCCGTGTAGGGTGCACGCTTCTACTTACATCAGAGGAACGCAGGGCGGCTGCATGCATAGGTACAAAGGAAAGAGGGATTTACTGTGAGTTCACTGTGGAGATTGGGTTTGGAAGTGGTAACAGTCACATAGTAATACGAATGTTTCTTTTTTATTCTTCCTCAGGGATCACCTTTTATTCTTATTTAAAAAAAAAAAAATCCAAACAACTAAATGCACAAAGGCCCACACTCTCTCAGGGCCAAAAGAAGAGATTAGCCATTCTCTATCTAGTTCCTTCTTTTAGTTACTCCAAGAGAACATTCTTAAAAGACTGAGGTGTGAATGGTGATCCAGACAACACAATTTTAATCATTGGGGAAGAATTTTACTTGTATAAAATCTAGCAGGATAGAGAAATGTTAAAGTATTTAGATGGATCAATAATCAGGATAAATCAGAATATTTGGGTTGTTTTCTGGTCCTGTTGTTTGTTTTTTTGTGGGTACACATGTTTGAACCAGGTTCTCATTAGCCAGCCTCCCATATCTTCCTTTCGCAGCCTCCCAAGCAGCTGGAGTTACTGTCAGTGACACCTTGCCCAGCACTGAGTGACTGACTCTGGAAGACAAGTCACCGCTACCAAGGCTGCCAGCACTCACACCTGCCGGGTGTTCCCAGCACAGACCCCTGGTCGCTCTGTTTATGGTGATGAAGGGTTCCTAGGGAGGCTTAGTAGCTCCCCGATTCTCTCAGCATCTTTCTCAGGTTGAATCTTCTCTAAACCACTTTCAATTTCCTTAGGGAGGAGCTCAGTGACTTGCAGACTGCTTCTCCATTCAAGTCTCTGCTCATGCAGTGCCTTCCTGTCCTTCTGTCTTCTCTCCTGGACTGTCTCCTCAGAGTACTTCTTAAGGGCCATCAACAAGCTTCCCATCGGCGTGCCCAACAAAGCTCTAATTATACCACCAGCCACCAGGCCTCCAACACCTAAGCTTATTCTGAAAAGACCTCCTGTGACAGCTCCTGCTATAGCAAAATGGCTCAAGGCATCTTTATTTCGATACACAGTTAGTCCAGTGTTCACTGTGTTGAATATGGTCACAAAGGCTGCAGTTCTCCAGCTTCAGCGCCAGCCATACCGAATGAAGCCCCTTATAGCAGCACGGTGTGCGCTTTGCACGGCATCTGCTCAATGTAGCAGTTTTTGGCATAAATAAAAGCAGGTATCCCCTCATATGTCCAGCCAATGATGCCTGCTGAAACTGCCGCTCTGCAGATATAGTCAATATCCTTTGAGATTCTCTGTTGTTCACTGAGGCATTTTTACTCTTTGACAAACAGCTGCCGGAGGCGGTCCCATCCGGATTCTGGGGAACCTGGGTCAGAGATATAGGAAGGCAGCTCCCGATCCTCCACAAAGCCTTGGGAATCCGCAGCCACAGCACCCACAGCAAAGACTCGGGAGAAAGGACTCCAGGCTCCGCAAAGGTGGCTGCGAGGCGCGGACGGCGGTGCCTCCATGGTACCCTCCTACCGCAGAGAGGCAGACTCCCTGGGGTCGGCGGGTGCCGTAGGAGAGGATACGAATGTTTCTAGTATTTCTGAGTTATCCACTACCTCCAAGTGGACAAAAGAGTAAATTTCATTTGTGTGAACTTTAAGATGATTATCAGTGTGAAGTATGAAATAAAACCTTTTCCTGATTTGTGTCTGTGTTTGTGTGAGGTGTTTGTACATGTGTGGAGAGGCCAGAAGTTAATGCTGGGTGTCCTCTTCTATGTAAAGCTGCTGTTAAGAAATACAAGGTGAAGAAGAAAACAAAGGCGTATTTACTGCTCTTTCACGTAACTCTTCCCTGCTCTTTCTCAGTGTTTTCTAGCTCATGTGTAGCAGTAGTTTATAAAACACATAACTACTGAGGTGCCCTCCAAGGGGAAATGTCTACTTGTAAGCAGCCTGGAGAAAATAAGTAGCACTGTGGTCCCTTGCGGTTTGTAACAATGGACATAGGGTGGGGATGGGGACAGTCTGCTTTACTTTGAATCTGACCCAGATGAGAGAATGTGCTTATCCTGTGCAAATGCCCAGCTCGGTGGACCACAGGTATGAACTCCAAGGTGTTCAGATGCTGGGTGGTCATAAATTGCTCTGTGGCTACCAACAGCAGCCCAAATATACCTACAAAGTAACATCTGGAGATGTCATACACAGGGGGACAGAATACTCTTCAAAGGAAGTACTGCTTCCAGTATTGCACTCGGCTCTTGTGTGCAGCAAGTTACTCCTGATGTTCCTCTCAGCTACTGTGTTATAGAAGGTCCTTCCCTGGTCTTTCTTTTCCAAAAGCTCTCTGTTCTCCTGAATCTTACACAAAGTTAAAATGCTCAAAATTTAGTTTTCAGATTTCTCCATGAGGCCTGTAGTGCAGCCTAGTAAAATGGGATAAGAATACTGTCATCTCAGGAGATGCATACCCCACCGTGTGTGTGTGTGTGTGTGTGTGTGTGTGTGTGTGTGTGTGTGTGTACAAATCAAGACAACAAAGTTGCTTAAAAGTAAAGGAACAATTTCCATGCCAAAGTGGTCTGTTTTCATAGGGGTTTATTTCTATTTTAGCCTAGCCTAACACTTAATCAAGACTGTTAAATCTTGAAGTCATACAGCCCACCTACTACCATCTGTGCCTCCTGCCCCTCCTGCATGAGACCCTGGAGAAAATTCCTGCATGTGGGAAATGCATTGAATTTTAATGTTCTAAAGCTGGAGCTTTTATGTTTGGGCTCTGGATAAATAACAACATTGTGAAGGGTATTAGATTTTTATCTTTCTGAATCTAGAATTATCATCATCGCATTTAATAATCACTTATGTAACACGACAATGCACCACTGACTTTCCTAGTTCATGTGTTTAGTTAGAGTGAACCTTTACTAAAACTCAAATACAGCAGGGTAAACTGAGGCCCTGGAGTCTCAAACGTAGATGGTAGCTGATCTACGATTTGGATACATAACAACTCTGGCCTACAACCACTCCTCTGGAATTCAAGGCACTTCTGCATTGTTTATGGGAAATAAACACTGAATAATTCAAGAAAGCCCTTCAAGTCTCAAACTCCTTTACTGTGATGTGGCACCATCATGAGATCTATACAGATGTTCCCTAGACCATGGCAGATGCTCAACAAATAGGAAGCTCCAAAGCCTTTTTATGGCATGTTCAACTCAAAGCCAGAAAAATCATCCTCTTAGCCTACCAATCAGCAACAAACTATGGCCCCAACACTGTACTTGGGACCTGCAGCCACTTCCTACCACTCAATGTTCCGTCTCTCTAGTTTCTCTGTAACACAGCCAGCAGTTACAGCTAATGGCCCTTGCACCAGCAGAACACTGTTTCTGTGAGGCATATCTTTATTCTGAGAATGTTTTCTGAAGAAGCCTACTTATAGCTGTTAGATTAGGAATTTGTTCTCCAGGTCCTGCTTCAGTGCTGTTTTAAAGACTGAGCAGCCCTAAGTCAAATGGTCAACCTTCTGCTCCAAGTTCTGCTGGACCAGCACCTAGACTGAACAGCTCAGCAGTACACCTGGAAAGCATGCTAGTAAGGGTGGGAGTGGAGGGCAGGGGATGGCTCACTCATTATGTGCCCAACACCAGGAGGGTTTGTGGAAGGACAGGCAAGGATGCTACTTCCCACTGCAAACTGCCCCAAACAAAATCCCAAGCAAAAGTGGGACCAGGTATCAGTCAAGCACAGAAACCAGAAGCTTATCCTGGGTCCACAATAAGCCTTGGATAAAGAAGCTCCTCCCTAAGCACTGATTCATCCTTGGGTCCCTCTGGAATCAGCTCTACTTAGGTGTGATTTGGTTACTTCCTGAAAACTGAGTTAAAACTGAACAAAGGGAAAGCTTACCTATGTTTGTGTCTCTATAAAATGACTCTTATTGAGCACTGGCAAGTTAATCCTAAAACAGGCCACTTCAAATCCAGTCCTTCATACCTTACAAGTTGTGGCAGCCCAGCTCAATGGTCAGCTCTATTTGAGGCAGAGGAAGCACAGACAGGAATCATGCTGGAAGCGTTTGGATTTTATGCTGCCTTCTGTTGGCAAGCTGTTTAAGGGATGTGGAGGCAGTGAGGAGATGGGGGCAATGGGGTTTATATTAAGCTACCAGTCAGGACTGCCATGGCTCAATGGCAATTTCTGAATGACTTCATTTGGGCATACTGGTCCAGTAACACAGGACAAACAAGGCATGGGTCAGCTGTGAATTACAATGTGTATTAATTAACACAGTGTGCATTAACCAGGAGGAACTCAGATAATGCAACTTTAAAGAGAAAGCAAAATGCAGAAACAGCACATGTTCCTGTCTAAAGGAAATACAGGAACAAAATAGAGCAGAAATGGAAGGAAAGGCTATCCAGAGACTGGCCCAACTTGGGATCCATCCCATGAGCAGGTACCAAACCCCAACACTATTACTGATGCCATGTTGTGCTTGCAGACAGGAGCCTAGCATGACTGTCCTCTGAGAGGCTCTACCAGCAGCTGAGACAGATGCAGATATAACTAAGCACTGCACTGAGATCAGAACCCCTATAGAAGAGTTAGGGGAAGGACTGAAGGAGCTGAAGGGGGTTGCAACCCCACAGGAAGAACAACAGTATCAACTAACTGGACCCCTCAGAGGTCCCAGAGGCTAAGCTATGAACCAAAAAAGCAAACATACATGGGCTAGACCGTGGCCCTTGGCATATATCTAGCAGAGGATTGTCTTGTCTGGCCTCAGTGGGAAAGGATGCGTGCACTTTTCTACAGAAAAGGATTTTGTAAAAATTTCTAGGGAAGGGAGATGTTAGTGGGGTGAAGCAGGAGTGAGTGTGGGGTAGCACCCTCTTAGAAGAAAAGGCAAGGGGGAGGAGGGTGAAGAATTCATGGAGAGGGTGCCACAGGGGAGGGACAACATTTAGAATGTAAATAAATAATTAAGAAAAAATTATGGGAAAAACAAAATAAAAATCTAAGTTCAACAGAGAATAAATGATGCACATGTAAGGGCACAAGACTTCACATCCCCTTTTCTCCCACTGCCTGAACTGAAAATGAGAACAGAGAACAGTCTGAGCAATAAGCAAACTACCTTCCCTTTGACCCCCATGGGCATGCACACACATACACTGTAAAATGGAATTTGCATGGTGGTATATGCCTATACTGTTGGCCCTTGGGAGGCCAAGCAGAATTGGGAATTTTCTCAAGTACATCCTTGGCTACACATGGATTTGGTGTTAGCCTAGGCTGCATGAGACCTTGTCTTAACCAACCAAACAACCAACCAACACACCCACCCCAGAGTAGAAAAATGTTCGATAAAACAGTAATTCTTCTGAGTACAATATTCTTTTGTACTTGCTACTCGGTTACATTTACATCTATTCTATTTGTCTTAAAGATGGTGATCATAATTCAACACTTAGAACAAGCAACCCACAAAGGGTTCCCAGCTCACTCACTGTTAAGACTTACATTTTGAATAAACATTTATAGGCAGTGGTTGTTTGAGTGAGAACGATCCCACAGGCTCATGTATTTGAATGCTTTATCACCAAGGAACAGTAGTGTTTGGAAAGATTATGAGAAAATGCCCTTGTCTGAGGGAGTGTGTAACTGGGGATGGGCTTTGAGGTTTCAAAAGGCCAAACAAGTGTGTGTGTGTGTGTGTGTGTGTGTGTCCGTCCATCCGTCCGTCTCTGCTTGCAGATCAGGATGTAGCTCTCATCTTCTCCAGCGCCATGCCTGCCTGCCTACCACCACACTCGCTGACATAACGGTTAGGGACTAAGTCTCTGAAACTATAAACAAGCCCCCAGTTAAATGCCTTCTTTTATAAGAGTTGCCATGGTCATGGTGTCTCTTCATAGCAACAAAACAGTGACTAGGACACAGGCTATTGTTCTTTTCCAGGTTCACTTTCCATTGCATCATTTAGTCTCTGAAGGAAACGTTTTTGTCTCTGGCTACTTGGGTCAATGCTCATTTTCACAAAGATAATCCTAGTATTATACCCACCCCGTTTTCCCCTAGACTTTGTGTTTTTAAATTGGAGTGTACAGTAGTCTATTTTTCCTCTGCTATAACTAAATATCATAAGCTACATATTTCATTAGAGAGCCTTTCTCAGTCCAGTTTGGAAGCTGTAATTCTAAAATGATGTAGCTCTATCAATGTGGCCAGTCAGTCTTGTTCATTAACACTTTGTGAAATCAACTCTGATTTTTCTCTAACGTTCGATTAGGTTCTTTCTCTGAAACATTCTACCATTTATCACCACCACCAGCACCACCACCACCACCAGCAGCAGCAGCAGCACCAGCAACACCACCCTGGCAACCACATAAACCCTATGGTAACTTAAGCTATATCCAAATGAGGACAGAGTAAAGGACTTTGTTCTTGGTTATTAGACTAAGAAGATGTTATTTAGAACTAGACAATAAAGAAGCAAGAGTCCAAATCAACTCCTAGTTCAGGGTTTGGTGAGAGCAGCAGCCTGGCTCTTCCAGTTACATGGGTCCCTATGAGCTACAGTTACAAAGTTATGACTAATATAGTGATCAACCAAACATACGCAGAGGTAATAAACAGAAGGTGGAAGGATTTAACAGCTAGAGGTCCAGGATGTCTCCTGTGAGATAATATCTTCTAGATATAACAGGGAATCTGCACCCATGAAATCTCAAAATTATGGTCACCTACATAAGACCTCAAAAGTGACATGCCAACATAGAGGGGAGAAATCTTACAAGGCTCAAACCCTAGATGGGAAGGTACAGGCAGTTATGCCTACTGAGGAGAAAATTCAGTCTTTTCTAGAGATGAGCTACTTTCAATTATCTGATCTCAAGTGCTCAGCACGCTATATTTATAAATACATATATGTAACAGTAATGAAAGGGATCTGTGTGTGGGGAACGACAGAGAAGGGGTTGGAGGGGAGGGGAGAGATATAAATGATGTAAATACAGTACTTATGGATGAAATTCCCAAACAACAAAATATGAAAATTTGAGCTGGAGATATGGCTCTCTTCCAGAAGACCCTGGGTTCAAATGTCTGAAACCTACAGGGCAGCTCAGTTGTCTCTAACTCCAATTCTGTGGGATTTGATGCCCTCTTCTGGTCTCCACAGGCAATACACACACATGTGCTAAGACATACATGCAGGCCAAACACCCATATGTGTGAAGATAAATAAAACCATAAAAATTTAAATTAAAAAGTAGCAAACATTTTATTATTGAGTAATTGCATTTAAAAAGCTGTGTTGCTATTAGTATTTTTTTGGGGTGTGTATGTATATTTCTACCTTCTGTTAGCTTGAAAGGAATTTTCTTTTTTTTTTATTGGATATATTTTATTTACATTTCAAATGTTATCCCCTTTCCTGGATTTTTCTTCATATCCCCTATCCCACCCCCTCTACCTCCCTGCCTGACATTCCCCTACACTGCAGCATCAAGCCTTGGGAGGACCAAGGGCTTCTCCTCCCATTGATGCCCAACAAGTCTATCCTATGTTACATGTACAACTGGGGCCATGGGTCTATCCATGTGTACTTTTTGGATAGTGGTTTAATCTCTGGGAACTCAGGTTGGTTGGTATTATTGTTCTTATAGGGTTGAAAACCTCTTCAACTCCTTTAATTCTTTCCCTAATTCCTCCATTAAGGACCCTATTCTCAGTTCTATGATTGGCTGCGAGCATCCACCTCTATTATTTGTCATGCTCTGGCAGATCCTCTCAGGAGACAGCTATATCAGGCTCCTGTCAGCATGCACTTCCTGGCATCAGCACTAGTGACTAGGTTTGGTGGCTGTATATGGGATGGATCCCCAGGTGAGGCAGTCTCTGGATGGCCTTTTTTTCAGTGTCTGCTCCAAACTTTGTCTCTGTATTTCCTCCTATGAGTATTTTGTTCCCCCTTCTGAGAAGGACTGAAGCATCCACAATTTGGTCTTCCTTCTTCTTGAGCTTCATGTGGTCTGTGGACTGTATCTTGGGTAGTCTAAACTTTTGGGGTAATATCCATTTATCAGTGAGTGCATATCATGTGTATTCTTTTGTGACTGGGTTACCTCACTCAGGATGGTATTTTCTAGATCTATCAATTCGCCTAAGAATTTCATGACAACTCATTGGTTTTAATAGCTGAGTAGTATTCTGCTGTGTAAATGTACCACATTTTCTGTATCCGTTCCTCTGTTGAAGGACATCTGGGTTCTTTCCAGCTTTAGCCGATAGTTAATGCTGCTATGAACATGCATGTGTCTCTGTTATATGTTAGAGCATCTTCTGGGTAAATGTCCAGGAGTGGTATAGCTGGGCCTCAGGTAGTACTATGTCCAATTTTCCAAGGAACTTCCAGAATGATTTCCAGAGTGGTTGTACCAGCTTACAATCCCACCAACAAAGGAATTTTCTAAGACAAAAGCTTTCCTGTGTTTTTCTCATACCTGAAACCTATTTACTAAATGACTAAATCTATTAAAATGAGAAACCTCTTTTATGACCAAATTAGCAGGTAATGTTCACAGATGGAAGTTACATCAATTTCTTCATTAAAATTGCTGGTGATGTGAGCTATCATTTACTTGATATTTATGTGTTCTAGGTAGTTTATATATTACCTATTTTAATATTCCCTGCAACAGACAAACACCATTCTCGTTACAGTTTGAATCTGCAATGTCCCCACAGGCTCATGCTTTGAACCCTCAGTTGTCAGCTTGTGGTTCTATTTGGAAGAGCGTAAGCCCCGTAAGAAGTGGGGTCTGGGTGGTGAAGTACATCTCCACATCCCATTCCTGTCTCTGTTTCTCTGGCCTGGTGCCATGGGGAATCTGTCACATGTTCTCACTACGAACCACATCACACCTTTTGCCCTCTGAAACCACAAGCCCAGGAAAACCTGTCCTTTGGTTGTTTCTGAACGAGTTCTCTCCCAGCAATGCAAAACCTATCCAGTATTTTAAGTGTTTACATTAAGATAGTTAACACAAAGACAGTAACTGCTCAAGATCACTCAGCCTGTGGGTGAGGCTATTCAACCAGAACAGCTGGATTCTTTCTACTTCCCTGTTCCTTAGTCAGGGACAGTTCAGAAGTACAACATCCTAAGTGTCTAATACCCCAGGAAATCAATCTGTCTTACTGGTGTGTGTATGTATGTGTGCTGTGTACATGTGATTGTACAGGTATGAGGGCCAATGGTCAGGTGGACATTTGAGCAAGACGTCACGGATCTTCATCATTTTCTTGCTATGGGCCAGAGACAATGTCTCTCACTGAACTGGAAGTTCAATATTTAGACTAATCTGATGAACTCTACAGTGCTTCCTGTCTGTCCCCACGACACCGACATTGCAGGTATGCACAGTCACACCTGGCTTTTTATGTAGCTGATGGAGATCTGAACTCAGGTCCTCATGCTCGCTCTCCCCTACTGAGCCATCTCCCTAGATCATTCCTATCGGTTTCTTTTGTTTTTGTTATTAAGTGATTGTTTTAGTTAAAAATAAAAACAAAACAAGACCTGAAGCCTCATCAATTTTTCTTTATAGATAATGCACTGTAACATAGTCAATCAAGGCAACAGAAGAAATCCTGACCCAGCCTGTGTCACCCAGGGGGCTCCAGGCAACCTGTGCTACTAACCAGCACATCTGGCCATGCTGTCGCTATGGCAGAGAATAAGCAGGGCCTCTAGGTTTTGTAGAATGTAGAACTCCTCTTACAAGATCAGTTCTTCCTTCAAACAAAAGGGAGAAGTGGATGGTACTAAAGACCCCACTTGGTGAAAACTGTCTAGATTCTTGTGAGCTGGACCCACTGCATTCCATTGGGAATCTATAATACTGGGCTACAGCTGAAATTGTTTCACTTCAGACAAACAAGTGCTGGGATAAGTCTTTCATCCTCAAGCTGTCTCCCTTACTCCAAATAACTCCTTGATTTGCATAATTCTATTTGTTTATTCATTTATTTATATGTCTGTAGCTGTCCTGCCTGCTTGTGTGTGTGTACCACATTTGTGCAGTGCCCTCTAAGGCCAGAAGGCACTGGACCTGCAGAGATCAGAGTTGCAGGTCCAGTGCCTTCTGGACCTGCATGGTTGTGAGCCTCTCTGAGTGCTTGGAATTGAACCTGGGTGCTCTAGAACACTCAGTGATCTTAACTGCTCCACGGCCTCTCCAACCCCATTATTGTTAAGGTGTCTCAGTTTTGAAGACATTTCAGTATACTAAGCTTGGACTAGACATCTGTACTAATTCATGTGTATCTTCATGTTTTCTTGTTGAAAACAAGAAGAAAAACTCAAAATAGCCTTAAAGAGTTATTTTTATTTAATCATTTTAATAGATAACACTAAATTTTTTAAAATTCCAATCATATGGTTAATACTATATATAGTATATTTTTTCATGGGGAGATTATAAATGTAAATGAATAAAATAAAAATATGTGTATATATACATTTTATGTTTTATATACACACACACACATATCAAACTCTAGCAACTCAGAGATAATCCCTGCTAATAATTTCAATTTAATCTTCAGTCACATCTATAATACAGATCATATGTGTATGTATCAATCCCATATAATAAACAGCTATAATCAGCCTTGCAAATCTTCCTGCTTAAGAGATGCCAGGGAAAATCATTGTAAGCATGCCAGGTGTCCTTGAGAAATACATCATCAGAACTTCAAACTATTAGGGCTTTGTCAGAGGGTATTCAGTCTGGGGTAGAGGATGAGAAGCCAACTTCAACTGGCTCTAGTCTTCCATGCAAGAAAGAGAAATAGTTATGTGATATTTAATGGAGGGAATGCAGTCTGAGAAGTGTCTTGCAAGGAAATTTCTGTGCTGCATGAACAACAGCATGGACCCAGATAGTGCAGTCCACATACCCATGCTGTGGGCACAGCAGAGCGCTGAGGCGATACACTCAGCATGTGGCTATAGACCACGGGCAGCTCTAACTCTGTGGCAACTATATCTAAACACAGAAAAATACCAGGTGACACAAAAGTTTTAGCATCATTAACAATAGTATTGGCATATAACTGTATGTTCAGTTTTCTCCTGGTGGTAGAGCTTGAAGTCACAACCATGCCTGTATCAGACAAATGCTCAACTACTGGGTACATCTCCAGCCCCACAACAAATACTAGGATGTTCTTTTTTAAAAAAGATATTCTTAGGTAGTCATGGTGGTATGCAACTGGACCTCAAGCACTCAGGAGTCAGAGGCAGGGGGATTATACAATCATAATTGTATATTTTACAATTAAATAAGCAAAAAATTAGTGGAGAAATGATAAGTAGGTGTATGGTTAACACTCTTATCAGCATAACTATAGGCCTCTTGCTCAAGGTGCTATAAATGGTGTCCAGAAATGCTTTTCTCATGGCTGGGGATGCTGCTCACTGCTAGAAGCTTAGCTTGCACAAGGCTCTGAGTTCTGCCTACTAAAAAAGAGGTGCAAGGAGAAGAACTGAAAAGCTGAAGGGTGGAGAACAAGAATAAACAACAGGCAAGCTGGTGAAAAGAAAGAGGAATGAAGCCTGAGGGGTCTGAGACCAGAAGTGAAGTTTTTGCTCACTGTATCATGAGCCAAGCGTATGATTTGATTAAGAACCAATAAAAAGGTTAAAAATTATTCAGTGTGTGATCAGAAACCAGTGAAAAAAATTCTCAAAAACCTACTCAGAATTTTCAGAGCAGAGAAAAAGAAAATGATGATGTTTAGTCTTTGGTTTTACACACACACACACACACACACACACACACACACAGAGAGAGAGAGAGAGAGAGAGAGGGAGAGAGAGAGAGAGAGAGAGAGAGAGAGAGAGAGAGAGAGAGAGAGAGAGAGAGAGAGAGAGAGAGAGAGAGAGAGAGAGAGAATTCAAGTATATCCAACTAATGGCATATCCTAGACTAGATCCAGTTAATGCAGAGACATTCTGAACTGTTCGGGGAACTGTCCTGTATTTCCTAGTACTGTGTATAAATGTGATAAGGACTCAGAGACAGGGGAGGTATTCCAACACCATGAAAGGAGAATTCTTACTCTCTCCATCCTCTTAGCAGTGATAGTCCTTCTGCTCTTTTTCTGGGTGTGTTGGCCAGAGCTATAATCCTTGTCATAATGCACAAGAAACAGCTTGGCAGGTTTTAAAGAGGTATGAATGCAATTGTATGAAAAATGTCTACTCTGTCTTTTAACGTATCAACTGACAACTCCAGACTTAGCTCGAAAGACAGATGTCTACAAGAACCAATCCTGGAAAATCTATCTTGATATTGGGAAGGCCGGGCTAGGTGTGGGTCAAGTACCTTGATAGTAACAGCAAAACAAACCCCAAACAGAAAAAAAGAAAAAACTATAACTCATCATGACCATGTCAAAAGGACTAATCAGTTAGATGTGCACATTAACAAGAGTCATAGAGAAGGTGCCATGTCCAGCCACAGACTGGAAAGCTAGTTTAGACTGAGTTACAGACTGAAAGCTTAGTTTGAACAGTGATACATTCTGACTATCTTCTTGTTCTGGGCTTTCAGAGACTCTGAAATAATGTGTCCACAAAAGGATTACATCAGAATAGTTGGCTGCATGCTGGTATGTTAACACAGGAAAATACAAGAGGAAGAGAAGTCCGAAAGCAGCGCAGCACTACAACCTTGGTTTGTCTAGCCCACTGGTTCCTGCTTATTTCCTTATTTGGAGACAAGGGAGAAAGACATTCATTCCCCAAACAATAGGAAGGCTGAGACTCTGCACAGACAAAAGTAGATCTGTGCAGAATTGCAGAGATTAATATGCAACGTTTACAAATAACTAAAATATGAGTAAAAGGAAATAATCTGGAACATTCTCCCTGTGTATCTGTGTATACTTGTGCATTTACCATTTACCTTTTGGAGAGGGGTGTGTGGAGAGGGGAGCTAGGTTCTCTCACAGGTCGGAAGCTTGCCAGTCTTCGACTAACTACCTAGAAAGCCCCAGGATCTGCCTGAATGCATCTTCTCAGACTTGGGATTACAAGCATGTGCCACCCTGACTAGCTTTATGTAGATAATGGAGACTTGAACTGATGTCTTCATGTACTTTACCAAACAGATCAACTCCCTAGCCTCTGCAGAATGTCTTAGCTGTTTGTGGTCTACAGTGCATTTCCACAGTTCTGCAGAACAGAAAGGCTATCAGTACTTACCCCCAGGTTTCTCTCACGAATATATACCAAGGTAGGCACAGTCAAGTCTGCTCTGACTTAAGTTGTGAGCAGTCCACTTTCATACCAAGAACAAACTGTCAGGAGTTTATTCTTGTTTTGTCCCACCCAAACCAGGCAGTTTCAGAAACCAGAATTCTGTAGCTCTGAATTACTTCAGTGGTTTAAGAACTAAGAGGTAATGCCACTTGCATGTTTTACTACAACTGAAGATAAAACAGATCACTCCAACGTGAACATGTGCTTCTCGGAGTGTGCCATACTCAGGGGTGCTGACTATGGGCAGCGCTTTCTGGCTATGCTTAAGAATCAGCTCCAGTGCTACCATTAGACTTAATGGCGGCCCAAGAAAAAGCTCGAAAGTGGGTATGACTTAACTCACAGAATTAAGAGAGCTAATGGAGAAACTGACATTGTGTGTGGGTTACACTAGCTCTGGTCATCTGGGGAAAGAGAATTTCAACTGAGAAAATGCCTTCATCAGATTGTCTTGTAGGCATATTCTTGATTGATTGATGTGTAGAAACAGCCCCGCCCCATTTTGGGTGATACCACCCCATGGCAGGTGGTCCTCAGTGGCGTAAGCAAGCCATGGAGAACAAGTGAGCACACAGCACGTCTCCACGGTCTTTGCTCCAGCCCTTGCCTCCACTTTCCTGCCTCCATGCTCTTGCTCAGACCTCATGATCGACTGTAAACTGTAACATTAAATAAACCCTTTCTCCTCAAGGTGCTGATGGCCATGGTGTTCGTCATAGTGATAGAAAGCAAGCAGGGACACAGTTTATCATTTTAATCTGTGGCACAGTGTAATCCTGTGAACCAACGGAACTGGGGCATGCTTTTACAAAAGACACGTACCTACAGACTGAACGGCAGTTTACTTGTAGAAATTTGAAGATGTCTGATAAAATATGTGACTGAATTAGTATATTTTTATACCAACCAACCAACCAACAAATAGATTTCTACTGTGAGATCAGGTGAAATCTATAATGACCACATAAACCAAGAACCTGACAATTGTGCTGGACTTAGCTGACAGATTATTTAGAGAACTGACTTCTTTGATACTTTGCTATTTTTAAAGTGGCAAATTGTTTGCCATTAAATCACAACATGCAGTTCTTTGTAGATACAGCATATTCACCAAATATAAAATGTATACTGGTAGACACTGATGCTACCTTTGCCAGCATGAAAGCATAAGGGTGGAATTATATGTTTCTTCCATCTGCCGTGTGGATGACACATGTAAATTTTATTTTAGCAGGTAGCAAATTGAATATAAGAAATGAAGGTCTATACAATTGCCCATGTGCCTTATCCTGAGAGAAAAGCAGGTGTAATTTTTAAGCTTCTTGAAGTGAATTTTTCTAGCTTTGTGTCTGTTTTGTTATCCTGGCCCCCACACTACAGTAGTAAAACAACTGGTTCTTTACAATGTCTAAAGTGTTTAATATAGTAAAAATACAGTCTCCCAAGAATTATGGAACAAGACATGGCACAAGTACAGATTTAAGAAAGAGAAACAGACGTAATAAAAATTCCAAAGGCAGCTGCCCAGCCCACATTTTGATAGCTGATGGTTATATCTTTTACTATGGCTGAAGGCACTTTGCATTTCAGCTCAGGGGCCAAAGGCCGATCAATAGGCCTCAGCTCATTGGTTGAGACAGACCACTGCATACTGGCCATAAATTGTAATGACACTAGTAAGACCAGCAAAAAAAAAAAAAAAAAAAAAAAAAAGGCACCTTAAAAAGACCAAAAAGGCAGGAAATCTTATATGCCTTAAAGAAAGTTTGCAGACAGTAAGTTCTGACGTGGTAGATCTTAGTTAACTAATCGCTGGGGTTTCTCAGTTCCTTCCCTGTCTTCCCTTTGTTTCTACCTTTACTTGATAGTCATTCTCTCTACCTGCAAGCTCTGACATGATTATTAACGGGACCTCCATTCACACACACATAGTCTGAACTTAACCAAAGGGCTGTTTCTTACACATCTTAATTATCTTCCAGAGTCAATTCTGATTCATAAACCTCTATTACCCTCAAAATCCATATTTGCTCCCGTCAATTTTCCTTGCAGCAGAGAAGAGTCATGGTCCAGAAGCAGCTTTCCAGACAGGGTATGCAGAAGAGTTCCTAAATTACTCCATCCTTAGTTAGACTAAATTACACAACAGCTAAACTTCATACGAGCAGCAGACAGGCCAAATCACCAAGATACTACCAGGTCCCACATGAACTGATTTTGAAGCTAGCTACAGAGTTATTCACATCTGCCAAGTGAAGTTCTGCATACCCACCCATCATGCAAACATTGTTTTAAATAAAAGGAAAGCAAAACAAAACAGGGTGACTCACAAAACTCCCAGCTCTATCCTGCTGTGGAACAATCTTGTAAGTAGCCTGGAGATTTCCATATTTTCATTTTCAGAACCTCTGCATAGTGTAGAAGTGTCAAACAGGCTCTGATTATGTCCAAGCACACAGACCTCTCATACTGACGGAAAAGCCTGCCATTCTGAGAGTACTGCAGGTTGGTTCTACAGGGTTATTTATGATTATTTAAAATCATTCACATTGGTAAGCTAGCAAAGTGGGTAGAAGTGCTTGGAACCAAGCCTAAGAACCTGAGCTTCATTCCCACAATGCACTCCCACAGTCTGTCCTGTGATGTCCCCATGTGCAGTGCTGTGTATATGCACACACACCAGATAAATACATTAATATAATAAAAATATGAATTGAAAAGAAAAATCCTGAAAGTAATGGCTTCACTTCCCTTCTTTTCCCACACTCCCCATTTTGTCATTTATTTCTATCCAGTAATAAAATGATAAATCAGTGTCTATCCAAAGAGTACTTACCTCATTGTCTGACTCCACAAGAACTTGATCATATTCGCTAAGCGCTACTAGAAACATGATCGAGGTGACATTTTCAAAGCAGTGTATCCATTTTCTTCTCTCTGACCTTTGGCCCCCTACATCGACCATTCTGTAAAGGTAACAATATTCATATTAATAACATAAAAATCAAGAATATAAATATAAACATTACTTACAAACTAGGGAAAATTCACTACTTTAAAGACAATGGCATCTAACTCAATTATTATTAATTAGATAGTATCTGTTACCTGACAGAAATAAGGCATGGGAGGCACAGAAATTGCTGTGGTTATTGGGATGTTACTTAGATATGTATACAAATTATAACTATATAATATATTATCACAGCAAAGGCAAATACAATGTGTTTTATGTTTCAAATAACAAATAATAAACTTCCCTTTCCTTTCTAGATGTCAGAGTGAAGATCCTCATATGCTACTGGAGATCATGGATACATTTAAAGGAAACAAAATGCTATACATTTCCATACAAGGAGAATACTAAATGTAATCATGAACCCATTTATGCTTCCTCCTATAGGTTAAGAATTTGGGGTCTTTTTCCTCTTTCAATATTGGCAATAATTTGACATGTCCAACAATATCTGGCATCAATGGAACAATCAGCCTTGTACCAAAGCCAACTTGACACCTTGCTGGAAATTAGTGTGGTATATGACATCAAAATGTTATACAGTGCCATACAGGGGCATCATCTGAACCATTTCCCTGGTCTGCTTTTAATGATTCCACACTGTATTTGGTTATCTTCAATACCAGCACTGACACCAAGAATGAAGTGGAGACGTGTATATGCGCATATCTTGCAGTGCCTTACACCATATCAGCTTCTCCAAATTGCTGAACCAAATCTTGACAAATGCATTCAACACTCATAGGAAAGAAGTCTCCGAAAATGAGAGCATTGGTATGCAAGCAAAAATTGGTATGCTCTTTACAGATCCACTGATTTGTGCCTACTCTTGGTGATCTCCTGATTCTCCACATTAAATCTACAGGAAGAGCTCAAAGAACTTCTGCCTGTTTCGCACATTTCTGTGTGTGCATCCATGGGTGTGTGCAGCAGGAGTGTGCATGTTTGTGTAGAGGTCAGAGGATGACCATCAGGAGTCTCCCTCTTGTCCTTTTCACTTTGTTTTGAGATATGGTCTCTCACTGAACCTGGAGTTCATCAACTGTTTACCCTAGATGTCCAAAGAACCTCCAGGGACCTTTCTGTCTTTGTACTTCCTACTCTCCAGACCTTTGGTTATAGGCACAGGCCAAAACGCTTGGACTTTGATGTGTGGATCATGGGGATCCATAAGGAAAGCACTTTACTGACTAAACCTTCTCTCCAGACCAGAAATCAAGGATCCTCTTCACCACTATTTCTAAAAGGCTGCAAGGGTGCAGAAGTGAGACCCAAGGGGCCAACAGTGGGTTCATGAGATCTGTGCGTGCTGGGCATTTAGATGTTAAAAATGACTGTGCTAGATTCGCCCCAGCACCAATGAGTGGAAACGGGCTACTCAGTTACAAGAAAGTCCTATTTGAGGAAGTCCACTTCAAGGACCCAGTGCTGTGTACCTGAGGGTGACCAGAAACTAGACAATGAAGTCATTATTTTGCCTGTAGTGGCAAAATGTATCCTTCAACACTACTGTGTTAAACAACAACAAAATGTGTCAAGAATAAAATGAAATACTAATCAGTTTTTGAAATTGCAAACCAACCAAGATGTGAAAATCTGCAAGAACTGAATGAGTTTTTGAAATTTTTCTGTAATGTGGTTGTAAAAGTAAAGAAATCTGGACATCCAGATGTTATAAACTCAAAATATGTAATACAGAATGCTGGCCTAAGGAACCTTGGTGGTCATCTTAATACAACCATTACAGATTTGAAAATAGAGGCTCTTGAGTATTTCTAAAGTGCCACCCACTTCACAGCCATGTGCTTTTGAGCAGTGTGTGGTGGTAAGATGACACCACGGGTACAAAGAATGAACAGTAAAATAAAGAAAAAAGGTGCTCTGGCAAGAAACAGCATAGCACATGTCATAATAAGCCCCACGTCAGAGGCATGAGGCAGGGGAACCATGCAAAAGGCCCTCACAGCTTCAAACACAGGCCCACCCTCAGTGAGTAGGCTCTCGAGAGTCAACTCAACATTCAAGTCAAAGACATACATTCATGGTTCCTTTCCTCAGCGTTCCAAGTGGTTTGTACTCCAGCTAAAAGTAAGACTAAGGGACTCTGAAACAGCAACGTGAAAATGTGCTGTTTGTCTTCTCTCCCAAGTGTCGCAGTAGAATACAAACAGCAGAAGTGAACAAGGAAATAATACATTTCCATTCTATTTTGCCATATCAATTTATATTATGTTAATTACTTTTAAAACCATGAATTTTAAAAATCCTTAAGCATTTTGTTGTATTAAAAAACCCAGCACATCCTTTTATTGCTACTGAGAAATTCTGCATTGGTACCAGACAACATGGAGAAAATGTGGATATGGAAGTTTTTAATGGTAGGCAGGCATGCATGGTGGTTCCTGTCTAATATATAATTTGAGTAAATGTGTTCAACTACTAGCAACTAACTGTCTGTGGCTTTAAAGGGAAATGAAAGTTCCAGTATATGTCTTTTGCTTCCTCTTTCACTGATACATTATTTCAGTTATGTACCTAACAATGACAATCCATACAACGCTGTGTGGGGTTAAAGCTTGTATAGAAGGTATTAATGAACTCAGTTACTACCTGAAAATGACACTTTGTAAGTCAAAGGGGTATTCGATGATCCCTGTGGTGGGGACTCGAACTCTAAGCACATCTTGTTGTGTAGGTAGATAAGAAGGGTCAGCTACACGGTCCAAGTCATTCAGATAGCTAGAAGAGGAAGACATGAGAATCAGTTACCATCATTCCAATCCTATGGGAAGGGCAAAAATGAGTCACAGAGAAAAAAAGTCTTAAGGTGACAGGCTAGGAAACAGGCAAGGTCAAGCTTCCACTGCTCAGAGGAAGGCTCTCCACCCACTGTCCCCTACTTACCCATTTCCATTTCCTCAGCAGCCGAACTCATGCAAACTAAGGGAGAGCTGATAAGAAACTGTAATAAGTCTCCTAACAGCAATTTGTTTAGCAGGTTTGGCTGGTGAATCAAGAGTTAAAGCTTTAAACTATTTATACACAGTAAATTTGCATAAACAACCATATAATAAAGCTGAGTGTAAGGTCAGGATTTATCTTCACTGTTGTCTGCAGAACGTTAGTGCTTTCCTAGAATGAAGTTTCCTCATTCCCAAGAGAAGACAGACAGCATCAAACCATGTCTTTAATTATGTCCAAAGCCCAAGTTATTTGTTATTCATGAAAAGCAATGAGATTTAAAGTTATGATGATGATAATGTCTAAGGTCAGAGGCTACTCTTCAGAGCCACCTGCCCTAACCTTTAATGTATCTGGCCATGATACTTACACATTTCTAAAAGGTGGAGAGAATCAATTGTACTTTTGTTGAAATAACTTTGGACTTGCAAGAAACTCCAATTTCTCACAGAGAAATTCTTGTATAAATCCTTCGATTGGCTCCCTGTTATGTATCTATATTATACTAACAAAACCAAGGATCTGACCTTATCAAAATTATAATACTCATTATTCATAAAACCTTGGTTATGTGTATTCATACATGAGTGTGTTTTGTCACATATAGGTATCTATGTCATCACCATATTCAGGGCACAAAGAAATTGATTTGTGTTATCACTGCTAATCCTGACCCCTGGTAATTACACGTTCACCATTATAATGATTCTGTCATTTCCAAAACCTATTCCACCATCTTGAAGTGCAAGATGTAAGCTGTAATGTCTCAAATGGCACAATTTGACAGAATTGATGATGGCCAAGTAGAGATAATAGTTCTGAGAAGCACTGCTATGATTTAAAAGAGAAACTACTCTCCTCGGCTCTGGAAATGACGAAATACAAAGATGGCTTCAAAGCTCATGGCTACAAAGTGTATGCAAAGAGACTAGCCTGTGAGTAAGAGGCTGAAACAAGGTAGAGCCATGAACAGAACTGGAAGGAACCAAATCTTCAGCTGGTGATGACCACAAACAAGACTCAATGAGTTTGAGTGTTTGGTGTTCCTGGTCGTTACAACTCAGTAACTATAAATCTCCTCAGCTGACCACTCAATTTGATTCTTATACAAAGACTTAGTTTGAGCATTAAAGCTTTTAGCATGTTATTATTACTACTAGAGTTTCTTGATGAGTGAGACTCAAATGTGAAGTGGAATGTTACAAGGAGAGAGTGTGCTACGTCTGTGTGATTCATGAACTCACAGCAGTAAAGTCCAGCATTAATGAAGAAGTAAAATCACTGCCCGATTGGAAGCATATCAGTCCTTCAAGGCAAGAGCAGCCCAGAATTCCTACAGCAGAGCAGCTAGTTCACACTCCAAGGCCTTATTCCAGACACACCAACACTTCTGCAGCCAGCAATTAGCTCTTTGCTGACTATTATGAGCTCACTTCTTCCATTCAATTATAAAACTGGACCAGGACAAAGGGAGATGCTGAGAGAATACAAACGTAAAGCTAAAATTCAGTGAACCTTGGCATAGTCCTGGAGCCACCTGATGGATTAACATGCCCATGTTCTGGGAACTAACTATATCTCATCTACAGATAAAGTGGCTCATATCAGCAATATGCTACTCTGGACAAAACAACTTTCTAATTTATCAGATCCTTGATTTGAAAAACTTAAGCACATATTCAAAAATGTATGTGACCATCATTTATATATAAGAACTCAGAAATTTCAGAGAAATCAAAGAAGTCTGTACTTACAGTGGCAAGATGAAAATGAAACTAAGAAATAATGCTACCACTCTAGTTAAGAACACACACATGCACATGCACACACATGCACACACACAGACACAGAGAGGGCTGTTAATTCTTGTGTACGTGGTACTTCGGCAATCTAGAAATGAAGGGAAACTGGCTTTGTTTCTTAAAGATGAACCAAGAGTACCCAATGCTACTAGCACCATTTTCAAGCACAAAAGTATTTTTGCCAGGGATGATATTAAGAATCAGTACACAAAGTGAAAATTTATCTATTTAACTGGGCTAACAGCATCTCTCCAATCAGGAAAAGTGTATGTCACATGGAGTCAAGATACTTATCTGCAACTAGAAAGTCAATTGCAAAGGCTCAGCAGCCACCCTATAAAACTCAGTGGCATATCTCTGTGTATAAAGGTGTACCACTCTCTCTCCTCCCCACCCTTTGTACAGCTCACGCAGAGTAACAACTACTTACACTCAACATTTGCTGCTTGCCAAGTTTTATTCTGTCTCAGTATTGTTACCATCATGACAGGGAAATAATCTTTTAAAAATGTTCTAAACAGAGTACAGGCATGACTCACTGATTAAGCAGAGGACTGGGTTTAATTTTCAGCACCCACATAACCACTCACAACTATCTCTAACTCCAGTTCCAGGGGACCTTGATGCCATCTTCTGGCTTTTGTTAGTACCGGGCATGTATGTGGTGCACAGAGACATATGCAGACAAAGCACTCATACATATAAAATAAATAGATTAACAATGTCCCATACATTTCTGATTGAGTTAAAAGGAAGGATAGTCTTGCTGGATAGTCTGGTTGGTGAAGGGATGGTGAAGGGGAAGGCTCACTTCAACTGGGGTAGAAAGCTAAACTGTCATTTAGCAAAGGGGAAAGGCTGAACAGTATCCATCTCTACTAGTTGTAGCATAGATCACCTCCATCCAAAACAGAACATTCCCAACACCTACTCCAAACAAAAGCAACACAAAAACAAAACAAACTCACCAACCAAACAACAGATACACAATTTCTCTATATAATTAATTTTCTACTGAATGGCTCAGAAGCTATAATATTGAAGACACATTTGTGAAGCAGGGGAAAATAAAAGAGAACTGAGAACTGCATCTCTCACTGCCCAGAAGAGCCCAACACGGGCAGCTCGTGCCTGCAGTGCCCCAGCTCACCTGTCCCACATGGCTGGGCAAGCAGGCCTCGGAAGGACAACTGGCAGCATTTTTGCACTTTTCCTTGGCTTGGGGGCGTTTACTTTGTAGTTCTTCTAGGACTTCTAGTAGGGTTCTAGTATAGTAAGTGTGTTCTCTTTCTGCCTGCCACATTTTGAGATGATAGAATAAAATGATCTCTAATCTCTATATTTTCCATTGAAATATTTCATATCCTCAGCAAAACTGATGGAAAATTGGGGGGGTGTTGTATTATTCCATTCATGTAACCTTTTTAAAAGAAACACTAGGGCCTGAACAAATTTATATTACAGAGTAAATTCAGAGAGTTAATTATAGACATAATTTGTTTTGTAAGACTGATTCTGAGTGGCTGCTGAGGTCATTCTGAGAGTGTTGCTATGGTGATGGTACAGGCACATTGCCAAGGCAATGCATGTGTAAAAGGTAGCTGGCAGAAGATCTTTCCTTGATGTCAGGGACAGGAAGAAGTCATGGTATACATGGGACTTGATTATCTGGGAGATAAGCCACATCTAAGAGTGCTTTAGAAAAAGTAGGTTTGCCTGCTTAAGCTTTCTTTACTCCTCTCTTATAGGCCTCTAGATGACTTTTTGCTATATTGAGATACTGAATAATTCGATACTTGTTGGTTAAAATATTTAGCTTTCTTCCACATGCTTTCATACTCAGTGGTCAGGGTCCATGACTAGCTTTTTCTGTGGCTATATCACCAACACTTGGCAGAGAGCCACATAACAGGCACTCAATGTGCTCAAATTAAAGCTGTTTTATGGGAAATGCTGCACTGGTTAGGAAAGTAATATTCCTTAGGAACAAGCATAGGAGCCAAGGCTTGTTAGCCACCGGTCTTTATGTGATTGTATTTCTGGGCTATATTATAGCTTGCCTGCATTATGTAAAAACTAAATTCTGAATTAAAATGACTGACAAAGTTCAATACAACAGAGGAAGGAAGGGCACCACTGGCTTAACTTCATTTGGAGACACGCTTCCTGCACTCCGTCCTGGCTGCTGGACAACATAATGAGTCCAGCACACTCATCAGCGCACGGCAGCCAGGCCTTGGACTTCTTTCTAGTCCAGTGGAGACTGAGGGGGCTGGACCTACAACAGACATCCCCACAGAATCTCCTCAGTGAGGCAAAACCACACAGTTTTGTTGATTTTCAGTAAAAGGGAGGGGTGAAGAGGTTTCTTTAGGACTCCGACAGTTCCTCTACAACAGCAAACACAGAGTCGCCTGGAGTTAATGGCGGACTGGACCTGGAGCATCATGGTAGAAGCTAATGATATAAAAGTTCTTGGATAAAATTCATGGGCCATGCAAGGAGCATGTCCAAGATTTTATTTGGACTCAGTTGCCACCAAATTCCAAGTAATAACCCACAAGCACCTTCCTGTAGCACGTCTAAGCACATGGTGAATGGAGACAGCCACGCCCATTCGCTTGCTTAGTGAGTACTGCATTCTTTTCACAATTAACTTTAGAATCATCTCTGGCAACAAACAATAAGTTTAAAAGCAGAAGCTAGAACCATGCTTTAAATTATCAAGAGTAAAGCTGAGACTTCGCCAAAATAAGATGACCAAATAAAATGAAATTTGACTTATTTTAAAATTTGGAATATGATTCTAACTGATCACTAATTTTAATGATCATCTGTCCATAGAAAATTTGAGTTACCATGACCAGAAGGGTAATTTTGAACAAGTCAAGTGCCCCCCCCAACTTAAATAAAAGTAACCCAGAATAATATTTGGCAATATTGGGTATTAATTTTTTAAAAAGTTAGAGGCACACAGACCCTAGCAATTACACCATTAGGAAAAAATGAAAAGAAGTTTCTGGCATGTGGTACAAACCCAGCTAAGCACACAAGATAAAACAGTGTCCTGTGGCATTACCAGCATGCTCACTGTGTAGACGTTTGGAACTGGGGGACTTTAACCCCTATTCAGTGTCTCCATGGCAAGGCTGCCAGGTTACAGATTTGCAGTTCAAGTTCAATATGAAGTTGAAATTGTGGCACAGAAAACTGATGCTGGGTAGCTTTCATATTTTTAATTATTAAAAAGAAGGTTACAAAAAACTAGGTCGCCTTCATTAAAAAAAATTAACAAGACCTCATTGTGAGAGGACCAGTCCCTTGGGAGCAGAAAGCTAGATCATGCCGTGAGATCCTATCTCACTGTCAAAAAGCAGCTAACTTGAGGAAGAAGCACAGACACACAGCTCTGTTCAGAGCTGAATGTACACAAAATTCCTGAGAAAAAGAATTTAAAAAACAAAATAAAAAACCCAACCACTGAAACATTGTTAGAGAGACCTTTAAAAAGTGGCTTAGTGACAGTTCTGAAAACCACTACCCTGAGACAAGGTTCAAAGCGAGGTTTGGCACGGGATGTGTGTGTGTGTGTGGGGGGGGGGGTAGGAAGGTTGGTGGTGTCCTTCTTCTGATCTAATTGGCCAGGAATCTGGTTCAGCACGTTAGCTGTATGCGGTTACTCATTATACAAGCACTCACTGCGTAAAAGGAAAAGAAGCATTCCTTGTGACTAATGTTCAGTGACCAGTAGCATTTATTATAGGTAGTTTTGTTCATAAAGCTGTTTGCTTTTCATAGGAGATCCCAAGTGCAGAGCAAAGACCACAGAGCACAGAGTAGTGCTATGATCCAAGTTCTGGAGAACTTTCCTCAAGGGACAGTAATCTCTGCAGTAAAGAGAAACTGAAGAGATAATGCACCCATTTTTGTTGTTGTTGTTATTGCTGACCAAAGAAGTACAACAATTCACTAAGTATTTTTCCTCTTAACAAATATTCTGAGTATCCTAAGAAGAACTTATCATTGCATTTAGGAAAGAGATTCAGCATCTTAATTTTATATACAGACCATTATTCAAAATGATTATCAAAACAAGAACAGTGGGACCAAGCAACTCTATGTGTGCCAGGCAGAATCCAGTGTCACAGACAACAGCAACAGATTCAAAACTAAACTGCACAAAGGAGCAGAAAAGGTTGTATCAGACACACGGACAGGTGTAATAATGCACACCTATAGCCTTTACTACTGGGGAGAGGGGCTGAGCAGGATTCTTTGTGGCAGAGGCCCTGAGGCACCTGCACAACACAGACTGTCTCTTAAATATGAAACAAAAAAAAAAAAAAAAAAAAAAAAAAAAAATCCAAAGAAAGAGACGGGAAGGTAAAAGAGGCCCTCAGTTCCTCTTCTAAGATTTTCTAATTTATTTTCTTGTAAGACAGCTTTCGAGGGTGTTGATTAACTCTGACAATTCTGAAACATCAAGAAACATTAGAGCTGCTGCTTATCTGCTTTGCTGTGCACTGACAGTTTAATTTAGCTAACGTATACCTATTTAGTGGGAATCTATTATGTTAAACTCTATCTAATTCAGTGTGCCTTTGATGGGGGTTGGGGGCTGGTACAAGGAACAGGTATGAAAATACATTAAAATGTATTTTTTTGCCTTAGGGATATCAGACTACCTGGGAAGCAAAGATAGTACAGATGAGTCAATTAAGAAACAATTAAGTACCAAATTGTAAGTTGCTAACTAGGAATGCAATAAGAAAGGATAGATGATTATGAACTGCAGTCACGAGAGAATTGTGTGCAAAAAAGGGTGGGGGATGCTATAAGCAGAAAAGAGAAGAAATAAGAACAAAGAAATGAGAAATGGTACAGAATTTTCTTAGTTTTTCAACTAGCACCTTTTAATGAACGTCCATGGAAAACTAAGGAATAACTTCGACAGTGGGAATGAACCAAATCCCCTCCTGACGGAGATGGTACTGCAGCAGTGAGCACAGCGGTGCTGCACTGATGGTGTGAACTGATGGTGTGAACAATAGACCTCTGAGAAGTCCCACTGACCACAGCTGAGAGTTTTCTCTGAACAGAAGCCAATTTCCCAAGGCCATGTTATTTTTACTTAGAGTTTTATTCTGTAGCACCAGGCCTTGACATTCAAAGAGGATGCTCATGTCTGGAGACTGATGGGTTGTCCTAATTTGAATTAACATTCCACAAGACAACATTCAACCTATTGGTTTATTGATTTTATGTATAGAAGTGTTTTACCTGAACATCTACATGTGCACCACATCTGCAGAAGCCAGAAGAGGGCAGTGGATCCCCAGGAACTGGAGTTACATACTGTTGTGAGTAACCATATGGGAAATAACTTGGGTCCTCTGCAAAGGCTGTAAATGCTGTTAACCATCAAACAATCCCACCAGCCTTTCAATGTACTGTTTGAAATTGGAAAGATACAGCAACAGCATCAGGGTCAGCCAGTCCGGTCCAAAGGCTGCTAAATCTGCAGTGAGCCAAAAAGGAAGGAGACCCAAAGACTGAGGTTCCCTTGAAGAAAGCAAGGCTCCTGATTGCTCATCTATGTCTGGGGGCAGGACTGTCACTAGTTGGGTACATGTTTTATCTGGCCTCTTCCAAAATCCCATCTTTCCTACTAAATGCTAACCCAAGTACAGTCTTCTTAGCCACCTTCAGCCAAGCACTAGACATGAAAATGCGGCAGAAAACTGTTCTCATTCTCAGAGGTCAAGGAAACTGCTAAACATTTCTGGCCATTCACCTCATCTTTAGTACCAGACACTCTGTGCTGCTAGCATAGGCACTGCTGGGGGTAGAGGCGGGGCAGTCAGTTTAGCTCTGTGACTCACTAATCAGGCCTCAAGGTACCACACAATGTTTCTGGACAAAGCTGAAGGAATGAAAGCCAACTATTTTCTCAACACTCTAAAACTTACTTCTGTATTAATTCAGAACACCAGTCTTCACAGAATTCTATCCAAGTCACAGAAGCAGTGTGCAAGCTGTTCTTTAGGAAGAACTTCGAACTATGTGTGGATAGGTGAGCGTTTCAGGCTTTGGGGTCCACGTGGTCACTGTTTTAATGAGCTGACAAAGCAGCTACAGACATGCACATATGAATGTGTACAGCTGAGCTCCAATCAAACTTATAGAAATACGTAGTGGGCTAAATTTTCCTGCAGGCTGTTCATCCCCACTGTGCAGTGACAGAACTAAAGAATTTAGCTAAGAACATCATCGTTCTGAGTAAAGTCTGTGGAGGAGACAGTAGGCAACTATCTAAGAGGCACTTAAGTGACTGCAGATAGCTGTTTGCGGTATAATGGAATCAAAGATTCCCAAATATCAGAAATGAGCTTAAGCATTAAATATATCCACCATGCTTGGGGAGAGTGAGGCTTCACTTCTATCTTCAAGCTCCAGAATGAGCAACTTCAGAATGCTCTGATGAGCAACAGGGGGAATTGCACCTACAGCTGGATGCTTGCACAAGTGTCTCATTGTACCACACGGTTTCCCCCGAAAGGGGGTAAATCAGGATGGAAGGAAGAACAACATCACACCCCAGGGGTACAAAGTTCAAAAAAATTACTGAGTTCTTAGCATGGGACCTCTATTCAAGATTTTGGCTCTGAGCTGTGGACTGTTCTATTTTTGAAATTCCTTTGTATTTTAAAATCAATATAATAATGGATGACATACTGGTTCAGGGTCACAATTGCGGATATGTGTCAAAGAGCCAGTTTCTATGACTCTGGACTATGTGGAAACTTTGAAAGTTGTCTGGTCGCTCTAGAGGGGACTCCGCAATGTAAGATGGAGGCAAATCCAGATATAGTAGTGTTTAGCCTAAGGCTGCAGTGTGAGGACTTCCCCTACACTTCAATGCATTTGAGATTTGTGTCCTGTGGCTACTGTCGGGGAACTTTTGGTATCGTTGAGAGTGGGCTCCTTTGGCCTTGTGTCTCAGTATATTAAAGCAGTTGGTGAACCTCAGGAAAAAAAACAAGAAAGAAAACCGACAGCCTTCTGTTTATTGTGTGCTTTTTCTAAAGATACTCTGAGCCTTCAGGGGTTATGTCAGTAAAATAATCTACAAAATTCTTCAAAATTTTATAGTGTGTTCAATTAGCTTATTCTGTAAAACTGAATAGTGCAATACATTAAGACCATTTCAAACCTATCTAAAGTTTTAACCCATCTTCTGAAATTCCTCATCTCTTCATTTTTCCTTCTACTACTTGCCTTTGTGCCGTAACTGTGTGTTATAATGACACTTGTGATGTCCTTAGTCAACTCCTGTGAAGTGACTAAGTGGAAAGGAAGACGAGGAAGGGTTGAGAGCGTAGACTAAGTAACCCAGGTGCTGGTGGCAGTCACCTTTAATCCCAGTCCTCAGAAGGCAGATCTCCAAGTTCAAAGTCAGCCTGGTCTTCAGAATGAGATTTGGGACAGCCAAGGCTACACAGAGAAACCCTGTAGTGACAATTTTGGAGTTTTGGGATCCTTAAAAACGTAGAAATATTACAAGAATATATTTTCATGTTAGTCCCAGGCACGGGATATGTATGGGCCTGCTTCAAACGTTCCACAGCCGCTGGCCGGGACCTACCTTGTGCTCTAGCAAGGGCATTATTTTGCCAGCTGCAGATAGTTTCTGTGACTGTGTGACATTTAGAATTCTGGGTTCTTTTCAGAGGGTACATAAATGCTAGGGCACAGAGAAAGGGGAGGAGGTGGGTTGCCGGCTGTTTGTTGATGGTTGTTGTGTGTTAAGTTCATGTGCAAAGAAGAAACAAGAAGACATGAGATATCCTGATGGCAAAGATCAAACTTGCCACAAGGAATTAGATGCCCCAATCAGCAGGAAGTGCCCTAATGATAGTGACATAACTGTACTCCCTTTCTGAGCCCTGACTTTATCCAGGGACCTCCTTCCTTTCTTTCTCTATTACTTAGTGTTAGGGATTAAAAGGGTGGAAGAAAAGAGTAGGGCAGAGCAGAAGAACAAAGAACCACCAAAGTAGCCAAAGACCAGCTACAAAATCCTATCTCAAAACAAAAACAAAAAACAAAAAAATCAAACAGCATCCCTGCGACAAATACCAGAGTGCAGACTAAAACTTGCACACAGCACTTTTGAATTAGTCTATGTTCGCACAAACAACAGGTGCTTAGTGAAGCATGACTATGTTTTCATGAGAATGACCAAAATTCCCCAGGTTCGTTTTCTAGTAAGCTCAATGCATTCTTCCTTTTTAACCTTATAGTAAACATCAATAATTTCTATCACATGGAATGATGCATAAAACACCCAATCAGTGATATTCATCTAGTAGCATATGGACAACACACGTGTCTATCTAACAAGTGTCAAATACATATCTGTATCTCTTCTATTCATCCTCCACACACCCCCTGTGAAGCTATGGGCTCTGGAACAAGAAAATCTCATTATAACTCCAGTTCCTACCATTTATTACAATGTGACCCTGAGCAGGTTTCTTGGTCTTCCTGGGACCTCAGTTTTTCTTTGATAAGGAGACGATAAGAAATACTTATAATTCCACTGTTTGCAACTTTGAGGATTAGACAAAATAATATACAAAATGACTAGGCAAGGAGTGTAACAGACCAAGTGTCTAGTAAACAGTAGCCATTGTTGTTTTTGGTCAGAACCTTTGGGATCTCAGACCTTTAAAAACAACAAGGAAATATTGGCTTTTATGTCTCCAGCCTTTCAGCTTCCAAGTCTATCAGTAGCTGCCAGAAGAGTATGTATAAAAGTGGTTGAAAATAAAAATTAGGGATGCGATAGCCAAATGTTAGCAGTCATGTTAGTACTGTTCTGAGAACACATAGATACATGTACAAGGCACTAGGACAGGTGCCATGGTGGCTATCTTTGGTACTAGGTCAGGTATTCAGAAAGAGTGACTCCTAGTTGGGTCTTCAAGGATGAATATGAGCTCATAAAATAGAAAGGAGAAGATGATGCTTGGCCTCTGTTTCTAGGATTTTTGGTATGTGGCTTGCATGGAGTCTCTGGATACTGGTGTAGCAATAATCTTGCAATACCCAGAAAATGGGTGAAAATAAGCCAGGGATCTACAGACTTACCTTAAACAGCTATCAGGAGTCACCTTCTTATTGTCTCCTTAAACAAGCAACTCCCCCACCCCCAAAAAAACCCTTACATAGAAGTAGAAGAAATGATACTAACTGCCCTTAGGTTTCATCTAGTTACCAGAAGCCTCATGCCTGCCTGCCCTACAAACAGCAGTTTAAATTTGCTTTTTGAGCACAGCAGCTAGCTACTCCTTCTAAAGGTATCCTGGTTTGAATAGTAAGTGACACAGTTACCATCTCATTTCATACATACAGAAAATTACTGGTTTTTCATAAAAGGTTGGAACACACATAGCTTTCCAGTAGGAGATGCATTTTGTGGTACTCAAAAGCATCAGTTGAGTAGAGAATGACCTCAGAGAAGACAGCACAGAGCAAGTGATTCATGTAGCCTGGGCATGGTAACACGTCTTTAATCCCAAGAGGCAGAGGCAGGTAGATCTCTCTGAGGTGGAGGACAGCCTGATTTATACAGAAAGTTCCAGGCTAGCCAGAATCTGCCTCAACAATAACAACTACTATTATTCCTATTAGCACCACTACTATATTTCAAATCCTTCTGGGGTCATTTATCAGCAAGGGCTATGAACTGACATAAAAGAACGAAGTGAAGACTGACAGAATGAGAATGTGACATCACTTAAAACACACTCCATTACACTGCTCACCTTGAGTCTAAGTCTTAATAAACCCCGTGAGAAAGAAGTAAGCTAAACGGCACAAAGACTAAGTCAGGAAATCCAGGCCATTCTTCACCATGCCAATGAAATATAAAACAGGTCTCTTTACTAGGGTAAAAAAGCCTTAAGAGACACAGTTGCCAGATGAAATACATAGTCCTAAAATTAACCACATCAGAATGACATTTTAGAAAAACCCAGGGAATCTGAACATAAACTTACTGACTTTGGGCATAAGTTATGTGCCATTATTAACTTTGTAGGAAAATACAATTTTTTACAAAGATATACATAATGAAATAATGATACAAGATGTTATAATTTATTATTTCCACAAAAACATTGTTTTAAAGAACTTAGTACATGTACTCACATAGATGCAACTTAGGAAGTCAGCTTATCTGAACCACAGAAAAGTCGGATCATATAAAGAACAATCCATTAGGGGACTTCAATTGGCTTGTGTCAGGGGCCTCATATCAGTACTGTCTGTGTCTAACCAGCAGGTCAGATTCTATGCTGAACTCAGCTTATGCCAGCAGAATTCTAAGGTGATGGTGTTCTGAGGAGGAGAGAACAGCTCTTGGCCTAAGCAAACATTACAGTAATGTGCAAATTCCCCATTAAGTAATGGATACAAGTCTCAAAATCCACAAATCTTCCTGGAATAGTATCATGAGAGATGACAGAGGCTGTCTCAAGAGCATATCTATGGAAGATTAAGTTCCATGCAAAAGGACATTGGTTTACCCCAGTGAGGAGGGCAGGTTCTTCATGGACAGTCATGCCCTGGCGAACACAGAACTATGTGGTGGACACATAAGCTATTGAAGTTTTGACACCTGCTCTTCTGCTCTCTATAGGCAGAATAATTATAGCTGATAGATAAAGAAAGAGAGGTAGAAAGGGAAAGAGACAGTATATCAAATAAGCGTGAACAGGTTGGCTTCCGCTCAGCGGTTGAACAATCTCCAGTACTAGAAAAGAAAAGAAGAGGGAGGGGGAGGGAGGGAAGTCGGAGGGGGGGAAGGGAGAGAGGGAGAAGAGGGAAGGGTGGGAGAGAGGGAAGGGTGGGAGGGGGGAAGGGTGGGAGAGAGGGAAGGGCAGGAGGAAGGGAGGGGTGGAGCTATGGAGCATTACTCTGAAACAGGATCCTGCTAGCTAAGTGCAGGGCAGAGGGAGTTACAAGAGAAGCAGAGGAGAGTCAGTGAGGGTGGAGGAGCAAACAACAGGAGGATGAGACATAATGGAGAGGAAGAGGTGGATAAACAGAGTAATGTGGGGCACTGATGAGATCTAAAATGGCAAAGGAAACAGAAGGACAGAGGAGGCAGGAAGTAAAAGACAGACAGCTGGTCAAAGGTAGAGGAGGCAGGATTTGCAATAGACAAGAAATGAACGCATGTTTTCTATATACTCAACTTAACAGAGTCTTCAATTAGGGAATGAGGAGGAGGAGAAGGGAATGGGCAGGGCAGCTGGAAGGGTGAAGAAGGTCAGCAGAGTGACAGATCCTGAACCTGAAGGTGGATGTGGGAGAAAGAAGAGGCGGAAAGGACAGACAGTAACAATGCGAGTCAGATGACTGCACATACTGGAGCATGTTAAACAGGACAGATGGAATCCTGCTGTCAGTCTGAAATTACACGACTCAAACAGCAGATAATACCAAAGTACTTTATTCAGGCCACATTTCTATGCCTGAACCATGATGTATCTTATGCAAATGTCTAGAAAGGTAAAAAGAATGTACAATCCCTGTGCCTTCCCAGCATTCCTGAGGGGCATCAATCAGCCACGCAGGCCCCTCAGTTTGCTCTTAAGCCTATCCTTGTCCACAATAGGGACAAAAAAAAAAAAAAAAAAAAAAAAAAAAGCTGTGAAATATTTACCACCCTTTCTTGTGTCTGACCAGAACCAAAGCAAGAGACAAATGGCATATTAACATACTTAATGTAGATGAAAATCTGGCTAGATGACTAAAAAAAAAAAAAAAAAAAAAAAAAAACAAAAAACAAACACAACCCACATTTTGTTTCAGATCTTAGCTATCTAGATTCCTAGATTGATTGTATTAATCCCATAGTGACCTTCATTTCTGTTATGAACATTTGAAGACAGAATTAACAGATCTCTCTTGGATGCAAATCTTTCCCAGGTACATGAGATTAACTGGCAGCTCACACAATAATTCTGAAATGCATGCAAAATTAAAACTCAGTTTTCCTGAAAAAGAAAACCCATCTATCAATAATCATTCTGTGAAAGTTGACAAGGGTCTAAGATTTGGAAACTGGGAAGTCTTACGTTTTCAGAAGCCATGATGAAACACACTTTCCATTGTAATTTCTATTTAAGTATTCTGCCACCCAATACTAAGATCAGAATTTTTACTTGTTTCTTTTATTTATTTTATTTATTCTTTAATCTTTTTTTACAGTCCAGATTTTATCCCTCTCCCAGTCCACCTGGATGTGAATTAATGTTCCACATCCCATACCCTCACCCCTCGTCTTCAAGAAGATGTCCCCCCCCCACCCTACCAGTCTCCCCATTCCCTGGGGCCTCAAGTCTCTTGAGGGTTAGGTACATCCTCTCTGACTGAGTCCAGACCTGGCAGTCCTCTGCTGTATATGTGTTGGGGGCCTCATATCAGTTGGTGTATGCTGCCTGGTAGGTGGATCAGTATCTGAGAGATCTCAGGGGTCGAGGCTAGTTCAGACTGCTAGTCTTCTTAGAGGGTCACCCTCCTGTGATAAAGACCATGGCTAAATGAAACTTGGGAGGGAAAGGCTTTATTTCATCTTACATTTCCGGGTGACAGGCCCTCACTGAATGGTGTAAATTCAAGCAGGACAGGACCTGCAACAAAGCCCCGAAGGAATCCTCCTTCCTGGCACGCTTTCCATAGTCTGCTCACCCTGTTTTCTTACAGCACCGAGGAGCACCATTCTAGGGTCTGACACAGGGCTCTGGGCCCTCCCACATCAGTCATTACGTAAGAAAACGCCTCACCAGCTGGCCAACAGGCAGATATGATAGAAGTATTTTTTCAGTTGAAGTTCCAGGGCTTATGTCGAGTTAAAAAAAACAAAGTAAGACGACGAAAACAACAACAACAGCAACAACAAAACCAAAACCAAAAAGATCTACACAAGACACAGTGGTGTGTAGGTTTGTGGGTCACTGGCTTGCAATTTGGGGGAAAAAACAGGGTAATGAAAATCAAATCACTAGGGTTATCCTTTTAAAAGAAAAAGTAAAACACTGTGAAAGAAATATTCTTGGAACTGGGGATGTAGCCCAATGAGCAGAATACTTGCCTACTATGCATGAAATCTGAGCCTTAGGATTCATGACTGGCTTAGCGATATGCCTGCTCACAGTACTTCAGCCCTGAGGAGTACAGGGAGTTCAAAGTCATCCTGGGATACTTGCTACTTGTCTCCAAAAATACCAACACACACACACACACACACACACACACACAGAGAGAGAGAGAGAGAGAGAGAGAGAGAGAGAGAGAGAGAGAGAGAGAGAGAGAGAGAGAGAGGGAGGGAGGGAGAGAGAATATGAACTCAGTATCTTATGATTATGCCTACACTTAGGACTTTGACATACAAATAGGAGTTTAATGCCTATACACCTAGGGTGGATTAACATATGCACAACACATTACTGTTACAAATAGCACAGAGCACATTCCCATTAAGTAAACTTCTCAGGGCCTGATGTGCAGATACTCACTATTTGGTAGAGTCAGATAACTGATATTCTCGACGTCTGTCGTAGCACTCCTGGATCCCAGGGTCATTCCACAAGCTCTTTATTGCATCAACATATGGATTCTCGAAGGCAGACACCTTCTCCACGTCAACCTCTCGAACCAACTGTGCATGAGCCTGTTTAAAAAGACAAAACCAGCACCCGTGTGAATATTTTGCATTGCTTTACTGAGTCTTTGACTCATACTTTAGTTTGTGTACAATTCAAGAGATATCTTCATAGACTGGTTTTCAAACCGGTTCATAATAATGTCTTCATATTTTTTTTTTCCTTAGAAAGAACCCAGCCTTAAACCACCCCCTCTAAAGGAAATCTGAAGCTGGAGCTTAGCCAAAGGACCAGGAGCAAAGCGCTTTCACCAAGATAGTGGGTACGGTGCTATAGAGGCCCATGTGTTAACTGAACATCATAACCCCAACTGTTGACAGGTACTATCCCCTCCACTCTGACAACGTGTTATAATTGCATGTATGTTGTCCTCAGCCTCAGGACTGTTACCAGCAGCAGCTCAGAGTCCTCAAGTAACAGTGACCCCACAATTCACTTTCAGAACCATTAACCAGTAATTCTCGAGCCCAGCACATCCCATGTTTCAAAATATTTATATCTACCGTCACTACATTATCATGTTGAGGAGCCCATTGCATTTTTCTAGGAACTGAGTCAAGCCTTGCTATTTTCAGTATACTATACTTAGCACAAAAAAAGACAAAGATATTTAAAAATCTCAACAACATTAAAATAGGTTTTATAGATTATTTAAAAAAATCTCATTTATCTTCAAAGTACCCAGAACACTATTGTTTAATAGCACTAAGCAAAATAGGTAGGCCTTCACTAAATGTGATATGTGTAAATTGGACATACATAACAAGTATAGAAACAAACACAAATATGTAATTAATTAATTTGGAAATTGGAGGCAGATGGCTAATAATTACTGAAACAATTCTAATTGTGTACAAAAAAATCTCGACAAGGTTATTTTAATGGTTATCGTGATTACATCATGGCGATTCCTTTCACTAGTATTAAGCAAAACAATGTTAATAAATGCAGTCGATATTGTCCCGTCTGGATCCCAGTCTTCAAGCAGAAAGGGCCTTTTCTCATTAATAACTAATTTCGATTTAGACTTTAGGCAGTTCTACATATTTGAGACTTAAATCCCCTTTGTTGTCAGTTCTGCTCTGACCAAGACAACTGGCTCAGGCCACTGAGAAGCCCTAGCCTGGGTCTGTCTCTACACTGTGGAAGCGGGTCCCTGCAGTTTCATTTTGCATTCAGTCCCACTTCAGGCAATCTGCCAGCATCTTCAGCAGCCTGAATCCTGCATCCCATCTACTCGTAGTTCTTTCTGAGGCTAATCTCGATATCCAGAGGCCATTTTACAGAGCTGCTTAGAGACTATGCCATATGCCATCACTTATAGCAATGTTCCCCACTTTCCTAATGCTGTGACCCTTTAATACAGGTCCTCAAGGTGTGGTGACCCCCACCGTTACATTATTTTTGCTGCTACTTCAAAACTGTTATATTGCTATTGTTAAAAACCACATTAAAATATCTGCGTTTTCCGATGGTCTTAGGTAAAAAGTGTCACTCAACCCCCAGAGGGGTCACATCCTGCAGGTTGAGAACCACTGACTTAGGTTGGCCATATGATTGTGCTTTCTAAAAGAAAAAAATGATTTTTGTGTACTTTGTGAGTGTTTTGTTCTATGCTGATTATTATGTCTTAGCTAACCTCAGTTCTAGACACAGTAAGGAAAGAAGCTGGGACAATAAAGTTCTCATTTTTCTGGGGCTCCTCGGCTCTCCATCATCCATCCACACACCTACCCATGCACCCACCCATTCATCTATAGATATGGATATGGTGAGTACCTACAAGCCATAGCTTCAAGGCAATCTTCCTACCCAGTTTCTCAGAATTATAGCATAGTATAGTCAGTACAGGAGTATTAGCATCATTTTCCCATAACATAAAAGTTCAAGGGCAGGTTCAGTTGGCTAGGGTGCTAATATTTAGTAGGGGCTCAATAAGCATTTACCCACACATGGATTGGCAGAAGAATGGAAACGAAACAGTGTTGCAAATCAAAGCAGCTAACTTTTGGTTCTGATTTTAGCCATAGGACCACCTGCAGCAGAAACTACTTTTGCTGTTTTAAAACTAATTTTTCTTGTCTATAAGGCAAGATAATTGGTCCAAGTCAATAGACACCTCCTCTAGGCATGAACAATATAAATGTAAATATACCATAATACATAAACATTAAAGGATCATGACATTGTCCCTCTTTATGTGTATGAATATTTTGTCCACACGTCAGCTCCTTCACATGCATGCCTGTTGTTTACACAGGCTACAAATGGTGTTGAATTCCCCGGCTATGGACAGCCATGAGCCACGCCCCTTTGTAAGAGTAGCAAGAACTTGCAACTGCTGAGCCATCTCTTCGATCCCAACACTGCCCCTTTTTGAGCAGGAGTACAGCCCTCAGCAAGACAGGATTCACTGATTTTCCTAAGGACAGAATGAAGCCTGCACGAGTGAGGAGATGCAGAGTGGAATGACAGGCCAAATGAGGATCAAAGAGAACAGGGGTCTGCTGGCAGGAGAAGATGAAGCAAGTGGGATCTGAGGGGAAATGTGAGCACACACTCAACACACAAAAACATGTATCCTTTCAACTGCAACAACAAACCTATCTAAGCAAACCTCTATCTGGAAAGCCCCAAGACTTTTGTCACCGTCATGAACCTGCAACTGAGAAGTCACTATGCAAAACTGACAAAAGAATCACCTCCAAGTACACACCAATCCCACGCTGCCTTTATGCAGAATAAAATTTCCAAGTTACTTTACTACCTCCCAAGCACAGGTTCAAATATAATCAAGTATAATTTACATTTATGTAAAAGTTTACAATGAAAGTTCTCTAAGTTTGATAGTGTTTTACAAAACATGCATAGAATTAAAATAGTTGATATAAATGTCCCATTGTAAATGTAATCATCATTAATTTTGTAAAAATATTCTCAACATAAAAATGTTTTAATATGTTAGAGTAGGAAGGTAAGGTAGAACCTTTATTCCACTTGCCCATCTACTGTGAAACAGTAAAAACTGTAAGTAATAATGTTAAATTAAACAATTACTAATTTTTAAAAAAGATTTATTTATTATGTTTATGTAAGTACACTGTAGCTGTCTTCAGACACACCATTAGAGGGCATCAGATCCCGTTACAGACGGTTGTGAGCCACCATGTGGTTGCTGGGAATTGAACTCAGGACCTCTGGAAGAGCAGTCAGTGTTCTTAACCACTGAGCCATCTCTCCAGCCCCAATTATTAATTTTAAAAGGCTATTATAAACAGGAAGGAACTCACTTCTAATAATATAATAAATAAGTTAAATTCTAGTTGACTTTTCTATTTTGAATACTGCACAGAAAATCAAAATGAGTTCACTATGTAAACAATCTCTTTCAAGGTACAGTTCAGCATACTGAGTGGAAATGTTTAAGAATGGATGCTAGTGATCACACAATCTGGTGGCAAGGATGAGCAGCGCACTATGAGAAACAGTCAGCTACTTTCAGGAACTCTGGGAGGATTCTGGGGAAGACCACAGGGAAACCATAAGATTACCAATGTAATGCTGGCAAATCTTTTGCATTGATATTTCTCTGATTGTATCTGCAGAGGGAAAGGGAACAGAGAGCTTACCATAGCAGGTTTCACTCTACCCACTGGACACAAGTGTTCAGAAGAAATAAAACGCCTCATAGTCATGCTCTCAGTATGTGCTTAGGAAAGCTTCAGACTATTCTAGTTCCTACACTCCAGAAGTGGAATAGCAAAAGGAATTCCACAGTCACTGACAGCCTTCAGACACAAATACTGAGCTCCGTTTGAAGGAAAACCGGTGACAAACAGGTACTCTGAATCACAAACAGCAGGAACCCCAACCAACCAGAGTCCATTTCAATTCTCAACTGAGGTAGGTACACACCAACACACAACAAACCTGCAAACAAAAAGTACCCTAGTGACTTATTGGTTGGTTTGGTTTTTCTGCTCAAAGGAAGCAGAATATCATTAGAACTTGTGCTACAAACCCAGCCTTGTAATCTGTTTTCTGAACTTGTTTCCATGCTGTTAGCCTAGAATAATGATAGCACCTGCTACTCTAAAGGTAGAACTCACACCTAAAGTTACTAGTAAACTTAAAGAGTAAAGGAAAAGAAATATAAGACCAGAATCAGGAGCCATGGCATGTGCATGTGTATGAGCTCCTGAAACCTCAGGCAAGACATTCAAGTCTGTAGCTCAAATGCAAACCATTCTGGAAGCTCACTGTATACTGAATCATTTGCAAATACACCCAAGAAAACATGAAGAAACTCATTATTAGGAGGCTTTGCCTCCTGACTCTGCAGTTGAACAGCTGACCCTCTTTAGGACACTCTGCATACACAGTTCCCACTGCGTCTCTTTATGGTTATGGTTATTACCAGGCCAATGACAGAAGACAAAGTCACATTGAGCCACTGTTGGCTAGCGTCATGAATGAATGACTCATTCACACAGAACCACCTCTCCATGCTTTTGATTCAACTGTCAGCTCAGCCAAACTACAAGTTACTCTTTGACAAGGCCCTGGAAGCACACAGAGAGGATTAGAGCCCCAGTGTCAAATCCCTCTGTGGCAGGTCACTGGCTTTTCTGAGCCTAGCTACCATGTCCTTCTTAATCTTCAGATCAGACGTAGACTATGGAGTGTTTCCTCAAGCAGCACAGGGATCAACTTTTTGCAGTAGCAAAGAGAAAGAACATGAAGAACAACCTGAGATCAAACTCTTTCAAACACAGCCTTATGCCCAGGGTATGTCTCACCACCTTCCTCAGGTCTAGTGTTCTCATCTATAATGAGGACAATCTGCAGTGGGCTATCAGAAAGAAGGGTGTCATGAAATAAGATTTCGGCTATAAGTACTAGAGTGGTTTCGAAATCTTAGAAGATTAAAAAACAATTACTTTTTTTACTTAAGAATTTACTTTTCTCCAAAGGTACTTGTCTCTTGCACGTCAGTCACTACACTAAGGACTGATAAAGTGAAAATTTTATGTTATACGTTATGCAAAATGTTGTGACAAGAAAATATCAGATAAAGTTTTAAGAGTCATATTCTACTCTACTGCATTAAGACTTTATCAATTAACATTATTAGATTTTCATTTTTAACATTCATTTTGGTACTTGTCAAAGTAATCAATGACTATAAGGTATGCTGCCTTTCAGGAAAAACCTTTTTTGACTTTGATGCTCTGTAGCCTGTACTTGGTTACCTAACACACATAAGACTGCTTCTTACCATTCACAATATTCTTTTGTTTTTTCCACCTACCAGTATCATTTTCTATGTAATACTTCTGTTTAGTTCTTAGCTTATCCTTTGCCTGTACCATTATCACATCAGTACTAAAGACACAGGCCAGACTTGGTACCTCACTAAATAACAAACAGGCAGCTTCCAAGAGCATAATGTCTGATGCAATCATAAGATTCCAGGAGAGAAAATCTCAACCTCAGACCTTTGGGTGGAAGATGGTGATCAGGTTATTTATCATCTTTCTGGCTATGATGGAAATGTCACGTTGTGATTCATGCATTATGAACAGTATCTTCAGAATTTATACAAAGTCACAACTATAAAGAAAATGGAAAGGGAGACTCTTGAAGATATGTAATATTCGTGAAGATTCAAAATGATTAGGCATTTGGCTATAAAGTTGCTATCAAAGAATATTGGTGGAATAGCAATTACTTGAATTTTAATAACTATTTGACACATGCGTTCTGAAACGAGAGGTGTGCTGCTTGATGTCATTGGAAGCTGAGCAGGTATCTGTGGCCCAAAACTTAAAACTTCACTGAAATAACACTTGCAAATTCAGGGTTCAAGGCTTAGAGATATGGCAGGGTTCCCCCATAGAAGTGCTCCTCTTCTCTCCTCCCCTCCCCTCTCTTCTCTGCTGTTTGGTTAAGACTTTGAAGGCAGGAACTAGTGAGACCCCACCCCCACCACAACAAGGAAGTGGGAGCACAAACTAACAACTCCCTGTTTGAGCAGAGGTCAATTCCACTTCAGGATGTGCACCTTTGTCATTTCCAAGATTATACATGACATGTGGTTCATTTCCTAATACTAGGTTTAAAAAAATCTAATCACTTTAGTCATTGTAATGTCTGTGCTCCTAAAATCTTATTAGCCAGCCAAGTATATTGTTATTGGCTTGGGATATTATTTTGCTTGACAACAGAAAGACAAAACAAAGCATACTGCCCTCAACAAAGTTTCCCCCATTAACTAACTAACAAACCATCAAAACGGAAACAAACAATAAAAATGCTAGGAGCTCCCACCTCACCCCCAAGCTTCCCCAGAGCCCCCAAGAGGGGCTAAATTATTTTTATAATTTTCTATGTGAAATATGGCCAGTGAAATCTCAGTTAAAATGTTTGGGAGAACTGAAAGTGAACGGTTCACTCAGATCTGGGCAAAGAAAACGTCATTTTGGAACACATTGCTCCTGCGGTCCTGCAGCCCATTCGCTGGAATAAAACACTGTTCATCAGTAAACACATAAGAGACAACAACCCACCTCTGCACTTCAAAGAGCGATGGATTTGAACAGCAAAAAGAGAATAAGAGAATTCTCACTTTATCCAAGCATGTTTCAAAAACACATGAGTTAAAGAATTCAAATTTCAAAAAGGTGAGTTAAGAGTCAGCTGTTAAAAGTTACTGTACACGTTGTCTATAGAGAACACACTGATAGTTATGGCCTACACTGCAAACTTGAGTGGTGTGTATTGGAAAGATCTATTTACTGATGGATCAGAAAGTAAGTTTTATTATACTAATATTATTTAGGAAGATCTGTACATTTGAAGATATATCTCAAATCATATTTCTTAAAAAGTAAATGTTTTTTTTTTTTTTTTAAAATCTGTGATGGTTAATCTTTATAGTCAGCTTGACTGAACTGATAAATATCACTTGAAAGGGAAGAGGATGAGGTAGGAAGACTGTGTTAAGATCTAAGAAGGAAAGGATACTGACCTTTGTAATAACTGCATCCTAAACTACTCAAAACATGGAATGATTACTACCTCAGCAGAGGTTTTCTGGCAAAGAGCAGGGCACACTGACACCTTTCCTTAGGAGTTAATCCAAACAATCCATGGCGTGCACAGAAATGTATCTCCCAGGACAGCTGTCTGTTGCAAAAAGTAGGTAAAAAAAAAATCAAGTCTGCCTTAATAAAATAGCACAATGGTCTCTCTGGTCTCACACTGTCTCTCCTCTGCAATGGCATTTCTGGTCATTGCCCACTTTCACCTTTAAGAGTGCCCCATATCATTCTAACAGAAACTCTGATACACTGTTCCACATTTCATTTGGGGAGCACACTGGGGAGCTGATAGGAGGCCAAAGCAAAATCCTGGCACTTCTTTAACTACTCGATCACATAGATTTTAGGTCTCATTTGTGGGAAATTTTTCAAGAATTCAGAACTAAGTATTATTAGAGATGCCTTAAGAGGCTCCAAACAGCTTGATGGGTTATTTTGCTGGGATCATGGAAGATCTAAATAATAATAGAGATGCCCAGTTATAAGGTTTCAGAAGGGAATATAGTCTATACCATGAACTAAGGTCATGATAACTGGTTTCTGCATTTAGGCAGATTTACAGCAAGAAAGAGCTGAAATAAGGAGGAAATGTGTTATGTTGTGGTTAAGCTTCTCTGAGGAAAAGGTACCCCTTATCCAGGGTTTCACAATGCAAATCCATTTGGAAAGGTGAATGCCAAAGATGATAAAGCCTGCTGGAAACCAGTTCCTAGGAAAAGTGTTTTCTAGTCTCAGACTCAAAGGCACACAGAATACAGTGGAGTTGTGGTCCAAGGAGCCCAAAAAATAAGCCTGCATCAGAGTTTGGCACTATTAACAATTGGCTCTTATTTCGCAGGCATGTAAGTTGCAAGAGCGAGAGAATTATGGACGCTTGTGCCAAGGATCCAGAAAACTGCTGAGGCAAGGCAATGTGAAGCAGAACTGGAGTCCTAGTAAGGAGACTCCAGGAGGGCTCCACACCAGGCTATGGAGACCAAGGCTCAGTGGAGAATCACAGAAATCACGGAAGAGTCAAATGTCTGCCAAGAAAACCTGTGAGCAAGTTTAAGGAATGCTTCATTGAAAAACTAGGCCAGAAACAAACTAGAGGGACACAGAACAACAGGTAGAAGCTGGTACTTAGCAACCTATGCATGGAGATTTGGAATGAAACCCAGAAGAGAGACCATATCCTGCACAAATACTTTGGCTACATTTTAAAAATCATCAACATCTAAAATTTAGAGATTTTACATGAACATCCCCACCCCAAAACAAACAAACAACATTGTTCAAAGGATGTAAAAGGCTATTTCTGTTATGGTAAATTAAGACCAATGGGAGAAGACATAATTAAAGACCCTTAACTATGTTGTACACAGACTAATCAGTTTCAGGTTACTTGCTTAGACCCCCACCTCCACCCCACCTCTGTATAAGTGCCCAATCCCCCTGCAGAGCTGGCATAATATCTGCCTTCTTTGTGTGATAAAGAAGCATTTGTAATCTCCAGAATCTTGGGCCTGACTCCTAAGAGGTATTTCCTGTTTTTATGGTGTGCGTACATGTGTTATTGTCATGTGTTCAATTCTCATTTGTAAATTATATAGTGCCACAGGTTATTACTTTAGGCTTTTTTTTTAAAAACTGAAACTTCTTGACTCAAAAACAGAGATTGTTTTCCCTCTCTCCAGAAAAACACAAAGCCCAGTGGTAGCATTCATGTTTTCAAAGATCTCCAACCTAGTCTAAACTTTAAGACCCTAGATAGCTGCTCATGAAGTCTTGCAGATATCACATACATGTGTTCTCTGTCTCCAATTCTATGAACTTCAATGGAGACCTAAAGTGATTGGTGATACAACCCTGGATATAAAGTAAATGACTAGATCTTGCTTCATGAGACTCAAACTGATGTAATGACACACATACTTTGTGTGCACCTGGCTATGTTTATATTTTAGCTGATTATTCGTCCTATAGAGCTGTCTGCTAACCACGAGGCTACTGTACTGTCTGTGAACCATGGCTTACTGTACTGTCTGCCCACCGTGGGTTACTGTACTGTCTGCCCACCATAGGTTACTGTACTGTCTGCCCACCGTGGGTTACTGTGCTGTCTGCCCACCATAGGTTACTGTGCTGTCTGCCCACCATAGGTTACTGTACTGTCTGCCCACCATAGGTTACTATACTGTCTGCCCACCATAGGTTACTGTACTGTCTGCCCACCATAGGTTACTGAGATGTCTGCCCACCATAGGTTACTGTGCTGTCTGTCCACCACGGGTTACTGTACTGTCAGCCCACCGTGGGTTACTGTCCTGTCTGCCCACCGTGGGTTACTGTGCCGTCTGCCCACCATAGGTTACTGTACTGTCTGCCCACCATAGGTTACTGTACTGTCTGCCCACCATAGGTTACTGTGCTGTCTGCCCACCATAGGTTACTATACTGTCTGCCCACCATAGGTTACTGTACTGTCTGCCCACCGTGGGTTACTGTGCTGTCTGCCCACCACAGGTTACTGTGCTGTCTGTCCACCACAGGTTACTGTGCTGTCTGTCCACCACAGGTTACTGTGCTGTCTGTCCACCATAGGTTACTGTGCTGTCTGCCCACCATAGGTTACTGTACTGTCTGCCCACCGTGGGTTACTGTGCTGTCTGCCCACCACAGGTTACTGTGCTGTCTGTCCACCACAGGTTACTGTGCTGTCTGTCCACCATAGGTTACTGTGCTGTCTGCCCACCACAGGTTACTGTGCTGTCTGTCCACCATAGGTTACTGTACTGTCTGCCCACTAATGGCATTTTAACTCCATTTTACTCCAATGAGCCCACATAGAAACAGCCCTAAGGAGGGTTTGATACCCTTTCCCTGATCCCTCTCTGAGTTTCTTTCCCTTCTGCAGTTCCTATGGGAACAATTTATGTACTTTTTAAATATTATAAATTCATTGGCTTGGTGGAAGGAAATAACAACCTTCCTATACATCAACATCTGGTCTCTTTTAGAAAAAAGGCAGCGAATGGAAGGAATTAATCTATTTCAACCTAAGGCAGAAGACTCAAAAGGAAAAAATAAGAGGAAAGTCTGAGCATTATTAAGTGAGCACAAAGCTCAAAATTGTACACTTAAAAATAAAAATCTCTACCACTTACAGGGTTAATCTCCATTCTATGAAAACATTCTTTCTTTTAATTTCCCACTTAAGAATGTAAGGTTTAGGATACATAAATTGTATAGAGATTTTTTTTGACCACTAGAAAAATGTCAATATATTAAAAGGTTCAAAAAAAGTCCTGCTATTTGTCTGCATTTTGTTCATATTTGTCAGCAGAAATTTAAACCATCCTAAAAATACTTTAGAAATGCATTGACTTTTATAAGTTGGCAATTTAGTTGAATGGTTGCTGTGATGCTCTGATCTTATGGCTATGCATTTAAGCATAAACCAGGACAAAATGCTAACCAACAGAATGCACAGGTACTAAAGACACATACAAAACAGGCTCTGGTCTTTCATACAGAAATCCCAGCAACCTTGTTCCTACCCAAAAAACAGGACAGTTGCTATGAGGATATAACATTGGCATTATATCACTGGTGATTTAATGCTAAATATCAGCCCATCCTACGTGTAGTAATTAGCTGTCATAAAGCTATTCACCCTATTCAAAAGCCGTTGTACTTAATTGCATGTCAAAACTCCAACAGAGTTGGAAAGATAGGCAAGGTAGAAATTCTCACCAATAGTATCAATAATGAATGTTTATGATTCTTCTCCTTCCTGTCGCTGTAAGATTTTTTCTGAAGTGAACATTATATATGAGCTTCTTCACAACAGTGTTAGTTCACTTTACATGAAGAGCCCCAAAAACTCTTCATTAATGCTGCCGGTTTTGCACAATAGAAAAAGCATAAAGATCAAGAGCACAGCTAACTGCTATCTTCATTTCAGCAAAATTTCCCCCCATCACGCTTAGTCCCAGGAATTTGTAGCCCTCTCAACACAGCTAAAGCCCCATATCCCACAAGCAACCTAGAGTCCAACAGAAAGAGGCAGAAATGTTAGGAAGGACTGAAATCTACTGCTGGTAGGCTCTTTAAGCTTGCATGAAGGGCAACCAGTTAGGCTACAGGTCATAGCCACGGAATGGGACTTTCCAGTTAACAAAACAGCCCTATTCAGGACAGGTAATAGTGCTTCTCAAACACAGAAATCACTGGCAACAGCAGGGATGCTTGAGCAAACACCAGAGGCTTGAGAGAATTGAATACCCTTGGAGAATTGAAATTAAGTGTCCTACGACAAGAGTTTTACAAAGTGTTTATTTGCTCCACACGGAGTCTTACTATATAACTTTGGCTGCCATGGAGCTCACTACATAGACTAGGCTGGCCTAAATCACATAGATCCGCCTGCCCTCGTTTCTAAAGTGTTGGGATGAAAGGTATGCATCAACATGTGCAGCTCTATGACATGCTACCCTAGTCATCTACACTTAGACCTTGATAGGAGGCTGATAACTAGAGTCAGGCTGAGCAGGAAAAAGCAATTCATCAATACATAGCCAGTATCCAATAGGAAAAGCAGAGTCTCCCCAGTTAGGTAACTTGATATCAGCTAATAAAAGAAAGGAAAGGTATTGTAAACCACTCCTAGAATTAAATAACTTAAAAATGGTGGACACTTATCTTCAAATGCAGGCACGTGTTCCAAATACACTCCTTCACTGTATGCATGTCCCAGACAAGGTGCTAAGCAGCAGCCTATGTGGGTGAGTTTCGTAAAGGGATTATGTCCAATCCCTTCAAGGCCAAACTTGAAGTATGAAAAGTAGCTTGAAACGTACTGAACTGTTCACACAGTGATGGGCTTTGCTGTCAAAGCTGAAGGAAGGTATAATAAGGGAGGTAGCAAGTCAACTACAACAATGGAGAAGTAAACCTCTTGGCAATGTGTTAACCCGCACGTACAACATAAACAGTACACGCCCTTCCAATGAACTGAAGAAACATGATCAACATGAGCGGCAAAGACAGACTACAAGTTTCAATTAAATGCCGGTGGAAGGGCTGGAGAGATGGATCACTCGTTAAGAACACTGTCCATTCTTCCACAGGATGGACGCAACTAACAATCATCTGCTATTTTAGTTCTAGGGGATCTGGCACCTTCTTCTGGCTTCCTCGGGTACCAGACAAACACAAAGTAAACAGACATACCTGCAAACAAGGCACCCATACATATAAACTAGTAATTTAAAACATGTATCATTTGTAAAACCCCTGCGTACAACTGGTAATAGAATCAAAAAGGAATAATGGTATTTAGTAAGCACAGCCAGCTGACATGGTTATTTTCTTCCTCCTCCTCAGCTACGTATCTCCTGCAATGTCCCTTTATTTATGCTAAAGTGTTCTCTTAAGGTGAATTTCACAATTACTGTCATGAGAATTATAAAATTGTTTAAAATCTAGGCTAGAGAAATAGTTCAGACAGTAGAGTGCTTACCTTGCTAACAGAAGACCTAGTCAATCCCCAGAAGCCATTTTAAGGAAAAGAAAACGGGGGGGGGGGGGGGGGGGTTGGGAGTGGTGGTGCCACCTCCGAGGCTGGAAAGATGAGTCAGGCGCAGGCTAGCCTAGCCTACTTGGGGAGTCCGTCCCCGCAAACAGGGTAAGCTGGATAGCTAGACTAGGTGAATCTTTGCACTTCGGCCAGAGTCCCTGAGTCCCTGCCTCCGGAAATAAAGTGAAGGGCAACTGATGGAGACTGAACACATCAACCTCTAGCTTCCACAGGCACAGGCAAGCAAATCTGCATACATGTACATGGAAGCTGCCTAAAGCATCCATATATGGAAAGACATTTGTAATTAAATAGTTCTTATCACAAAACTAAACATTTTATCAAACATAATTTAACAAAAAGGCAAAAAACTATTTATGAATGTCTACGTGCTCTAAAAAATGTGTACTATTTCTCATTAACAGTCTACCCAGGCAGCCTGGAGACTTGGCAGCAAGCCACTTGAAAGTCAAATCAATTGAGAGGAGAAAAAATTGTTCTGTTTATCATAGGTAAGAGATGAGGTAGTGGTCTGTAAGGGGCAGGTAAAGAAAAATTGAAAATTCTGTTTTTAGAGAGTTATAAAGAATCTTCTGGAGCCCGAATGAAGATTTGTATGGAAATCAAAACATAAAGGTTTAATTACTTTAGTAGTCAAGTAGCTATTTCAGTAATTCGAAGACTAGAGAGATATTTCACCTCAAATGCTTTGTTCTCCTCTTACTCATACCAGTCTTAACACAGCAGCTCCTCAGACACTGTTAACACAAGTCCACGTTCTGCTACAATCTCTGTGCTCCATCTTTAGGGTGTATCAGCAGGACCCATTTCCACCAATGACACACAGAGTCCCACTGTTTGTCAATATGATATCTATGACGGCCAGCCACCAGGGAGTGGAAAAATATTAATTGGTGTCACTGTATTATAAAAAGCCCCAGTGAAAAATAGCATGGTGGAAAACTACTAGACAATGCTCCAGGCACCAAAAGACACCCACTCACACTATGTGAGAATTACCAGCTCTCAGTCCATGATTACTATATGTTTTGTTTGAAATCTCACTCCCACCTTGATTTTAACAGGCCTATAGAGATACTCCTGGGAAGTGGGAATTGGCACAGGAATGGCGTTTGATAGCAGGGATAGTCCCACCTCCTAAAGGCAACCCTTCAAGGAAATGGAGGAGTTGTAGGTGATACACAGTTGCGACGTCTCTACCTATACCTTTGCTCTAGCTTACAAAGAGTGTCAGAGTCTCATGTGACTTAAACTAGTTGTATGTAATTGCCCTCGCCAGTTCATCTCTCAAGATGCATTACCCAGCAAAAGAATTCTCCACTGGCTCCAGATCACGTGCTCCCCAACCTGCGGTGCCTCTGCTCAGGGTAACTGAGGAGAGAGCACATGTAGGTCAGAGCTGGCCTCTGGAGACACTTGAACTCACCCCAGACTAGAGTATTTTACTCCCCTGTCTTCGGGGTGGAATGGGGGTGGGGTGGGTGAGAGATCTCCTCTAATGCTTTGTCACATTTTAAATATGGGGCACAAAATCTAGAATTAAAATTCAAAAAATTAAAAGGCCAAATCCCCATAGCTCCTAAGGTTCGTTAGGCCATATTCCTGTCATACAACCATTGGGACTCTTTTCCTGGTATCTTTTGTTTCCTGTTTGCTGGTTCTAATTAAAAGAGGCTAAAAGGAAAAAAAAAAATGAACAAAGTAAACCCAGACTAAGCCTCACAAACCAGCTTATTTTTCTTTATATCTAGATATCCAGGTGCAAAGTTATTGCTTCAATTACTCACAAAGTGATGTGCTTTGGAAGTCATGGCACAAACTAGCTAGCTGTCTAGCTCTCTCTGCAGGGCTGTATATACTATCCTAGGGTATGTCTCTGAAAGGTGGGGAGAAGTTGACATAGTATACCCAAAATAAGAATTAGCAAAAGTCTGAAGTCAGACTATGTGGTAGCACAGAATAAACTACAATGGATGAGAAACAGGCTGATGAAATTAACTCTAAGTATGAAAACAGATACAGTTATCATTAAAATGTGTACTCAGAAAAGCACTGAGAGGAGCCATAACAGCATGCTCTTGAAAGGAAACTTAAATTGTTGCCAGATCCCCTTTATATTAATACTGACTGTGTAAAAACTAGTTTTCTTCTACTGTGTCTACTATCATCTACTGAATGTTATGTGTAAAACATTTGATTCTATTCCATATCTACTTAAGCATAGTACCATGACAGGCAGATAGATCAGGAGTGTGTGTATGTGGGGGGGGGGGGGGGGTTGATGGTACATTCTTGCAATCTCAGAACTCAATGGGCTGAGGCAAAAGGATTATTTCTGAGTTGAAAGGGAATGTTCTTTCAGAAAAGTTAGTGATTTATTGTTTCATGTTTTGCTGTTCTCATTTAACTTTTAAAAGTACTATTTCCTAGCTATACTTCTACTAGGGGAAAGTTAGAAGCTCTCCCTCCCTGGGGTACTTTAATTCCCAATAGGACCAACTCCCTTAATTGGTTATCAATCCCTATGTTTCTTTTGTGTTTAGAAGTATAAAACCAGTAACTGGAGGGGCAATACCTTGCCACCATACCACAACAATAAAAAACAAAGTTGTAAGGTGTTCAATCTTAAGTCAGATTCAGGAAAGAGCTACTGGTAAATCTGATAACTATTAAATATTAGAATGCATTTAGACTCACACATACAGTCTTTTATTTTATGTGCACTGGTACTTTGCCTGAATGTATGTCTGGGTGAAGGTATTGGCTCACTTGGAACTATAGTTACAGACTGTTGTGAGATACCAAGTAATTGCTGGGAATTGAACCCAGGTCACCTGTAAGAGCAGCCACTGTTCTTAACTGCTGAGCCATCTCTCCAGGCCCTAGTTGTAAATTCTTCATCTAAAGAAAAAAATAAATCCAGAAATTATGTTCCTAGACTACACTGTTATTTATTCTGGCTATATTAAAAACAATAGTATCACCACATGGGGAGCAGATAAAAGCCAGAAAACTCATAAAAATGTTCTGCTGTTCTATTTTTCAATCAGTAAATAGATGAGCTACAAATTAAAATGAATGAACTTGAAGAATTACAATCTCAAAGCAATGTTCTCTATGATCATTTACATCTAGTTATAGAACATTTTAAGAACTAATCTCTTTTGTAACAAGGTTGATGACTAGGAACACAGGTCCTTTTCCCCCTGTAACTCCTTAATTCTTGCCTTGACTATTCTTGAGGCAGCATAATATAACACAACCAGCAAAGACAAGTATCATTATTTCCCTCTCTGTTCATCTGGGGTGATTTTCAGGGTCCAGATTCCAAAGAGTTTTTAAATTTTGTTCATACCTGATTTTTTAATGTATTATTTCCTCCCTAAAAGGGAGTAGAATCGTTATCCTATTTTTTTTTTTTTAATTTCCACATAATTAGTGGCAGGAAAAGATGACAAAAGTAAAACATTGAAACCAAAATGTAAGTTCTAAAATAATACTATTTTAATTATAAAGTTCATATGCATATGCTATATTCCTCCTAAACTCTGAAAAATACTAAGATTTCAAATAGCCAAAGCTTAATCAAAAGGGGGGGGAACCAAATCAAAACAGGAGACACTTTATTACCAGTATCATGATATAAATGCTATGCCTAGTGAAATATCAGTAATGTCTAATTTTTAAAATGACCTTTAAATCATTAATAACTCAAGAGCTAAGAAGACAGCCTTGTAGCAATTTTTGGTATTTAAAAATCATTATGTTTAATCTATACACACCAACAAACTTTTGACTATTTCCATGTTACGTTTTGTTTTACATATACTTTATGCTTATTGTAACTAGTAAGATTTTAGGGCATACTACCAAACCTTTAAAAAAAAAATCAAGAACTGACAAAAATATATTCATATAGTTTTATGCTAAAATGCTTTTTAAAGCCTATACATGTATCTCTGTTTTTTTTAAATAAAGTTGTAAGAAAAAAAAAGGCGTTTGTTTTGGAGCCCAGGCTGACCTAGAACTAAAAAATTCTCTTGCCTTGACCTCCAAAATAATGGGGTGACAGTTATGTACCAACATACCCAGGTCTTCTAAATTGATCTTTTCTAGCATTTTCTGACTTTAAAAAATACTATTTCCTAGCTATACTTCTGCTAACAGATTTACATAGAGCTGTATTACTTCTATAATTTACAATCAATAAATAAAATGTATGTTAAAAATAGAACCCTACCATTTTACTAGGAGAAAGCTGAAATGTAATGGAAATTCTCGGTGAAAATAATCTTGAGAGAGTATACTTAAGTCAGTACAAAGGTTCCTCTAAGATCTGCAAAGAGAACTCACATATGAAGCAGGTACAGCGTCTTCTAAACATGCACACTGCAGAGACAATCAAATGCCCACGTTTACTGCTGCTTTATTCACAACAGCCAAGAGAAGAAACCAGCCTAGAAATCTGTTAGTGGATAAATAAAGACTATAATGGCACGTGCATATAATACAATTTTATACAGTCAAGAAAAATGAAATAAGGTATTTTTTAGGATAATGGATAGAACTGGAAATCACCATGCTGAGCAAAACAAGCCAGATGCAGAAAGACAAAGCCCACTTCCTCTCATATGCAGAATATAGCTTTAAAATCCATAACTATATCATATAACAATATATGTGTAAATATACTCAAATGTGCACATTAAAATATGTACATATAATCATAAAACCAGAAAAAGGATCATAGGAAGGGTAAAACCAACCTTAAGAGTAAACAGAAGGATAATGAATGCATGTGATAAGACAGTAAAAGCAGGGATATGCTGGTGAGAGAATGGGAAACAGGCAAGGGGAACAGGAGAGGTTGAGAGGGTTAGGGGTGGGCAGAGAATGTATGCATGAAAATGAGAGCAAAATCACTACTATGTATGCTCATTGAAAGTTTTAGAAATAAAAGAAAGAGACCTGTTCTGAAATTACAGTGCACCTTCTCCTAAGATGCACACAAGCTACACACTGCTCCTTTCCTTTCCCAAGATGCACAGGGGCTGTACACTGCTTTTTCTATTGCTGCTCCAAAGCCTTCATTTCTAGTTCTAGAGCTATTCACATTTTTTTCTCACAGGACACCTGATGACCAGCAGTATTTCACTACCTTCTGGGGCAGCTCACAAATAATAACAGCTCTTTTTGAGCCATGTGTTAATCCTAAGTAGAAGTCAGGCTTGACTGATCATTTTTATAGCAATATAGTGCTTTAATTCACATAATCCTTCATTAGCACAGAAGGGCTGATGCTAGATTCTTTTCACTACAGCAAATTTCTTGAGAAAACCAGTAATTTTTAATTTGGCCTCTCGGTGTTTGAGAGAGCCCATGGTCAATTTGCCCCTCTTACTATGGGCCTGTGTCAGGACAAGATATCTCGTGAGTGGATGGCAGATCAAATTCCCAAAACTATTACTCAACAGCATAAGACAGAACAAAAAGGGTGAGACACCACATGGTCCCCTTTGTTCCACCTCCTGTCTCCCACAGCTACCCTGAAGGCTCAGCCTTTCACACACAAGGAAGATCCTAATGACAGCAGCTAATGTAACCATTTCTGTTCTTTGTAAATCAGTGACGCTGCTTAACTTTATCTAGAAGGCATGGGCCAGGTGGACAATCTTGGGGAAGCATACAAGAGAGAGAAGGACCAAGAATTTGATAATTGAACTACAGTGTTGATTCCCAAGCTAACTCTAGTTCAAGATTCTTTACTTCAGCTTGGAGAGGTGATACACACCTTTAATCCCAGCACTGAGGAACCTGAAGAGGAGGATCTCCGTGTGTTCAAGGCCAGTGTGGTCTACATAAAGAACTGAAAGGCCAGCCAAATCTACATAGTGAGATTTATCTCCCTGCAAATTCGTTACTTCACAGAATTCATTTTTTTCATATGTATTTCATACAAGTGGGCAGAAAGCAAATTTACACAAAATTTTAATCTTATGGCATGAGGAAAATCGATGGAACTAGAGATGTTACACAGCAGAAGCCAGACTAAGAAAGACTAATTTCCTGTCCTCTCCTATCACTGTCATATCTACATTTAAATACACATTTATGTGGGAACACGAAAGCAGAGACTATTGTGGGAAAGGGTCTAAAGCAGAAACCAGAGGGCAACATCAAAAAAAAAAAAAAAAAAAAAAAAAAAGAAAAGAAAAGAAAAAGAAAGAAAGAAAATCAAAGTTTTTTTCCATGTGCAGAATCTAAGTATTATGTAAGGGGAGACGGCAGAAGGACGCTGGTGGGGTGGGGGGAGTAAGAGGGGAAGGGATGGGGAATGAAAAGGGTGTGAGCAAAGGAAAATGTCATTCACCATGAAACCCATGATTTCTTAACTAAGCAAAGAACTAGTAAAACAAAATAAATACACATAATAAAAAGGGTTTATGACATGAAAATTTTCACTTGTAGCACTATGTTAATACCCATAAAATTTGGATTTCAGAACATTTTAGATTTCTGGACTACCAATTTCCCACTGCCTGAGATGCAGCCCCAGAGCAAACCCATGTGCTCAGCTGGGAGCTTCTCACTACTGCTCTTCCTTGAGAAAGCTCCATGAATAGAGGAACCGCAGGGATAGTGCGACATGGTGCTTGTGTGAAAAGTCTGCTTAGATCTGGGCATAGCCCTTCACTATTTAAAAATAACTGCTGCTAAGTATGCTGGTAAATGCCTATAAATTTCAAGTGCTTGGGAGATGGACGTAGAGATATGATAATCTGGGGCCAACCTCAGCTACAGAGTGAGACATGGGCCAACCTAGACTATTTAGTTATGCTCTTAACTTTCTCGTAAGACCACTGAAAAAGACACAAGGTCTATGAGAAACCCACTACCTCCCAGAGCTCAGAGTATGCCCTAGCAAGCTGGAAGTCCGTGTTCCAATACTGCAGATAGTTGAGAAAACTGCATTCAACTTTGCCTTTTCTTTTCTTCACCAGCAACTAGAGAGTATAACCTTTCCAAATGACTCAGCGACTCATCTTTAATTCATTCTTCCTGTCTGGGAATGTGGACATTTTTCTCTACAAATGCTCAAATGGTCCATGGTGAATTTAAAAAAAAAAAAAAAAGCTACATTCATCCCTGAGCCATTCTGGACGTACAATACACTCAGAAATTGGTTGGATGAAAAGGGACCTTAAAAGATAGGCTGAAGTGATACAAAAGAATTCATATTAATATTTCTAAATACAGAATTCCTATCTTGAAAAAGGCAGCATGTAAGTAGGTAGGTAGATACAAGCTACTGACTGCGCTTTCGTTCTTGAAGGTACGTTTGGTGCAGATAATGCTTTGACAGTAAGATAGTCTAATGTATGAATGACATATTATTAAACAAAAACTTGAAGCTGGGATGGTAACTTGGTAGCCTTGGGCAGCTGGGGAAGAGGAACTATGAGTCAGGGCAGCCTGGCCTAGTGCATTCCAAGTTGCCTGAACTATAAAGTGTGTGTGGGGGGGGGAGGCTGTTTTAGTGGTCATCTCTCCAGACTGAACAGGTAAACTACCAGCTTTCTACCAGGGCTTTACAGGCTAGGTCAGAAAATGTCTTAGGCTTTAGGGCAGATGTTATTTGACCTGACATTACAGTTGGCAGGGACATTTTCTTTGTCTTTCAGCTCTAGGTCCTAACTAACTCCTTTCCTTCCTTTCCCTTTATGGAAAGCATCAGAGAAAGGCAGAGGAAAGCAGGGGAAGGAGCAGACTGGACAGGAAGCACATTAGCATGAACCACTCCAGGAAAGGGAGGCAGGAGTCCTGCCAGCAGTGGCTTGGCCACATCAGCGCACACAGGCCCAGGCAACACAACTGCACTCATGCTTCAAAACACACAAGCCCCCCCCCCCCCCCCCCCGTCACTCACTCCCTCACTCACACACACACACATACTCTAGGAGTTGATATGCTGGCTTACCCCCCCCTCACTCCCTCCCTCACTCACACACACACACACTCTAGGAGTTGATATGCTGGCTTACCCCCCTCTCTCTCACTCCCTCCCTCCCTCACTCACACACACACACATACTCTGGGAGTTGATATGCTGGCTTATAAAAGAAAAATACGCTGGGGGAGGGTGATCCACCATTCTGCACACAGCAGAGAACCCTGACTGCTCTGTGGTAAGAGGCTGGCGTTAAAACAGATGTTGGAAGCTTTCAAGTAAAAAATTACCCAGCATCTCGCTGTGGGGTCAGATTCTGCACTGACACGCACTGCTAGGGGCAATGGGAAGAAAGCCCAAGGCTCTCAGCATATATTTAAAACAGCATGGTCATATTGAAGTGAATGGCAACAGAGCAACCACCATTCTGCAATTTTCGCACACAAAACTTGTCAAAATCACTATAATTTGGTAGAAATGTTTCTTTCAGGTATACTTCCTGGAAAAGGCATTATATTTTATTCTAATAGTTTTTCCTTCTTTGCCTCCAACTTAGTTGCATCCCAGTCCCTGGAGTCTACAACAGTCATTACACTTCTTTGCTATAGACCTATGAAAGTTTTGCCATTGATAAATTAGTATTTTAAGATATTAAACACATAAGTGAAAGTGAAATAAACGATATGGAAATAGTGCTATCTTTTTAAGAGTTTGACATTTCTTCTGACACATGTCCCAGCTTTAATTACGTGAAATATCCTGACCTGCACTATCTACAACACAAAGGGAAACTGAGTCATTAGTAAACTTTTGTCAGGAATAATCAATGTTTCATTAGTGAAGCAAAAGCGACTCAGTGTGTTTTCAAGATGGTAATGCCCTCTACTGCCAAATCCATGGCTGCCTTTGCTGTTATCAGAAAGCTCTGCCTGAGTGCCCACTTGCTGCCAAGAGAATGTCCTTCTCTGCTCTCCGCAGGGTATGTGCTGCAGCAATCACTGAGCAACTCTGAGGCCTGCAGTTTAATTTTCAATAAATCACACTCTCTTAAGGGGTGCTCTCTGTCATGAGACATCGTGATGAGCTGAACTTCTGTTGTCTTCCCCTCTCTGAAAGAGGCCACACCTCTAGCTCCTCAGTTCTTACCACAGCTGTTTTGGGGAGATAGCACATACCTTCTACCACACTTGTTGAGGTACAGGCCTTGAAGCCACACAACAGTGAGGAAAGCTGAACAGGAACCATCAGGGAGCTCCTTTTCCATAACTGGACCAATCCCCCAGACTGCTACAAGCAGAAGGAACAGGATCAAAAACTAACATTCCTTGGCTAAGATAATGAAGTCAGTTTAGATGTACTTCTGGGTGGAGTACAGAAGTAACCCAACTAATATTTGTGGATAGAAATCAACTCTTCCAGAGAAAGGTGATGTGTTAAGTTTGATTTCTGATGGCTGTATTTGGAGATGCTCTGCTGAGAACTTCATGGAGAAAGCGAAGACTTAAGAAACAGGAGTCACCACATGTAACCGTGTGTTTTCTAAGGCTCTGGGTCTCAGGATGTTTTGTCTAGGCAGGACAATCCTCCTCCAGTACTGAAGACTCTGGACACATAGCCCCAAGGCAAATGGCCTTTTGGGATGCTCTGATGAATGTATGCATCTCTGTGATGCTATCATGAGTTTCTGTACCTTCAATAGGGTCCCAAAATTCCAGGCGAAAGTACAACTCATTACCCGTAGCTTCATATTGACCTCTGTCCCTTCTCCATCTAATCCTAGCCCTCCACTCCTATTGAATGACATCAGGTAACAGATACTGAGATATCTGAGTGCAAAGCTTTTACTATGCATATTGACTGAAAGGAATATGCAAAAGAAACACACCTAGAGATGGTGTGGTACATTATATTTTTATTTTATATATTATTAAATTTTAATAACTCAATTTAAAAGAGTCTAAAACTGAGTTTTACTAATATTTGATCAATTACCCAAGATCAATATAACTCCGTCCTTAAACACCACTGAGGCACTAAAACAACACATATGATCCTTTTCCCTTTCAAAGCGGGAGGGGGGAGAGCTGCACATATCTGGGGGAATCGTGTTCTACTAAGGAAGACAGAAAGAACATCAGGTGGGAGGGCCACTAAACTGTTCCAGGGACAGAGAGGAGGCTATGGGAGACTGGAACCAAATTCTGTGACTGTTTAAGTTGAGAACTGCAGTCTCTACACAGCCAGTCTAGTTTCACTGTGATTTCAAGGCCATTTAAACGGTTATTTATTCTCCACATGGAGGTCCACCCAAGTGATTCCCAAGTAATGTCACGGTAGTGTTGATGGAAAACGGGTCAAATCCTGCTATAGAAAACTCAGCAGAGAGCTCTTGGACTGGGACAGAGATGGCCTGTGGTCATCTAGTACATCTGCTTTGTGATATCAAAGCCATTTATCTTGACATTGGCTTTTCCTAGTGCAAGTTTAGGTGGTCTATAAGGACTTCACATGTACAGATGAACTTCCAGGCCACAGTGTAGATTCTTTTCTGCATAAACTGAGCATCCATTTATGGTCATGCTTTATAAATAGGGTTGACCAGTGGCTTAGTCACCAGATTTAAGCCACCTAAAACCCAGAGCTTTTCCTTCTCAAATTCACCTCACACCTAAGGGTCTAAATGATTGTGTGATGAGTTCCTTGGGTGTGGTTTCTTTATCACACCAGGCCCAGTCTCTATAGCCTCCTCTCTGTCCCTCCTGATGTCTTTTTTTTTTTTTTTTTTTTTTTTTGGCGCACCATTCCCCCAGATAACTGCAACCCTCCCTCCCATTCTTGCTCCAGAGGGAAAGTGATTTCCTGTTTCATTCAGCATCATACTGATGTTTAAAGATAAGGTTATATTGATCTTGGATAACATGATCACAACAGGGCTATCCCAGAACTTAAAAAACAAAACAAAACAAAACAAAAAAAAAAAAAAACAAAAAACAAAAACCTCCCTACCCTGACCATGCCTTACAATACAAATACAACTGGTAAAGTCACTCTTGAATTCTGCCCCCAAAGCACATCAACTGCAGTGGCCTGTCCCTAAGAATGTCATGTGCAGTAACAGCTCCCTTAGCCATACATGACAGAGAATAATGCCAAGTAGCAAAGGATGCTCCTCTAAAACAATGACCTCACTGATGAGCAAGAGGACATGATAAAAGACACAATGAAAGTCTCATACTAGACTACCCTGACCACACTGGAGCGTTAAAACCTCATAGAGAGCTTAAAAAAAAACCCATTCAATTGAATAGATCTTCTTATCTTGTTGTGTAACATGTGTGTTAACATCATAAAAGATTACAGATGCTAAGTGAAAGACAGATTCCTAGTATTCAGAAAACTACAAAGTGTGGAAAGAAATCAGGAAAGGTATGAATTAAAATGTCAATATACTACATTATTTGTGTGACCTTGAATATACTATTTAATTTGGCTGAATATTTAATTTCAGGTATAAAATTAGTCTTTATATTTATTTTTAATATTATTAAAAAGTATTAAGCAAATTGATAAGTAAGAAAGAATTTCTGAATGGTAAAGTATTTTCTAACATAAAACTGAATGTTTCAAGACTGAGACTGATAAAATGTCAGTCGAAAAACTGTAGATCCACAGACAATTATTGCTGTTGTTGTTATTTTGCAAGAGATCTTGGTTTCACAACTTGTCAAAAGATCTGCAATGGCATTGATTTC